>NC_134137.1:35045000-35670000 GCF_033958435.1 Carettochelys insculpta | reverse complement strand
GCAGGTAAAACATCTGACATTACAACAGTGAACTATGCACTTCTAAATCAGTTTGCACAGGCATGCTACACTTTAACAAGCTACTTATCCCCAACCTGGAACTGTGGTTTATTAATAGGTCATCATAAAGTTTCTTCTCAAAAATTAATTAGCAGCATTTTGAACTACATGAGCATAATTCATTCTGTTGGTGAATGATGAACTACACCAGTTAACAGGTAACCATAGACATTTACTCCTTCATTCCATTTCCATCTGCCAATGCTTCCTCAATAAATGTAAATTGGATATCCATCATCCATCTGGATGATGAACATCAGATCCAAAAGTCTCTGATCTACAGCTGTTGTACTGCATTGCTTTGCATCACATTAGGCTGTCAGCAAGCACTACTCATTTGATCTGTTCATTAATGCAGCATTTTGTACAAACTTGAACAGATATGAAAAAAAATCACAGGGAATTAATTTCAGTGTTCAGGAAGTTTGCTTCTGCATACATAAAACAGACACAAACACATACAAGTGTATATTTGAAAACAAGTCCAATAGTCTCAGGAGAAATTTCATACATGATATGGGCCTGAAACAAAGTCCTTAGCCTGAACATTACCCTTTGGAGAAGTTACAATCTGAATCCAAACTTTTCAGCTGATTCCCATCATCTTGATAACAGAATGAATGAAAAGCCGAGGTCCAATCACTTTCAGACTATCGGGAAGTTGAGAAGCCAGTGTGAAGTTGGTGTCTCAGGGCTGCCTCTAATGGGCTTCAGTAATTGCATTTAATCAATTATAATTGCAAATTTATTTGTAGTCTTCTTAAATTTGCAATTCAATGAATTGTTAACTGTTACTGTTAAAATTTGAACAATACATAACCAAGTGGTATTAATTTCTCCTTAGTCGTTAACTATTCTTACCGTAACAAGTCTAAACCTTCCATAGGATAGCAAAGCTCCCAGTAAAGTGGGTTAGAATTTTTATACTGCATATTTCCCTGCCAAGAGTGATCAACATATTCAGTCTAACCTTAACGCATTTTATTTAACTTTTCTGTATATTGCTCCCTCTTAATCCTGGATTTCTGATGGCAATAGCCTCTGTGACTGTCTTTAGTTTGGCAAGTTACATGTTGCTTGGGCTCAGCAAACTAACACATTTGAAATAAACTTGGTTTAAACATTCACTATACCTGAGTTCAGCTGTGTGAACAGCAGCTTTCAAAAGGGAAATAGTCTCAGCAAATAGTCCTTGTAACCGATAATTGATGAAGACAAGGCATTCAGTTGAGTCAAAAATAGCAGTCCTTTCAGGTAATCTGTTGAACAGGAAAAAAATGTATACTGTGTTATATTTGGAGCTTTCTGTCATTTAATCTCTCTTTTCATATGGATACTGTCAGCTTAGTTACTGACTTTCCATGTGACCTGATGTATTTTGTGATACACAGCTGCTATTTGAAGTAAGGCATCTCCTCCTTTCTTGATTCACAATGGGTACATTATCACACTAATGTGACAGTGTTTTGCATTAGATTAACAAAAGAGCAAAGATGTTTCTTTGAATGAGAAACAGGGGGAGAAGTTTGCGCTTTAATCACTTACTATGATAACACAGCCTCAAGTTATTGGCTCAGACTACTTGTAACAGAAGTAATGAGTTAATGTTAATTCTACTGCAGACAGGGGCAGTTAGATTCAGGGGGCAGCTCCCCTTTGCATTGCCAGTATGTAGCCTTGTGGGAAAAACACAGAGAACCCCCCACAGGATCAGCAGCAGACAAAGCAAAGAACTGCTTTTTTTAAGAAAAGAAATGAATATTCCAGTGAAAACTGTTATGACTCTCCCTGTGTTGCTAGGCCATTTGTTCTAATCCTCCATCTGCCTGAATCTCTTCATGACAGGTTCACTCTATCATTGCTTCTCCTTACACTCTTCTCCCCTGTCTCTGCTTCCCTTCATTTCCCTTTCCATTGAGCTCCTGCCTACTTAACTGACCCCACCCCAAAACACATGGAACTAAGGCAACATCTGCCACTATCAGATTGTATGATCTGCTTAGTGATAGATTCCTGCCTCTACTTACATCTGTCTAGTCTACTTAGTGTTTCAGGAGAGGAATCATCTATCACTCATTTATACACTGGGGGCTTGTCTATACGACCCCCTTCTTCGAAAGGAAGATGGCCAGTAAGGTGTTGGGAGTCTATTAATGAAGTGAGGGGGTACATATGTAGCACTTCATTCAGCAAACTCCATCCACCCACCCCGTGGCATCTTCAAAGTGTTAAACTTTGAAGTGCCCAGGGTATAAAATTCTGAGGAGTAAAAGGACTTTGAAGTACCCCGGGCACTTCAAAGTACCGGCGGGTGAGCTGTGTCTAGATGCAAGCTGGCACTTCGAAGTTTAACACTTCGAAGCTGCCATGAGGGGGAGTTTGCTTAATGAAGTGCTGCATATGCACCGTGGCACTTCATTAATAAACTCCCAACACCCTACCTACCATCCTCCCTTTGAAGTAGGGAGGTAGTGTACCCACAGCCTGGGTGTTAGAATTCAGCCCCAACTTGAGCCTGCCCAAAGGCCCTGCTAAAACATAAATGTTAAGTAATAATATTTAGACTTCTAATTTTGGATACTCATGTATTTTTCTAGAGCTGTATTTCTCTGTTCTTTTCCCAAATCAACTGTGTTTTTGGTGGCCCCTTGAAGATAATACAACAGCTGTTGTTTTTTGTTTGCTTGTTTCAAGTGCTTGCTTTAACATACCCTGCTCTGACCCTCTACCCTTGTGGCTCTTCACTGACCTATGAGGAATCAATGCTGTATCAGAGAAGGTGTGGCCCTGAGCCCAGGGCACAAGAAACTTAAGCACAATACATTTGTATTGGAGTGTCTCTGCATCACATAGGCTACAACTCCCAAAAGCTTTTCTCTCTCTGACCCCCCAGGAGGCATTCTACTCCTTGCAATTCTCATTCTCCAGGCCATTTGTCTAGTAGAGTTTGCATAATGAGGATCATTCTGGTTTCATGCCCCATTTTAGGAAACTATTAACTTGCAGTAATTTCCCCCCCACCCAGCTGATCTGGGAACCTGCTGCCTTTTATAAGGACCAGCTACTCTTCAACCTATCACCTGCCTCTTAGCTCTGATCTTTAGTGTCTGTGTGGGGGAGGAGTGGGGAACATGAGATTAGTCATAGGTGGGATTGATGCAGCTCTGAGGAGGGTATGCTACTGTCAGCACAGGCACAGAAAACCCTTATTGGAATAGTGCCAAATTACTCATCTGCCTTGAAAAGCAAAAATCTGCTTAGTGCAATGTTTTTATCTTGCCTTCTTACTCTATTATATTCCTCTGAACACAAAAACATACCTTAATCCCGCTTTATTTTTAGCAACTTCCTTTCGACATTTTTGTTTATTAATGGGCCACAAGACATCTTTTCAAAAATAACTTCCTTTGAAAAACTCAAAAAAAAAATCAAAAACAAAAGCAAGCAAACATAAAAGAGTAACATTCAGCTACGGTCTGAATGTCATCTTCATTGGAGACATTAATGCTAGAAGCCCACACTTTGTTAAAAGTGGTTTGCAGATAGAAACATCCACTGGTCTGTGAAACCTGCAGAAGGTGTTCCATACAGCTGGTTTTGGTAATTAGAATTAAACAGTAAATCATGCTTTTCACTTTCCCAGCCATGTGATCCAAGAGTTGCAAAGAATTTCACAAATGTGTGTTAATACAACCTCACAATAGCTCAGATGCAGACTGTACAGGTCCCTTCCCCCCCCCCCCCCACCAGTGAACAGGACATTGAGAGTGGAAGGAGGTGGACATGCAGAGATCCACAGGCAGGCTGTATAGCAAGGATCTTGCTCTGCACTGCTGTTCTGACCCGAATGGCAGCATGCAAGCCTCTTATCCATGTTGAATTGGCTCACCACTCGCAGCCAGGTGGCGAGAGCAGACAATTATAACGTAGCAGACATTCAAATCTGGTTCACATTCTTTCTACATGTTAGGCAAGGGGACCAGTTGAATCTTGATATCCCACATCCCATCTGAATGTCCTAAGCAAAGACAGGATCCTGCTGTTGGCATTTTGGGCATCTGTCACGTTGAAATGTCCAGCAACAAAGTGCTTCAAGTAAAATTAAATCTTTTGTAAGGCTGCAAAATGGAATTGTTCAACTCAAGAATTTTTTTTCAGACTTTGCACATCGGATGGAACCAAATCAAACTTCACTTTTCCAGGACTGTCAAATAATTTAAAAAAAAAATCAAATATTTGCATGGATTTAGTTGTAGTATCTTGATATATATGCCATCCTATCTCAGGGGCAGGAATAATATGGCCCATGGGCCAAATCTGATCTGCCTAGCCTCAGGACCCAGCCAGTAAGAGCTCCCCTCAGACTCTCTGCCTATCCTGCACCCACTCTATGCTCAGAGCATCTCTCTGAATGCTACCAATCCAGGGAAAGGAACAGAGTGGTTTCATGTTCTGCTCTCCCCCACAGCAAAATTTTGCAGCTCCTGTTGGGCAAATTTACAGTTAGTGTGCTGCAGAAGTGATAGTTCTTCCTCTTTACCTATTTTCTACGATGAGACAATGGATTCCAAGGCCTCACCCCTCCAATCATCCTGCCTAATGGTTGGTTACTTGCACCTTACCACTTTCAGCATGATTTGGCAGAAAGAGGTGGAGGTCTCCTTTCATTTATTCTCTCCTTTCAACATGTGCTCCAACATTATTTATTATGATTAGCTGCTAAAGAACACTTACCCCAGTAGATCTCAAAGCACATTACAACAAAGGTCTCTGCCACTATCCCCATTTGTAACCATGGGGAAAACAGAATCAGGGGAAATGAAATTAGTTGCCTAAGATCACCCAGCAGGCCAATAGCACAACTTAATGTAGGTGAAGTTTTTAATAAGACTTCTCCTCAACCTTCATGATCCAGCAACATATGCAAGAATTCAGTAGAGCAAAGGGACAGATTTTGGCAAGGCAAAATCCCACCTTTGGAGCTAATTTCCACAGTTTTTGCTGCAGCTGCAGACACACAGGATCTAATTTTAATGTGTTACATATAAATTCTAATAAATTATATTGAATTTACTAAATAAGGCTCAATGCTGAAATCTTAATCACATGATGTAGCGTTTTTGGCTTCTGTTGTTTGTTTCTCTGGGAACAACAAAGTAGCCTCTGCATAACAAGAAAAACAACACTGTCCGTATGGTTTGGGATTTCTAGTCCTCTAAATCACAAGCTAACAAACACAACCTTGTTACTATGGTTAGTCACATGTTTCTCTGTGCATCCTGTATCTTGTCAGAGTCTTATCTCCCCTAAGCCTGCTGTCAGGGAACCAATCTCACTCTCTAACACAATAAAGAAGGGAAGTGGGGCAGGGGGAACCATGAGAAAGAAAGTTGGCTAGAGTGTCTATTGAAGACTTCACTCCCACTGGATCTTCGTACTCAGTGACAGGGATGTGCTGCTGCACCTTTTTACTCAGAAAGCTGCCTTTCCTGCCACCTCTGCTGCTGCAGCTGTCAGGAAAATAACACCTCTTGAAAACCAGTATGGTGTCATTGCTGCTTGCCAAAAGCTAATAATCATCATGTGACAAACTTCACTGAGCTAGGCTGCTGTTTCATCTGTTTCCTTGGATTCGAGTTAATTGAGACAAGTACTTGTTTTCCAGTCATATTAATGGAATGTGGGCTTTTTTTTTTTAAGACACAGATGAGTTTGCACAGCTGTGTGTCACTTTACAGTGGGACAGTCAGGGATGTGATGAACACAATTTTTTGATTCATCAGGTACCAAATAACAGGGGTCTTTATCCAATAGAAACTGAATATGCGTCCTGTTTACCAGGAAGCTTGGAGAATAGCCACAATCTAACAAACTGAGGCTAAATGCCAGTTCAGCTGTGTTGGCTTTGCTCAGTTTTACTTACTTCAGTGTTTCCAAAGTGCACAGCTCACAAACAATATAGTAGATTTCTACTGTGCATTTAATTTCAAACTCTCAAAGTGCTTTACAAATATGTATGAATGAATCCTGTCATGGAAGTAAACGCCATTTCTACTTTACACATGAGGACAAAACGGAATAATGGTTCTGGCCAATACTGAAGTGCTTCAGGTTTTGGGTGTACAATATGAACCAGGTAATGCCAGCTTGATTTCAAAAGATGATGAGCCCTACTGTCCCCATGAAATTTAACTGCCATTCAGTATGTTCTGAGCTTCTGAAAACAGAACCCTGTGGTAGGAGTCAAAATTGAGAAACCCGAAGTTAGACTATACCATTGAAAATGTGACTCTAAATAATTTTTCAAAGCCAGGCTATGAGTAGCTGTCACAACAAACACCAGTAAATATCAGGTCTCCTCCTTCCTCCCACTGTACAAGACTATGGTGTTTTTGAGGCTTGGTATGTGCTTTGACATTTTAGTGGTGGTGGTGTGCTAAACAGGCAGGTGAACAAACCACCACTCCTTCCAATGTAGGTACGCTGACCTAAGCCCCACCATGAATGCAGCAGTGTCAATAGAAGAGTGCTTCCATGGAGGTCCACAACATAGCTCTGAGAGGTGATGCTCTGCCACTGACTGAAAAACTCCTTTTCACCGGTTAAAGAAGAGAGAACTATTAAAACTGCTAGCAGAATATAAGACCCATTTCCAGTCCCTCATACAGTTGCCTAATAAGCAGCAACAAGAAAAGGATGTAGACATAATAAACTGATCATTCACAGCCATTGTTACTATTTAGGCCCCAATGACAAAGCACCACCACAGCATCCAATAATCAGAACTGAAGATACTGGGGCGCAGAGTCACAATCACTGCAAAGTAATAAATATTGTGTTTATAAATGGTGTCCAATGCGTTTTTGTTATTCCATTTAAAGCAATCTCTCATCAAGCAACAGGAAAGGACCAGTAGGTTTAATAGTGAATTGGCACCTAGATGCCAGGGTTACAAGCCCATTAAATACTGATGGATTACATCAGCTAGCAGGCAGTCCCAGGACACAGTATCCATGGTGTTTAAGTACTCTCAGTCCAGTCCAGGTCAGTTTATTTTAGGTGCACAAAAATCCTTTGCTGAATATACTATTTTACCTCAACTTGTGCTGTAATTGTAATAGGGCAAAATTCCACTATAAATAAAATCCAAGGAGCAAAGCTATTAAAGGATTGCTACAAAATATATTCCACTAAAACTTTCTGTTTAACTTTGTATGCATATGTATGCATACAACTTGCCAAAGGGAAATACTGAGCTACTTTATCTGAATTTTATTTCTAGACCAAGTCAAGTTAAACCCATTTTTTTAAGTTTAAAGTCATGTGGTTTTCATACTTACAACCAGCTCCCAGTTTCTTTTCTCTTTTTGTATCCTGTACTTTCTTTTTCTATTCTGTACTTTCCTAATCCTACAATCTCCATCTCCCATGATACAACTTTAGCAGGTATGTGTGGTTGTGGAGGCTGGCTTACCCGTGGTCAAGAAATCAGCGGCATGCAATCTGGGTATATTCCAAATGTGACTTGCTTTATTTACATATACACTCCTACTGGAGCAGAAGCAGCCACAAAGAGTATGCATGAACAGTTGAGCCTCTCTAGTCCAGCACCCTCAGGACTTGACCAGTGCCGAGCCAGAGAATTTCCGAGACCACAAGAGGTCAATGTTTTGTAATGGTATTGCCAACAATTCATCTGTTTCATGGACTCTGAGAAGATATTTAGGAATAAATTAGAGCTAAATAACAGCACAGAACAATTAGAGCAGTGCTCTGCAGCTGGTGTGATGCGAAGTGACACTTAGTGTGCCTTAGAGCCCTGCTCTGGGATTGCTGTCTGCTGCACTGTGCACTTGTCCCACCGCTTGGTGGGAAAAACACATGGTGGAAGGTGGTGGTGGCAGTTCTGGGGTGGTGTCAGTGGTGTCAGCAGCTCTGATGAGTCGCCAGCATCGAGTTAGAGTGGCGGGGGACACTAAGAGTGCATGGCTCTGGGGAGGGAGGGGATTGGGTTATACATATTAGGTGTGCCATGAAATTATAACCAGTGATGAAGTATGTCACGAGGTGATAAAGGTTGCTGATCTCTGACTTAGAGCCAGGACTGTTGGCTGTAAACCAACTTTATATGACCACAGGAAACTTGGGCACATTCGTGATAAGTGGACATCCAGCTAACTAAAATCTTGTCGACCACAAATGTTGGCACACCAGAGAATGCAGACTAGAAGGGCTCAACCTTTAATCCCTTTAAGGAATCTGAGAGCAACACCAGTGTTTATTTCCCTGAGTAGCAACTCTGCTTCAAGAGCTGACTCTAGTAAATAATGAAAGCAGATGGTAAACCTGCCTGTTCCTTCATGAACATTTCATAGAGAACCTTGCATAACAAAATAAGGACACACAGGCTACATCTACACTAGCACAAATCTTCAAAATGGCCATGCAAATGGCCATTTCGAAGATTACTAATGAAGCACTGAAATACGTATTCAGCGCCTCATTAGCATGCTGGCAGCTGCAGCACTTCGAAATTGCCATGGCTCGCTGCCACGCCGCTCACCCAGACAGGGCTCCTTTTCGAAAGGATCCCGCCAACTTCGAAATCCCCTTATTCCTATCAGCAGATTTCGAAGCTCCTGGGGTCCTTTCGAAAAGGACCCCTATCTGGACGAGCCGCTTGGCAGCGAGCCATGGCAATTTTGAAGGGTCGCAGCTGCCAGCATGCTAATGAGTGTTGAATATGTATT
This sequence comes from Carettochelys insculpta, assembly GCF_033958435.1. NCBI lineage: Eukaryota > Metazoa > Chordata > Testudines > Carettochelyidae > Carettochelys > Carettochelys insculpta. The sequence continues at coordinate 35,661,190 of NC_134137.1, read as the reverse complement.
TCAGCACCTCATTAGTAATCTTCGCAATGGCCATTTGCGTGGCCATTTCAAAGATTTGGGCTAGTGTAGACACGGCCACAGTGTGTCTCCCCATGGCCAAATATTTGTTCGCATGCTGTGAAAAATGAATTGTAAGATTGTGGGGGGATTGTGAGTAACAGCACCACATAATGATATCTGCCATAATAATAATTATACTATTATATTGACAATCATGAACTATATTACGTTCAGATGATTTATTTGGTCACCGATAATCCTTCTATCAACATAAGAATAACAAATAATTAGTGTAACTGCCAACAGAAGGTCTCAGTCCTAGGACCTTTGAAGGTTAGTGAAGGATCCTCTGCAGTTTGAACTAAAAAGCCAACTATCACTCAGCTAAGCCTGTAGAGGAGATTACTCTTTCTTTCTAAGGCCATGTCTACACTACAGTGATCTTTCAAAAGAAGATCTTCCATAAGATTCTTTTTCGAAACAGCGCGTCCACACACAAAAAAAGCGGATCAAAAGAGCAATCTGCTATTTTGAAATAGAGTGTCCACACGGCCCCTGCTCTTTCAAAAGGATGGGCCAGGGATTGAAAAATCCAGCACCATGACGATCACTCTTGGGACAAAGGGGTAACTGCTCCAGGTAGAGGGGATTAAAAAGGATAACCTATTTTAAAAGAAAATAGAATTTCTTTTCATTTTAGGTACAATTTGGACCATGGCAATTAGAAGATGCTGCCATGTGATGTGACTACCTCTGCAAAGAAATAAAAAAAAAAAAAATTAGAATCTGCAAACTTTTAAAGACAAAGTTTTTTTTAATCTCAGAAAGTATATGATTTAATTTAGCCACACTTTTCATTACTGATTCATTAAAATTCAAACTAGAATGGACCCACGGTTATGATGCAGTTACTATATACATTTGCCACTTCTACACAGAAAGCCAATCAAATATGCTTACAGAATTCCAACTGGAATCCGTTCTGATGGCTACAAAAATAATTCTCTAACAGGAAGGAGAAAAATTCTACTTTGTGGCCTCTGAGGATAGGACAAGAAGCAATGGGCTTAAACCGCAGCAAATAAGGTTTAGGTTGGACGTGAGGAAAACTTCCTAGCTGTCAGGGTGGTTAAACATTGGAATAAACTGCCTAGGGAAGTTATGGAATCTCCATCACTAGAGATATTTAAGAGATGGTTAGATAGACATCTATGAGTGATGATCTATATGGTACATGGTCCCGCTGTGATGGCAGGAGACTGGACTCGATGACCTCTCGAGGACCCTTCCAGTTCTAGTGTTCTGTGATTCTATGTGACGAAGAAGGTTATCAACAAGAAAAGCAGAAAAGCCCCGCCCCCCCCACACCTTTTTTTTCCCCCTAAGCAGCTGCTAAGCAATAGAGGGCAACATACACCCACACGCAGTGCTTTCACTGAAGGAAAGGATTTAGGTAGATAAGCAAGTGAAGAAACTCCCACAAAGATTATTAATGATTCTATTTAAGAAATTGATATTCATGATAGAATATAAAAACTGCTAATAATGTTACAGAATCACAATCTTTTTTCTTAAAATTTAGCAGGGACGTAAATTTTCAAAGCATTTTATCTATGTGGAAAATGTGAACAGTTTGCAACAAATCATTTTGAGCCAAGAAGAAGACACAGAAACGTTACTATAAGCTCATTAATTCAAATCCAGGTGAAACCTTAATGATCTGGAACTCATAAGATTTGGTTAATTTTCTTTTTCCTTTGCAAAATCTTTGCCTTTGACAGTAAATCTGGCAATTTTTAGGCCAAATGAATTTTCTAAGCAAAAGTAAAAGGGCTGCTATAATTGAGTTTTAGAATGGAAGCCTTTACTATAGGGCAGCTACTGCTTTTCCATAACAGTAAGAAAATCTTTAAATTGCTACATCAATTCTTTGTATAGGATATATTTTGTATAAAGCAATCTTCCCCTTCCCATCTTTTGAAAAGCCCTGAACCTGAACTGATTGCCAGATAAAACAAGTGCACTATTTCCTTCTGTGTACTATTCAAACTGATGTGAAATCAGCTAATGAAGTTGATTCCTAAGGCGTTTTAATGCCCCTTAGCATCTGTAAAAATAGACTTAGATCTCCTTCCTGGAATATGTGCATTCAAATAAAATCTCTGCTAAAGAGAAGCTTGCAAATGTTCTTATAAACTGAGCGATGAGTGTATAATACAAGACTTTGAAAGTGGGTTAGCTCCCCAAAACAACATACTAAAAAAAACAAAAAACCACCAACCTTCCCTCTAACTAAAAAAAACAAAATAAATGGCTGAAACGAAAAGAAATGCCATTTCAGTGTGACTTTGAATAATCTTGTGTCAAGGACAGTTGTGCAAATAGAAATATAGGTGTTGAGTTCAAAAAATAAGAATCCTTTGGGGGCAGAGGCTATATTGTAGTGCTTGCATACAAGGCCCAACAGTTCAGATTCTCTACTTTGTGTCACCTATTGGGCTATGGTAATGGAAACAAGAAACCTGTTGTACTAACAACAGCCATCTGGGGGAGGTACAGTGCCACACTTTAATGTACACTGCATTTCACATCCTCTTAGTCTCTATTACAGGGCTATGTAGACAAGCTCTTCAGTTCTTGACTCTGACGCAGGCTTCCTGAGTGACCCTAGGTAAATCACATAGAAGCTGTGTCTACACGTGCACGCTACTTCGAAGTAGCGGCACTAACTTCGAAATAGCGCCCGTCGCGGCTACACGCGTCGGGCGCTATTTCGAAGTTAACTTCGACGTTAGGCGGCGAGACGTCAAAGTCGCTAACCTCATGAGGGGATCGGAATAGCGCCCTACTTCGACGTTCAACGTCGAAGTAGGGACCGTGTAGACGATCCACGTCCCGCAACGTCGAAATTGCTGGGTCCTCCATGGCGGCCATCAGCTGGGGGGTTGAGAGATGCTCTCTCTCCAGCCCCTGCGGGGCTCTATGGTCACCGTGGGCAGCAGCCCTTAGCCCAGGGCTTCTGGCTGCTTCTGCGGCAGCTGGGGATCCATGCTGCAGGCACAGGGTCTGCAACCAGTTGTCAGCTCTGTGTATCTTGTGTTGTTTAGTGCAACTGTGTCTGGGAGGGGCCCTTTAAGGGAGCGGCTTGCTGTTGAGTCCGCCCTGTGACCCTGTCTGCAGCTGTGCCTGGCACCCTTATTTCGATGTGTGCTACTTTGGCGTGTAGACGTACCCTCGCAGCACCTATTTCGATGTGGTGCCGCGCAACGTCGAAGTTGAACATCGACGTTGCCAGCCCTGGAGGACGTGTAGACGTTATTCATCGAAATAGCCTATTTCGATGTTGCTACATCAAAATAAGCTATTTCGATGTTGGCTTCACGTGTAGACGTAGCCAGAGAGAGGTTATTAAATGCTCATCATCACCCACAACTGGAGCCAGATTTTGAGAAGTGCTTAGCTGCCCTTACAGTCAGTTTTTTGGAGCTGAGTCTCCATCCTGCCCATTTTTTAACAATCTGGTGATTTATTTTAGCTCTTAAATGGCATCTGGGAATCATGGAAAGTCTGAATATTAATTCCTCTCTGCCTTCGTTCCTGAGCTGTAATTTTTTTTGTTTGTTTGTTTGTTTTTTTGCATCCTATTCTTTTTGTTTCTTTTCAGCTGGGGGCATGAGTTCTCCCTTACTCTATACATCTTGTGCCTGACACAAGAGGCCACCAATCCATAATTTAATACCACACAACAATATGGGATTAATTAGTAAAATAAACGAGCATTAATAGATGTGTTTGAAATTAGAACGAACAGGTCAAAACCATAGACTCCAACAGAAAAAAAACAAACCAAAACAAAGCAAAAAATCACACTGGGTATATTTAAAATTTGGATTACACAAAATAAACTTCTCCTCAGTACCAATCAGGCTTCATACAGGGTCTGATAGTTGCCGTCTTTGAAATACGCATTATTATAAATTTATCAGGAATTTAGGACAAGTTGAGTAGGATCCCCATACATAACCAAAGATTAACCTCTGTGTTAGACCTCAGGGGTGCTGCGATAGCCTGCCTACAAGTTACGTATCTGTACTTGAATCCAGAGCATGGGATGCAACAGAACTCAAACTTTATCTGGAACATCAGAGGTCGTAATAGGATGAATGATGCAGTTGTCTGAAAAGACATCTCATATAGGTTACTCTGCAGCATTAAGACAGAATGAGAGTTGCAATGACTAAATTGCTGCTTCTTCACTGAGGGGATAAAATTAACATAATTGAATCTTAAAACAAATAGTTCATACCGCTGAATCCATGAATCAAATTACTTCCTTAAACTTTTAAATCCCAGGGGTACTGAATTCCAGCAAAGTCCATGATCTACAGAAAGTTATTCAGTCTGGTTTGGTTTAGAATATAGTCTGTTTACACAGAATAGATATTAACAGTACGTATATTTTCACGTCTGTGCACCTTTTAATTCACTTGCGAAAAGCTCTCTCTCTTGCCAGTCTTGTAAAATATGGCAGTCTGACATTTTCTTTAATTACAAACCCTTATGTGTTTAATAGCACAAAATTGGCCTCCAACTTGACAACTCTCTCTTTAAAAATCAATGGTTAGACTCTAGGGCACCAGCTTGGTCATCAAGATCAATATTCGAAAAAAATATAGCTTGTCAAGACCTCTTGGCCTTTTATGGATTCAAATAGGGAACTGCTAGCAGATTGAATAATGATATTATGTCTCTGGCCCACAGAGTTCTCTAACATTGATTTCAGTATAGACAGACAAATAATACAAGTATAGTGCAGTTATCCTAGACACTATAGCAAAAGATGGCTGAAAGTGGCCAGGGGAAAAGAAAAAGACTGTGAAATGTTATGCATGTTTGGAAGATTACTAGATGCTGAGCACGAAAACTGCCAAATGAAGACTTGCACTTCCATTTCTTCCAAAAAACAATTTACACCTCATTTGCTAGCAACCACAGTGAGAATATGTATGTGTTTGCAGTTTTCTTTCCCACCCCTGAAACATCGTGCGTGTTTATTTGTCAAACACACAGCTGTTTTAAAGGATCTTCTCTTTCCTGTGACACTAAATCAATGCTGGGAAACCCTCCCCATCCCTACGCTGAGGTGCCAGGAGCTGCTGCCGGTACAGAAGTGCCTAGCAGCACTGCTTTAGTGGCGCCATATTTATCGGGAACTGGTAGAAGCAGGGTCTCCATGCTTCCATGCTAATGACTCTCTTGGGCTATTAGAGAGGCAAGTTGGCTGAGGTAATATCTTTAATTGCACCAAGGTGAAAGAGACAAGCTTTTGAGCTCCTGAGAGTGCTTCTTCAGGTGTACAGCTCAAAATCTGGTCTGTTCCAGTAAAAGATATTGCCTCATCCACCTTGACTCTCTTATATCCTGGTACTGACATACTACAACCCTATGACAACACTGTCTTAGGATATGTCTACACTTCAATTAAAACCTTCCTGCTGGCCTGTGCTAGCTCACATGGACTCAGACTGCAGGGCTGTCTAATTTCAGTGTAGACTTCTGGGATCAGGCTGCAGCCCAAGCTCTGGGATCCTCCCACATCATAGGGTCCTAGAGATGAAGTTCCAACATGAGCCTGTAAGTCTATGTTGCAGTTAAACAGCTCCACTGTCTGATATTCATGAACCAGAGTCAGCTGTCATGGATCAGTCAAAGGGTTCTAGTTGCACTGGAGACCTACCTCTAGTGGTTACATATGCCATGCTTCTTCCACAACCTCCAATTTTGTCATGGAAAGATTATAAACAAAGCCATGAAAGGAAACTGCCTTCATTCTGGGCTCCTCCTGTAGATTTTGTGGTGAAACAGCTATCTTGCCCCAAAAGTTTTTTTTTTTTTTTTGCAGAGATATGTAATGGGTTTTGCAGGGCAAGACATTATCCAAAGTTTCTGAATGACCAAAGAATTAGGGGATAAGCCAGATGTACTGCAGGCATAAGGTATAAAATAAATTTAGCAAACTTTCATACAAAGCCTCCCCATAGAACTGGAAATGTCAAGTACTGTCCAGACGCTGGAGGCTTAAGAAAAAAAAGCTGTGTCATTTCAACCAATCCCAGGAAAATTTCAACTACAATCTGCAGCTATTTGTAAATAACTAAAGGGTTTATGGAACTTGGAAAAGTTTGAGGTTTTTAATACTTTTAAGACTTGAAAATAAAAGTTTTCCCTTCGGAGAGATTAATGTACTTCAAACAGATCATATGCCCATTATACAAATTAAAAAGGAATTTGCTAATGCCAGATAACTGTGGGTCTGAAAAAATATTAACTTTATTCCTTTAGGGAATAATATATATACATTCAAGCTTCACTCCTTTTCCTATGTCTTCTTACCCTAAATCTTTTCGTTCTTCCTTTCAGTACTGATATGAATGGCACTCTAAGGGTCTAGGTGTCACAGTTCCGTGCAACTGCACCTGAATTCACCCTCCAGGATCCACAGAGAACACCAATTTTAGGTCACTGGCTCCCATCACCACTCTTTGGCAGAGACCCCCATCTTACTCCCTCCTGATTTAGGATTTTAGGGCTACACTGTTTATCTCCTGTACTGTGATTACTCCAGCAGGACACAGTGCCTGAAAGGCCAGCACTTGTGCTATCCTTCTTGAGGGATCTGAACACTGCATTGTCCGCAGTTATAAGGTACCACACTGCTCCTTCTAACCAACTATTTTTATTCTCAAGGTAAAATCATTACAGGGAAAATATTAACTATTGAAAACATCTGGAATGCTTGCCAGAGGTCCCAACCAATGCCAGCCTGGGGCTCTGGTAAGTTTCAGTCCAGCAAAAGCCACTGCCAGGTTTTCCCCTGTTTAAAATTTCATCAGTTTTAGGTCCAGAACCAGATTAGCCATTTTTTAATATAACTCAGGTATTTCATCTTGGCCCTCAGTAACAAATGATTAGCAGACAATGGCTCTCTCTTTCGGGCACAGATTCAAAAGACTGTGTTTTGGCAATACAATAGCTGGGGAATTTGCATTAACCTCTCCCTGCAGATTTTCTATGAAATCCACTTAACACTTATGATTTCAAAACCAATGCTCATCTGTCACATTTTGTTTTGAACTCCTAGGTCTCACATCAGTCACATCTGCCCCTTAGATAGGTTACATAGAGTCCATAACAATACATGCATTGAATACCTTAAAGTCTTTATGCGAGGCTGTAGGGATTGGCATATGTGTAACACTAACTGTACTCAGTAATATTTTGAGGTGGTGAGCATGTAAACTCCAGAAATTTAGCAGTTATCATTGAGTTTTGAAATATAAATGTGGTGATAAAATGCTGGAAATTAGTATTTATTTAGTGGGAAGATGTCACAACACAGGAGAAAAATCTGTGGCAACAGGGATATGGAAAGGAAAGGAGAACACATCCCAGAAATTTCCTTGTCTTTTCTGAGATAAAATAATTGATTCTATTCAGTAGAAGTTGCTTTTTAAAAAATACATTTCTCACCATTGACACTGGACAATAAAAGACTAAGAGATACGAATCCAACTAATTAAATCTCCTCCCTTCCATTATTTCTTTCAGCAAACAGAAAATCTTTGTGGGAGATGCCTTTCTTTTCTCTCTTTTCTCCTGATGGCAAGCAGAATTAGGGGAGCAGCACAGGTTTGGGTAAGAAGGGAAGAAGAGAGTCTGTTAGCATCCAGAGCCTTCACTGCAACATTGTGAACTGCAGTCACTTGAGTGACATGCTGGTGGGCCTCCAAAACCCTTAAGAAACCTCCTCCTTCCCCTGTACTTACAGAGCAAGGTAGGGGAAGACTTAAGACAGCCGAGAGCCTGAGAGCATAAATAGTCTCAGTGTGAAACTCAACCCCACCTATTTCTAGAGTACCCTGTATTTAAGGGCCCATAGAACTGCATGACTCTCATCATCCTGCCATGCTGTTTTACCGCAATCCTGGTGAAATAAAATAATATATGTTTGAAGTATGAATTCAAATGGTGTAATCTTTCCTGTACTCAACTGTACTATTGGTGGCTGTTTTGATGCTTTACTACTAGTTTGTTTAATAAAATCAACACATTTAATAGGACTCACAGCTTCCAAGAGTCATTTTTTCATGAAAATTTGTATTTCTTTGCTTAGCAAGCCAATTCTAAGATACCTAATTTAACATTGCTTGTGTCTATCTAATCATCTGATTTGCTTAATGAAGCAGGAAATAACAATATTATTTTCCACTTACTCTTTAAACTAACTCAGGTTGTTATGCTCACAATTCCCAGGCCTAGATTACTGCTCCTAAATGGACACAGTAGCACTTCTTCTGGCCCTTTCCCATTTCTTTGTTAGGCCTCACTATGCTCTTCTGGGCTACTTCTCTCTTGTTCTACACCCTGTGGCCTCCCTCACAATTTAAAAATGTATTATTTGTAGTGTGGAAGACTCCAAGAGGCTCTAATCAGACATCAGGAAATGTGAACACTTGATAAAAGGCTGCCAGCTCATAATTTTTCCTTTATCTATTATTAGTCTCGGGGAAAAATATCTGCCATTTCCAAACTGCCTGTCTATACAGAAGTGAAGACACCCTTCACAAGGTTGGCTGCAATGGCTTTCAATAATGTTGAAGCTACACCTAAAGGCAAAATGGCTACCACTCCATAATTCAGGAAGGTGGGCAGGACACAGAAACTGTGAAGCCTAGTACAGTCACTGTGAAAGCTGGACAGGCAGAAAGAATGGAAGCAGGAGATAGATTTAGGTGTTGCATGCGAATAGGGTGAGGTAGTGGAGCAGGGGGGTGGCAAAGGATGGTGATGGGGTGGGAACTGGTGGAGACAGAACAGGAGCTCTCCCAGCCCAGAGTATGTAGCAGGTTAGGAAAGGCCCCACTGAGCAACCAAGAGGAGCCAGTGTTGCCAGCTGTCATAAACTGATTGCACATCATGGGATTTTGAAATCTGCTGGAAGAGCTGTTGTGATGACACAAAGAGCTCCTACAATCCAATTATTGTCAGGGCTGGGCAGGGCTCTATGTGAGAGACTGATGGATAAGGACATCGACCTGCCCTACCTTGAGGTATCTACCTTAATCAAGATTAGGTCCTAGGGCAGCGGGAGGCAGAGAAGTGTTGCTGCTGTAGCAAAACAGTAGCAGAAAATGGATGGCAGTTCCCCTATCATGGGATGAGGAGAAGAAATGTGGAGTCACCATCTGAGCAGCCTAGGAATGTCATGCATTTTTGTGGGATTAAAGACTGAGCTTCCAACCTCAGCAAGAAATCCTGTGGCATCTTACAGACTACCAGATATTTTGGAGCATAAGCTTCCATGGGCAAAGACCCGCTTCATCGGTCTTTGCCCATGAAAGCTGATGCTCCAAAATATCTGTTAGTCTATAAGGTGCCACAAGACTTGTTGTTCTCGAAGCTACAAACTAATGCGGCTACCTATCTGATACTTTTCAACCTGAAATTTCAGAGGCATTGAAAGTGGAAAAGAGGGGAGTAAAAAATAAAACAAAACTGATTAAAGGTCACGATTTCTTGAGCCAATATCTTGATATTTTGGAGTTCTGAATCAAAATGTTTGCCCTCCAGAAACCTCAGTCTGGGATTTTGACAAGACAATGTATAAATGCTTTAACTCCTGGCTTGCTGTCTCTTCTCTGCTTCTTATGTCCCATGGACAAAGAACCAGACACAGACCCCACCTTCTACTTCTGGCTCAACAATATAGAAAACATTATCCCACTCTTCTTAATTCTCATCCCCCACTGTACCCTAACCTTATCCTTTTTTCCAAGAGATACTCAAATGCATTTTGATCCATTTCTCAGATTTCTCTCATTCTCTGGCTCCCAGACAGTTTGCATGTTCCTAAGGATTAATTTTTTCTATTTTGCCCAGGAGTCTGCATCTAATTCCATTTTATGTTACTTTTTTCTCCAGCCTTTCTCTATATAAATTTACCTTAATCTCATCCCTAAAATGTTCCACTTATTTCTCCCTAATTCTACTCAACTAGTGGTAACTTTGGACAGTAAATTAGCTATGGATTTGCAATAAGATGTCTCAGAAATGAAGGTTTCAACACAACATCAGAAAAATATAAACAAGACAGGAGGAATTCTGACTAAAAACTGATGGGATAGACTCAGAAAGAAAACTGAAAATGTTATGAGCCTCATTCACTAGACTAAGACTGTTGATTTATTACTCTGAATCAACACCAAGGCAAATAAGGAGAGAATGAGGTCCCATAAATACCTGGTCTAAATGATAACTCTGGGGTGAGAGGCATGATAATCATTTAAAAATACTCAGAAGGCCTACATGCTCAAGAGATAATTAAGCTATTTAGTGTTATACAGGAGAGTATAAAATGGAAGTAGTCAACTACAAGTTCTCATTTTGTCTCAGGAGTGCAGTGCTAACTCAGTCTCTTATATTCTAATACTTCTGACATGTGCAGATTCTCCCAGGACTCACTTCTCTCAGATAACACATATAACACCACAACTTGTCCTGTCTGCACATGAGTTTTAACATTTTAGATAACAAATTTTTAAAACACACCACTTTCTCTAGGCCTCTATTAACATCAGTTTTCTCACATGAAAAATAGAGAACATCTATACAGAGAGGTTGCTGTAAGTGCTAAGATAAATTGGTCAGTTTTTATACAGTATTTTAAATCTTTAAGGTACTCTACAAACACAAATTTTGTATTATTACTCATAGACTAGGTCTACTTTCCCCCTTCTCCAAAGGGGGCATGGTAATCAGGGTGATGAGAGATTACTAATGAAGTGCTTCAATGAATATGCAGCATTTCAGTAGGCTAATTCTCCCCCATGACAACTTTGAAGTGTCAAACTTCAAAGTGCCAGCACGCCATGTATCCACAGGCACTTTGAAGTGCCCGCGCTACTTCGAAGTGACTTTACTCCTTCAACACTCCTTTACTCTTTTGACACTTCAAAGTTGACGCGGGGGAGAATTTGGCTAATGTAGTGCTGCATATCCATTGCAGCACTTCATTCGTTATCTCCCATCACTCCGATTACCATGCCCCCTTTGAAGAAGGGGGCAAGTGCAGACATAGCTATAGCAATGAGTTTAGTCACAGAGGTCCCCTTGGGGCTGTCACCCAACGTGGTGATCATACCACTGAGCCTGCCTATTTGCCCTCTGGGGTACCCCACTCCCTGTCCTGCTGGGCCAGAAGCTCTTGTCTGCCCCAGCATAAGCACAGAATTGGGATAACCATCCCCATCCTCTGCAGAGTCACACAGGTACTGAACCAGCTCAGCTCTGGGAGTACTCAGTTATAGGAACTTGATGGCATCCAGGAGCACAGCCCTCAAAAAGGACAAAAACCCCACATAAATCTGTCTTACTCTGTATAAAAGTTTTACACAGAGAAAGTTCATAAACACTCTTTACCAATGAAAGAGAGATATGCACACTAGATGCTCTCCCCAGGTAACAATTCTTTATACTGGGCTTGATAATAAATAAAAGTGTTCCATTAAGTATGAAAAATAGGGCTTAAGTGATTGCAAGTGGTAACAGACATATCAAAGGAAGATAGCAATCTAAAATAAACAAAACATGACAGCTAAACTTCATACACAAAAGCTGCGTCTACGGGGCCCCTCCCTTTCAGAAGGGGCATGCAAATGTGGCCAATTGTAAATGCAAATGTGGCCAATTGTAAATGCAAATGAGGAACAGATTTAAATATTTTGTCCATCATTTGCATACTCCCTCATGATCTGGCTTCTGCAAGAGCCATTTCCAGAAGCCGAAGCAGCTGTTTGGACGGGGTTCCTTTGAAAGGAAACCCCCCTTTCAAAAATACACTTCTTGAAAAAAATAGGTATTTTTAAAAATAAGTATTTTTAAAAATAGATATTTAAATCTGTGCCTCATTTGCATGCCCTTTCCAAAAGGGAGGGGCCGTGGAGACGCAGCTTAAGAGAAATTCTTACAGATCATAATTTTCTCCTTAATCTTGATTTCAATTAAAATTTTTCAAGACAGAACTGATCTTTCCTCAGGCCTGAGTCTAACAGCTTCTTCTGTCCTTAGAGTTCTTTTGTTCAGGTTTCTTTATGTGTATCTCTGAGCATGGGCAAAGCAGCTTCAAAAGCAAGCAGAAGATGATCTTAATTGCTTTCCATTCCTTAAATAGAATTTCCCCAGCATGGGAATCTTTTTTTTTAAATTCTCCCCATACCCATCGGGGAAAGAAACAGATTCAAGATGGATTCTAGCACCAGGTGGCATGGTCACACGCCTTTGTAGAACTAACCACACTTTAGGTTTACAGTAAAACCAAAACCATTTACAGATAATAACACTGAGCATGAGCTATTAAGATCCTTAGGTACCACTAATGGTGTTCATTATAAATTCTAGATCAATTAGCAGATTTAAAGTTCATATTACTAACTTTGTATGCTAGAATTATTCCTACATACAAATAGAATACACACATTCAGAGTATCACAGGCTCTTGAACAATAGCTTACTGGACCTTTTTCACATAAAGCATATTCATGTTAATCATATTCAAAAACATATTTCCCTACAATATGGGGCACAGTGTCACACTTATCTAATAAGACTATGCACCTGTAATATCAATAATCTGAGACTGACGCTACCACTGCACTAGTGCTTGATGATATTTATTTCCTTTTCCTTCCTATGTCCAACACCATTGTACCTGTCACATTGCATATTAGTGGTGCCTTCTTTCCCACAATTCCCTTGCAAAATCTCAATGGGAAAAACACTCACTATAACCCAAAACATAAACAATGTGTTCAATAAGAAATCTCTAATTAACGATGACCATGTCATTCTGCTTTTACTTAAAATTTGTTCCTAACATTTTGATCGACAAATTGGTGGTCACAATTAGAGTTGTGTGAAATTCAAAAGGCTTATTTTATGGTATTTCAAATAAAAATATCGGTTGTTTCCTTCTGGATTTTATACCTTCCCAACATTTAAAATATATGAAATGTTAACAAAATGTATAGTTCTTCTCATAATATCACAGAAAATAATATAGAATAAAATTCTGAATTAGGCCATGATATTTGCTAAGAACCACTGTTCCAAAATGGAGTCTGGTAATCCCTTTCACCCCAGCCATCTGGGGAGGGCATCCCAGTTGGTGTAAATAAGTCCCTAGGCAGCCACCTTCCAGGAAGGGACCGTGCGGGGAGGGGAATTGGACTATAGTTAAGGGCGATTTACATGATTCTTTCACTAACTTCAGCTTTGATCCTGCATTGCCTGCTTGCCTTGATTCTGTAGAAATAACATGAATGGTCATGTCTGTGTGAAGGTACCAGATGAGACTTCGATGTATTACAGGCGAGATATCACTGCTTTAAACATCAGTGTCGATAACTGCACTCTTCAGAGGATTTGTTTATAGATAAAACGTTCTGTAAACTGCACACAGAAACTCTTTGTAACTCCCAGATTGTTTGTTAATTCATCTGGATTGCTCATTGATTGCTCATTGATTACACTTATTTCCTTATTGTCTGCTTCTATTCTTTCCTCTGACTATCAGCTAGCTATATAACCAATCATAACTTGGTGCCTGACAGTGCATTCTGAAACTCAACCAAGTTCAGAATTACTCCGCCAGCTGGTTGTTGCTTCACATACAGTATCCAGACTTTATTCCAACAATGGGAATTTCCATAGTGTTCATTGGAAATACAGACTCCTCAGCTATGTCTACAATACAGCGATCCTTCAAAAGAAAAAGCAGTCAAGTAGCACTTTAAAGACTAGCAAAATAGTTTATTAGGTGAGCTTTCGTGGGACAGACCCACTTCTTCAGACCATAGCCAGACCAGAACAGACTCAATATTTAAGACACAGAGAACCAAAAACAGTAAGCAAGGAGGACAAAAAAGTTCTTCTAAAAGATATCTTCCAAAAAAACTTATTTCAAAAGATTATGTCCACACACAAAAAAGCAGAATGAAAAATTGATCCCCTCTTTCGATAGAGAGAAGTACTCAGCGCCCGATCTTTCAAAAGAAAGGGCCAGGGATTGAAAAATCTGGCACCATGAGGACTTCTCCTTTGGAAAAGGGCCCCTGGGGTATCTACATGTATTTTTTTCCTGAAGGAATCTTTCAGAAAAAGGCTCTCTTCCTCATCTGGGAGAAGAGGGCCACTGGTAAAAGTGCTACGTTCTTCCAATTTAACATCGAAAGAATACATTTTGTGTGTAGATGTTCTGGGGGATTTTTCAAAAAAACTGGCTAGTGTAGACATACCCCCTTGAAAGTGTATATTTGGAATTTTGTCTTCGGCTATTTTCAACCCTCTGGTTTGAATGAAGGCTCCATAATACTAGGGTAGAGATGATGTTTAAAGGATAGTAATTGCCTTAACATTAACAATAGCATTTATGCTGTTTAGACAATCATAGAACAATTCAGAACATATGTATTGCCATTTATTTCCATTCTCTCTCCTCACCTGCTTTTTTCTTCATATGAATAAATCATTAGAACAGATGGGAGAAGATTATCAATAAAAGGCATTGTTAGCCTCAGTGTAAATCCACTATACTCAGTCACAACGCATTGCTTAGCCACCTGCTCATATTTTATGCTCAGAACAACACTTTCCTGCCTTAGGAAAGCATTTTGTTAGAAATGCTAAGTAAATTATTTTAAAAAATTAGCTAAAGAGAAGTGTTGGGAGGCTGTTTACTTGTTTGACAAATATATTTTCAGTTCAATCATTAATTAATTACCACTTTACTGTTCCGGTGACATTGTTCTTCCATCTGCAGAGATATAGACTATAACTATGTATGCATAAAAAAGGAGAAAACAACAGGTTTCTGTATTTTACATATTACACTGGGGGAAACGGAGTGCAACATGCTCTCTGAGGCAGCCTATTCTTGCATGTGGAGTAGTATTAAAATGTGGTAAAGCTATTTATCATCTATATTAAAGTTACAGGATTGCTTATCAACATCAAATGATCTGACCTTGTACTTTTATGACAGTGTAACACCCCTGCAGTGTAACAGAATACAAGACTATCCAAGAATGTTTTGTACAATCCTTTTGTGTAGTAAAACTATTCATTTAAGGAAGGATTCTGCAAACTTTGATATTTTTTCAGTATAAGTGAAATATCCACCTGCAATGACAAACAAAAGATTTTTAATATGAACCAAAATACTAACATGTTTCAGAGAACAATATCAATATGAAATACAATTGTTTAAAAGTGAAATTATTTTATTACTGTTGCTGTCTGATATTTTTTTCAACTTTTGTGCTGTTTGCTCACATTGAGCCTTTACCTCAGATTGGATTATGAGACTAGGCGGGTCAGCTGCATTTTGGTTGTCAATCAGTTTTATCTTCCCGTTCAGGTCCATATAGGGTCACCACCAAAATAATAACTAAGTTTCATGCAAACATTTGGGAGCTCATTTTTACAACACTCCTGTAAGTAGGGATGTATCTTTGTCCACATTTTAGGCTGCATACATACTTTGCAGAATAACCCACCTATTTAAAACAACAAGGTCTTTCTTTTCCCTGATCTGTATTTTACAACTATTTAATTCATGAACTGAAAACCAAACTCTGAGCAGGGCTTATGCATATTAATTTTTTAAAAAATATTAAAGCATTCTGATATACTTAAAATGTTTTAACAGACCCTTATAAAAAGCCTTTATAAATAATTTAGTAATTATCAAAGACAGACCTGGAGAATCAAATGTCATAAATACTCTTTAGCATGTTTTGTTAATCACAAAACAAACTATCTATAGGGTCAACTGTCATGGACTCTACCGTCTGAAATTATACTGATGTGTATCTTAAACCAAAAAATCTGCCATGAGGAAGCTAATTATTCCACTTTAGTCTGAACAACAATAGGGAATATTTTTGACCAGAAAATAGCATGCAAATAAAAAGTTCTATGAACAGGCTAAATGGCCAGTCGTATTAACTATCACAGTAAATTACATATCCCCATTGTAATGTAATGAATTATAAGTCCCAAATGAGAGTTTCAAAAGGCTGCTTTTCAGACTAATAGATTTTAAGGTAAGAAGGGACCATTTGATCATCTTGTTTGATCAACTGCATAACATAGGCCATATACTTTTATCCAGTTATTCCTTTGTTGACTCTAATAATTTGTGTTTCATGAAAGCATATCTTCCAGAAAGGCACCTAGTGACAAGATAAAGACTTCAAGAGATGGACAATCCACCATCCAAAAGCTCCTTCAGCAGTTTGTTCCAATGACTAACCAGCCTCACCACTAACAATTTGTTCCCTATTTCTGAATTGAATTTGTATGGCTCCAATTTCCAGCCACTGGTTCTTATTATGCCTTTCTTGGCTAAATTAAACAGTCTGTTAGTACCAAGTATTTTCTTCTTGTGAAGGTACTATTCTAAGAGGAGCTGAGAAATTTGCTTGGCTAAGTTGCACCAAGATTTTTCTAATACACTGTAAATATGCTTTAATGACAATATAATCTACCACAAAATGCTTATGAGTACCTAACAATTACTTACAGCCACTGAATCGACTAATTACACCATGATCGTTTGGCTCATTTGCTCATATATTATTGGTAGTGCTTTCAGGAAGAGTATAAAAAGAAAACAGATTTTAACTGTATTTATTTATTTTAGCTATTCAGGTATTTATCTCAGCAATGCAATTCTGGTGACAGAGAATGAACATATTGAAATGAAAAGCAGGAAATTAAAAAGGCATAGTCTGCAATCACCTTTAATAGAAATTTTAATGTTCAGAAGGTGTAGGTGAACTCTACCACATCCAGAAAACAGACCTCCACATCACAAAATCCTTTATTTAGCATAGCATCATATGCAGCAGCATCCACTGGGAAGCCATAGGACAATGTATGTAGTTAAAGTTAGGCATCGGTGAAATCCATGAAGCTACTGAGAACTCCATGCCATTCCCAAGCCTGGATGAAGAAGGAGGGTTGGTCAGATGTGTGTCAATGCGCTGACTATCAAACAACAATATGAATGAAATCTGATGCCAGTACAACTAAATGTTAAAAGATGCTGGCTCGGACATTGCCCAGATAAACAAGGTCTGCGATACCAATCGAGTGATCAGGGTTGGGTCAATAAGTTGGTTACCAAAAGAAAATTACACCTAACACATATGCTATCCATTTGAACATGGAACGTCTGAACACTCTGGGCAACTGAAATATTAGAGCTGCTTCAGAAGAAAATGGAGAGATACCGATGTGATATAGTTGGACTGGCAGAGATGCGTTGGATGGGATCAGGAGAGAAATGCAGTTGCAAAGTCATTTGGTCAGGAAACAAAATGAAGCATGAAACAGGAGTTGGATTTCCTTCTTAGCAAAACAGCTAGAAGAGCATTATTAGGATACAAACCAGTGAGTGCAAGAATGATGGTCACGCGATTCGAAGCAAAACCATTCTATATCTCAGTCAGTCAGGTGTATAAACCCACGTTGGACAGTATGGAGGAAAAGACTGAGCTATTCTATAAAGACTTGACAAAGACAGTGGAGCAGATACCGAAGAAAGATGTGTTGATCATCGGAGGAGATTGGAATGTGAAGGGTGGAACAGATAACGAAGGTTGGGGGAGAGTCTTGGGAAGGTTTGGATATGGAGAAAGAAACAAATGAGGTGAGTTTGCTACAGAGCATGAGATGGTGATTTGCAACAAAAGGACTGTAGGAAGTGGACATGGCGATCGAATGACTGGAAGTCCCAGAACATAATAGATATAATTTTGATAAGAAGAAGATGGATAACATCAGTACAGCAGTGCCGAACTTTCCAATGAGCGGATATAGACTCGGACCACAGTCGAGTGATCGCAAACATCAAGATATAACTCAAAGGAAAATGTAAAACACAGTTTAAAAAAGCAGAGATGTGGCAAGGCTATGTGAGGAAGAAAGAGTGAATGCATACAGAACAGTGCTCGAAGAGAAGATTAAGAATATCACCACAGAGAAATATCTAGATAAGAGAGTCACAGGGATAGCCATCGCTATAGAAGAGGCAATTGAGCAGACTGTTCCAGAAGAAGAAAAGATCAATAAAAAGTGGATTACTGAGAAGACACTGAAGCTGGTTCAAGAAGAAAGAGTGTTGAAGATCAGAAGAGATGTTTCTGAGATGGCAGAAAAGCAATATAGGATGAAATGCAATGAGGTAAGGAAAGCAGCCAGAAAGGATAAGGAGAATGGTTAGAGGAGCAATGGGAAAATAGTGAGAGGTATTATGGTGAATGTAAGACCAAGTAGGTGTATAAGACAATTAGGAATATTAATAGGAAATGGCAACTGAAGCAGATGGCGATCAAAGATGAGAACGAAGAAGTGCTCATGAACAGGGAGAAGATTGTTTAGCGATGGATGAGATATTGCAATGATCTATACAAAGCACAGTTGGACCCGAGTGTCTCAGAGAGACTGATTGAAGAGTTGAAAGAAATATCTCCCCTGGGCATCAAGAGTGAGACCGATATTTCGAAGGTGGAAGTAGAAAAAGCAGTGACATGACTAAAGAACAACAAGAGTCCTGGAAATGATAAGATCACAGGAGAAATGATCAAATACGGCCGAGGAAGCATGATTCAGGAAATACTCCGACTATGCAATATAGCATGGAAAGAAGGGAAGGCACCTAAGGAATGGATGAGATCTGTGCTAGTGACAATACACAAGGAAGGAAGTACATTGGAGTGCAAGAACTACAGAATGATTGTCGTAACGAGTCATATAGGTAAGGTGCTGATGATGATACTGACTGAGAGATTAAGATCACAGTTCGAGGAACATATAGCAATGAGCAAGCAGGGTTCAGAGAAGATAGAAGTATGACACAGCACATATTGGCTCTAAGACTGATGTCAGAGAAAGCTCGATGAAAGAACAAAAACAAAAGAACAAAAACACTTGATTCGTCGATTTTCAAAAGGCATTTGACAGTATAGATCAGAAAGTGACTTGGGAAGTGTTGGAGTCATATGGAGTGGATAGCAGACTGATATGGTTGTTGAAAGATATCAGTGATAATGTGGAGGCAGCGGTGACAACATATGTGGAGTTGGTTCAAAACAAGCAGAGGTACGGGACAAGGAGATCCAATATCACCAAATATCTTCATCACACATCTGGAGAGAGCGATGGACAAGATCAAGAAAGAGGTAGAAGGGATATCTGTGCATGGGAAAAGAATTAACAACTTGAGGTTTGTGGATGATATAGTTATCATTGAGGAAGATGAGGAGAAGCTAGTGAAAATGGTGTGGGTGTTAAATGAAGAAGGGAAGCGGTACAGACTGATTATGAACATCGATAAAACAAAAACAATGGTATTTGGAGATAAGGAAATAGGAAGGAAGATCAGTGTTGATGGTATTGAACTAGAAAATGTAGAGAAGTTCACATATCTGGGGAGCAACATAACGTATGCTGTAGACTATAAGAAGGAAATAGCGACAAATAGTGAAAGCAAGAGCAAGTTTGAAGGAGATGGATAAGATCTGGAAAAACAAAGCAATAAGCTTAAGAACGAAGCTGGGCATCTTGAAAACATGTGTATTCAGCAACATGTTGTACGGATGTCAGATATGGGTAATAACAATAGATTCGAAAAGAAGAATATTGGAATTTGAAAGCAGTTGTTATAGAAAGATTCTGAGAATAGGATGGAGTCAGAAGGTTACCAATGAGGAATTATATAGGAAGATACAGCCAAAAGAGAACCTGCCGCAGAAGGTTATAAAATGGAAGCTACAACTATCTGGACATATTTGCAGAATGAATGACGAACGAAAAATCAAGACCCTAGTATTCAGCATAATGGATGGTTTGATTAAGAGAGGCAGACCCCACAGAGAATGGATAGATGATGTAGTGGATTGGTGCAGAGCTAGTCTACAGAAACTAAGCCATTCTGCACTGGATAGGGAAAGATGGAAGTAAATAGTGACAGAGGCATCAGACACCAACGGGCACTGAGCCCATGGTTATTGATGATGATGATGATGATGATGATGATGATG
This sequence comes from Carettochelys insculpta, assembly GCF_033958435.1. NCBI lineage: Eukaryota > Metazoa > Chordata > Testudines > Carettochelyidae > Carettochelys > Carettochelys insculpta. The sequence goes on along the minus strand of NC_134137.1, from coordinate 35,641,028 downwards.
ATCCATTAAATGTTTTGTGTATCAGGGCCTTTATGCCATGAACATGCTTTGAGTTATGTGTGACATAACTAATTTTATTTCAAATGTCTGGTCTCACACAGAAAAGGACCAAGCCTTATTAATATTGAAAAGGGAAAAAAATCAACTTGAAAATTTTCACACACCTTCCTGGGAAAACAGTTACTTTCTATTGTGCTAAGTCACACGAGAGCTGAAATAAGTTAGTAAAAATAGTCTATCAAAATGTTTCTTTTGTGCTTTTGACCGCACTTTATGTATGGTCTGAGACTACTTGATTTATAGTTGCATTTCGTGTCTGGCATACTAGCATGGAGACAGCATTGTCATACACTGCTCCAAGGAGGGGAGAGCTTAGACACATGCTATTCTTCAAGTCCTATAAATTTTTTTTCTACTATAACACTGCCGCAGGGATGCTTCTCTATTACGATTCTGGGGACAAGAGAATGACTCCTTTTTCACATGAGGCCGGAATGGTGTTGCAGAGCCAAAGAAGGTCTGGAGAGCTGGGGAACATGCTCCCATTTTTTATTCCTCATCTGGTGGGGTTTCTGTCGGATTTGAAAAACGCTCTTGCTGAAAAGACTCTCTTGTTGAAAACATGAGGCATCAAATCCAGAGCAGAATAATCTTTCTGTGAACTCTTTTGAAAATAGAATGCTTACCAAGATTTTAGAGGGGTGTTATTCTATCAGATACCTGAACTAATATAAGCTCTAAATAAATAAATAAATAAAATAATGCTAAATTAACTATGTCCTGTTAAGCATGTTGAATCACGAAAGACTGCTCCTACATTTTTCCCTTTGTAATGTTCTAATTTTTCCTACCAGCTTTGTGAGCTCTGACTGTAGCTAAGTATATGCCAGTTTCTTAAAGTTTGTATTTGTTGAAAATGCATGAAATGACCTGCTAATAATGTGTGCTGTCATGTGTATCTGGATGCTGAGATGTGCCAAGAGCATGGATTTTTGTGGTTATCCTGCATGCTGATTTATGATTATTAGTTTTTAATAAGCAGGGGTCACACCTCTTTCTATTTTCCTTAAATGTTATTTGCATAACTTTTTTAGGGAAAGTTTATTCAGAGAGTTGCCGAAGTGATATAATAAGATCCAAAAAGTTGTAAGCATCAGCTTTACTGGATACTTCAGTGAATTGCTTTCCTGATATAGTTCAGTTAGTATTTAGCAGTTTCGATGAAAATGTATCAGAGGGGTAGCAGTGTTAGTCTGTATCCACTAAAACAACAATAAGTCCTGTGGCACTTTATAGACTAACCGATTTTTTGGAGCATAAGCATCTGGTGAAGCAGGTCTCTGCGCACAAAAGCTTATGCTCCAAAAAATTTGATGATGAAGAGGTAGATTTTGAAAGAAGTACAAAAGAGTTCAGGGACCTTTTTGTTTTTCAGTAATTGCTTTGAAAAAATATTTTGGAATATATTTACAGGTTTTTCACTGAACTGTTGACTACTTCAGTGTACCACAGTCCCTCAAAGACATATGCCTCGGAATCAACATAAGTATGGTCGTTCATGAAACAAAGTTATCCAAGAAGTCAAATGAGGTCTATAAAGTCAACATATAACTTCAGGAGGAATGCCAATGGGATGCTGGAAGTTGGTAATTGAGGTTGTATAGAGGAAGGTTCAGATCTGCATTTGATTTTACAAAGCCATACTCATAGGTTTCCAACATCAAGGTTCATGTTATCTGAACCCTTAGGATTCAAAGGGGAAAAGGGGGAACAGAAGAGATCTGAATGGGTAAGGGAAATGATTCTGCTGAAGACATGGAGTCTGCAGTCTGAAATATCAGCACAGTCTCAAAGAGTCAAAATCAGTACAGGCACATGCTAGGCAGAGAACAACTGGATTTTTATGACTTTAGGCTGCTTTTATCACTCCAAACCTCAAAGCTTAAAGAAACAAGGAGATACTGTGATAACAGGAATTTGTTTGATTTATGACTTACCCAGGCAGTGTACAACCTATAATTTGGAAATATTGACTGTAACTGAACCTTTCAATAATAGGCAATATTCTGTTACAGGGCAGTTGTAGCCAATGTCCTGCAGGCAGAGATGGGCATTGCTGCACAGGGAGGCACAGTCATCAGTAAGAAATACTCCTTTGCTGTCTTGGGGCAGCCCTGATGCTTTAGATGTATTCTATATAATCCCCTTCCCTCACCACCAGTCACCTATAATTTATGGGGAACTAAAGGCAAATAATCTAAGCAGAGTCAAGATCAATGATTAGGAGTCAGGAAGTCCTGAGTTCTAACTTTGTCCCTCCCATGCTCTGTGCGTCCTTGGGAAAGTTACCTCCACCTCCTCAGCTAGAAAATGAGGCTGATGTTTCCTCGCTGAGGAAGTATGAAGATTAATCTTAGCAGAGGGCCTTGAAGATATAAAGTACTATGTAAGTGTGAAGTATTATCATCATTATCTCATCCAAACAGATCTGTAGTTTAAAGTGGCCATGGAATATTTATCTCTATGTTGCTGCTGCTCTGTTGCAACCAAAACACAGGTTTATCTGTGAGTAGCACACGTCATGAGGTGAATTCAAAGATCAAAACAGATCATTACCAGAAATGCTAAGCTTTTTTTTTCTTTGGGATGCCCTTCCTCCTCCACAAAAAGTACTATATGGTACAGTCACAGATTGCATTTTTACAAGGAAGATTTCTTCAGTTACACCAATATAATTATATTAGCACGGTTCTTGCTGGGGGGCAGACCTGCTAGGCCCCTGAGCAAGGTGCAGGAAGGGCTCAATTTTACATAGCTGGAAGGGATGGGGTGGGGTTCAGCCAGCCCTTAGCATCACCCAGAGCATGCCACCCCATGCCTTCTCTGCACAGCAGCCCTCAGTGCCACCTGAAATGCACTGCACAGCATTCTGGTAGTGATTGACAGGGCAGCTCCCACTGCTGCTGCAGCAGGCGTGGCCAGGAACCGTGAATCCTTTTGAATTGCTGGGCCCTGGGGCAACTCATTACCCTACCACTGGAAGGCCTGGTAGCTACACCATTGTGAACTTCCTAATGTGGATTTCATGGAAAAAGAGTGGAATACTTTAGCTTAGTTAACACTGCTTCTGGTGTATACATTACACCAGAGTAAAGGCGTTGTCATACTGGAATAAATCTCTACAAGGGGGAAGATATTATTACAACGATAGCTCTTTATAGCCACATCCTAACCTTATAATAGTAGAAATTTTCCACGTAAACAAGCATTTAGTGGGACTTGATTTTCTGGATAATTTTTTCAAGTGTTGTAAAACCTTGTGTGGTTATTTTTATAAGTAGTGAGGTTTACTGGCTTTTTAGAATTTTAATTTGTTTACTATTTGTAAGGGGTGTATGGGGTGTCCAGGGAGGGGTAACACCTCTGGTGTGGGGACTTTTTGTGTCTCTTCAGGGCAGTTTGTGCTCCTTTGGTCCGCACCTGGCACCTAGCTCTCACCTGGAGCTCCAAGAAGCTGTAGCATGCAGCAGCTGCACCCCAATAAACCGCTTCGACAGGCAGGCTAAATCAGATGAGGGTAACTGGCAGGTCTGAAACCTGCGGTGAGATAGGGAATAACCTATCCCAACATGCAAAGTTGGCTCCGGCAGACTGGGCGGACGAGATCAGCAGCAAGATGCAATGGCCAGGAAGGCGGTTCTGCAACACGGTGTGGAGAGCGAAGGGCGTGACAAGGCACCAAAGACAGCATGGCCATCCACTGCAGCCTAGGAAGTCCCAGCCGTGATGACTTTTTGTACCACTGGAACCAGGCTTCTGAGGTCGACAGAGTGGAACTGCCCGTGTGCAACGGCTTTTCCACTTTAAACATTTTCTCGCACAGGATCTTTGCACATTCTCGTCACTTCTGTCTACCTCAAAGTCCTATGGCAATGGCAGAGGGGCGAAGCGACAGGTGGAGTCGTAGCTCCAAACCTGCACGTAGGCTGCCTGTGCATTTTGATCACACGACTCTGACCCCGGGATGACAGAGGAGTTTGGCAGCATCCCAGGCAACCAAGCAGGCCTTTTTAGGAACAGCACTGCTCGCTCTCTAAATGAGGGAGGGGACTAGAAAAGGTGTCCCAAAAATTGCTTGTCCCAAACAAAATGGCTAGCATGCTGCAGCTGGAAATTTCACCCTCACAGCGGTTGAAAATCAGTGAAAAGAAAGATGATATTTGCAGCATGGAACTTTTGCACCCTCTTGGACAGGGAGAATGCTATGAGACCTGAGAGAAAAATGGCCCTCGCAGCAAGAGAACTAGCATGTTATAACATTGACGTAGCCACCCTGAGTGAGACGAAACTGGCAGAGGAAGGATCCATCTGCGAACCAAATGGATGTTACACCTTCTGGAAAGGCAGGCCAGAGAATGAAGACAGAATCCATGGAGTGAGACTCTCCATCAAGACATCACTTCTGCACCAGCTTCCTGACCTACCAACTTGCATCAGTGAGCATCTGATCAAGCTCCACTTCCCCCTCAACACCTCTCCCCATGTTACAGTCATCAGTGCTTACACCCCCAAACTGACTAGTAGCAACAAAGCAAAAGAAAGTTTCTATGAGGACCTTCAACAACTTGTGAAAGCAACTCTTCCTAGTGACAAGCTTCTTCTGTTGGGTGACTTCAATGCCAGGGTTGGCAAGGACTGTAGGACCTGGAAAGAGGTGCTGGGCCATCATGCTGTTGGTAACATGAATGTCAATGGCTGCGTTCCACTGAGCTTGTGTGCAGAAAATGACCTGACGATTACCAACACTTTCTTCAGGCAAGCCGATAAATACCAGACCACATGAATGCACCCAAGATCAAAACAGTGGCACCTGATTGACTGTGTCATCGGTCACAGGTGGGACATTTGAGATGTTGAGATCACCAGGGCCATACAGGGAGCTGAGTGCTGGACTGATCATAGACTTGTCAGATCAGTCCTTATGCTGCACGTCACACCACTGCACTGCGAGAAGCTCAAGGTTGTCAGACTTTCCTTAAACATCAGGAAGCTGCAACATACTGGTCTTTGTGAGAAATTCTCAGCCTGCCTTGATAAAGTGCTGACTGACTGGAGACCCAACACAAAAGTGGGACCAGTTCAAAACCCTGGTGACGGAGTCAACCAACTCAGCACTAGGACTGAAAAAGAGAGTTCACCAAGACTGGTTTGATGAAAATGATGAGGCCATCATGAAGAGCTTAGAGGAAAAACAGAACGCATTTCTGCTATGGCAAAATGATCACTATTTGTAAAATGTCCACACTCTATTCTGCCCATACATGATCATTCTAAATTTGCTTCTGATCATTTGAGGTGTGTTTCAGCAGTCAGTTCTTAAATATTAGAGTTTATGATCAGATTAAAAACATTGAATCGTTGACCTTATGGAATGCATATTGTATTGTAAATACCCATTGCAATAGGTCACTTCACTGTCTTTGTGAAACACTTCTGTTTCACTTAACAAGCTGCCTGTAAAATTATTTTTGTGTTGAGGAAAGGTGGTATATAGAGAGAGATAATACAGAAGGTGTGTCCGTGACAAAGATAGCCAGATAGTGGAAACCACCTTTCCTCATATATTAAACGCAATTTATTCCAAACCTTTTGTAGTTAGGGGAATTTCAATTAAACATAAAGACCTACCTTTAAATAACATATGGTAAAGCATGGCAGAGTAAAGAGTTATTGATTATAAAATTTAGATGACTGAGGATGCTTTTATTTCACTTTGGTAAAGATTTTTTTTTGCCTGACTCGGCACACATTGAAATTGATCATCTTATATAAAGAGCTTGAAGGCCTGAAGTCAAGCAGGATCCTCAAGCAAAAATGTTGCTGATCTGCACAAATGACTATCGACTATTAGGAATTATATCATACTATTGTCCAGATAATGTGGAAACTCAAGGTTGGCACAGAGAATTATTTATAACATAGTAATGTTCCCTGAAATTATGTTTCAAATGTTAAAATCAAGGCCTTTGGAGCAAGACCAATCCCACAGCCATATTTCTCAAGTTTCCTCTTCCTCATACAAGAAGGTACACATTCATGACAGAGCTGGCTTGAGAGACCCGCCCCCCCCCAGCTGTCTGTGACTGTGATTCTCAGAAGTGATTTCTGGATTATAGTGATTTTGATTTTTGGAAGAGGAAAACCAGTGGCTTCAAGCACCAATATCACTTAATATTCAGCTGTTAAACTGGTCTTTGGGATGGAGAATGGGTATTTGGAAAAAAGCAGCTAATGAAGTAACTGCAATCTCGCCCTCCTTTTCTTAAATATGTTTTTCTTCTGCTTTGAAATCTTCGGGATTCAGATATTGTGGCTCACTCAACATCCCTGCAAAACACACACACACACACACACACACACACACAGAGGAATACCTTACTTAATACAATAATTTGTTCTCAGATGATTGGAAATATACTCCAGTGACTGTATACAGTGAATAAAATTCACAAAATCCTGTTGTGATGCTGTGTGTAGTAAAAGTGGTCATTTATATTACTGTTTTTGGCCACTGTTGCACTTTGTGTAAGATTTATGGAAAGTGTGTATCATGAAAAGTGTTAGTGGAAATGTTCATCATCATCAACAACCATGGGCCTAGCACCCATTGGTGCCCAATGCCTCCTTTGCTATTTCCTTCCATCTTTCCCAATCTAGTGCAGAGTGACCTAGATTCTGTCAACTAGTTCTGCACTAATCAATTGTATCATCTAACCATTCTGTGTGGGGTCTGCCTCTCCTATTTGAACCATCCATTATGCCGAATAACAGGGTCTTGATATTTCGTTTGTCATTCATTCTGCAGACATGTCAGAATAGCTGTAACTTCCATTTTATAACCTTCTGCAATAGGGTCTTTTCGGCTGTATCTTCCTATATAATTCCCTGTTGTTGACCTTCTGCATCCATCCTATTCTCAGGATCTTTCTATAACTCCTCTCAAATGCCAATATCCTTCTCTTCGAATCTTTTGTTACCACCCATGTCTCACATGTGTAAAATGTTCTGCTGCCCCCTTGTCTCGTACCTCTACTCATTCTAAATCAACTTCCCAACTCTGTGCACATTCCCACTGCCGCTGCTGTGTTGTCGTTGATATCCTTCAACAACCGCATCAGTCTGCTATGCACTCTGTAGCTGTGTCTACACGTGCACGCTACTTCGAAGTAGAGGCACTAACTTCGAAATAGCGCCTGTCGCGGCTACACGCGTCGGGCGCTATTTCGAAGTTAACTTCGACGTTAGGCGGTGAGACGTCGAAGTCGCTAACCTCATGAGGGGATCGGAATAGCGCCCTACTTCGACGTTCAACGTCGAAGTAGGGACCGTGTAGACGATCCGCGTCCCGCAACGTCGAAATTGCCGGGTCCTCCATGGCGGCCATCAGCTGGGGGGTTGAGAGATGCTCTCTCTCCAGCCCCTGCAGGGCTCTATGGTCACCGTGGGCAGCAGCCCTTAGCCCACGGCTTCTGGCTGCTGCTGCGGCAGCTGGGGATCCATGCTGCAGGCACAGGGTCTGCAACCAGTTGTAGGCTCTGTGTATCTTGTGTTGTATAGTGCAACTGTGTCTGGGAGGGGCCCTTTAAGGGAGCGGCTTGCTGTTGAGTCCGCCCTGTGACCCTGTCTGCAGCTGTGCCTGGCACCCTTATTTCGATGTGTGCTACTTTGGCGTGTAGACGTTCCCTTGCAGCGCCTATTTCGATGTGGTGCCGCGCAACGTCGAAGTTGAACATCGACATTGCCAGCCCTGGAGGACGTGTAGACGTTGCTACATCGAAATAAGCTATTTCGATGTAGGCTTCACGTGTAGACGTAGCCTGTATGACCAAGTCAAGTCACTTTCTGAGCTATACTGTCAAGTGCTTTCTGAAAATTGATGAAGCAATTGGTCTTGTTCTTTCATTGAGCTTTCTCTACTATCAATCTGAGTACCAACATCTGCTGTATGGTACTGCTATCTTTCCTGAATCCTGCTTGGTCATCCACTAGATGTTCTATCTGCAATCTCAGTCTCTCCATCAGTAATATCATCAGCATTTTGCCTAGATGACTTGTTTGGGCAATTATTCTGTAGTTCTTGCACTCCAATACATTTCCTTTCTTGTGCATTGTCAGTAGCATGGATCTTGTCCATTCCTCAGGTGCCTGCCCTTCTTTCCATGCTATATTACATAGCCAGCATAATCCCTGAATCATACTTTTTCTGCCATATTTGATCATCTCTCCTGTGATCTTATCATTTCCAGGGGTTTTGTTGTTTCTTAGTCATTTCACTGCTTTTTCTACTTTCTTCTTCAAAATATCGGTCTTGCTCTGTATGCTCAGTGATGTCTCTTTCAGTTCTTTGATCAGTCTCTCTGAGACACTCAGTCCAACTGTGCTTTGTACAGGTTGGTGCAATATCTCATCCATAGCTGACCAACCTTTTCCTTGTTCCTGAGCACCTCATTGTTCTTGTCTTTGATGATCATCTGCTTCAGCTGCCACTTCCTGTTAATATTCATGATCATCTTATACACCTCCCTGGTCTCACACTTGCCACAATACCTCTCTGTATCATCACACTGCTTCTCTAACCATTTTTCCTTATGCTTTCTGGGTGCTTTCCTTACATCATTGCATTTCACTCTACATTGCTGTTCTGCCCTCTCGGAAACATCCCTTTTGATCTTCAGTGCTCTCTTCTCTTGGACCAACTTCAGTGTCTCCTGCGTAATCCACTTCTTATGGATGTTCTCTTCCTCTGGAACAGTCTGCTCAATTGCCTCTTCTGTCGCTGTGGCTATCCCTTCGACTCTGGTATCTAGGTCCTTCTGTGTGCTCACATTCCTAATCTCTTCAAGTGCTGCTCTGTATGCATTCCCTATTTCTTCTTTGTCCAGGTTTGCCATGTCTCTTCTTTTCTTAAACTGTGCCTTATACTTTCTGTTCAGTTTCATGTTGAAGTTTGTGATAACTAGACTGTGGTCCAAGTCTGTATACACTCCTTGGAAAGTTTGGCACTTCTGTATTGATGTTACTCATCTTCTTATCAAGGTCATACCTATCACATTCTGGGACTTCCTGTCATTTGATAACCATGTCCACTTAATATAGTCCTTTTACTGGAAACAGACTTTCCATTTGCCCGCAGTGTTCAGACGTTCCATGTTCCAACTGATATTGTATGTGTTGTATTTTGTTTTGGTAGCCAACTTATCAACCCAACCTGATCTCTCAGTTGGTGCCACAGACCTTGTTTATCCAGGCAATGTCTGAGCTAGCATCTTTTATCAGTTAGTCATACTAGAAACAGATTTCATTTGTATTGTTTCATGATCAGCTCATTGACACTTGTCTGACCAACTCTCCTCCTCCATCCAAGATTGGGCCTGGCATGGAACCCCCAGAGGCTTCATGGCAGAGTTAAAGGAAATGTTACACTCTATCAAGTATGATTATTCTGGTTAAATTCATGTATAATCTCTGAATCTGAGGTAATTATGATTAGTTATGTATTTGTATCTGTGTTATATTCCTGGGTGAAACCCACCAGGTGGATTTGCCTCAAGGTTAGACAGAAAGTACACTTCACACTACCACTGAGCCATAGATGAACTCATCCCACCTGGTAGGTCTTGCTGCAGATGCCTCAGGCCCAAACAGACCACTGGCTGCCCCCTCTGAGTCAGCTATTCTTACATGACTCTGAACTCCATCATGGGCCAGTAACTTTCTACAAGCAGGAGCTGTTGCCTTTATCTGAGAAAGTAAATTTCCAAACATCTGAGAATACATAAAGTCACTGAGACATCTCCATTTTTGTCTTAATTTCTTGCTTCTTTTCTGTGGTTTGGCTTTCTAAGAAGGAAACCTTGAACAAGGATTGATGACCCCGATCTGTTTGCTAGCATCAGAAAGATTTTTGGGTGTTAGCAATTTATTCCATGACTGCTATGATCTTATTCTTTGAACACTGTATATCACTTCCAGGTATTTGATCCATTAACCATTTATAATTCTCTTCGTCATTTCATCATTAAACCTTTAGTTTTTAGGCAATGAAGGTATGAATATAGGTTATGATCTAAATGATATATTGACCAGGCAGATAGCTGGATGATCCCTTAGGACAGGAAGGAACCTAATTCTAATTAAACTGGTTTTCCCTAACCAATCACCATAAAGTCCAAGCCCCCAGGTAATGAACTAAGGGCTGTCATGCATACAGGGACTTGTTGTTCTTTTGGACTTCTCATTAACCAGTGGGGTGATACAAAAGCTCATTATACTGCTGGTTTGGAAAGCTGTAACCTCCAGTTTTAGGAGGTTTAGGTATCTGTCTTGCTTCTCCGCTGCCTAACCTGAATTTAGTATTCTCAGCTGTAATCCACTGAGGTATGATGAGGTACCCTTCAAAAAGTATAGTTCATTCAGTTATATGTACTTTCCCACCAGATGATAACATTCATACATGGAACAAAAATAGTTGCAGTTTAAATATGTTGAAACTAATTTGTATATATGAAGCATACCTGATTTCTGTAATGGATTTATGAATTAATAAGGAATTGACTGCCTATAATCTATTACATCATCTAAAAGTATGTTAGTGAAAATATACAAGAAATCAATTTGCAGGAAATGTTGAATTCTCATTTCTATTTGTAAACCATCTGAGGCTGTATCTAGAAATACTGCTTCTGGAAGACACTAATGAGGCACAGATGCAAATTTTCTGTACCTCATTAGCATATTGGCACATGGTTCGGAGTTCAGAAGAAGCTCTTCTGGACTCTAAAGTACACATGCAGATGCGTGGCCTGCGGGGATCTTCTGGAAGGAAATCCTCCTTCCGGAAGCCTCTTCCTCAAAATTTTGGGGAAGACGGGGCTTACAGATGGAGGGTCTCCTTCCACAGGCTGCACATCTCCATGTGTACTTTGGAGTCCGGAAGAGCTTCCGAACTCCATACATGTGCTGATATGCTAATGAGGCATGGAAAATTTGCATCAATGCCTCATTAGCATCTTGCAGATAGCTCATTACCATGCTGCTTCCAGAAGAAGCAGCACCTGTAGACACAGCCTGAGAATAATTATGAACATTTCTCCTTTGAGTCCCGCTACCTTTCCTCACTGTCCCAAGACTGTGATAGTAGAAATATATAAAATCTATTGCCATGGAAGTGACTGACACAATAAATTTAAGACAAGTATTTCATTGAAGATAGCACTAAAAAGGCTCTACTACCATATGCCTGTGAAATTTATCAAAGTGACCTGGATAATTATGAAAGACAGAAAGGTTAACAATCTTATTATTTAGTATGTGAAAGTTACATTTTTCCAAAGATGAAGGTCTTACTTTAAGATAAGATATTTTAGAAGTAACTTCAAAAGATGTGCTTGTTTGGTTTTGTTTGCTTGTTTGTTTACTGGTTTTTTGCATCTGCACAGTTCATCGCTTGTTCCTTTCTTATATCTTTTGCAATGATTTCTCTTTATAAGTTTGTTCAAATCACATATTCTATATCACATTATACATCTTTTCATCATGGCTTTATTTATACATCTTTTTCTTTAGGCAGGAGCAATTTTCCACTCTATTTTTTAATTAGCAAACTTTTCCCAAAACATAACTTATTGAAAAAAAGATATAATGATCACATCATTTTCTTGTAAGTGTTCTCCAGTATTTCCATTATGGGTTTTATTTTCCAAAGTTTGATTATATTTCCTCTTGGCTTCTTCCAGCTACATTATATGTGATCTGATCTTCTATCCAGGTTGTTGTAATTTACTACTTAACTAGTTGTTCTTATCTATGATAACCTCTTATCTCTATTTTGTTTACTTTTCTACATAACTAATCAGACTACTGTTTCATCTTCAATTTTTAATTCACCCATTCTAATCTGAAGATTCTCTGTTCTCTCAAACACATTTTTCTGGAGACATTGTTTCTCACAGAGTTTTTAACCTAAGTTTTAATTCATAGAAAAAGAATAATAGTAATGTCACATATTATCCAATGGTATTATTAAAAAGACATACAAAATTTAGTTTCTGGGGCTTCAGCACCATAGAAAATTACCTGGTAAGGAGGAAACACACTGATGCTTATAGGAACATGATTGGATAGAAAGTTAAGCTTCCAAGACCTCAGTAAAATATGTGAAATATTTGAATTTTTAATACTGATCTGGAATTTGCATGTGAAATACTTTTTTCATAAGTTTGGATTTTTTTCTCCTTAAAGAGAATACACAATTTTCTGCCTTTAAAAAAAAAAGTTTTCACACACAAATAATTTAAACATCTGACTCTTAAACTTCCAGACTTCACATGGGAAAGACTGAGTTTTGATAGATTATAAAGTTATGAAAATACTGTATGTTAATAAAATCATCAGTAAATCATGGATTTAGACATGCACTGTAACTAAAGAATTGTGTAATGAAAAAAATAAGCCACTCTCTTACAAATAAGAAGTATATCTACATGCATATATCACTTTAAAGGTATGAATGAAAATATTTACATGAATACAATCTTTAAATTAAATAGATTTATATGGGTTATAATCTCATAAATTAATGTTGTTAAAGCCTATATGAAACCAATGGACCCAATTCTGCATGGCACTTAAGCACATGAAATACATGGACTATTAGGCTACATCTACACTAGAGAGTTTTGTAGACAAAACTCATGGGATGTCTACACACAAAATGTGTTTTGTCGACAGAAACTGCCAACAAAAAAAAATCATGTAGACACTCCCAGGGACCTTTTGTCAACAGAGCAGATCAAAAGATCGATCCACTTTTATGTGTAGACACATTCTGTTGACAGATGTTTTGTGTGGACATCTCTTCCAACAGTAACTTCTGTAGACAGATGCTTGTAGTGTAGACGTAGCCTTAATGTACTAAAATGAAACCAGTGTTTAAGTATGTTGCGGTATAAAAGTTTTTATAGACGCTTATAGACCTTCACATAGGGTTCTCTCTCTCTCTCTCTTTCAGTTCTTGAAAACCAAAAGGAAATTAAATGGACCCATAAAAATAAAGCCACTGTAACTGTACAGCAGTGCAGCTTCCCCCAGATGGGGGAAGCCAGGGAGAAACTATGATGCCATGGCTGCACACGGTGGGATGGCTCTCTGTCCATCCCATTTGCACAGACTAGGGCAGCAGGGTGGGCAGACAGCCACAGAATGGCTTCAAGTTGCCCTTAACCCACATTAACTCAAGTTAAGCACAACTTGAAGTCGAGCATTTTGGGGGTTTACAGTACATTACTAGTTAAAATATTAAACCTAAAATGTATAATATACATGTAAGCACCTTAGCTTGTAATCAAAATTACTTCATACCTCTACTGGGGAGAGGGGAGAACAGCATCTGATCATACAATGTGAAAAAGCAGTGGGGCAGAATGTAGTATTATATACAAATAATACAATAAAAGAATATTAAACTTGCAAAGTAAACATACATAAAAGTTAGAAAGAAGCAGTATTTAGTCATGTGATCAAGATGGCAGAGTGGGCTAAGGTTCCCCACTTCATCTACTTTTGTTCCCTCAGTCGGGTGTTCTGGTCCCAGGAAGGAGATGTGGGTTCAAGTCTGGCTATGGTCTGAAGAAGTGGGTCTGTCCTACGAAAGCTCACCTAATAAACTATTCTGCTAGTCTTTAAAGTGCTACTTGACTGCTTTTTGTTTTGATAGTGTATAGACTAGCACGGCTTCCTCTCTGTTACTATTCCTGATAAAGCCTTTATTTGGTTAGAGCTCTAGACTTCTGAAACAGGGGTAATGAGTTCAATCCTTGTTGAGGCCTTAAATATATTTCAGGATAACTGCTTTCACGTACATAGGGACAAGCTAGATTAACATCTGTTGTAGATGGTGCTAGATAGTGCTATGAGTGTAAGGAACAGAACTCACTGACCTCTTGAGGTATCTTCCAGTTCTATGATTCTATTCTATGTCTTTTCCCCAATGTGACATATGCCTCATTCGCTGTACAGAATGGATGCTATTTGGTGAGGCTACCACTACAGATTTATTTCAAAATAAAATATTTTGAAACAACTATTTCAAAATATCTTATTTCAAAATAACACAGACACATGGGCTACATCTACACTACAGAGATCTTTTGAAAAAAGCCCTTCTGGAAGATCTCTTCCGAAAGAGCCTCTTTCGAAAGAGTGCATCCACTCACAAAAAAGTGGATCAAAAGACTGATCTGCTCTTTCGAAAGACAGTGGCCACACGGCCCCTGTTCTTTGGAAAGAATGGGCTGGGGATTGAAAAATCCGGTGCCGTGAGGACTGCTCTTTTGAAAGAAAGGCCCTGAGGAGCATCTGCACACGTTTTCTTTGGAAAGAAGCTTTCCAAAATAGGTCATTCCTGACATGGGAGTGGAAGAGCTCTTTTGAAAGGAGCGAAGCATTCTTCTGATTTACCTTCAAAAGAACACTTTTTGTGTGTAGACACTCCACAGGATCTTTTGAAAGGCCCCCTTCTTTCAAAAAATCTTTCAAAATAACTTGTTAGTGTAGATGCAGGCATTCAAAATGCATTTCAAAATAGCACCCAACTATTTTGAAATAGTGACATGGGACCATGATGGCTTATTTCAAAATACTGCTATTCGGGTTCTTAATGGTTTTTATTTCAAAATAGCTTTTTAGTTTTATTCCACATGCATTGGCTGTGGCCACACTAGCAAGCGACGTTGAAAGGGGTAATCCTGATCCAACACTTTGAAGTGAGTCGCAACAAAGCAACTACACACAAAATGCAGATCAACGTTGTAATCTGCAGCATTGAAGAAACCCCGTCCTTTTAAAATGGAGCGGCTACACAGCCTACAGCCTCCTTTCGAAATAATGGGTCAGGAAATGGCGAGGGAAAGGTCAAATGCTGGCAAGCCCTTCCTGCAGCACTGGCCAGCCACCCATTTAAGGAGGCCCTCCCAAACACACTCCCTGAGCACATGCTGAGGGGTCAGGCTGCTTGCATTATGCAACCTCCAGCCCAGCAGCAGTGGAGCCTTGCTGAGTCCCAACAATGCAGCCTGGCATGGACCAGCAGCACTTCACAGATGGGGACATCCTGGACATCATAGCCATCCTGGTGGCCACCCTGGTAGCATGCCACTTCAGTCTCCATGCTGCCCACCACATGGCTGGCCTCCTGCTGGCTCCTCCCATGGTGCATGTGGGGTATCCCCTTACCCGGGTCCGCTGTTGTCTCTGGCCGTACCCTTCCAGCAGGGCTCATGGAGCCACATTATCCTGGAGGACTGGCTCCACAATTTTAGGATGACTCAGGCCACCTTCATGGAGCTGTGCCAGTGTCTGGCACCAGCACTTTGCCACCAGGACACCTGCATGCAACGCTGGCCACTCCAGACAGCAATCGCTTAGTCAGCGAACAATTTAGGGTGGGGAAGGCTACTGTTGGGGTCGTCCTTCTTGAGGTAAGGCAGCCTGCACCATGCACCCATGGTGGGGCCCAGAGAGGAGGTTTTGGGGAGTGGTCCCCCACATACTACCACACACCCATGGGTACCCATGCCCTCCATCCCATGCAGTTCATCGATGCCATCAACTGGATAATCCTGTGCGGGCTCATACACTTGGGGGACATGGATGCCGCCATAGTCAGGTTCCAGCAGCTGGGATTCCCCAACTGTATCAGGACACTGGACAGCACCCACATCACTATGTAGGCCCCACCACACAGCCGTGGGTGCTACATAAATTGGAAGGCTGCCAATCCACCATCCTCCAGGCCCTTGTGGATGCCGTAGGATGGTTTATAGATATTTGTGTGGGCTGGCTGAGCAGGGCCCATGATGCCTGCATCCTGAGGAACTCATGACTTGGGCGCAGGATGGCCGAGGGCACCTCCATCCACCCATGGAAACTCCTGGTGGGGGATAGAACCATGGCCCTTCCAGACCTGGCTAATGCGCCCCTACACAGGACACCCTAACAAGAGCCATGACTGCTACAATGCCTGGTTCAACCAAGCCAGGAACACAGCAAAGTGGGCGTTCAGGCGTCTTAAGATATGCTTCAGGTGCCTGCTGACGTGCCTGGAGATGGGTTTCCCCAGCGTGCCTGTGGTTGTGGGAGCCTGCTATGCTCTGCACAGCCTTGCAGAGAGCAAGCAGGAGCTCCTCATGGTGTGCTGGGTGATCAAAGCTGTGCCACAATATGACCAGCTAGGTACAGTCCCATGCTGCCAGGCACAATGGGATGGGGTGCACATGTGGGAAGCTCTCTGAGAGGCCTTCACCTGGGGACCCTGGTAACCTGGCCCTGGCCCACCCCACACAACACCCCCTACACCCTCACCCCCACGTCCACCCCACCAGCACCCCTGCACGCACACACTTCCCTCACTATCCCCACCCGATGCACAACACAGACACTGTTAAATAGAGTTAACCGTTAATTTTTCAAAACCTAACAAGTCTCTAACCGTTTACCTTGGAGGGGTGGGGGGGTGAACTAATTACAATGGGAGGTGCGGGGCCTCAGTCATCCAAAGGGGTGGTGGGACATGAGTCACAGCAGCCCCTGGAGCTGCAACTGCCCTAGGTCCGGGGCCCATGGTGGGTTTGGGACAATGCAGCGAGCACTGGTAAGTAGGGGCATGCTGGGGTTGTGATGGCCTGAGACTTGCCAGGGGAGGGCAGTGGAACCATGGCCAGGCCAGGCATGCCTGCCCACAGCTACCACGCGAGCTCCTCCCTCTCAGCCATGGTCATGCCAGGTGGGAGCATGACAGTGAGAGTGAGAGGAGTGGGACGGGCATCGGGGAGGCAGGGGCAGCAGCAGGGGCCATGGGAATGGCCATCCATGGAGTAGGTGGCTGGGCCAGGAGGCTGGTGAGAGCGTGAGTTAAGGTGTTAAAGTAGCCCATGACCTGGTCCCAGGCCACCCGCTCCATGGACAGCCATTCCTGCAGCAGGCAGTTTTGCTTCCAGCACACAGGCATGTGGGCTGCTGCCAATTCATCGGCCCAGCTGTGGTGGTGGGCCCACCCAGCATGGCACCTGGTCCTAGGGATCATCACTCCTTCCCCCTTCTCAGCTGCTGCAGGGCTCTCTGGCACATCAAGGGGGCTGGGGTGGCCTGTGAATGTTGAGGCCATGAAGACATAAGGGAAGAGGGCAGCACCCTGTCAGTCACGTGACCAGGTACCATGGGCCAGTGGCCACATCCCCATGGCCATCCCTCCCTGCTCATGGTGGGGGGCCCTGGGGCAGCCTGGCTGCTGTGGGGTCCATCCACACTGCATCACTGGTGGTGCTGGTTCGCCCCCCCCGTCATGTGCCCCACATGGCTGTCCATGGCCCCCTGGGGGACCTCCCATGTGCTCAGGCCCCTCCATGATGGTGACCACAGCCATCCCTGGGTCCCCAACCCATGGCTGAGGGCCCAGGCCCATGCTGGCAGTGGCAGGGATATCCCCCCCGACATGTCGGGCGGCACCCCAAACCCTGGCCTACCTGAGGGTGCCTCAGTGGCAGGGTTGGGGGAGAACCGAGTAGATGCCACCTAGCTCATGCCCTCTGATGCCTCCACAATATATAAGGGTCCCTTGCTCCTGCCCTCACCGTCACTGTCATTGACTGGCAGTTCTAGGCCTGGAGATGGTGGTGCAGAGGAAGGTCCCAGCTCTGGCCTCTTGCCCTGCCCCTCTGGATCAGCAGTGTCCAGGGTCTCCTCCAGCACTGTGGCCTAGGAGCTGGTGTAGTTCAGTATAGTAGGGGCACGTGGCAGGCACTGCCCCCAACCACATGGCTGTGTCCCTTGCCTTTGTGTAGCCCTGCTGCAGCTCCGCACCTGGTCAGGAGTCTGGGAGTGGGAGTGGCCCCTTGTGGCCAGTTTGTCGGCCAGGTGGATGAAGGTTGCTGCATTTCACTTCTGCATCTCCACCCTGAGCAGGATGTCCTCATTCTCTCAGACGGCCAGCAGGTCCTGAACCTCAGCCTCCAGCCACAGGGTGCCCTGGGTTCTGCCAGCTCTGCCACTCAGTGCCTTGTGACCTCTGGGGCTCCCGGGGGGTCTTGCCTGCTGGTCATGGCTCCAGCTGAATCCTTTTCTACATTTCTGGGGGTGCTGCAGAACGTACAGCTGTGAGCACATGCTCCTGTGGCTGCCAGCATACTGTCAGCTTCCTGCAAGGGGGTTCTGTGTCACTGCAGCTTTAAGGCAGTCGGAGCTAACAGCCATAGAGCCCTGGCTGCTGGCCAGGGCACCTCTGTGCTCCAGGAAGGGGCTGGCTCCATGGAGGACTTGTGATTTCAAAATGTCAGCCAGTGGAGCAGCTACACGTTTCATTTAGAAATCAACTTCGAAATGGGGTGTTGTTCCCAACACAGGAGTGCAACAATGCCTTCAAAATGACTGCCTTTTTATTCCAAAGTTGATTTTGAAATGAGCGATTTGTGTGTAGTTGCTCTGCTGCTCGTTTCGAAATCGCCCCTCCTTTCAAAATCGCTTTCGAAATTATCTTCTAGTGTGGCGACTGCCATTGAGGGTTACCAATTTCTAAATAATGCACCTGCTATTTTTAATTTATGGCAACTGTTATTCTGAAATAACTATGTAGTGTAGACAGAGCCTGAACGAGACAGAGGTTCAATATTTTTCTCCATAGTATTCTTTATGTGCCATGCAACATCAAACTCCTGCACTCAATGTAGAAACATTAATTGCTCCACCATTGGTCTGAAATTGTATAGATCAAGCAAATTTTGGCCATATTTAAAGAGCTCATGTTTTCCTGCTTCTATACAAATATCTCAGAAATAATAATAATAATAATAATAATAATAATAATAAAAAATCACACCTGATATTTTTCAGATTTTTAAAGCCCAGTTTTGTCACTGATCCAAAGGTGTTCAAAATCTATAGTAATTAGTGTAGTATAAGAACCTTTGTAAAGTAGAAGCAATATGAGAGCACAATAATAGGGTCAACTGAGAAATTATTTATTCATATGTTATCCTCAGAGGCTCCAGTGAGGATGGAGCCTCATTATGCTAGGTTCTATACAGACATGTAGTAAAAGACTGTGACTACCCTAACGTGTAATTTGACCATCTCTACTGTATCAGAAATCAAATTTATTGAGCACAAAAGTCTCCTCTAAACATCTTCAACTTTCCTAGATTCTAGTGAAAATTCCCTCAGTCCACAGTCACAGGTCTTTTGTAGTGTGGTGTGTGTGGCATGGGTCGGGGGAGAGGTTTGCGATGAGGGTTGGTTTTCATGTGGCTTTCAAGTTAAGCACTTGTGAAATTCAAGAGAATAGTCCAACATTTCCTTGAACTGAAAAACTTATCTAAAATGGCAGATATTAATTTGTAATTCATTTCCTCCAAAGGACAATTTACTTTTTATTTTTTTCTTTTAATAATTATTAATTTCAATTTGAGCCTTTAAATTGCCTAGCTTGCTACTGATGGGTTTTGCAACTGGACCATACTGTTGTACTTTAGATATAATTGAGTGTCTGTGATGTATTTTGAAGTCAAAAGTGCCATACGGCAAACATATGGATCTGTAGCATGTTTCTAATACCAAATAAATAACTATAGGCTATACCCTTGGATCGCATGAATTGCCATAACTCCATGAAAATCAACAGTGTGCTGATTTATACTGGCTGAAGATCTGCCTCAAAGATTTTACAATTTGTTTCAAACAGATGCTAAGCTTAACAAAGTGTTATTTAATTGATTAGTTCAAGCACTGCTATCTGAGGATGCAACTTTATTGAAACTGATGAGCTGTAGCATATTGCATTGCATAGTTTCATTGGCACAGCTAGGGTATTGATGAGAATTCCATGGGAAGTCCTCATTTAAAAAAAAACAGCCTGGAATTGTTATTAACAAATGTCTTTCCATCGCAAATAATACTAAGTTTAACAAAACAAAAAATCAGTCATGTAGCACTTTAAAGACTAACAAAATAATTTATTAGGTGATGAGCTTTTGTGGGACAGACCCACTTCTTCAGATCTGGAGATAGTGCTGTACTGGACATGGTGCTGAAAATGAATTGGCATGATGGTTTTATAACAAAGAGATACAAAAAAAAATGAAACGAAAACTGAGAAATCAGATACATAGGACAGAAACAGGGGCAAAGGGTGGGGAGAGAAAATTCCGTACTGCAAGCGTACATTAAGTGACTTGCCTGAGATCACTAGGAACATCAAAATGGGAGGCTTTCTTTGTAATACGTAAGGTAATTGCTGTCTCTATTGAGGCCAAGACACAAAGTATAAAATTTGAGCATAAACTCTAGTTCATTTCTTTCCCTTTGTAATCTGGTGTTAAAGTCTCTTTGTTGTAAGACACATATTCTCAGGTTAACAGTATGGCCCACTCCATTGAAATACACACTGACCAGGTTTAATGTGTATTCAGATTCCTAATGTCTGCTTTGTGTCCATTCATTCATTGGTGAAGTGAATGTCCAGTCTATCCAATATACATAGCAGAGAGGCATTACTGGCACAGGATGGCATCTATAACATTGGTTGAGGTACAGGAGTATGATCCCCTGAACTTGCAAGTGACATGGTTAGGTCCAGTGACAGTGTCTGCAGAATAAACGAGAACAAAGTTGGCAATGGGGTTTGTTGCAAGAAAAAGTTCCAGGATTAGTATTACTGTGGTATGGCCTGTGGTTGCTAGTGAGAATTTTCCTAAGGTTAGGTGGTTGTCTGTAGGAGAGAACAGGCCTCTGTTTAACAAGAAGACATCACGTATCAAACATCATGGAAATGCCAAATTCTGCGTACAGTTACAAGTGTAATCAGACCATTATAACCTGTGAAGTCACATATAAACCCAGAGTTTAAACAGCAGAAATTGACCTCACATTATAAGCTAATACTTCAAATGTAGACCATCTGTGATAATAGGTATAATAAATTTATATGGTATGTCCAGAGTAACTCTGTTAGGAAAGTATTGAGGTGAAAGTTTTGACTTTCAGTGGGAAGGTTGTTATAAAAAGAGCTAATAATTCAGCTGCTTAATGTCAGTAAGCTTTTGAAAAAAAAACTACTATGCATCTGAACAGGACATTCAGGAGAAACTAAAGTCATCAAAAGGACATTTGGTTTTTTTAGAAAAATCATTACCACAGCTGGAATGCAGAATGTAGATGGAGTGAAAGGGGAATGACCTCAGAACTGTGTAATCTTAAAACACAAGATGAGACTAAGAGAATCAACTATTAGAATATTTGGAATTTGGCAGAGGTTTATGTACAGTTACAAGGCATATTTTAGATGCATCTTTAGATTTGAAATATACAGTATTTTCACCTTTTGACTACAGGAACAATTTATAGTCTTATATAGTTATTATATATTTTAACAAGGAGCCTGGTTTACTGAATTATGGGCAAGACTAGAAAAAAAGAAATGACATTTTTTAATCCAAGTTTTCTTGTAAATGTGCTCAGTGGTGCTAGGCTGATATTTTAACCTTTCTCCTTTAGTTTACTTCTTTATGATATAGCCACTTACATACTTCAGAAGTGTTCTCAAGATTTGTTTATTGTACAACGATCTGAAAATATGAACTCAGATTAAAGTTGCTAAGAATCATCCCCAAAATGTTCCGTTTAATCCTGCATTTCATCCTGTCACCAACATTTCCACAAAGCTTTGTCTAAATCAGCTTAGATTTAGCACAGCTATACGAAAATATTAGTGCTTGATCTTTCTTCCAAAACTCACTCCATCTCTCAGCTTGATAAATAGCTATATCCTTCCTCTTATTTATCCTTACAATGGACAACATCTTTAACTCCTTCCTCTTCTTTTCCTTGCATATTCAGGGTATGTTGAAATCTTCTTGTG
Source organism: Carettochelys insculpta (assembly GCF_033958435.1). Taxonomy (NCBI): domain Eukaryota; kingdom Metazoa; phylum Chordata; order Testudines; family Carettochelyidae; genus Carettochelys; species Carettochelys insculpta. Next base: position 35,619,064 of record NC_134137.1, on the reverse strand, counting down.
CCTTCCTCCACAGCATTCTAAAATCTGATTCTTTTCTTTCTACATCTATACGTCTAGTCCCAGCCCATCATTCCAGATTTGACCATAGCACTGCCCTCCTGTCTGATTCCCATGATGCCCTCATTGCCCCATGACTTCAGACCTTTACAAAATGTGCCAGCTAGGACCATCTTACTTGTGTGTTGAGCCACTCACTCTTTGAAACTAACTACTGTTTTCTGATCTGCAACCGCATCAAATTCAATATTCTTTGCAGCCCTAGACCCATCCTCCTCCCCTAATCCCATCCTTCTCTCCATGATTTAGAATGCTTCTGGATTCCTTGCTGGTACAGGTTGAACCTCTCTAATCCAGCACTCTCTCATCTGGCAACATCTGTAATCTGGCAAGATCTTGATTCGCTGGACAACCATTTACCATGGGTGTCGCCAAGTTTCCTGTGGTCCCATAAAGTTTGTTTACAGTCACCAGTCCTGATGCATAGTGTTCTGTGTTTTTAGTGTTCTGTGGTGTTATTTAGCTGTATTTTACCCCTAAATGTCTTCTAGGAGCACAGTAAGCATTGGAAGTGTTGGTAATGCTGCTAGACAATATTGACCACCTGTGGTCCAGCAAATTCTCTCAGCTGGCTCTGGTCAGTTCCTGAGGGTGCTGCACTAGTGAGGTTCAACCTGCAGTAAATTTATGCACATCAGCTTCAATGAGTAATACTTTCTACTATCTCCAGTTCACTAAGACATGGCAATTTAACCTCACAGATTTGGCCTCAGTTATACATATGAGGACTACAGAAGTGCAACATACATGGACATAAAGCTGTCAGCCTTCAGGAAACTTCAGATAACACAAAATACTGGAGTAGATCTCCTTAACAACACAGGGTACTATGAGCACATCTTAGCTTTCCTTCACATTCTACACTGCCTTTGCACAGATTATTGAGAGAAGTTCACGGTCCTTATCTTCAAGATATGCCACACCTGGAGCTCACAGTATCTAAGAGATTGTTTGAAGCCTCAGTATGAACACTCTAGTCAACAGCTCAACTCCTCTGGCATATTGGAAATTTGTTCCATAAAGGTAAAGCTTATCTGCACAGCAGACAGCTTTTCAGGGGCTTGTCTGAAAATGCTGAATGAACTCCTGATTCACTCAAACAAAAATGAGAACAAATCTCACAACCTTCTGCTTCAAAATTGAGCTCACTTCATTGGACTTGTTTATTCCAACACATACACACAGAAATATGTACCTTTAAAAATCCCAAACAAGCCAAACATCACCAAAGCAAAAAGACTATGCTGCACACAGGGTGAGAACGGGGACAGAGGGAGAGAATGAAACATTTTTCACAGATACTAGTCATGTTGACTATTGTACTCCTCAAAGGCACTCAGATACCTAAGCAATGACGGCAGTATAAGAAACTATACAAAACATGTGATGGGGTGGGCTAAGCCCAGAATGCCCATGTTGGGGACCTCAGGGTCCTGTCATGTTCCTTGCAGGAAAAGGTCAATGGACCTAAGTCCTCCAACACCTTAGAGAGAGCACCCAATCAGGTAGAGGCTGCAAGGGGCTAGCCACTCAGAGGGTTGATGATTAGTATATAAAGAGATGCAGTGCAGACAGCCTTCAGTTCCTTGCTAGAGACAGAGTAGCAGCGATGGTGCCTGTGGCTGGACAAAGGAATCTACAGCACCATTGACAGCTCATGATGGAAGGGACCAAAGGAGTGAGGAAGATCTCCTGGCTGTCTGCTGGGCCTGAAAATAAGAGAGCCGTGAGGTAAGAGTGAAGTTTCAGGCCTATATGCAGGAATTTTGGCAGGACAAGATTTTTTCTTTCTTTGTTTGATTGTTTTTGTTTTAATGTGGACCACATTTAAAAAAAAAATAAGGAGTTCAAAATAACCCTGCCATAAGTGTGCATAAAAGAAGTTAATGAAATGTTTAGAGTGGAAATAGTGATTAGTAAAATGATTTTGTTATAACACACTAAAACATTATTTAGTAATAAAGGTCTTATAGAAATTACCTTCTGGGATCTAGCTGTAATGTCATAAATCCCAAACAATACTCCAAAATATTCCAGATTTTGTCTCCAGAGTGTTTCAGTTAAGACTATATATAGGACACTAGTAATTAAATAGATATTAGTTACCAGCAAACTCTTCTTTGTGACAGTAAATTCACAGCAGTGTCTTTCCTGTTGCTTGTGGCCAAAGGTAAGCTGAGAAATGTAATCTGTTCCCTGCTCTAAACCCAGCTCTCTAGGCAGGGAGCTGGCCAAGGAACTACAGTTCCCAAGGTGCCTTAGGTTCCCTCATAGAATCACAGGGCTTGGAAGGGACCCCAGGAGGTCATCTAGTCCAGCCCCCTGATTCAAGCAGGATCACCCCTAACTAAGTCATCCCAGCCAGGACCTTGTCAAGCCTGGACTTAAAAACCTCTAGGGATGGAGAATCCACCACCTCTCTAGACAATGCATTCAGTGCTTCACCACCCTCCTGGCATAGTAGTTTTTCCTAATACCCAAACTATTCCTCTCCTTCAGTAACTTCAGACTATTGCTCCTTGTTCTGCTATCTGACACCACTGAGAACAGTTTCTCTCCATCCTCTTTAGAGCTCCCCTTCAGGAAGTTGAAGGCTGCTATTAAATCACTCTTCAGTCTTCTTTTCTGTAAACTCAACAAGCCCAGATCCCTCAGCCTCCCCTCATAGGTCATGTGCTCCAGCCCCTTAATCATTTTTGTTGCCCTCTGCTGAACCTGCACCAGCACATCCACATCCTTTTCATATTGGGGGGCCCAACACTGGACACAGTACTCCAGATGTGGCCTCACCAGTGCCAAATAGAGGGGAACAACCACTTCTCTAAATCTGCTCAAAATTCTCCTCCTAATACACCCTAACATGCCATTAGCCTTCTTAGCTAAAAGGGCACACTGTTTACTCATCTCCAGCCTTTCATCCATCATAACCCCTAGGTCCGTTTCCACTGTACTGCTGCTTAGCCAATTAGTCCCCAGCATATAACAATGTTTGGGATTCTTATGTCCCAAGTGCAGGACTCTACACTTCTTGTTGAACCGCATCCAATTTCTTTTGGCCCAATTCTCCAGTTTATCCAGGTCACTCTGGATCCTATCTCTACCTCTTCGTCTATGTTAGTGTCATCCATAAACTTGCTGGGGGTGCAATCCAGTGCCTCATCCAGGTCATTAATAAAGATGGCCTGCATGCTTCCCATGTACAGTGAAACAGGAGTAAGGGGCATGGTGCCTTGGGAGAGAGGGCTACCCCCATAAAATTTTTGTGGTGGGGGGCTAGCCTGCAGGTACATGGTGCCCAAGGGGGGTAGCCCCATAAAATGTTGAGCAACTTGTTGAAATGGTTCAGCCAAGTGAGCACCTTGGGGGTGGGCAGCCCCGTAAAACTTTTTTGGCAGGGGATAGCCCCCAGGTACATGGTGTGTTGAAGATACAGCCTTGTAAAATGTTGAGCAACATCCAGTCAGTTGGGCACCTGGGGGGATGCAGCACCATAACATATTTTTGGCAGGGGGCTAGCCCTGAGATACATGGTGCCAGGTGGGAGCTAGCCCCATAAATTGTGAAGCAGAGAAAACAAATTTATCACAGGGAAGAAACCTTCATCCCATGCAGGGCAGGATAGGCCACTGTCTGGAAGCATGGTTCGCACTTCACAACCACCACATGGCATGGTGGGGCGGGGGCTAGCCCACCAGCCACATGGTGCCTGGGGGTGGGGCTGCCCCATACAAATGTGAAATGCAGAAAACAAGTTTCTCAGTCTCTCTTGTTAAACCCTGTGCAAGGAAAAAGCCTTCACCCCATTTAGGGCAGGATGTGCTGCTGTCTGCAGTCATGGTCCCCACAGCCTAGCCACTCCATGGTATTGTGGGGCAGGGCTAGACATGTGGTGGAGTAGAAGGAGCTAGTCTGCCAGCCACATGGCAGCTTGGGGTGGAACAGCTACCCTGTACAAATGTGAAGTGCAGAAAACAAGTTGAGCAACATGTTGAGATGGTTCAGTCAGCTGGATGCTCTCAGAACACATTAAACAAGTTTCTTGGCCTCTTCTGCTAAATCAGGGGCAGAGAAGAAGCCCTTTTTCCTGCACAGGACAGGGCATGCCCCCCTGCCTGCTGGGATGTAGGACACAGCCTGGCAGCCATGTGGGTGTCCGGGGAGCTTGATTTTCACCTGGCATTGCTGAGTGTCCCTGGTGTTTGCTCAGTACACATTCATCTACCCACAGAGAAATGAGATCATGGCTCTCTCTTGGCTCTGTGCTGCGTCTCTTTTGCAACCCAGAGAAATCATGGCTAGATACCCGAAAGAAAATGAATTCAAACTTCCAGGCTTCCTGTTTCTTACTTCCTGCACACCTGAGCTGTGTCTACACGTGCACGCTACTTCGAAGTAGCGGCACTAACTTCGAAATAGCACCCATTGCGGCTACACGCGTCGGGCGCTATGTCGAAGTTAACTTCGACGTTAGGCGGCGAGACGTCGAAGTCGCTAACCTCATGAGGGGATCGGAATAGCGCCCTACTTCGACGTTCAACGTCGAAGTAGGGACCGTGTAGACGATCCGCGTCCCGCAATGTCGAAATTGTGGGGTCCTCCATGGCAGCCATCAGCTGGGGGGTTGAGAGACGCTGTCTCTCCAGCCCGTGCGGGGCTCTATGGTCACCGTGTGCAGCAGCCCTTAGCCCAGGGCTTCTGGCTGCTGCTGCTGCAGCGAGGGATTCATGCTGCATGCACAGGGTCTGCAACTCGTTGTGGGCTCTGTGTATCTTGTGCTGTTTAGTGCAAGTGTGTCTGGGAGGGGCCCTTTAAGGGAGCGGCTGGCTGTTGAGTCTGCCCTGTGACCCTGTCTGCAGCTGTGCCTGGCACCCTTATTTCGATGTGTGCTACTGTGGCGTGTAGACGTTCCCTCGCTGCACCTATTTCGATGTGGTGCTGCGCAACGTCAATGTTGAACATCGACGTTGCCAGCCCTGGAGGACGTGTAGACGTTATTCATCGAAATAGCCTATTTCGATGTCGCCACATCGAAATAGGCTACTTCGACGTAGGCTTCACGTGTAGACGTAGCCCTGGAGAGCAGTGGCGCAGAAGCAGTCAGAATGGACACATTCAGGGCATTGCGGGATAACAGTGGAGGCTAATAAAATTGATTTAAAGTAATGCTGCTTCCACACAAGCATTACCCCACCCTTGTAAATTTGAACTTGTCATTTCACCACATCAAAGGGGCGGGGCAAGAAAGTTGACCTTAATGCCCCTTAAAATTGACCAAATGGTATTTGCTGTGAAGATAGTCACATTGTAAAACAAGCTAAGTGCCTTAAAATCAACTTTATGCTCTAGTGTAGACAGAGCCTTAGCTTCCTACCCTAGGTCACCAGGCCCAGTTCCACTGCCAGCCACCAGCTACTGGCCCTCTAGCCATCAGACTCCCAGATCTGGGGCTCTCTGGTCCAACAATATCCATGGTCCTAGGGGACCATGGATTTTTCTGGACTAGAGAGCTACAGATTGGAGAGTTTCAACCTGTATGAACTGAATATACTTGAACCTCTTTAATCTGACAACCTTGGGAAATAGGCTGTCAGATACTGGAATTTTCCAGACCATGGGTGTTCATGTATACTTCTTGTTTTGAAGGTGGAGATAAAACATTTTGCAAAGTACTGAATTTTTATAGACAGAAATGCATACTGGGTATGGGAGGCTGGGGAGAAGCAATGGAGGTGGGGAGGTGGGGTCTGAGAGGGAAGTTGATGCAGGAGCACACAGGGGTGGAAGTGCAGTGTCTTAGAGGGAGGGAGAGTGCAGGAGCAAGCTGGGGGTGGGAGGAGGGTCTCAGAGAGAGGGTGCATGAGAGGGACAGGGGTGGGGCTCTTCTCAGGGGGCACAAGAGGTTCTGTATCCTGCCCCCACCACTGTTCCCTTGTACCACCCCCACTACTATTGGAGTGGCAGGGGAAATGCCTTCAGACAAGCACTTCACTGCACTGCCTTCCCCCAAGCTGGGAGAGTGGGGGACTGGCCATGTGCAAAGCTGCTTCTTCCTCCCACTGCCAGGCTCTGAACCACATGTGTTCCTGGACCATGGACACACAGATTGCAGAGGTTCAAGTGTATACGTTTTCAAAAATAAGTTGCATGAATTCACTGAACATTCATTACCAAGCAAAAAATAGAGATTGCAAGTGGCATAGAATCATGAATAACTATGGATAACACCAAGGTTTAAAACAGAAAGGGGAAATAGAGCAATTACAAGAAATAACTTCTTGCAAAAACTTGCTAGGTCTCTGGGTTCTGTGAGCAATGCCAACTTGGTAACACAATGTGTAGATATAGTTTGTTTGACTGAAGGAATAGTTCTCCCCATGGGATATTCTACAGATCATTGCTCCTGTCGTCAAGTACATACATCAATAAAGAGAATAAAGTATAACAGTGATATCCTGCACACTCAGCCATCTAGTTGACTCTCAGCTACTGGTGATGAAGTCTGCTCAACTCTCACTTACAAGGGTTGCCAGTCCCAGGTTCCCCTCAGCTTGTAGGAAAGTTGTTAGAATATAAATTATTTGAGGGGAAATAAACATTCTCTATTTACCTATACGACATACTGGTGGGTGAGGGTTTAATATATATCACACAATAATAACATTAGCAATACACAAAGAATGCTTGAAACATTTACAAAATAATGGAAAGATAACCTTTTCCCATGGTAAAACCTCTCTGTGAGATCTAATTTCATTCATTCTTTGCTATATGAATATTGAACCACTGAAGAAAAAAAAGTCCTGTCAACAGATCTGGCTGCTCCTCAGAGCGCCAACCAAGGCCAGGGCAAATTTTACTCAGCTTTTCAGCTCAGTTCTTTGGAACCAGGCAGGCCTAGGTGGGGTGGGAAGAAGAGGGTAAAGAAAGGCAAGACCCAGGGAATCTGGAGAAAAAGTTATAAAGGCCGAGGATGCATTTTCTTCGTAAGAATTTCTGCAAGGTCAGAGAAGGAACAACATGCAATCTCTCCAATGTGTTTCCGCCTTCTTCATTGATCTACCCAGTCTCTCCCTGTATAAAATCTTAGCCTATGTATCATGGGTTCCTGAGAAGGCAGCAATGGTTACCGTGGAAACAGCTGACCTCTTCTTTCCTCTACCTAGATGTGAAGATAGATACTCATTGAGGTGCCTCTCTGTATGCAGAACTAAAGTAGACAATCTACATAAATAATATCCACGCCACTCTTTCTCACAAAAAGCAAAGCAGCATCAATATTTAGCTGCCTCTGCAAATTGTAAGTAGGTCTGACCGTAAGACACCAATTTATTTTCAATCGTCATTTGAGAGGGAATGAAATGAGTTGCTCCCTCACATAGTCTGTACCATTCCTGAGCAGATTATACATTTTATTCTTCCCAACTAATTGAAAAGTCTGTTTATGATTAAAGGGCTTTTAAATTGGCCCACCCAGCAGGCAGGCTCTAAAACAAAAATAAGCAATCTCAGAATGCTGAACCCAATCAGCAAGACTGGGTAATTTTTTGTTAACCTCATAACTGATGTAATTACAGAGGGCAAAACAGAACTTTTTTTAATTTAATTTCACTTTTTTTAAGGTAAGGAAACATCTACCTTCTCCTGTTCAAAGGGTAATATATTGCATAACAAGCACTTTCTAGTTTGATACAATAAAACATTTGGCCCATCAATTAAAGAAAGGAACATCTGGAGGTGTATTTTATTATTCTGTGAAAAAATCACTACAAAATTAATTTGGTCTAAAATTAGATATTCTGAATGCATCACCAAGATTCAATTAGCAAGATGTGGAATACAAAGCTGGATACTGTTTTTGCTCACATACAAAAGAATGTCTCATGTATTAAGGGCATGATTCCCTTTTAATACTCTCAAATAAACTGACAAATTGTTGAGTCTACATCATCCATCTGAGCTAATTATATGGGATGTAACACCTTTGAGGTCAAACATGCTGTATTGAAATACATCTGCACATAACAGGAACTGGGATCATGTTTGAAAAGGAAATTTTTATTCAGCAATATCACTAGAATAATTTGAGCAAAAACAGAAACAAAAAATGGGTGTGGGTTTTATTACAATGTACCTGAATGTGATAAAACTGAAAACCACAAAATCAAAACCAACAGAAAATGTTTTAACTGTTGCAATAAAAATATAGCTATTGCTGTTTTCCTGCATCCTTTGTGCCTGTAAACACCTGGTAAAACAGAAAAGGACTTGCTCCAGTGGAGTTCTGAAGAAGACATTGCCTGATGAGTTCTGATTTGAGTGTATATTTTAGACCTCTTCTTGTTGTTGTTTTACCTGTTTAATCCTCTAACTATTTTTCCTGTGGTCTCTGTTGTGGTGGCCTCAAGGGTGGGGACCCATATAGGGTCTGTATACAGTAGTGCCAATGAGAAGATAACAAAAATCAGGAGTTTGATCCTCCAACATCATGAGATTGGGCCAAAAGCATGTGATTTTTCAATTATGCATCCATTGTTTGTCTGTATTTTGATTTTCGAACTCCTCCCTATCATGTGTGTTCATGTGTGTTCGTGTGTGTGTGAGAGAGAGAGAGACAGAAAATGTTAGCGTTACCCACTTCCCAAATGCAATGTGTGATGATGGTGACTTGGCTGAAGGGCTCAGACATAAAACAGAGGCAATGCAGTACCTGGCCAGGGAGAGGAGGGATGCAAAGCATGTGACTGAGGCAATAGTCTAAATTCTTGCGCCTGTTGCAGAGCTCTCACCTCCACAAATGCCCATCCCTGGTGAGCAATTAATTCTGCCTCCAGCCTCCATATCAATCTCCACCATCATCATCAGTTCAGCCCCCTGCTCCTCCTGATGTTTTTCACTCACCTATCCCCAGCCAGAGTTGGGGACTACACTGGAGTCCCTTCACTCCCTTTGAGTCTCAGGACAGCAGCTCCAGAGGTTCTTTGTCCCACCCGCCATTACCTCTTCTCTGGCTGGGTGCTTCAAGAAGGGAGTGGAGTAACCCTGAACTAGCAGTGGTGGAGGGGCAAGGAGGTTCTGCTCCTTCCTCCCCCCTCCCCTTATACCACAATGGCTTTGAGTTACCAAAGGGAGAAGGCAAGAGCTCTGATTTTGGTTTCTCAGTCTCAGAAGACTGGGAAGTGAGGGAGGCAGCCAGTCACTTGGGGGGAGTGATGGGGGAGTTCTCCAAAGCAAAGGTCAAATTTGCCAAGGGGCTGGAGACTCATGTCATTGCCAGACTACCTAAAGCCCCAGCTAAAATCCTGTCCACCAAAAATGCAATAACATAATGAGAGCTGACAACAATCTGCATGCCAAGGCAGCCCATGTTTCTTCAGCTCCGGTGGGGAAGGAGGATGAGTAGATTGTGAGTTTTCTAGTGGTGCTCACTGTTCTCAGTGCAGTAGAGGCTGCCAGATAACATGTAAAACATCAGTATGTATGTAGCTAGGTCAGCCATATGGGCTTCCAACCAGTTCTGAACACTAGCTACTGTAGTGGCTACTGCTAGAGCAACCTAGCCAGTTTATTCTGAAAACATATTTATTGTTCAAGCTAAATAGCCACACTCATCCAGCCAAAGAGTCTCATGTGGCTAGTGGCTGGCATGTTGGATGCCACAGGTTAGTAAACACAGTTGGCAGGAATCCCACTGTCCCTATTCTTTATATGATTTTTGTTATGTAAAAAGCAAAAGACAGGTGGATTTGGGAGGTGGATGCCTCTGGAGTCAATGGAGTGAGAGGGACGAATGGCTGGTCAGGCTGTACTGGATATTGGTCCCTGTGATAGGCTTCCACACACACCAGCCCAGATGGGGTTAAAGAGGCAGGAGAGGCCAATTAGCCTTGGGCTGCGCCTTCTAGGTTGCCATGGGGCAATGAGACTGAGAATGCAGCTCAGGTGGCAGGACCAAGAGGGGCTTCCGGAAAGCCTCAGCATTGAGGATGTAGAGAAAGAGGGATGTAGGAAGGAAGGCTGCAGTCTCATTCCTGGGTACAAGAGGGAGAGTAGGAGCTTGCAACAGCAGTAGAAGCAGGCCAGAAAGGGAGCAGTAAGGGTTGACAGAACTTACCTGAATTATTGGTTTGAAAACCACTGGATTGGTACGCAATGTAGACAGCAGACCCAGGTTCCCCTACCAACCAGTATAGAAGTGGTGTAATCAGCACAGTGGAAATGCAGACTGCCTATCACATTGAGGAAAAAAGTCTCTGATAATACAGGGAAGAGGATGATGGGGAGGGGGAGAGGGTTACTCGTCCAGGGGGCAAAGACACAACAGAGAAGCACTGGAGTTCCTTACCAGTGAGAGAACAGCCATAGAACAAATGACTGAAGCAATGGGCTGAGTAACTGCAGCATGGGGCATGGGCAGTGGTGATCTAATTCTTCAGATGAGCCACAAGGAAGCACCAGTGATCAGTGTGTTTTAACCCTGTGAGAGGCTCAGCACTCATATTGCACACTCTGTAGGACATATTTATAACTGGGCAGCATGGAATACTAAGTCATTTTCAGTCTGGAAAGTATCGTTTTAAAAATATCTGTCCCCATTTCAAACTAACAGGTAAACAATAGCATGGCATTTATTAATAAGAACAGGTCATGGAAAAATCTCATTTAAACTCTCAGATATTTCAGAAACAAAACAAAAATGCAAGAATGGCATTTTAGACACTAAATTAGCAGAGAACGTTTGGTACAATTTATTTGTATGTGTTGGGAAAGTGACACTCTAGCAGCAAAAGGTCAGATTTTCTCTTCTCTTTCTGAGCTCACTTCACTCTTGCATGCAACGAGACAAAGACACAAACAACGGACAAAAGAATAAATCAATACTGTCGTTTTCATTGTCCAAGAAAAATGGCTCTGGTAATATAAAGCACACTCCTGTTGCTGGGCTAGAGAAGAAAACCAAGGACACTATTCAACAGCTGTCAACATTCTGTTTAAGTGACACTGTATTGCACAACTGTGTGTGCAGAAAACAGCCTAGTGCTCCACAGATTTAATACCTACTGATTTTTTTCTGTTATTATCAGCCACAAGATATGGAGAACTAAAAGATCAAGATGACATATTTAATCAAAAAAATTAAAAGTCTAGTGATAGCTCTCTGAAGGCTTGCAGTTTGGATTCAGTTCAGGGTTACACCCCAGAAGTTTGACTAGCTAAAACTTATTAATTCAACAATTTAGGCTTGAATTCTCAGGAGAACATCCTTTGTAAGATTTAAGTTTGTAGTCTCACAATTTCCATATGTTGTTTTTGGGCCTATGCAGAGACATAAAGCTGAGAGAAAAGATGACCGTGAGTCTGAGGCACCAGTCTTACATTATACGGGCTTGCCTTTGTTCTCTCCTGTGGTGGATTTTTGTTTTGGTACATCCACATGTACAGAAATGTATCAGAGTGGTAACCAGGTTTGTCTGTCTCTACAAAAACAACGAGAAGTCCTGTGGCACCTTATAGGCTAACAGATATTTTGGAACATAAGCTTTCACGGGCAAAGACCTGTTTCATCAGATGTAATGTCAATCTTACAGTCCATGTATCCAATCCATACTTCCTTAACTTATGGGCAAGAATGTAGTGGGAGACTGTATCAAAAGCTTTGCTAAAGTCAAGGTATATCACATCCATTGACTTCCCCATGTCCACAGTGCCAGTTACCTCATCATAGAAGCTAATCAGATTGGTCAGACATGTTGACTGCTCTTGATCACTTCCCCTCTTCCAAGTGCTTCAAAATGGATTAATTGAGGATACCTTCCATGATTTCTCTGGGGACTGAAGTAAGACTGACTGGACTATAGTTCCCTGGATTGTCCTTCTTTCCTTTTTTAAAGAGGGGCACTACATTTGCCTTTGTCCAATCATCCCGCACCTCGCCCGATCTCCACGACTTTTCAAAGATAATAGCCAAAGGCTCTGCAATGACATCTGCCAATTCCCTCAGTATCCTTGGATGCACTCAATCCAGACCCATGAATTTGTGCATGTCTAGCACTTCTAAATAGCTTTTAACCCATTCTTTCCCCGTGGAGGGCTGCCCACCTCCTTCCCATACTGAATTTCTATGGTCTGGGAGCTGACCTGGTCCATGAAGACTGAGACCAAAAAAGCATTGAGTACTTCAGCCTTTCCCACATCTGTCACCAGGTTACCTTCCTCTTCCAATAATGGCTCCACACTCTCCCTGATAACCCTCTTATTGTTAACATGCTTGAAGAAACCCTTCTTGTTGCCCTTCTCATCCCTGGCTAACTGCAGTTCCAATTGTGCTTTCGCTTTCCTGATTTCTGACCAGCATTCTCCAGCCATATATTCATACTCCTCCTTTGTCATCTGAGCAAGTTTTCTCTTCTTATAAGCCTCCTTTTGAGTTTAAGCTCACCACACATTTCCCTGGTAAGTCAAGCTGGTTGTATACCATAATTGCTTTTCTTACTGAGCATCAGGATTGGTTTGTTCCTGTGCCTTCAATAAGACTTATTTAAAATACCGCCAGTTCTCCTGAACTCCTTTTTCCTTCATATTAGCCTCCAAGAGGATCCTCTGCATCAGTTCTGTAAGGTGTTGCATTGCTTCTGACAAAGTGGGTTTTTGCTCACGAAAGCTTATGCTTCAAAATATCTGTTAGTCCATAAGGTGCCACAGGACTTCTAGTTGCTTTTATATAGAAAGGATAAAATAAAACTTCATTTCCCTGACTTTTTGATGGTCTGAGGTATTTGGAATGCAAACTCCTCAGGGCAGAATCACTACTTTATTATGACATTGGGCAGTAGCTATCACTACAGGGCTTGTCTCTTGCTACTTGGGTCCTCTAGCTTGCTACTTGTAATAGAACAGTCAACAGGGGGGAAAAAAGAATAAAAAAAAGGAAAGCAAATGGAGAAGTCAAGAACTGATTGTCCTCTCAAGAGTTATAAATCAGAAGTTTCTCAAATGATGTAAGTCAGGTTTCACTGGTGTACGCTGAAGAATCAGATCCTAATTCTTCCAAAAGACCCACTGTCAAAAACCTTTCAAATTTCAGAAATGGCCATGTCACATTTTAGGCTAAGGTTAAAACTTGGGTCTTATTTCATTGAAACTGGCATTCCATTTCCTGGTTGAGATTTTCTCAAATATTTTGTTCTGTGTCATGCTGTATTCCTGGCAGTGGTTTGTATTTCTGATGTGGTTCATGCTAATCATATGAAGTATGGCTTAAATATAAATGAGTGTGAAATGTTATATTTCTGTCTTTCAATTCAACGAGACTTGTGAGACAGTATTTCTCACAACAAACACTCTCCGAGTGATACGGCAAAATTAATAGCATGGGAATTGGCTGCTGGTTTCTTGTCCAGAAATAAATAAAATTTCTAATATTTACTTTGCCATTGTTTGTGATACACATTCATGCAGTTCAGAAAAAAATGATAATATATATGGTCAATGCACTGTGTCCTCTTCAGAAGCAAATAAAAAATAATTATTTTGTAATCCAATCTATAATCTCCTTCATAACAGAAACTTCATTGATAGTTGAATAAGTTCATTGGGCAGTTACAGCAAAATCTGCAGAACTGTTTTGTGTTTTATTTCAATGCAATCAATTAAATTCCTACTGTTAGAAATGAACTCTCTCAATTTTTGTTAATATGTTTATTTTAGGAAAAAATCAGTTATAAAAACTGTCTATTAATTCAGGGTAAAAATGTCTTGAGTTTAGAATTGCTAATACATAACTTTGACAAGGGCCTGTGAAAGAGCTACACAAACACACTTCACAGCATGAAACTTAATTAGGGTCAAATCTTGGTCAGACTTTCATCAATGGCAGGACTCCAAAGAGAGCTCAATCTAAGAATGGATTGCAGAAATCAGGCTTCTCATATTATTCTGTAATCCATCTTTTATGAGAGGGGGGGATTAAAGTTTGTCACAAAGTTCAATCATATAACAGATTTTTTCGATACAAATTTAAATAGAAAATTATGTATTTTAGTAAAACTGCTTTTGTTGATAGAAACAAGAAAATTTCAGGATGAAAAATCTGTTACACCTTTAATGTTTACACAGTAAGCTTTTTAACAATGTGGGGTAGTGCTATGTTTTACATGCTATTTTACATGTGTGACTCCATCAGGTAGCTATGAATTTTTCAAGACCTTAGTTTAGTTCCATGTTATGATACAGTCTTTTCTACATATTGGTATGAAAACTTATGCTTAGTTAACGTGATTTACAGGCAAAATGCTTTTTGTTTCACCAGGGTAAAACAAATCATCTGTGCCCAAGGCACAAATACAATACAGCTACCTTCACATTACTACTCAGTGCAAATAAAGTACTATCTAAACCAGTAATATATATATCACTGGGGGTCCATCTGTGGCCTACAGACACCCTGCCTGTGCCCCTCCCGCAGGTGCAACACTAGGGCACCAAAACCCCACACTTACACGCCCTCCCTTCTTCCCAGAAATTTTGGAGAAACTGTGAATCAGCTGTTCATGGCATTCCAGCTTTGGGGTAAGGAGAAGGGGAAGGGAGGAAGCAAATCAGGCTTTTTTAAAGCGAGGATAATTAGCAATTGGAGCAACTTTCCTATGGTTATGGTAGATTCTACACTGGGAAATTTTAAATCAAGATTTGATATTATTTCAAAAATTGTCTCTAATTCAGCCACAGGTATTATACTTTTATCAGGAATTAATTAAATAAAGTCCTATGGCCTGTATTATACAGGACATCAGACAACACAATCACAATGGTCCCTCTATCAGCAGCCCAATCTTTGTTTATGGGCTTTGAGTATACAACAGAATAAGATAAGCCAAAAAGAGTAAAGACTCCATAGCAGCTGGATCATATGTTGTCCTATGTCTTCACAGCACGTTTTAATAACTGTCCATTGGATCCTGGGTGAATTTGTGGATCAGACAATTAAGTTGTGTTCTTTATCATCACACACTTCTTCAGTAACAAAACTTCTACAGACTAGATTAGGCTCTGCATTATACCTCACTGACATGCTATCCACAGATTATGCTATCATTGACATTTTAGCAGCCTTCAGTGGACTGAGACTTGGACTGGCACAAGTATAAATTCACTATTGCTAATGGTGATCCAGAAATCGTAAAGAATATTTCTTGACTATCAAAGTGAAGGTTGAGTTTGTGGAGCTCATAGTTTTTAGCAGCAAGATGAGCAAATTTGATATGGAAATCAGTGAGAAATACTGATTACAGAACTTGACAATGCAATTGTTCTACAAAATCAAGTTCAAGAGCAGAGCTGCATTTTTAGAAAAAACACTAGACTTAATCTGTTTGCATTTGTTATTCCAAAAGAACAATTGCTGATCAACTGCACTTATTTTCATTTTTTTTTCCAAACTACAATGGTAGGTTTTAGACTTTAGTCTTTCATGCCAAATCTGATCCTGGAGCAAACATTCATAACTGAGCTATATAAACCCCATTACACTCAGGGGTTATAAGGGAATTTATTTGCACAATCTTAAAAAAATAAAAACCTCAGAACACTTGGAAAACTAACTCTGAAGAAACTAAAATTTTGGAGGATATATTCTAGACATATGGTCTAATCTTCTGAGCTGCTAAGCACCTACAATTTACATCCCTTTAGCCACAGGTTGATGTTAATGGCTTCTATATAAAAACAAGCTCCACTTATTTATTCTCTAACTGCCTGCTCTGCAAACATCAGCTCTGTGTCTACACGAGCCCCTTCCTTTCAGAAGGGGCATGTTAATGAGCAGGTTCGAAAGATGCTAATGATGCACTGCAATGAATATGCAACACCTCATTAGCATACTGACAGCCATGGCAATTCAAAGGTGCCTCAGAAATTATGTAGCAGTGCTCTATTGAGAAGATGATAGGTGATGGCAGGAATTAAGGAACTTCATGGTATGAAGGCCTGAAGCAGTGTTATCTGTGGCCACCATAATCATGTGACACTGTGAAACAGGAGATTACAGATATAGCAGAATCATACCCTAGAGGCAATCAAGAAAGATACACTGTTAAGCTGTGGCCACACTAGCCCCTCCTTTCAGAGGGGGCATGGTAATAAGCCACTTTGGCAGATGCTAATGATAAGTATCAGACAGGTAGCTGTGTTAGCCTGTATCTTCAAAAACAACAAAAGTCCTGTGGCACCTTATAGACAAATAGATATTCTTGTTGGTTTTGAAGATGCTAATGAGGCACGGCTGTGAACATGCAGCACCTCATTAGCATAATAGCAGCCGCAAGTCCTTTGAAAGTACCAGCTTTGAAACACATGCCACCCGTGTAGCCAGGTGCCTTTCAAAATGACCCCCCCCCCAGATTTTGAAAGCCCCTTTTTCCCAAAACCAAATAGGAAGAAGGAGCTTTTGAAATCAGGGCGTTGTTTGGAAAGGCCTCTGGCTACATAGGGGGTGTGCATTTCGAAACCGGCACTTTTGAAGCACGTGCAGCTGCCATTATGCCAATGAAGTGCTGCATATTCATGGCAGTGCCTCATTAGCATCTGCCAAAGTGGCTCATTACCATACCCCCTCCGAAAGGAGGGACTAGTGTGGCCACAGCCTTAGTTAAGGTGGATGTCTTGAGAGGGGAAACAATGAAAGTGGTTTTGGACCCCTGGATCCAACCTTCCATGTTTTACAGAAGAAGGATTCAGAATCTGTGCCCCCATACCTAATTATACAATTCTGAAACAGGATGCATCAAAGATCTATGTCCTATCATCCCAGGGGACAGAAGCCAAATTCCAGTTTTCAGTTCTGACCCATCGTAATTTAAAGGAAGTTGGGGTGATATTGGCATTTACAATACATCTATTGCTGCTTCTATTTATCACTCAATTACGGGCAAAATCCTACAAGTAGTGACAGAGAAGTCAGTGAGTGGGTATAATCATGTAAAACACTTAGCACCAAAAGAACTACAGGGTGAAGCTTTGTATAAATGGGCTTCCACCATTATAACTGAGCGAAGAATTTGTCCCAGAAGGCCCATCACCCATGACTGTCCAGAAAACGGTAGTATCAGAAATGGAAACTAAGGCATAAAGAACAGGAAGAGATGAAAATTAAAAATTAAGTCACAGGTTTCAGAAAGAGGAGCTTATAATCAAATATGTTCTCCGTATCCAAACTGAAAACAGAATTCTTTTAGACCTTTTCCATGAGGTGTCAGCATGTCTAATTTTAAAGGGCAGGTTAGACACTACAATTATGCAAGTAAGTTTTGGATTTTTTTTATTTCCTCATAAGAAGGTTAAAACAGTTTTAAAGGGAAGCAAAGAAAAAACATCCTGTAACCTTTATCTTGTCTTTAATTTGACACAAACAAAAAGTGAGGAAGCATGGTCTGCTGCTTCCTCTCATATCAACAGACTTTGCTCTGTGTGTATTAAGTTGTCAGAAAGAGGTATAAGCAGCAGCCACAAATAGGTAGAGAGATGCTTCCAGGAGAAAGGAATCAGAATGAGAAGCACAGGCCTGGTCTACACTAGGAGGTACAAATCAATATTAGAGATGCAAATCCAGCTATGAAAATTACAGAGTTGGAGTTAATTTATCTAAAATCACTTTTCGCTGCCATCCATGCTGTGGGAGGTGAACAGGAGAAGTTCTCCCATCAACTTCCCATACTTCTCATGACTGCCAGGACTACCAAGGTCAATGGCGGTTCCATCACAGTTTGATTTAGTATGTCCCTACTAGGTATGCTAAATCAAACCCCAGGAAATTGACCGCCAGCCTATGGATCTTCCAATAAGTGTTGATGAACCCCCATACTATTTCCTTCACACTGCATAAGAAATTAACTCTCAAGATAGCAGTACTTTGGAAAGAAAAAAATGCCACTCTAGAGATTGAAATCAAACTTTACTGACAACGCTGTCAATGGCCTTTCAAGTATGATTACAATTATAGCACTTGAGTGCACCTTAATGATGAAAAATCCTGGGTTTGGAGGGTTCAGAGTCACACTGCACAAATGGAAACCCTAACAGAACTGTTCCTTATATGTCCCTGGTGCAGGAGAACTGCTGCAGTCACATAGCAGTTAAGGAGACTGCTGTGGTCTGCATATAGCAAGCTGTAGGGGAAAAAAAAAAGTGGGGGGAGCAGATAATCCTTGCCCCATGTTGGGCTGGATTTCCTTTTAAATTATGCCATCTTTGACTGCTTGGGGTTAGAAGAGCACACACACAAAAGCCAGCACATCAGACTAGGAGCTAAGGTAGATTAAGTTGATGCAATTGTGTATTTACATTTCTATAATCTTCTGCCGTAAACTGAAAACCAGGAAGAGTGAATAATCCACCATCATGGTTCTTTACTTCAGCCTTTTCTTCTAAGATTCCAAACTGGATTGTGAGTCAATGCCAATCAGACAAATGGGATGAGGTAACTACTTAAAGAGATCACATGATTCATTACAGTGGCTCAGTAGGATTCAGTTTTGAAAGGCTGGAACTTTAATTCTTGAAATCCTTAAATCCTAAAATAGATGGAGAGTTGCTGTTTCTTTATTTTTTTTAAAGAGGCAAAGTGCATATTCTACATCCAAAAGATTTATCCTGTGCTCTCATTTACAAAGTAACCATACACAAGCCTGATTTAAAATGGTATCCTTTAAATGAATGCTCTGTCTTCTCATGTGACTTCTAACATTATCATTTTACATGAAACCTATCATTATGCCATTATGCTGTAGCAATCAGCTAGATGATTAGGAATTAGTTTGTATTCTTTTTAGATATTTTGTATGCCATCAAAAATCAGAAAAATGAGAACATGGAGTTTGGTAGGGCTCCAACATATTGTGTTACCACTCCATAATCAATTTCTGCACCGCATTCAAAATGGACATAATCACCATATGCAGAGAAAACAAGATAATGTTCTCGAACAGTAAAAGTGAGAAACACTCCAGTCCTGTGAAACCAAGTGGGCCAGATTCTTTGGTGTCCTAACTCCACTCTTGGCAATGAGTTGAGGCTAGCAGAAATGTGTGCCCAAAACTTAATTACGAGATGCAAAGAGCTATTCACAATTTCTAAGGCTTACTTAATTCAACTGCCTTCTGATATTCCAGGAACCTTTGTCTCCAACCTGGCATACATACAAAATTGGTATCTGCATCTACAACAATGATCCTGCATATAAAATGGATATCCACAGATCTGCAGAGTTCTAGATATAAAATGTATACCCACATCCACATCTGCAGATACAAACTGGATATCTGCAGATTTGCAGGGCTCTACTTTTGTCACTCTTTTTTTTTCCTGCATTTAATCTCTTGTACTATTATTTCTAATTTTATTTCTGGTGTGTATAGTGGTACACTCAAGGGCTGTTTGCAAACTTTCTAAAAGATATGCTGTGTGTAGATCAAACAAAAGTGATGGGCTTGAAGCACAGGTTATTTGGTTAGGTTGTATGGCCAGTGTTATGGAACAGGGGATTATCATAATGATCATTTCTGGCCTTAAAGTCTATGAATCCATAAGCTGTCAGTGAACTCTGATAGGGTTATGGTGCTTTTCCAGTTAAGACAAAGGTGAAAATAAGTTAGTGTGCTTCAGCGTGGTGCATTGGTAAGAAAGTGGCTGGCAAGTAGATGGCTTCTGATCAAGACAGCTTCACCCTGTCCTCACCCCTTCCTACCTGTCCAAAATTGAGGCTGGGAGCAAAGTCCCAGTGTATGGGAGCAGCAGGGAAGCCCTGCATGTGCAGGTCCAGTTGGAGAGCTCCAGATGTGTGGGGCCAGTGGTCAGGATCCCAGGCACTGGGCCAAAATCCTGTGGGTGCTGTACTCTGCTCGCTCTTAGCCCCCTTCTATAAGGGCTGCCCACACAGCTCTCACTTGGCTGGGAACAGGAGCATCAGAGGGCAGGGTTACCAATGGGAACTGTCAGAACCCTGAACCTTCTACCCTGTATTCCACCCACCCAGCCAGAAAACAACAATTGTGTTTCAGGAAAAAAAAATTCACTGATAAAAAAATTTGTTTTCTTGCCCTTAAGGAACACATAACAAATGTATCTGGACAGGCAGGGCTATGAAGAAGGGTTGTGGGAGATCCAGTTTAAAGTCCTTTGAATCAGGCACACCAAGAAGGACTTGAACCTCACTTACCTGCAAACCTAGTGCATGCCCTAACTTAGGGGTCAGCAAACTTCTGAGGCTGGGCCCCACTTTTTGTCCAGCAATTAGAAGGGCCCTTCCAACCCGTCTAACATGAGTGGCGGTCTCCCAGAAGTGACACACTGTGCTCCCTCAGCGATGGTGGCAGCAAAGCAGTAGAGACTGAGGGAACCAGCAAAAGCCACGAAGGAGGCAGAGGATGCTGCAGGGGTGGGGAAGGAGGCCGATCATGCTGTACCCGTCCTTCCAAAATTTCATGCCACCCCCCACTTTGCAGACCCCTGCCCTCACCACTGAGATATAAAATCAATTATCCAATAAAATATTTAATTACTTTGACACAGCAGAAAGCAATCACACAGGAAAGAGAGATTGATTCTACATCTAGGTTGGTGGGGATTGAAATGTGAGCCTGGGTCTCCCACATCCCATCTGAGTGCCCTAACCTCTGGTATTAGCTAATCAGCAGGATGCACACACTCGGTTTCTCACCCTCATAAATCCCACCATAGTCTGGAGAACCCTTCCATGTGAAATATTTAAAGTTTTGATTTCGATAGATTGGTGTTTTTTGAGGAAAAAACTTGAGTCAAATATTTCCTGAGCAGTTCTACAGCTCAGTGTCCTCTACTGCCATTGACTTCTAGCAAAGTTGTTAGACCACAGCAGCTCACAGGCTCAGAGGCCTGAATGTGCAAAGCTTACTTGACAGAGAGCTTTTTGCACAGAGACATAAGGGCTTTTCACATGAATGTCTGGCGTTTGACAACTAGACGCTACAGCACTTTAATGTAGTAAGGTATGATGTTGAAACAAGACAGATATCAATGCAAATGGACACTAATTCATTTGCTAACGATCCACATCAACCATCAGACCGGCTGCCAGTAGTTTCCTGTCCTTTCATCAAAAGAGAGACGGAGCCTATTTAAATGTTTTAATTGTTGGGAGAGAAATGGATTTGCTTTTATCCAATCAATATTACTTTGACCAAGAATCAATTAAACTGACAAGGCTTCTACAATTGAAGTAAGTAAGAGTTTAATTAAATTCCATTCTATAGTCTATCCAGAGTATAGGGGGGAAAGGGGCATGTAAGGGCCACCCTGCTTAGTGTGTGGATTGCTAACTTGGGTAGAAACAAATCATAAATTAAAACAATGGTGCATTAACATTTTACTTTAAATCATGCAGCATGTCAGAAGAAAACCGCAGCTGTATACTCAGGCATGCCGGTACATAATATTTTTCTGTTTAAAACACATGCACAATGGACAGATCCCATGGTCTTTTATGGCATAAGGATACATAGTATAATGGTGCTTCCTTCTGACATTTCCTTCAAAACGATCATTAGCACTAAACAAACTGTCTGTACCCATATTCTCTATAAGAGCACCGTACATGAAATGAACTACTCTAAGATACTAGTAGGGTCTTTTAGCTGGAGAAACTCTTCCCCTCTCCCTTCTCCCTTCCACAAGCACAGCTCAGTATTCTCTCTTAGGTGAAGAAGCCACTTCCAAGTGACATTTTCAGATAGAAATTTTTTTTCCTCTCTCTCTCCCTCTCTCTCTCTCTCCCTCCCCTGAAGCAAGAAGAAAAGGGGCAGGTGGTGGTGAGGACAAATTTATATCACAACAGATTTCATGAAATCAAGCACCAATTTGCTGGCAACTTTAGAAAAGGGAAAATCTTTAAACCAGATGGATTCTAGAACATCAGTTCTTTCTGCAAGCTGCAACACTTCTGATCATTTAGCCCAGAGCTTCCATCACTCCACGCTCCTAACATGATGCCTATTCCAGCTTTATTTTCCTCAGGCTCCTTTGCTTACTGAGGCAAGTAATTAGAGTACCAAATAATAAGGCCACAGTTCCACATTAGCTTTCAATATTATCATCCCATTGCCAGTGGCTAACACAATGATAACAATGGTAAATCTATATTCTTCTTTGCTAAAGATCTATTAAAATAAATGATTCAGTAAAAATAATCTTCAGGTTTCTTGTTCTGAAATGTGCCCCTTTTATGCAGTTCATATACAGTTCTAAGTGACTTACAAGTTCCCTCTGCTTTATAACTATTCTCCTAATTGCTCAGTGGTTCATTTCACCCACAGCTTTTCATCTCCAACTTCTTTAGTATGGGCATGATGCCAGTGCTTTTGTTAAGTTTAGAGTTGTTGATAGGTTCCCATATATTGCTTATTTTATTGTGTTGGGTTATTTAATATTTATCTATATTTATAACTATGCCATATTATACATCAATATCTATATATCTATATCTATATAATAAACTCCAGGAGCCTGATTCTGCATCCACTTACACTTATACTGGTATTTTGATGTCCTGTTTTATACTTATTATAATATAAAACCTTCCCTCACCATTGTATCACAATATAATTATTGTGTTTGGTTAACATTTTTCTGTGGAACAGTTTTACCATCCAAAGATGCTATTTCTTCAAAATCATTATATTTTCTGGTAATGCCTCAATGTACAGAAAAAGTCTAAATGAACAGTGGCAAGGTATAACACTTTGCTTCAACTACCGTTTTGATTAATTTCATCCCAATATTTATAGTCCATAAAATATTGCTGTTACCATTATATTTCTATTTGATATATTTCATAAAATCATAGAATCATAGAACAATAGAGCTGGAAGAGACCTAAAAAAGCCATCGAGTTCAGCCCCCTGCTCTAAGCAGGACCAAACCCATCAGATCAGCCCAGCCAGGGCTTTGTCGACCCAAGACTTAAACACCTCCAGGGATGGAGACTCCACTACTTCCCTGGGTAGACTATTCCAATGCTTCACCATCCTCCTAGTGAAAAAGGTTTTCCTAATGTTCACCCTGGACCTTCCCAACTGCAACTTGAGATCATTGTTCCATGTTCTGCCATCCGTGACCACTGTGAACATCCTCTCTCCAGCCTCTTTGCAACCTCCCTTCAGCAAGTTGAAGGATGTTATCAAGTCCCCCCTCAGTCTTCTCTTCTGCAGACTAAACATTCCCAGTTCCCTCAACCTTTCTTCACAGGTCATATGCTCCAGCCCCCTAATTATTTTGGTCGCCCCCCACTGGACCCTCTCCTGTGTATCCACATCCTTCCTATAACTGGGGGCCCAGAACTGGACACAGTACTCAAGATGCGGCCTCACCAAAGCCGAATAAAGAGGAATAATCGCTTCTCTGGATCTACTGGCAACACTCCTCTTGATGCAACCTAATATGCCATTAGCTTTGTTGGCTACAATGGCACACTGTTGACTCATGTCCAGCTTCTCGTCCACTACAACTCCCAGATCCTTTTCTGCAGAACTACTACCGAGCCAGTCGGACCCCAGCCTGTAACAATGCTCGGGATTCTTCCGGCCCAAGTGCAGGACTCTGCACTTGTCCTTATTGAACCTCATCAGATTTCTTGCATCCCCATCTTCCAATTTGTATAAGTCAGTCTGAACCCTGTCCCTACCCTCCAGCATATCTACCTCTCCCCCTCAGCTTAGTGTCATCCACAAACTTGCTGAGGGTGCAATCCAACCCCTCATCCAGGTCATTGATAAATATGTTGAACAGAACAGGACCCAGAACCGAACCTGGGGGCACTCCACTAGAAACCGACCGCCATCCTGACATCGAGCTGTTGATCACTACCCTCTGGGCCCGACCATCTTCTAGCCAGCTTTCTATCCATCTTACCATCCATTTAGCCAATCCACATTCCTTGAACTAGCTGACAAGAATATTGTGGGAGACCATATCAAAAGCTTTGCTAAAGTCAAGATAAATCACATCCATTGATTTTCCCCTATCCACAGAGCCAGTTATCTTATTGTAGAAACTAATCAAATTGGTCAGACATGATTTGCCCTTCATGAATCCATGCTGACTATTCCTGATCTCTTTCCCCTCCTCCAAGTGCCTCAAAATGACTTCCTTGAGGAGCCCCTCCATGATTTTTCCAGGGATTGATGTAAGACTGACCGGCCTTTAGTTCCCTGGATCATCCTTCTTCCCTTTTTTAAAGATGGGCACTACATTTGCCTTTTTCCAATCATCCAGGATCTCTCCCAATCTCCACAACTTTTCAAAGATAACGACCAAGGGCTCGTCAACAACATACGCCAACTCCCTCAGAACCCTAGGATGAATTAGGTCTGGGCCCATGGATTTATGTACATTTAGCTTTTCTAGATAGCTCCTAACCTGTTCTTTCCCCACCAAAGACTGTCCACCTTCATCCCACAATGCATCACTCATCACATTAGTCCAGGAGCTGTCCTTGTCCATGTTTCCCTGTTAACTATTTTGACATCTAGCTGATTTGATATAATCAAAATGAAATGAAGTTTCCATGACAGTTTTTTGAAAGAAAAATTGAAATTTATACTTTTTTTTATCCAGAATCAAAACAATTTTTCAAATATTAGAATTTTTCATGCCGGGGGGGTGGGGGAAATTCCACTTTCCAGATCAGGTAAAAACACCTGGCTTAAATCTGCAAGACAACTTCTTTACACAAGTGAGAATTATTCAATTGTCCAGGATTCAAAAACTAACTAGATATATTCATGAGGGATAGGTTCCAACAATGGCTACTTAGCCAGCTTGGGCAGAGATAGGGGTGAATCACTTGATGATTATTTGTTATGTTCTTTCCCTCTAAAGCACCTGGTATTGGCCACTGTCAGAAGACAGGATCCTACGCGAGATGCTCCATTTGTTCTGACTCAGTAAGGCTGTTCTCATGTTCTTATATTGGATCTAATATTACAGGTAATGGATTCAATCCTGGACAAACATAATGTATAAATGCTGTGTCATATTCTCACTTTCAGAATGAAGGACTCTTAGAGATATTTGTTTAAAAGCTAAAAAGATAAACTTTGCCCACAAAGGTTCAGCTTAATTCCCATCTCACATGTACCAGTGCATATCAGAAGTAATCCCAACTGTGCAAAAAATTGAGTTATACTTGTTATGAAATCAGTGTAAGTGGATGCAGAATCAGGCTCCTGGAGTTTATGGAATTCTCCATCCCATTATATTTTCCTCCCAAAATTATTATTCTGATTATTAAAATACAGTTTAAATATAATTCAGTGTCTCGCTGATTACTGGCACAGGCATACAAGAAAAGGTGAAAAGTGACTAAAAGCAAAGCACACAAGCACCAGTTCTTTGAGTCATTATACATTTGGGACATAGAACCCTAATACTTTTATCTACACTGTGACAATAAAATAATATCTCTCTTTCAGTGATTTTAATATGAAAATCTCAGCATGACTTGTAAGTATTGAAACTCTCAGTATCAGGTAATGGTCAGTCATCCATGGAGCACCTGTAGGATATACGTTGTCTAAATTCTTCTAACAGGCAAAGAGAATGAGACTTGACACTAAACCATGGTTGCTCTAGGGAGCAATAAATCCACAAAGCATGAAGAACCTCTGCGTGGAGTCCCGCTAAGCTGTTCCCTCTTGTACTGCTGCAATACACATTTTGCCAAAGTCATCATAATGCCATGTGTCTCCAGTTATACATGCATTTAGGGAATGAGCACAGTGCCACTGGATACCCATAGCTGACCTGTGCCAGATGACTTTAACTCAAGCCATGTAAGCCTAAGTGCTGTGCAATTGAAATATAGACGTTTGGGCTCCTGCTGCAGCCCAAGCCCTGGGTCCACCAGCTTGAGTCCAAAAATCTACATCCCTGTGAGCCCAACTTAGGTGGCACAGGCCAGCTGGGAATGTGGAATTACAGTGTTGTGTAGACATAACCTAAGAGGCAATTTGTTTTTCATTGACTGCAGTAGGACAGCCCTACAGTTTGCACACGGCTATGATCTGCTGTGTCATTCTTCCAAACTCTCCCAATGAAGGGGTGGACTGGGCCCTTAAGACCCCTGCTGGAGGCTAATGGCCTTACTCTGTCTCAGGAACCACAGAGAAATCCTCCAAAGGAAGCTGGATTGCCAGCCAAACAAAGCAGCCTATCACAAACCAAGAAGGCCTATAAAAAGGAGCTTCAGCACCAGCATCAGCTCAGTCTGGCAGGTGCCCTCTAAAGCTACATCTACACTACAGAGATCTTTTGAAAGAAGCCCTTCCGGAAGATGTCTTCTGAAATAACTTCTTTCGAAAATGTGCATCCACACACAAAAAAGCTGATCAAAAGAGTGATCTGCTCTTTCGAAAGACAGCGTCCACACAGCTCCTGGCTCTTTCGAAAGAATGAGCCAGGGATTGAAAAATCAGGGGCCATGAGGACTGCTCTTCTGAAAGAAGGGCCCGTAGAACATCTACACGTTTTCTTTTGAAAGAAGGAGTTCTTCCTGAAACGAGAGTGGAAGAGCAGTTTTGAAAGGAGTGCCACATTCTTTCAATTGACTTTCAAAAGCACACTTTATGTAAAAACAAAAAAGCAGTCCAGTAGCACTTTCAAGACTAACAAAATAATGTATTAGGTGATGAGCTTTTGTGGGACAGACCCACTTCTTCAGATCATAGCCATACCAGAACATAGTATAGTATGTTCTGGTATAGCTATGATCTGAAGAAGTGGGTCTGTCCCACAAAAGCTCATCACCTAATACATTATTTTGTTAGTCTTGAAAGTGCTACTGGACTGCTTTTTTGTTTTGATAGTATATAGACTAGCACGGCTATCTCTCTGTTACACTTTGTGTGTGTACACGATCCATGGGATCTTTCAAAAGTGCCCACTTCTTTTGAAAAATCTTTCAAAAGAACTTGCTAGTGTAGACGCAGCCTAAGAATGAAGACCAGGGTTGGCTGGCTGGTTACCTGAGGGAGCAACAGCACCAAGAAGAACTCTGTATGTGGTGGGCAGATGAAAGACTGAGGCACATCAGTAGATGCACATAGTCCGTGATAGAGCTCTGAGGAAAAGGCAAGGAGTCAGCAGGCCCAGAGGGAAGTGGCCCAAGAAAGCAGCACCTATAAAGTTGAACTTGGCACATAGCTACTATCCATAGGGTCACTGAGCTGGGGCCCAGATTTCACAGTAAGACTGCTCTCCTTAACTCCCCTCAACCTCTGAACTTAGGAACATGGAGGTTGCCTGCATCTTGGCATCCTAGAAATGTTGGAGGGAGGGGAGTGAATGATTGTAACTTGGTGCAGAGACGAAACCAGACAGTGGTGAACTGATAAAGATGCAGAGACAGTCTCCAGGAGGAGAAGCCCTGGAGACACTTCTCTCTCACTCTCTGAGTGGAGAAAGTATCTGAGAGACTATACAGAGGGCACTTAGACGGGCCCTGAGAAACATTTACCCCAAAAGGGATTTGCTTACTGACACCCAGGCTACGTCTACACGTGAACACTACATCGAAATAGGCTATTTCGATGAATAACGTCTACACGTCCTCCAGGGCTGGCAACGTCGACATTCAACATCGACGTTGCGCAGCACCACATCGAAGTAGGCACTGCGAGGGAACGTCTACACGCCAAAGTAGCACACATCGAAATAAGGGTGCCAGGCACAGCTGCAGACAGGGTCACAGGGCAGACTCAACAGCAAGCCACTCCCTTAAAGGGCCCCTCCCAGACACACTTGCACTAAACAACACAAGATCCACAGAGCCAACAACTGGTTGCAGACCCTGTGCATGCAGCATGGATCCCCAGCTCCAGCAGCAGCAGCCAGAAGCCCTGGGCTAAGGGCTGCTGCACACGGTGACCATAGAGCCCCGCAGGGGCTGGAGAGAGAGCGTCTCTCAACCCCTCAGCTGATGGCCGCCATGGCAGACCCAGCAATTTTGAAGTTGCGGTACGCACAACGACTACACGTTCCCTACTTCGACGATGAACGTCAAAGTAGGGCGCTATTCCCATCCCCTCATGGGGTTAGCGGCTTCGACGTCTCTCCGCCTAAGGTCGATGTTAACATCGAAATAGCGCCCAACATGTGTAGCCGTGATGGGCGCTATTTCGAAGTTAGTGCTGCTACTTCGAAGTAGCGTGCACGTGTAGACACGGCTCCAGAGTGACTCAGCTAGAGGGATGAATAGCCAGAAGGCAAAAGAAAAAAAAAAGAAAAGAAGAAGAACTGAGGCAGTGCAGATATGCTCTCAGCCAGATGGGGGCACTCACAAGAGGTGAGGGCCACCCATTGTGCTCTCTTTTGCAGAAAGTGAAAGAAGGCATTTTGCAAAGACATCTACATCTACTATATTTTACTCTTAAAACACCCAGAGGAAGAGTTCCCTCTGAATTTTTCCATCCAGGGGCCGAATAAATTTCATGATGTGCACCAAGGCATACATGGATGTGTACCAGCAAAAGAAACACATGCTGTTCACTGTAGGTGGGCACTCTGTAATCAGCTGGGCAGTACCTGAATCTCTCCTAACAGTGATTCTGCACACATCTTGACAAGGAAAGGCTGCTGTTTGGCTTGCAATTATTCTGTGGTGTTGTATTTAATTAACATGTTGAAATGCCTCTGCAGCAGTCCTGCACGATTTCAGTATGTGGGGAGGAAAAGGCCTAAGATTTCTTGCCTTTATTTAACAGCTATTTCCATAACAATGACTAAAGGTTAAATAACATTAAGTCAACAATATTATATGGCACCAGAGAGGTGGCAAACACTTATTATCTTTGTGGCATGGATGATGTCATTAGCGTTAAATAGAATCACTGAGCCAAGACACCAATCTCCTGCTGCATGAGTGAGATCCTCATACATTGGGGAGTAACAGGAGCTGGATTAATGAGCATGGAGTCTATGACTACCAGCCAATTATTAAATGAGAACATAAGAGGTTGCATAACTTATCAATCACATAGTAGTTTTCTGCCCAGCTCAACTTTTTCAAGACTGTGTTGCACCTTGAACGTTCTTATCAAATGCAATTTTTTAAAAAGTTCAAAAGCAGCAGCTGAGAAATTTTATTCTTTAATGAGATGGCTGGTGCTTGGATTGCTCATATAGAATCATTGCACCATGAATCCCTTCTGACAATAAAGTTACTCTGTGACCGCGGGGGACAGGGTGGGCAGAACCCAAGCCTCGCTGCCCTGGGTGAAGGGAGATGATGCCACAGTCTGAGCTGCATTACCCTGGGTGAAGGTAAAGTTCAGGCTTCAGTTTCAGGCCCGGTCCAAGCAGTTCTGGCCCTGGAGAACTCATTAAAATGGAGTTATGACCCCCTTTGGAACCTTGACCCACTTTTGGAGAACGGCTGATGCAGCTTAAAAGGTGTACCCTTTGTCTAAAAAAGGAGAACTAAAATTAGTGACATTTGGGTTCTAATTCACAGTATTGGCAACCATTTGTGGTATGACCTAATGTTTCCTTTCCCCCCTCCGCAGTTGAGAAACAGATGGCATGTATATTTCAATATTTATGTTTCATGGGGTGGTATGAAGGTTCAGAGTGATTTGCGGGGCTCTTTTGGAGAGTTGGTATTCTTAGTTCAAATGCACCATGGAAGTGCATAGTCAGTATTGTACCCCAAGAACATAAAAAGGCCACATTGGCTCAGAGCAAAGGTGCCTCTAGCCCAGTAGCCTCATTTCTGACAATGGCTAATGTCTGAGGCTTCATAGGGAATGAACAGACAGCACAACTATCAAGTAATCTATCACGTGTCAATCCACCCCAACTTATGTTAGTCACAAGCCTAGGGTCCCCAAGAGCATGGGGTTGCGTCCTCACCATTTTGACTAATAGACATCAATGGACGTACGTGGATGAATTTATCTAAATTTTTAACCCAGTTTTAGTTTTTACTTTCACAACATGTCTAGGCAACGAACTCTGCATGATAGCCATAGAGTGTGTGAAGAAACACTTCCTTATGTTTGTTTTGAACCTACGTCTGATTTCATTTGGATGGCCCTAGGTTCTTGTGTTATGTTAAAGGACAAACAACACTGCCATTCACGTTCTCCACATCAATAATGATTGTCTGACCCCAGAGGCACTGAGACCATTGGCAAGGGAGAGTGAAGTCTCTGCTCTGTAGCCTTGGCTGAGAGCCACTTGTGTTTTAGTTCATGTAGTAGACCACAGGGCTTTAGTGTCTAAAGTTGCAGGTTCCTTCCCTCCTGCCAGTGAGCTGGATGCTTCAGCCTTACAATTGTGTAGACCATTATCATACCACCCCTTGAATGTCTCTTTTTTTAACCTGAACAGGCCCAGTCTTTTTAATTTCTCTTCAAACAGAAGCTACTTTATACCACTAATCTCTTTTTACTTCCCTCCGATACATTTTTGAAGTGGCGGAACACATTATTCAAGTGGTGGGTGACCATGGATTTATGTGGTGACATCTTTTATCTTATTGTCTGTCCCTTTCTTTATGGCCCCTAATATTCTGTTAGCTGTTCCAACTGCTGCTGCACCTTGAACAGATATTTTCAGAGAACTACACATCACAACTCCACAATCAACACTGAATTTCATCTGCCATTTTGTGTTCAGTCACTCAGTTTTCTGAGATCCCTTTGCAGCTCTTCACAGCCCTGGAGTTATCTTGAGAAATTGCATGTCACCTGTGAGTTGTGCATTTTACTATTTACCTTCTTTTTTCCAGATCATTTGTGAATAGATAGAACAACACTGGTCACAGTACAGATACTTGTTTGGTCTCAATATTTTTACCTCTCTCCAGTCTCAAAACTAAGCCATTATTCCTATCCTTTAGTTGCTATCTCTTAGTCAACAAGAAGTCCTATGCCCACTCATGCATCTTTGCCCTCGAACGCTTATGCTCCAAAATATCTGTTACTCTGTAAGGTGCCACAGGACTTCTTGTTGTTCTCGAAGATAGAGACTAACATGGCTACCTCTCTCAGTTACTTATCCTTGAGAGGACTTTCTCTCTGATCTCAGGAGTCCTTACTTTGCCTTCTTTGTTGAAGGACAGACAACTCCCCCCCTCAAACCTAAATAAGATTTGCATCACCAGAAGCTGCTGTGGGCCTGAGGACAAGGTTGGAGGGGGACCAGGATCCCCACGCAGGAAGGGGCAGGGTTAACAGCAGAAGCATGGGTTTACCCTGCAGTTCTCCTGCCACTACTCCCTCAAAGCTGCACACTGCATGGCAGCACAGTGCTCTGTGGCATTTCAAAGAGGCTTAGAGCTCTGGCTGCTGCC
This sequence comes from Carettochelys insculpta, assembly GCF_033958435.1. Lineage (NCBI taxonomy): Eukaryota > Metazoa > Chordata > Testudines > Carettochelyidae > Carettochelys > Carettochelys insculpta. The sequence goes on along the minus strand of NC_134137.1, from coordinate 35,587,635 downwards.
AATGCTCCTACAGCAGTGGTGGCAGCCAGATCTCCAGGCCCCTTTGAAATGCTGGGCCCTGGGGCAACTGTCCTTTTGCCCCCACGGCCCCTCCACTGTGTCAGTGGGCCTGTGCATAACCAGTTTAGAGCACCATGTCTCTTCTCAGGTCTGAAGCTGTAGAAAACTCCAAAGTGCACTACTGACCCCTGCTGCTGGTTGTGCTTTGTGTGCATGTCCCCTGGGGAGCTCCTTCCAGAAGGCACCGTTACAAACTCAGGCACTAGAAGGGCAATGAATGGGGATGCACAAACATGGCTGAGACATGGCTGCTTTGTGAAAGCATCTGCTTTGTTGGCAGAACTCAGCCGTCTCAGCTGCAACTGATTTCAATAAACATGTTATGATCTGGTTACAAAATCAGGGTACTACTGGTAGCATAGCCAGAGCCAAAATGTGAAATTGTCACATTAATGTTCAGAGAACATGTGATGTGACTTTGATGGGGGCTTTCATGTTTGTCAGGCAATAACTAAACCTGCAACCTTTCGACTGAAAAAGCCCTCAGCCACCAATGCCCCTGTGGATATCACAATTACTGTATTTATAATACTAAATTTTGCTCAATTGAATAATATAATACTTCAGCATGTGACTGCTTCTGCCAGGATTCCTCCTATACCCTTCTTCACCCATTTAGTTATGTCTGTTTCAAAGACAATTGTTTCTACAAAGCAGATACACTTGATGAAACAGTAAGGAAAGTTATTGGAGGGCAGCTGTAATACTCAGCAATTACATGTACAGTATACTCTGTGTTCCAGTAAAATCGCTACTGAAAATGTGTACAGCATTGTGCAGATAATCAAGAACAGAAAAAAGCTACAGCCATTCATATTAGACAATTATATCCTGGGATGTACTTCACAAAAATATCTTTAAAATGATAGATATAAAAGGCATAAGAACTCATGGAGGATTTAGGCAGCTATATCCAGAGTTCGTTAAGCTATTCTGTTAAGCTATTCTGTACAATAGTGGGCATTAGTTACTTCCACTCTGACTTAATATCATCCCTCCCCTGCAACCTGCTGCAGAAATACAAACCCTTTACAACCAGAATGCAACACGTTTCAGTTTAAGCCACTAATGGAATTCCTGCTTATTCCAAGTTTCATTGTGGTTACAGGGCCCTCCAGTATGCTATAACAAAGTAATAAGACAGAGCATTTTGGAGAATTATTGTATTTTTGGGCTATGTTTTGTGAGGCATAAGACAAATGGTGGAGTGATTTCAACTATCTGAGTCATACAGTAAATGAATCCCTGAGAAATGTTTTGCCTGGAGTGTATTATTGCTGTTTTAAAATGGACACTTGTAGGAAAGAAATGAAGTGGTCTTATCCACATCTTTGGTGGGGATTACTGACACTGTGCAAGGTGTGATTGGCAGACAAAGAATTCTGTGCAGCATGCAAAAGCCATTTCATAAAGAAAAGTAGCATTTAAGGAATATAAGAATATCTGTTGTGGGTAGTAGTGTCCTTTATCTATCAGCGTTCAGAACAACGAATGGGGAAGAGGAAAGAAATCCTGATGTGGACAGTAATAGAACAGAACAGAGAGGAAGTTTCTTCTTCATCTCCATTACAAAGCAATTAGTTTATACCCTGAAGTGAGGGTTTATATCCCATCAAAACAATGAATCTTTATCTTCCTTAATGTACCTGTGGATTGCTCATTAGCCATATAGATTTTTTAATGCTTTGTGCACATTAAATGATTTCTTGATCCAAGCAGGATCTTGAGACAGTGATTCCTATAGTATGAGAAAAGTAAACAGGGCTACCAATGTACCTTGGATAGACCATTCAGCAGTGTCTTTTTAGTAAAAAAAAAGAGGTGCCAGTACCCAGCCAGCGCTGCAGCCTCCACCCCTTCATCCAATCCCATGGCTTGGGCTGCCGAGGTGCTGGTACTCAGTACCAGCAAGTAGTGGCACTAAAAAAGAATTGCCATTTAGTATAACATGCCTTTGTCATGTTGCCCAATCTTTGTCTCTCCTTTTAACTAAATACATCCAAACTTTTTAGTCTCTTCATATGGAAGTCTTTTCATGCCTCCAATCATTGTCACTACATGGCTCTAAATGACTTTTACCTCTGCTATACATTTTTGGCTAGTTTGACCATAAGTGAACACTGTACACATATCATTGCTTTATATAATGGCATTAGACCAATTGAGTAGCCTGGAAGTAGCATGAGGTGGCTAAGCAAACCAGTGGCTTTAACCTTATTTATTATGAAAGGAGCATATCTCAATACAGAAAGATTGTTAACCAACAGCTCCTCCTCCAATTCATAATAACATCAAAATAATGTGAAGAAAGCAAGCAAAGCTCCACTCTTTTAAACTTCATTTTGCTTCACTCTAGAGTTCATTAAAATGGAGTCTATTGACAATTTTGAGCAATTGACTCTGAGACAATAAACCAAACAATCTGTTCTTGATATTACCACTGAACTAGGGCCTAAGTGATTAGACAAACAGCAGATTGAGAACCATGTGTGGCCCATGAAGGTAATCTCAGTGTGGGCTGCAAGACATTTTGCTCATGTTGACCCCCTGCAAGCACTGCCCACTATAGCTCCAAGTGACCGTGGTTCTCTGCTCCCAGCCAAAGGGAACTATGGAAAGCAGCAGCCAGCATGTCCCTATGGATCCTTCAGCTGTAGGCACTACTTACCATACTTCCCATTGGCCAGGAACAGAGAACTGTGGCCACTGGGAGATGAAAGGGACAGTGCCTGTGGACAGTCAGTATCAGCAAAATGACTCACAGCCTCTAATTAGATTCCCCTTTTGTGCCATATGTACCCCATTGGCCACAGACTGGCACCCTGTATTGGAGAAACCTAGGTCTCAAATACAACTCAGACAGTGGTGGGTAATGTTAACTTCCTTTGTAAAGAGGAACAACAATCTGGGGGGTAAGTGCACATTGACAGCTGGTGCCCCTGAACACTAGTAATCTTTACATTAATGTTCCACAAGAAAATCTGGATAATTAAATAGTACAGCATTCTTCTGTATGTATGGTTATTTACTTTCAACTCGTTCATGAATTGTAGGGCAAAAAACAGGGATATTTTTAAATCACAGGAGATTTGGACACACAACTTCCATAAACTTCAGTGAAAGTTGTGGTCTAAATCCTTCATCAGCTTTGAAAATCTCAGCCAAGATATTTGGATGATCTACACATGACACTTATGATTATCTGTAAAGACATGGAATAGATTACCTAGATTGTCTAACTATCTTTTCATCTTTCTCTTTGGCTATCCCTTTTTGCAAATATGGTTCCTACCAAGGGAGTTCATTGGCGATGTTTTAAGTTGCTTAGGAGCTCAATTCATACCCTGGAAATTTCCCCACAGAAGTGACAGCTGTAATCTTGGAGGATACATAGTTTTTGTCTGGATTGTTGTGCCCTTTCAACTCCTTCAACACTTCTGTATCTCCTGAGCACATTTGTTCTTCTTAAAGTGAGCTGTGGCTTGTTGTTGTATGGCATGTATGTGTTCTGTTTGTCACTGAGTTCTCCCAGTTTGTTGGGTTGATGCCTTCCTTTTTAAGATGTAGTTTCAATATGTCCTCACAGTGCTTCCACAAGCCCTTCTTCCCTGATTGAATACAGAGAAGAATACTTGCTTTGAGAGGCAAGTATCAGGGAAACATGCAGCATGCCCAGCCCAGAGGAGTTTATGTTTGATGACCTGCTCTGACCTGCTGAGGTTGGCTGCACAGAGGATATTGATGTTAATGCATCAGTCTTCCCAGCTCATTCTGAAACTACTGCTGAGGCAGCATTGTTGGAACCACTGCAGCCACTTGAGATGTCGTCTGTAGGTTACCCAGGTCTCACACCCACAGAGAAGGGTGGGGATGGCAACTGTCTTGTAAATACCTTGAGGTCAAGATCTATCTGAATAGGTCAAAATTTATCTGACATTTTACAGCTCCCTATAATTGAAGATGCATTTAAGTAGTCGTTTAAAAGACATGCTGGCATAGTGGCTTCTTTATCCAATTTCTGCGTCAGTTCTGGCTGTTTGGGAAAAGTGCCAACGTATGGAAAATGGTTCACATTTTCCAGGACATTTCAACTGATTGTGATTTGTAGAGTTCAAAGAGTAGCTTGTGCAGGTACATGCTGGTGAGTTCCTTGGTTTTCCTGATATTGAGAGAGTCCTGGGCTGTGATAGGAATTTGCAAAAAGGTTTAGGGTACTTTTCAAGTTGACCTCTGAGCATATGAGAATGACATAGCCATCTGCGTACTGAAAGTTGGTGATGCTATTTCTAGTGATCTTAGATTTTGTTTGTAGATGCTGGAGATTCAGGCGTTGGTCATTTATACAATATTCAATCCAAGTTCTATCAGGAAAGTAGTCATGAGTGCAAATCAGGATCATAGCAAGGTAAATGGAGATGCTGGAGCAATGACACAATACTGCTAGATACCACTGTGAATAATGAATAGTTTGGTCTCTGAGCCAGTGGATAGAATGGTGACAATCATCCTAATGATGGAGGAATCTGATGATGGAAATAACTTTCTGTGGACAGCCAAACCTACACAGCATCTTCCATAAGGCATCACAACTGACAGAGTTGAAGGCCTTGGTTAGGCTGTTGAATGCCATGAACAGTTCATTTCTGCACTTCTGAATCTGTTGTGCCACAAATATCATGTGACTTGCACCTTGGGATAGACAGAAGCTGCAATGTGATTCAGGGAGGAGTTCCTTGCTAATGGGGAGAAGCATTATTTATTCACATGCACCAGTGCATTACTTCCTTCAAACTTTGTAGAAAAACTATTTTTCAGTATTCTAATACACATAGATAGACAGTGGATATTTACCCATTCCCCTCTCCCAGGACATCCCCAACAAATCACCCATCCAAGAGCCACTAGCAGCACTTAATTCCTTTGACCACCGATCCAATCTGAATGCCTCCCTGCCCAAGAATCAGCAGGCTTTCTACCATCCTTCTTTTGTCTTTTCCTCAAGGCCTCTCCCTCTTGCAGCATCCCCCTTTTCCAAGCCTCTCAGCCTGGGACTCCAAACTCCTGGAACTCATCCTGAAACAACCAGTTTCCTTCACAGCTTAATCCCCCTTGACCCACCCAGACCTTTCCCCTTTCCTAGGAGCCACTGCCTGAGATGCAAGAGGTCTCCAGCTTCAGTTGGGTATCACCAGCATCTCAGTACTGCTCACACAGAAGTAATTCCTGCCATATCTTTCTTGATTCTTCCTGCTCCCCTGGGTCTCACATGTGCTCTCACCTGTCTCCTCTTCACTCTATCTGAATATGACTTGCCAGATCTCTGGCTAACCTGAATTTCTTTCCCTCTGAAGCCAGGTGCCTTCTTATAAGTTTAATTAGACAGGTCAGCTGAACAGTTAGAGGTGAACTAGCATTTTCTCTCTACCACAGGATGTTGATGAACAGTAAGGTAATACCTAATTTCTATTACCTAATGCTGCAGCACTTCTCTGTGTGCATCCATAGTTATACACATATACACTTACATACAGAGCAGTGCTGTGGGGCTAGATAACAGATTTGTCTCTCAAAACCAAATTTAATCAAAACTTTTTAAAAATGCATCTACTTATATATGTCTTTGCATTTCAACATGTACTGAATTGCTTATCCTATAAGTCCACATAGAGTGAAACCATTCTGAATTACCTCTAATTCTATGTGAGAATAGATGATTGAAAAGATAGCACTTTCAAATTTAGCCCATTTCAGACTATGAATGAAACATACCTAGGACTTACCCAAGGCCCCCTTCCAATTGTTATGTTTTTATTACTCTCAATTCAGACAGTATGTGATACAAAGCTGAACTTTGCCACCTGTGCAATAATTCCACCAGATGTTTTACTATGTCTCCCATTTTTTCTAATTTCACAATAAACACAAATATACAAGTATCTATAATACATATTTTTATTAGAAATGGTGGTACTTTTATTTATTTCTAGAAGAAGATGCAGACACATGACAGATGAAACTGAGCAGAGAAGAAAAACATTGAAGCTAACTATATACAGAAGTGCTGTCAAAGGCACAAAATAAGCCTGAAACACACTTTTCTCTCTTCTAACCTTTCATTGTAATTAATCTTGGGTGTTGCTTGTAACAGCAGGAGGTTAAAAAAAATCAGTTACAGGAATGACTTTTAAATTGACAGTATCTCTTTAAAATCAACATGGCAGACTAGCATCACAACATGTCGCTGTTTCTTCTTTCTCTATGAAGCTTTTTTTTTCCCACGTCATCACAGATTTCACAGGAAATATGGAACTGAGATTTGCTGTGAAAAACATGAAGCTTGAACTTTACACTAATTTTTCTGTTTACACATACATTTTTTTACATCCGGCCTGGACCTAGGGTTGCACATGCAGGTTTCTATGTGGCCTAGACATGACCAGAGCCTGACCCAGCTGTGATCCCCTTAACACATGCAAATAACTTCACTGACTTTCAAAGATGCTACTGGTATCAGCAATCTTACTTTGGCCCTTGGGTTTCAACCATATTAATCATATCCAGACAAAACACAAGAATAGAGTAGCCTTTATGTAAACGGGTAATGGTAGTACTACTTTTCCTCTGAATCAAACAACACAGCACTCCATGAACACTGGTGTTGGGACCTCACTCAACACCAAAGACACGTGAGGGAGAAGGGGGTTAGATTGGCAGAACAATGCTACAGACATTAAGTACAACAGCTCATCTCTTTTGTACACGGAACTAAAGGCCAAATCCATAGCTAGTATGAATGGTGTACTTCTATTAACTTCAGTGGAGTTACACCACTTACCACCATTTCAAGATCTGGCCCTAAAACTTTATGATTAAGTGCTGTGAACACTTCTTCATGTCCCTGACACCAGAACATTTACCCCTTAGCTTTTTTAAAAGAGATAGGTCCTCTTTTTCCACAAAACTGCCAAGCCCTTTGCAACGGGGGGACACCATGATGATTGTCACTTTTAATTAAGTGTTTCACTCCACTGATTTTCTGCCAGAGGAGATATTTAGGGCAGCTTCTCACTAGCTTTCCTTTCCCCACCCCTCTTCTGTTTTCCTTTGAGCCTCCCTTTCCATTTTTGCACCTAAGTAATATAGTCTGTTTATCTTTATTTTCCTTGCAGTAGCTGGGGTTTGCTACTTGACCCCTTCCAATCACACAAGTTAAAGAAAAAAAAATCAACATTTTGCATTTTCTTGCCTCTGTCCATTTGTGGCTCAAAGTTATTTAAGTGTACTCCTCTGAATGGTTTACTTACTGCCAGAGCTATTATTATTTCCTTCCCCTTCAGATGATGTACCTATTCAGTTAAAAATCAATTGTGTTCCACATCCACCAACATACCCTCAGACTTATTTCCTCCATTTAATATCCTGCAGTCTGTGCTTGGATAGTAAAATGTTCCATTAATACCACTCAGGGCTTTTTATTTTTCCTTAATGCCCCATCCTTTCAGAGTGCATTTGTAATTTGTGCCAAGGTGCCTACTGCGTACCATTCATATATTTAGTTTACCCTCTGAAACACCATCCTCAAACAGGCTTACCAATGAGGGGCGGGGGGGGCATGCGGTAAATGAGGCAGTTGCCCCCATGCTGGCATTTCAAAGGTGCCCAGAGCTCCAGCTGCTGACACTGCCAAAGAAGGAGCAGCAGCAGCTGGAGCTCTGGACCCCTTTGAATGCCATGGAGCACTGTGTTGCTGCTTTGCACATGGCTCACAAAGAACGTGGGATGGGGGGCTTGGGCTGACTTCCCTAAGCCCCACTCTTTCCACCCTTGGTCCCTCCTCTGACCTTGCCCCCAGGCCTGTGGCAGCTGTTGGTGCAGCTGCCCTCAGCCTAGAGTATCTCTTCACTCTTAATTTCACAGCTGTCTTTGGCAGTTGTCTGAAGTATGACTAGAAGGGCTCTCACTTTTACAGTGGTTTGGTCTATTTGAAAATATTGAGCTTTAGAAAAAAATTGGGGAATTATCAAATTGTAATTTCTTATATTTACGGTAATCTATAAATGTGCATTTGAAGCCAGCACCCACTAGCAATTGGATACACGGTTTCTGAAGGTCCTCAGACCCTAAAACTTAATTGGCAACAAGACATTTCTGTACCAAATCCAGATCGGTGTTTCGTAGTTTTCCCCTCTTGCTGTTATATATCTAGCCAAACACAGATCCAAATGTGGGCTGAGGAATTCTGTGGCTCCAGCCCAGTTCTTGTACTGATTCCCTAGAGCTAAACCAGCTCTTCAGCAATCAACAGTCGTCAGGATGATAGAATCTATGAAGCTGCTGATCAGCTCTCACAGAGGCACAAAGTTGGCTGTATCTGAAAGTACAAAATAATGGCAATGCGACACTAATCAGCACAGTGCAGAAGAATGGTACATCAGGAGAGGATAAGCTATTGTAGGGTAGGTGAACAGAAAATACCTGATCAGAATGATGAAGAAAGACCAGAATACTGTACAAGAAAGCAACAGAGACAATTTTAAGAGAAAACTATAGGGGTAGAAAATAGTTTCAAATACGAAGAATATGAAAGAAATATGAGAGATAGTACTTAGGTAAGATGGCAACATTACAGTTGTATAGAGATTGCAGACAAAGCCAGTTAGGAGGACAAATGGACAGTGTGATTATGATGGGGTCTCTTTCGTGGCGGGTACAATACAACTACATGAGAGGCAGTTCCTGTCCCAAAGAACTTGCGTTCCAAGAAGTGAGGAGAAATGAAGTGAGTTGCCCAAGATCATACAGTAAGTAACTGGTGGAACTTAGTGTCTATGCTCATAGGTATAAACACAGATGCCCATGCCTTATCTACTCATACATAGTGCTGATTGAGGCATGTGTCTCAAATAGGACTTAGGAATTGCCACACTCAGGCTTCATCTACACTAGCACACTACATCGAAGTAGCCTATTTCAAAGTAAGGACATCGAAATAGGCTACTTCCACACATACCATCTACACATCCTCCAGGGCTGTTGCCATAGATGTTCAACATCAAAGTAGCAATGGAGAACATAGAAAGGAGCCACCCCGGAAGGAAATGCGGAGCATCCACACACACAAGTGCTCCCCATCGAAATAAGGGGCCAGCAAAGCTCCAAGCTGCTCCCTTAAAGGGCCCCTCCCAGACACACACGGCCTGCACAGCTCAAGATCCACAGAGCCGACAACCAGTTGCAGACCCTGTGCACACAGCATAGACCCCCAGCTGCAGCAGCAGCAGCTGCCACAAGCCCTGGGCTAAGGGCTGCTGCATGCGGTGACCACAGAGCCCTGCAGGGGCTGGACAGAGCATCTCTCAACCCCTCAGCTGATGGCCGCCATGGAGGACCCAGCTATTTTGAAGTAGCGGGATGCGGATCGTCTATACATGCCCTACTTCGACGTTGAACATCGAAGTAGGGCGCTATTCCCATCTTTGGATGGGACTAGTGATTTTGATGTCTCGCCGCCTAACATTGATTTCAATGTCGAAATAGCACACGGTGCGTGTAGACGCGACATGTGCTATTTCAACATTGTGCTGGCTACTTCGAAGTAGCCGGCTAGTGCAGACACACCCTCAGTGTTTTATAATTTCACTTTTAGGCACCTCACAATCCCAGGAATAACACTGTAGTCAGTAAAGACTGAGCTAAACTAGTGGGCTTCATATACAAATTCATAGGCAGAGAAGCATTCTATGATGAGATCCACAAAAGCCAGCCTAGAAAGCAGCAGCCCCCATGAGATAGATCTCCTCTTGGGGACTCTCCCAATTACTAAATCCCTCCATTTTCACAGTAAAGGTGCCAAAATCTATGTTATAGGGAGAGAGCTGTCGCTACTTAGTAATCCATGAATAAGAACCCCTTTCCTGCAGGCAAGCACTTTTGGAGCCAAAGCTCTTTCTTACAGGAATGAATTTGGTGCCTGCCTTGCTCCATACAAAAATCAACCTGTTGAGATGCTCCTGCTAATCTTATGTGTTTAGGCCAATGGTTAGAGCACTCACCTAATATGGAGAAAAGGAAGGGGGGTGGGGTTCAGTTCCCCCTTCTCCACATGCAGGTGAAAGGATTTGAACAAGGGTCTCCATGTCTCTGCAGCAGAAGAACTAACCCAGGGGTTTTCAAACCTCTCTTTTATATGAAGTACCCCTTTTTAAAAAAAAAAAAAAAAAAAGTATCCCCAGTACCTACAATTTTCAGACACTCAATTTTTTCTACCATTGCAACGCATTTGTTTAAGTAATTTTATCATAACTGTTTAGTTGGAAGAAATTACCTACTTGCCGTCATACTTGTGACTGTGCAAAACTAGATGAACATGAAATAAGTCCAATTTTTATTCATAAAAAGGTTGAGGAACACTGAGTTAATGTACCCTCTGGAAGAGATCTGTGTAACCCCAAAGGTTCCCATACCACTGATTGAAAACCATAGTACTAACCAGTGAGCTATGCAATTTTCTGAAGAGGACACCTTTAATCTCTCCTGCTGAAGCTGTTCTACAGTGGTCAGCGATTGTACCAGGGGTCTGGACTCTGGGTATCCCACATGCTTGGGAGTGTTTTGACCACTGGGCAAAAAATGGACAGTGGCAAGATTTTGGGCAGGACTCATTCTGGCAGAAGGCTAAGTGGACCCGACAGTAACTAGTCAGTAGACCTGACTCGACACCTAAAGTCTGATTACTGCAGGCAGTGAAGCCATGAGTCATCACCCACATCTTCTCCTACTTAGCTGGCTCCACGTCCTACCTGCACTGGGCTGCTGCATCCCCCCAACTTCAGTTCTGGAGGTATACATTCCACCTCCCTGATCCAGGACTGCTCAGACTCTGAGCGTGCCAAACCAGGGATTTTGCCAGATGAGGGGAGGTCAAACCCCTGCTGGTCTTCAGCCCTGCTCCCAGAATCCCCTCGTAGCTGCCAGCCGTTTCCTGGCCTGGGCCATGTTTCCCTGGCCCAACCCTGGGCCACCATTCCCCAACCTTGGCTGCAGCTCCCCAGCCTCAGCTGCTACTTCCGGGCTACAGCTCAAAGCTCTCAACTTCTCATCCCCAGCTACAGCTCCCTGGCTCAGGCCATGAGCTGTCATGTCCCAGCCCTAGTTGTGGTCCGACACTCACTGGCCCCACTGCAGGACACCACTCTCCAGTCCTGCTGGAGCTAGAGAGCAGAGGGACTGCAGCCTGGTCCAGAAAGCCGTGGACCACAGCTGGGACTAGAGAAGGGGTAGCTGGTGGGGGCTGGGAGCCACAATTGGTCACTGCTGTCCCCCATCTGCCAGCCCCCCCAACTCCCAAGGCTCTGTGGTTCTCTGATCCAGCAATGTCCATGGTTGTGATGGACCACTTATGTTGCTGGACCAGAGAGCGACAGAGCAGGAGTGGGGCCTTGCGGAGAAGAGGTGGGGTCAGGGATGAAACATGTGGGAAAGAGGCACAGCAGGGGTGGATTCTCAGCAGCAAAAGAGAAGAGCAGAAGAAATTGTGTTATGCCTGCCGTAGTGTCTGGTTTTAAACTATTCCACAACTGGCAACCCTATTTTGAGTGTGCCTATTGAACTGACCTCCTTGTCCAAGGTAGGCATTTATCCCCTATCTTTCAGTGGTTCATGAATCATTGTGGTCCATAGGTGTGCAGCTGGATGCCAGTGAGGCAGTTGTGCACACAGGCAGAAACTTACGCAGCAAGGGTGCTTTTACCCTCAATATGTAGGTGTCAAGCGAGTATAGTTGTCAAGCGGGTTCAGCAGGAGTTTTGTAGATTGCAGAACCTAAAACTGGGACTTCAGTGGCTAAATCTGAGGTTTAGGTGAAGTATCTTTGTGACCAGGGCCTGGGTGATTACTGAATGCTGCACATGCTATGGCACACAGGGAGCTCTTATCCTGCATAACAATAGCAGTAGAGTGACCCCCTCCCCCACGCACACACTCCTATTGTCTGAAGTGAATCTAGGTTGCAACAGCAATGGGCTTTGTTACTCACCTATACTGCACAGAAGCAACTATGGCAAGCAAAAAAGACAGGGTCCATTCAACATTTTTTTATGTGCATTCACAAGATTTAAGCCAGCTATTAACTAGTCACTGCTAAAGCCTGTCTTTCAGAAAGTAACACATTTTTCTTCCTCAGCAGGTTCTGTTCTCTTTTATTTTCCTACTTCTCCTTTCACGTGAATGCCCCAGTTATAGTCATCAAAGTAGATTTCTGTTAAGCCCATAATTGTATATTTTTTCTTTGTCTGCAAGTGCCTCCAGTTTATTTATATAGTTTTTTGCTGAACATTTTGCATTTATAGATAGACACTTTATGAATCTTGAAATGGAACTTACTCGCCTTTGAATTGTTACTCATAAATCCCAAACTTAACTGTTATGTATCTCATCTCCATTACAAAAACCTCCCACTTCTTCTTTCCTCCCTGACACAGTACTTTATATCATCTTTTGCCTATCCTTCTCCTTTTTGGTTCCAATACAATCTTCAACCCAACAACATTTCCTGTGAAAACTTAGTAAAAAATTCTTTCTACATCTCCTCTTATTCATTTCAAAAACCCTAACTTACACCTTACTGGTTCACACATCACTCTCCAGCTACACGAAAATGATATCCATGCTCTCCTCTTTCTCTGCATCACTCGAGGCACAGCAGTCAAGTGTTTAATCTTTCTTACTGTACTTGGTCGCAATTTAAATCCCAATATTACACACATAATAAAAACTTCCCCTTAATACATCTTCTTTATTACCTGCAGGAGTTCTAACCCACTTAATGCAAATGCAGGACAATGCTCGATGAATTAGCCATCAACACAATAATAAGTCATAAAGGAAAGTATTGACCCAATCAGACTGCACGTAATAGTGCCTGTCTAAACAACAGTGCCTGAGTTCTCCCATCCCGCTTGTGATTTTCCACCTCTTCACCCACAGTTTCCAAACATGGTAGTGGTTTGGGTGGCAAGGGCTGGTAAGTCTTGGGAGATGGCTAGCAGCAGCACTGGGGGACAACTGAGGAAGGGAAATCTTGTGCCCACTTGCCACTGCATGTACCTCTCGCCCTTTGTGCGGCCTATGTGAAGGCTTGAACTTTGGAAGGGTGAACAATGGTCTCCAATCTCAAGACAACATCCCTATTTTAGATGACAGATGCCATGACCCCCTCTTTACCTATGGTCCTGCTGTGGGTTGTCCACCCAATGCTGCTGACAGTCCAGCGCCCAGGCCTTAGGGTCGTATTCATGAGGGCTGGGACAGTAAATGGTTCAGTGAATACTTGGAGTTAATGAAAATATTATTCCTTAAGCTTACATTAAATAAGTGGAATGATCTTTGTATAGCAACTCTCCACTAGCCACAGTGTCTCTACTGACCATGGTTGTGCTTTCCACTTTCCATGGCTTACATCTGAAACTGCAGACTTCAGCTCTTTCTCCACACCAGTGGAGAGCTCACCTAGATAAGACAAGGGTGAAAGAACACAATGATTATGAGCATCCCTGGGACAGCAGAAAAAAATCAAAAAGAATGGAGGATTCTTCTCTGAACAACTGGACATGACAAACAGGAGAGCAGGTCAGGACAGTGAGTGTGGCACACAAAAAGAGAAGCTGAAGATTCAAAAGAAACAACAAGACATATTGAGACATCTCATTGGCCTTTAAGATGATACTCCTTCAGGCTAATCTCCCTTTGCAGCCCCCCACAGAGTGGAGTGCCTGAATCATGACAACCCCCTTTCTCTATCCCAAACATGCCAGAAGGAAGAGGAGGAGGATGTGTTAGGGGAGATGCAATTACACTCAATCCCAGGGAAGGGTCCTAAGAATAAAAATTGCACATATAACATGTGACAGGCAAGGCTACTCTGCTTCTAAAGACGAGTCTGCTTTTCCCCTACCAATCTTATTCCAATGTGCATCCAAGGTTACATTCTATTTGTGATCTTTAAGTTGCAGTAGGTATGTGCAGCAAAAGTCCATGTTTTAAGAAGGGATTCATCTTTATTAATTTAAAATGGGGGGACAAAGAGGGACACTGAAACTGTGGCAATGGTGGAGATGAGCTGGAGACAAAAAACCCAGCAGTTACAGCAAGGCTCACACTGTGGAACAGCCCAATACAGGGAAGCAGCTCACATTACTGGGAGTGGGAGGGAGAGATTACTAAAACAGGCTTTAAAGCTTCTTGCTCCACATTGTGTTCCCCCTTTAGTGTTGGTATCTGGCTGCACAAAACTAGCAAACAACCTATCCACTTCCATGGCTGCGTCACCATTTAAAGGTATTCCTTTTGGTTTATCTGCTCTTGTTGGTGAGGTGGTCAGGTGCCAAGAGAATGACATACAAGATGCATGCCACCTATCACACCACTATTGTAACAAAACCATCCTGTACTCCTTACATAACCCAGAGTCACAACCCTTCTCAGGAAGAGGCCATTCATGGTCCTACAAACTTGGATCACAGGATCCTCCACAGTGGATTTCCAAACTCCAAATTGATTCATAGTCATCTGGCTTTTCAAGCACCCATACAGCAATCACCACTTGATGCTTCATTTCAGAGTTGGTTTCACTTTCATGTTGTTGTGCCACAGGACTGGGGAAAGTTCCAAGCCCAGCTCCTGAAAAGTGGCTTTGTGCATACAGAAGTTCTACAGGCACTGATCGTTCAAAAACTGTATAATGATAGGGAGCCACTAGTTCTTTCTCAGGACCAGAAATGGTGCTCCACATGCCCAGCTGCTGCATGACTTCCAGCAGCAACCAGGAATTGTGTCATTCTATGACTTCCAGAAGGGCTGCTTGAAGGACATTGCAATGTCCTCCTCTTGTGGATCTGGACTTTTGGAAAAAGGCATGAAATATTACAGGTTACAGTTAAAATCAGGGGAAGCAAGGAGAAAACTGCATCTGCGACATTGAAGCCATGTTCCCTTCTTTCCCATTCCCAGCTGTGAGAATATTTTGGTCCCATGAGGCACTGCAAACCCCTCCCAAAACTCCCTCCAGTGTGTTGCACTGTGGGATAGATACCCACGGTGCACTGCTGTCTGCATTAGTGCAAACAGCGCTAGTGAGGACACGCTCCAGTGACTCAAGGAGTGTGGAGTGGCTATGCACACTGATTTAATTACTGCTGCATCTGGATGCTGGCTTAACTGCAGTTGACTTAAGGATGCAGTAGGCACATGCCCTAAGAGTTGCTTTCATTGCCATTAGTCAACTGTCTGTGAACTTTAATCCGTTAATCCTGCCACTGGGACAAGGCTACTTAATGTGTCAGATGCATGTAGCACTGCAGGTAGCTGACCCAAAGCATGTCACAGGAAATGGCAAATGTTATGGGAATGAGTGCATTCGAGTACCAAGTGTAATGGTGTGCCCACTACTTTCATTTGTCTCCCAGATCTCTCTGCCATGAGGTGAAGACCAGTTTTAAGTTAAATGCTCAAATTTCCCTTAGCCCTTCCCTCTGACAGGCTTCGCAGTCTCCCATCGCTTCCATGATGGATGGAAGAAACCCTTTCTGTTACGCTCATATGCAGAGTTATCAGGGATGCATTTCCTGGAAAGAACATTCCTGTCTGCGAATGTCCCATGTATTTCCCATACAGCTTCAGCTTTACAGGAATTTCAGCAAGATCAGAGGCAATGATATTTACATATTAACAAACCTTTTACGCAGTGACTAAGACCAATTCACAGACCTAGGAACTGCACATACAGGTGCTCAGTTCTATTTCTACCACTACTGAATTCAGGGAGAGTAGCAGTGATTTACAGCCATGTAAACTGCAGCAGAATTTGGGCAAAATGTACAAGTCAACTGCCTCAAACGAAAAGAGAATTTCATGTTATGTCACTGATTTTTTTCTTCGCAACCTAACAAAACCACAGCAGTAAAAATAAACAAGGATGTAATTTTCCTCATTGATAGAGGTACTCAATTTTCACTTGGATTTGCTCACCTTGATTTTTTTTTTCTGATTTGTCAACCTTGATTACTCTTTTTGATTCTCTATGCCTTAAATATTGAGTCTGTTCTGGTCTGGCTATGGTCTGAAGAAGTGGGTCTGCCCCACGAAAGCTCACCTAATAACTTATTTTGTTAGTCTTTAAAGTGTTACTTTACTGCTTTTTTGTTTTCACTTGGAATATTCACATTTGCACCTTTCTTAGAGGTACTGAAACTCAAACTTAAACCTAAGCCCCCAGTTTACCCCAAACAAATTCGAGTCTTTCCTCCCCACAATCTAGCCTGCAAAAATGTTTTAAAATTTCACAACTAACAAAAACAGTTGAGTGTCAGTTACTTGAGATATGTAAAGCTTGACTGTGCTCACTCCCAGTTTTATATCCAAGCAACTCCATTGTTTTCAAGTGAAATTATTCTTAATTTACACTATTCTGTGTGAAAGAAGTATCAGGTCTACACAATCCCAGCACATAACTGATAGTTGTCGAATACATTTATGTTCTGTGAACTCCCAGGGAGGTCATTATTTTCTTCCAGAATCAATGTAGGCAAGAATTGGATGCAGTAACAGAAACAGAATTCTTGATAGAGCGCATGTGTTCTGTAGTCCAGAGATCTACAATTACTTTAGGAAATACACTTAAATTACTTGATGTGCATGAACTTACTACAGGTTGAACCTCTCTTGTCCAGCACCCTCAGGACCTGACTGGTGCCAGACAAGCGACTTTGCTGGACAACGGGAAGCAATATTGCTTAGCACATTACCAATGCTTGCACTGCTTACTGGGCTCTTAAAAGACATTTAGGGGTAACTTGCTGCTAAATAATAGCACAGAACACTGAGAGCCAGGACTGGTGGCTGTAAACAAACTTTATGGGACCACAGGGAACTTGGTCACGCCCATGGTAAGTGGTTGTCTGGCTAATTAAATCATGCTGGATTACAGAGTTTGCCAGACAAGAGAGTTCTGGATTAAAGAGATTACGAGGAGGAGGAGGAAAATATTCTCCTTAGCCTCTGATGATTGGACAAGAAGCAAGGGACTTAAGTTGCAGTGTGGGAAGTGGACATTTAGAAAAGTTTCCTAACTGTCAGACTGGTTAAGCACTGGCATAAATTGCCTAGGGAGATAGTGGAATCTCCATCTTTGGAGATATTCAAGAGTAGCTTAGACAACCATCTGTTAGGAATGATACAGATGGTGCTCAGTCCTACTGTCAGGGCAGGCAACAGGAATTAATGACCTCTTAAAGTCTCTTCCAGTTCTACGATTCTATGCTCTAACATAGTGGGCCTCAACTTTCCCATCCTGATGTATGGCAATAAATACAAAAACAAAGGTAGTGCACAGGAACAATTGCAAAGGGTCCTAGCCACTTACAGGGAACAACTATCTGTCATGAGTCAGAGAAGTTTACTTAGGACCTTGTCATCAAGTATAATTAACTCGCCTAAATGAGCTTTAAGTGTAATTCTCTTATCACAACTGCAAAACCATATTTTATGTTTTACACTTACGAAAGGAAAGCAGATTTTACTGAAGGGAGCAGCAGAATGGCTTTCAGAAATAAGAATTTGCCAGACGACTGGACTATGCCAACTCAACCCACCAAAAAGTACTCAAATCTAATACTTCATGGAGTGGAGCTGAGAACTTCAAGGTTTGGTACAGTCCAGATTTTATGGAAGATGGAAAAGCAAAAGGAACACTTTTACATAGTGTCATGCTTCAGCTAAACAACTGTACTGAAGAAAATACCTTTTGTCAACGAGAGATTTAGACACAACATTACCTCTTGCCCTATAATTGTTTAGTGGAAAACAATTCCTCTCACTGCAATCCCTTTCAATAATGGTAGCTTTAAGAGTTTATCCCTACAAAATCAAATTCCCAAACATGTCACCATTAAAAGTACCCAAAACACTTTTCAGAATACCCTGTGACATTTTTCATAATAGTATGTGTGTCACTTTTGTACACTCTATCCAAATTTCAATTTAGTTAATTAAATTCTATCTAAAATTCCTTCCGCAGGTTCAGTCAATTAACATTTTTTTCCATTTTTTAAAAATGTAGGGTAGTGTTTTTAAATGAGGTCTGTGTCCTATTCTAGAAGTATCTGGGAAAAAAGTTCTTCCAGACAGTTTGTTCACTGGTTTCTAAAATAACCCAGGATCCTTATGGAGGATAGGTAGAATATAGAAAGTGCTTATATAATCACATTTGTACAGATTTTCAGTCACTTCTTGTAATAAAAATCTCTTCTCACACTCAAATTGAAAACTGGAATATAGGTATTAAAAACAAACAATGAAAAGTTCCCTTTCTATATTTTTCTAGGTCAGTGGAGTGAATTCTTATGCCATAGCAATGGTTTGAAAAGAAGCATTCCAGATTACTATTTTAAAAAGCTAATTGTGTCCTTATGTTGTCAGAGACTTGCTATGGTATACACCAAAAATGTTAATCCTGGGGGGTTTGTTTGTTTTTGTTTTTAAATATGTGTTGCTCTCATAATAGCATGCCACTGCTTATATTCTAAAAGTGATGTAAGGCTTACTGTATGTAACTGTTTCTCTAGTGCATGTATGAACTTTATCCATTAGGGCAAGCAGCAAAACAAGCTTTAATCTCATGTGGCCTTCCTTCACAGTAAACTCTGAATTGAATTAAAGAAAAAGAAAACACCACAGTGAGCAAAATAGAGAAGTTGCTGGTAGAGCTCTACTGTTAAATTCCCAAGACTGTTTTTAAAAACTACCTAGGTTATAACAATGCATGGTAGTTGTGCACACACTACATAATAGACATCTCTTTCCCTCTCTCTTTAAAAAATAAAGTTCCATTTATTTCATGGGAAAAATTATTGTTAAAGGACACTTAAAATTGGCTGAGTAACATTGGAATAAAGCATTAGAACTGTCAATTATTATTATTTATTAATGTTATAATGACAATTTGTAAAGTGCCTTTCCTACTCAAGACAATATCACCTCCTAAAACACACATTGGACCAGATTTCTCCCTGGTGCAAATTCAAGGAAATCAAAGGAATTACCTCAGGGATTAAACTGACCCATTGTAATATTCTTCTTCTTGTAGCTTAAACTTTCTCAGATGTTTTTGAGCAAAGGCCCCCCCATGTGTGTTGTGTTTATGTTGTAATAAAAACAGATCATTAGCCTGGTAAGAAATGATCTACCCAAAACAACACAAGTATTGTCAGGTTTTCCTGTTGTGAAATTTGAAGAATTGTAGACCAGTGCACCACAGAAATATCAAAAGAAAAGACTGCAGGCTGAGCATTTTCTAAGCACGCAGGTGATCCTGTCATGGAGGGTTCTGATTTGGTTTTGGAACAGGCTTGAAAACTCAGATTCAAACTGTGTATTGTAGACAAAACACTCTTCTCCATATGCAGCCCAAGTAATTAGGCTTTGGAGTGGAGATACCACAGGGGCGAGGGAAAGGGAAAAAAAGAATCCTTCCCACAGGCTATGGAGCAACAACAAAGCCACTCTGTGAACCAAATTCAAAAACAAATCTATTGGCACTTAATTTAGTGAAATTGAAATCTCCTTCACATAAAATTTTATCATTACACATAACAGTGATCATTCTATATCATTCATTGATTATATATGAAGAAAGGCTACAGCTACACTAGTGAGTTTTTTCAACAGAACTGGAGTTTTGTTGACAAAAGTCACCACATGCCCACACAAAATATGTTTTGTCGACAGTCTGTTGAGAAAATTTGGTACTTCTGGCAACAACATTCTGCCACTCCCAGATAAGGAAGAGCACCTTTGTCAACAGAATCTGATAATAAAAAAGCTGTGTGGATGCTCTGTAGGGAGGCCTTCTGTTGACAGACAGGGCATCCAGAACACTGAGCAGCTTTGTCTTCTGAGGTTCTGGTTGGCTGTTTTGTCAAGAGAGCAGCTGGGCGGTCCAGCTGTTCTGTCAACAGAACAGATTGCTCTTTCAATCCCCTTCAGTGTAGGGCTGCACCGTTGCCTCACGTTTTGTCAGAAAATGTCTTCCGACAGAAACATCTGTTGAAAGATACTTCTAGTGTAGGCATAGCCTTTATGATCTGCTGGAAGTATTTCATTAGCGTACAAGAGGACTTGATCCAAAATCCAGGATCCAAAGACATCTGAGCTCTGGAGAAGTTCAGATTGGAACCTGAATTGCATATTTGGCCTCATTTTTACAACAGAGAACCCAAAAAAAAAATCAATGCCACAATTGTCTAGCTTTGGGGAAGCTGCAAATCACTTCCAAATTATGTGCTTGCTTTGCCTTGGGAAAATCAGCATGCATACAAGCTAAAAGACTTTCAGAAGCACTCAGCACTCATGTAAACACTGTTCCTATTCATGTCAGCGATACAGCACTTGTCAGCTCCAGTAGGCACACATAATTAGCCCAATGCTGAGTGGTTTTTAAAATCCCATCTATGCTGATGAGGCTGATGGGCTCTTAGAAAGAGTCCATATATACTCATACAATTACAAATCTTACATAGACAATATTATATATTTAGACAATACATACATATGGATCACAAATAGATTACAAGTCAACAAAGTGATGCAGTTGCAATAAAGGCTAATATTCTGGGTGCATTAATAGGCATGTCGTGTGTAAGACAGGGGATGTAATTACCCTGCTGTCCTAACATTGGTGAGGCCTCTACTGGAGTACTGTGTCTAGTTCTGGGTGCAACATTTTAGGAAACGTGGACAAACTGGACAGAGTCCAATGGAGAGTGACAAAAAACCTAAAAGTTTTAAATTCCTTACCCATAAGGACATGTTAAAAATGGGTACCTTTAGATTGGGGTGGAGAGAGTGGGAACGCTGGTAACAGTCTTAAGACATGGCAAAGGTAATTATAAACATGAAGATACTTGATTGCTCTTTGTGTCCACTGAAGGTAAGGCGATAAGTAAGGAGCTTAATCAGCTGCAGATTCAGGATATTCAGCAGCAGATTTAGGAGATTCAGGATATTAGCAAAAGCATCCTAACTAAGAGGGTATTTAAGATCTTGAACAGATTTACAAGGGAGGTTGTGGAATTCCCATCACTGGGAGTTTTTAAGAACAGACTGGACAGATGCCTGTCAGGGATGGTCTATGTCTATTTGATCCTGCCTCAGCATGGAGGGCTAGACTTGATGATTTCTCAAGGTCCCTTCCAGCCCTATATGTCTGTATCTGCACTTTGAGCTGGAGGTGTCATTTCCAGCTCAGGCAGACACAATAGCGCTAGGTATGATAGCACTAGAGCACTACAAACAGAAATGAGGTCCTTGCTGTTTGAATGGCAGGAGGGACTAGCCACTCAAGCCCACACCTTATGTCTCAAACAGGATCACATGTCGAGTGCTACCCATCCCACCACAGCCTTTTGAAGCTATATCTGGAGGAGGGACCACTGATCATGGAATCTGAAGATCAATGGCCCAAGCTGTATAAAAGAAAAAGAAGCTATTCATGGGAATGCTTATTTGAATGGACATTAGACCACAGAAAAATGGGGTTTGTTGGACTTCTACCAGAGCTGTCAGAATTTGGGGGGGGGGGCATATTAGCAGATTCTTTTATTGTTTTTAATATTTTCTCTATAATAATTTCAACTTAAGAATCCATGTGCTTGCTCATAAACAGCAGTGCTGTAAAACTCATAACTTCTGGCAATTAGTGTTTGAAGAGCAAAGTGCAGTTGCTGGCCAGTTTAAGCTGTTTGGCTTGCTGGGTGTACTATAGTCCATTAAAGAAATGCTCCTGCCTGAAAAACACCCAGTTCATCAGGAGAGAAATGTGGGTCTCAGTCCAAGAAAGAAGATTGCTGGAAACTGGGAGTCTAGAATGGGTGCCCTCCAAGGACCATGGAGGCAAAATACAGATGCAATTTCACAGAATTGGGACAGGCCCAATAGTCTTTTTCATGCAGAATGGGAGAGGCAAATCCCATTTTCCCTGCCTGGCCCCCAGTTGAATAATATGGGTGGAGATTCTCTCTGAGGGGATCGAAGCTAGTTTGTCCTAGTACGCCCCCTTCCCATGTATCTTATTGTAGAAGGGGATGACTGGGTGCTGGTGTCTGAACACTTCCACAATATATAGCCAGAAGAATTACTTCAGATTTGCACTTATAGCTGAGAGCAAAATTAGGTTCCCAAAAGAACAAAATTGGACAGTTTCATTACAACTTGTCACCATAACCTAATATCTAAAATGTACTTGACTATTGTTAATTAGAAGATTGACACCAGACTGTAGCTAAATGGAGAATAATGTCCATCAACAAAGCACATATTATGTATTGTAAAAGATCCCCAAATTATCCCTTGCTAAATGCAATATGTTCTTAGATAGTTTGGTGGTAAGATAATTGGTTTTCTGATTTTTCCACTGCAAACACAGAGGCCAAGCCATGATCTCATCAGCACGTCCTATTTTACCCACAGAAGTTTAAATACACAATAGGGCTTCTACAATCAGAACCTTCTAACACACTCTCTGGTAGCTTTGGCTGAAGCTCTGCAAATACCATCAATGGGAACCAAACTCCTGTTGCTCATGAAAGAACAGCATACTCTAAACAAGTACAAAATATACACATCCTCTGAATGAAATTTGGTTAGGATTTTCCAGGCATAACACTAATAAACAAGCCAGGAAATCTGAGAACAGATTATCAAAGTGTTTGAAAATAATATATTCTATTCATGATTTTAGATGACAGTTATTTATCTCCACTCTTATTTTTTAGATATATGAAAGTGCTTTTACCAAAAATATTTTGTTAAGTGTCTGAAAAAAATAATAATTAAACCATGGATTACACCTTGTCAGGACTTAAAGAGTTATTGTTTTGCTTTCAATAGCATTAAGCTTCTCTCTGTGCCCATATAATTTTTCTCCCACCTGCCACTAAAACAGCTATTAGGGAGGGACCTTGTCTGTGCCATACATTGAGTTTCAGCAAATATCTAACCCCTCTGTATGGCTCCAATGTAATTATTCTATTCTGGTTCTTTTTCTGCCTAAGAGCCAAGACAATGCACGTAAATGAAAACAATTCCAGTGCTAAGCTAACAGATCAGAAACTGAATGGAAACATCATAATTACATATATGAGCCCCAGGAATCAGAGCCAAGTTAAATCAAATGCAGCTTGGAATAAGTCCAATTCGGTTGAAATCTCCAGGGCAAAAGCAGCTGAGGCCTAGAGAGTTATATAAGACACATACAGGTAATCTGAACATAAATGTGTGTGAACAGCAAAACAGGGTAGCATTCACTAGCTTTGCTTTCAGTATGACAAATGTATGGACTTGTTCTGACAGCTAAGCACCACTCTCGTAGTGCAGAGCAATTAGAAGCCTGGTGTGAGCAGAGTTCATTGTGTGAACCATATACCAGTGACCCCCTGAACATAAACCTCATGCAAATTACAATGTTTTGCCACTTACAGGATAACTTTGCCAATATAAGGTACAATTAACTAACATGACCGCTTGCCCCCAGCAGAACACTGTTGTAACAATAGGGATCTAACAGGCATAATTAGTGGAGCACATAAGAGCTGTGTCTACACGTGCACGCTACTTCGAAGTAGCGGCACTAACTTCGAAATAGCGCCCGTCGCGGCTACACGCATCGGGCGCTATTTCGAAGTTAACTTCGACGTTAGGCGGCGAGACGTCGAAGTCGCTAACCTCATGAGGGGATCGGAATAGCGCCCTACTTCGACGTTCAATGTCGAAGTAGGGACCGTGTAGACGATCCGCGTCCCGCAACGTCGAAATTGCTGGGTCCTCCATGGCGGCCATCAGCTGGGGCGTTGAGAGATGCTCTCTCTCCAGCCCCTGCGGGGCTCTATGGTCACCGTGGGCAGCAGCCCTTAGCCCAGGGCTTCTGGCTGCTGCTGCGGCAGCTGGGGATCCATGCTGCAGGCACAGGGTCTGCAACCAGTTGTCGGCTCTGTGTATCTTGTGTTGTTTAGTGCAACTGTGTCTGGGAGGGGCCCTTTAAGGGAGTAGCTTGCTGTTGAGTCCGCCCTGTGACCCTGTCTGCAGCTGTGCCTGGCACCCTTATTTCGATGTGTGCTACTTTGGCGTGTAGACGTACCCTCGCAGCGCCTATTACAATGTGGTGCCGCGCAACGTCGAAGTTGAACATCGACGTTGCTGGCCCTGGAGGACGTGTAGACGTTATTCATCGAAATAGCCTATTTCGATGTTGGCTTCACGTGTAGACGTAGCCAAGAAGGGTGAATAGGATTCTCTACTTGTAACTCTCATTTGGAATCCTAAAAATGTCACCCTCCTGGTTTCCTCCATGACATATCTGCGGATTCAAGGATCCACCATTTCACCACTGAGCCATCATCATCACCATTTCCATCATAATTAGCTGAATCCTGAATTGCACCTGCCATATGAGATTTTGGTTCCTGCAGTCGTCCTCAACTCATACATCATTCTTCTTCATCTTACTTCTTCTCAATACCTCTCCCTCCCCTCTTTTTTTAAATGACAGTCTGTCTTATCCAGACAAGATGACATTTTGAAAGGGCACTATGAGCTTGTGACTAGATAGGCAGCTGAAAGCTTTACCTTAAAGTGCACTATGGCTGGTACAAATTGGCCAGGTCTTGAAGTAGCTGATAAAACTAAATGCAATGGATGTGTTTCTTCAGCAGCAAGGTGGCAAGTAGCATTCAGTAACAGAGAAAGAAGCTGCATTTTCATCTCAACTGCAGGGCCCTAAATTGAGTGGTGCTACCTCCTGCTGAAATAAGAAGGTTTTTGTTTTGTATATAACTCAATATGTTTATCCATGGAAAAATAAGATAGGCTTTTATCACATGAAGAGCATTAAAATGTATTTATGGAGATTCATCCTGATTTTGCATACACAGGTGTAGATGAGAAGAAAATCAGCTTTAAGTGGTATCAGAATGAGGCCCTGTGTGTCCTAATTAGGTGTGGGGAAAGAACAGGCTGGGGAAGAAGGCAGTGATAGAAGTCATAAACAACTCCAGATCACTTCTTGCTGTTTCTGTAGGGCCACAGCTGAAGCACAATAGCCACCGATGACAGTGCAGTGACATTTATTTGCCTCAGTTATGCTGATGCCATGGTACATAACTTGCCCCCACCTCTGCAAGGAGAATGATAAACTTCTATTGAATTCATCCAAGATGGCCCAGGAGAACCACCTTTCAATATTTCTTGACTGCCACTAAATGTTTAGATTTTCATTTCTGTGACCTGAGTAACAATTACTTAACTACTCTGTGAAAAAAGGCCCTTTCCTTACTGGCCTCACATTCCCTGCTGACATTTTAGTTTTATCTCTCAGAGCCATGAATTTTTGATTCAAGTGTGCTAGTCCTCTTCAAACTACTGAACTACTCACCATTGAACTGATGCAAATAGCTAATAAATAAGCAGAATATAAAAGGCTATTATGCCAGTTTAAAACAATACCATAAAATCTTAGCGTGTCTTATGCTGTCACTAGTGCTAGTCAGGTAGCATATTTCAGCTTGTAACTTTCTGGCTTTGTATTCTGGGCAGCAATCTGTAAATTAGCTTCACCTTCATACTGCTTGGAAATTATATATTCATTTGTTAGGCTGAGAAACTAGTTCTTCTTCCAACACTCCCATTCAGCTCCTCTCTTGTATCAAATGTCACTGTAATCCTTACAAGAAAGAAGTATCCCTCATATTCTCCCTAGTTTCTAGAGGTGAGAACCAGGGTCTAATTCTTTTCTTTTTAAGACTGACTTGCTCCCAACCCTTGAAAGGCCCTCCTCAAAGATTAAACTCACAGCCCTGAGTATACAAGGTCAATGCTCTAACCACTGAGCTATCCCTTCCCCCACAACATAAGCTGCATCAAACCCAGGCCTCCTACATGGTAGGCAAGAATTCTACCACTGAAGCACTAGATACTACCAGCCCACAATGCCCCTCTGCCATGCACATTAGACAAACTGAACAGTCCCTGCCTCAAGGGATGAATGGACACAAACCAGACATCAGGAACTAAAATACACAGAAACCTGTAGGGGAACACTTTATCCGGACAGGATATACGATAATGGACCTTCGAGTGGCCTTCTGGTTACAAAGGATTTTACCACTAGATTGCAAAGGGAGACAACTGAACTGGAATTCATTTGGAAGTTTGACACATTTAACCAGGGGTTTAACAGAGATCTCAATTATCTTACACGTTACAAGGATAATTTCACCACTTTTGATATTTGCAGGAATGGCACTCATCCAAGTTACTTTAATTTACTCCTGTTATAGGTACTAGTAATGACTGGTGACTCCCCCACCCCTCTTTTTCCCGTTTTCTTCCCTCCCCTGCCCACCACCTCGTACACATGTATACACTGTACTCTCATTTTTGCTTCAGATCTGATTAAGCGGGACTTACCCACAAAAGTTCTTTACCTAATACATAAAATTTTTCATCTTTAAGTTGCTTCAGGACTGCTTGTTTGTTTTTGGAGGGGGGGGTTGTTTTGGTTTGGTTTGGTTTGGTTTTTGGTAAAGGTATAGGCTGAGGGATTTGGGCTTGTTTAGTTTACAGAAGAGAAGACTTAGGGTGATTTAGTAGCAGCCTTCAGCTTCCTGAAGGGGAGCTCTAAAGAGGAGGGTGAGAAATTGTTCTCAGTAGTGTCAGATGGCAGAACAAGGAGTAATGGTCTGAAGTCAAAGAAGCAGAACTATAGGTTGGACATTAGGAAAAACGATTTCTCCAGAAGGGTGGTGAAGCACTGGAGTGAACTGTCTAGAGAGGTGGGGGATTCTCCGTCCCTCGAGGTTTTGAGTCTGGGCTTGACAAAGTCCTGGCTGGGATGACTTAGTGGGAGTTGATCCTTCTTGAAGCAGGGGGCTGGACTAAATGATCTCCTGAGGTTGCTTCCAGCCCTGTGATTCTATGATTCTAAAGCTATAAGTTAACATGGTTATGCCTCTGAGATTAGTAGTATACAGAGAGTGTAAGTGAAAGGACAATCAGGGCCCCCAGTTTCAAAGCGAGCGTTTGTTTGTTTAAGAATATAAGAACATAAGAATGGCCATAGTGGGTCAGACCAAAGGTCCATCCAGCCCAGTATCCCGTCTGCCGACAGTGGCCAATGCCAGGTGCCCCAGAAAAGGAGAACAGAAGACAATGATCAAGTGATTTATCTCCTGCCATCCATCTCCTGCCCTTGTACTGAAGGCTAGGGCACCATACTTTACCCCTGGCTA
This sequence comes from Carettochelys insculpta, assembly GCF_033958435.1. Lineage (NCBI taxonomy): Eukaryota > Metazoa > Chordata > Testudines > Carettochelyidae > Carettochelys > Carettochelys insculpta. The sequence continues at coordinate 35,560,243 of NC_134137.1, read as the reverse complement.
ATAGCCATTTATGGACCTAACCTGCAAAAATTTATCGAGCTCTTTTTTAAACCCTAATAGAGTCCTGGCCTTCACAGCCTCCTCGGGCAAGGAGTTCCACAGGTTGACTGTGCGCTGTGTGAAGAAAAATTTCCTTTTATTAATTTTGAACCTACTACCCATCAATTTCATTTGGTGTCCCCTAGTTCTTGTATTATGGGAAAAGGTAAATAATTTTTCTATGTTCACTTTCTCCACACCATTCATGATTTTATATAGCTCTATCATATCACCCCTCAATCGCCTCTTTTCCAGACTAAAAAGTCCCAGTCTCTCTAGCCTCTCCCCATATGGGACCCGTTCCAAACCCCTAATCATCTTAGTCGCCCTTTTCTGTACCTTTTCTAATGCCAATATATCTTTTTGAGGTGAGGAGACCACATCTGCACGCAGTACTCAAGATGCGGGTGTACCATAGTTTTATATAAGGGAAGTACGATATCTTTTGTTTTATTATCTATCCCTTTTTTAATAATTCCTAACATCCTATTTGCTTTACTAACTGCCGCTGCACACTGCATGGATGTCTTCAGAGAGCTATCCACTATAACTCCAAGATCCCTTTCCTGATCTGTCGTAGCTAAATTTGACCCCATCATGTTGTACGTGTAATTTGGGTTATTTTTTCCAATGTGCATTACCTTACACTTATCCACATTAAATTTCATTTGCCATTTTGCTGCCCAATCACTCAGTTTGCTGAGATCTTTTTGTAGTTCTTCACAATCCCTTTTGGTTTTGACTATCCTGAACAACTTGGTGTCATCTGCAAACTTTGCCACCTCACTGCTCACCCCATTTTCTAGATCATTGATGAACAAGTTGAACAGGATCAGTCCCAGGACTGACCCCTGGGGAACACCCCTAGTTACCCCCCTCCATTGTGAAAATTTACCATTTATTCCAACCCTTTGTTTTCTGTCTTTTAACCAATTCCCGATCAATGAAAGGATCTTTCCTCCTATCCCATGACAGCCTAGTTTACATAAAAGCCTTTGGTGTGGGACCGTGTCAAAGGCTTTCTGGAAATCTAGGTATATTATGTCCACTGGGTGCCCCTTGTCCGCATGTTTATTAACCCCTTCAAAGAATTCTAATAGATTAGTAAGACATGACTTCCCTCTGCAGAAACCATGCTGACTTTTGCCCAACAATTCGTGCTCTTCTACGTGCCTTGCAATTTTATTCTTTACTATTGTTTCTACTAATTTGCCTGGTACTGATGTTAGACTTATCGGTCTATAATTGCCAGGGTCTCCTCTGGAGCCTTTTTTAAATATTGGCGTTATATTGGCCATCTTCCAGTCATTGGGTACCGAAGCGGATTTAAAGGATAGGTTGCAAACCACTGTTGTTAACTCCGCAATTTCACATTTGAGTTCTTTCAGAACCCTTGGGTGAATACCGTCTGGTCCTGGAGACTTGTTACTATTCAGCTTATCAATTAACTCCAAAACCTCCTCTAATGTCACTTCAATCTGGGAGAGTTCCTCAGATTTGTCACCTATAAAGGCTGGCTCAGATTTAGGAACCTCTGTAACATCCTCAGCCGTGAAGACTGAAGCAAAGAAATCATTTAATCGCTCCGCAATGGCACTGTCTTCCTTGATCGCTCCTTTTATATCTTTATCGTCCAAGGGCCCCACTGCTTTTTTAGCGGGCTTCCTGCTTCTAATGTATTTAAAAAACATTTTACTATCGTTTTTTGAATTTTTGGCTACCTGTTCCTCAAAATCTTTTTTGGCTTTTCTTACTACGTTATGACACTTAATTTGGGAGTGTTTATGTTCCTTCCTATTTTCCTCACTAGGATTTGACTTCCACTTTTTAAAAGCTGCCCTTTTCTCTCTCACTGCCTTTTTAACATGGCTGTTAAGCCATGGTGGTTCTTTGTTAGGTCTCTTACTCTGTTTTTTTATTTGGGGTATACATTTAAGTTGGGCCTCTAGTATGGTGTCTTTAAACAGTTTCCATGCAGCTGCCAGGGATTTTAGTTTAGTTACTCTACCTTTTAGTTTCTGTTTAACTAGCTTCCTCATTTTAGTGTAATTCCCCTTTTTGAAATTAAATGCCGGAGTGTTTGACCGCTGCGGTGTTCTTCCCAACACAGGAATATTAAAAGTTATTATATTGTGGTCACTATTTCCAAGCGGTCCAGTAACAGTTACCTCTTGGACCAGATCCTGCGTTCCAGTCAGGACTAGATCGAGAATTGTCTCTCCCCTTGTGGGTTCCTGTACTAGCTGCTCCAAGAAGCAGTCATTTAAGGCATCAAGAAATTTAATCTCTGAATCCTGTCCTGAGGTGACACGTACCCAATCAACATGGGGATAATTGAAATCTCCTATTATTACTGTGCTTTTTATTGTGATAGCCTCTTTAATCTCCCTTAACATTTCAGCATCACTATCACTGTCCTGGTTAGGTGGTCGGTAATATATTCCTAATGCCATATTCGTATTAGAGGAATGAATTGTTATCCATAATGATTCTATGGAACATTTTGATTCCTTTAGGATTTTTGTTTCATTTGATTCTATATTATCCTTCACATATAGTACCACTCCGCCACCCGCACGACCTGTTCTGTCTTTCCGATATAATTTATATCCCGGTATGATAGTATCCCACTGATTGTCCTCATTCCACCATGTTTCTGTGATGCCTATTATGTCAACTTCCTCCTTTGATATGAGGTACTCCAGTTCACCCATCTTATTAGACAGACTCCTAGCATTTGTGTATGAAACATTTGACAAATACAGAAAGTATTCAAAAGTCCATCAGGTGGAGTGGGAGCAAAAAGGCAGTTGTCCGAGGGCTTGCAGTTTCAAAGGGAACCAGAGCTCTGTCTGCCACTCCTGTTATTTTAGCAGTGGCAGCAGCATGATTTCTGGGCCCATTTGAAACACTGCAGTAATGCTGCTGTGCCACTTTGTACAGCTCTGAAAGAATGGTGGGGAAGCCCAGAACCATGGTCTGAGTGGCTCTAAGGGATGACTACCCTTGGCCCCATCCCTTCTGGGCTACAGAGATAGGCCCTCCTCCAACCTTGCCTGGGGGCGCACAATGACTGTTAGCCCCATTGGTAACCCCTGACATTAGCCTTTACATTCATGGGGAGAACACTGTAAAAACTGAAAGCAACAAAAAAGTACCCACAATATCCAAATGTCAGAGAACAATATTGTACCATACGATGCTAGGATAACTCCAGAATATGGATTACCTGAAAAATATCTTATTACTGCGGTAAATCTGCAATAGTTACTCAAGAGAAGATTTGATGAGCCTGTTCTCATTTCATTTTTTGCTATTGGGTATGAAAATCTCAAAGGTTTCTCTGCTACAGGAACTGTTATTAGTCGATGGCTGAGAAAGTTTTACAGTGCAAAAAAGAAAAAAAAAGGAGAAATTTAGGAAATAAAACAGAGTTAGGATGTTTATCATTTTCCATCTTTGCACAGGACAGCACAGCAACACAGCAATTAAGTTTGTTACTTGTAGTTGTTTTTGTCTGATGTTCGTGATTATTCCAGAGCATACACTTGGGCCTTGCTTTGAAAAGTAAAAAGAGCAGCAACATTAGCTCAGTTACCTGAACATGACTAACACAGTTAGTGTTAACACAGCATGTGTTAACTGGCTGCATTGTAGTGCAAGTGCTAATCTCAGTTACAAACCAGTCAGCCAACATAGTTTCAAACAGGTTAGTTAGGGCTGGTAGTAAAATGTCTATTAAAACTTACTTTTCTACGGAATTTTTTTTACTAACTGGAGATTTTCATGGAAAGTGTGTTTTTATCAAAAAATGTTAGGGCTGTTTTTTATAGAGGGAGCAAAACAAAAGTGATTCTTAAATATTGAAAAATTTCAACAAAAACTAAGTTGTTATAATTCTTCAGGTTTTCATGCACAAATTGAAAGCCACAAAACTGTGCTTGTCCAGAATCAAATAATGTGATTTTTCACAAGGAAAAAATGTCCCAAAAAGCTCCAAGTATTAACCTGCATCTTAATAGGGATTCTTTTTCAACAGTGTTAATGGAAGTTGTCCAAGCTAACGCAATTGGAAATAATAATAATAATAATAATAATAATAATAATAATAATAAAAATAATAAATGACAAGTCCTTAAATGCCACCCTCGGGATCCTGTGCTTTCTGGCAGGGTTTAGTGTGCCTCAAAGATTCACGGTGGCCCCTTTCACTACCTAGGGTCAGTCCAAAGTCAAAGAGTCCTGGCTTACGGAACCAGTCTCATCAACAGCAAGTCCCAAGCAGGGAGGAGACAAGTTCTGCTCAGCAGGTTTGGGCACTCCTGTCCTTCCAGAGAGGCAGCTCTCCAGAGGAAGGGTGTGGGGAGACTAGGCCCACTCACTACTCTGGACTCTGAATTGAGTACACTAAATGAAGGTGGCTGTAAGGACTTTACCCCTGCCCCAAACTCAGCAGCCTTTTCCCTGGACTGCTGCTCCCCACCACTTCCCCCTAGCAGTTTCACCCTTGTACCTGGCTGCACCACCTTGCTCTTCTCAATTGCCAGCCTCTATTCCTCATCCACCTCTCAGATCCCTCCCCACTTCTGCCTACGGGGAAGCCTTTCATAGGGAGCCAGAAGGCCTTCACTAGCAACAGGTACCTGATTAGCCTCTGTTGCCAGCTGACTCCTAATGGGTCCCAGCTGCTTGTCCATTCTGCAGGGCTGCACCCTCTGTGAGCCTAGGAGGGGAGCAAAAAGGCATTTATCCAACACCCAAAGTGCTCACCCTCCATCTGCAGCTTGTGATCTGCCACAAATAAATAATAATATATTACCCAACAACCACACCCTTTTGACCCTTCTGTTTCAGGCTCAGGTGTGAGACTGAGAAGTTGACTAACGAGTAAAAAAAAACAAAAAACCAACTTTACAAACCTTCAGGAATGCAATAGCTGCAATCATTATTTGGAACAGAATATATTTCAGATCTCCAGTCTGAATATGGAATACCCCTAATCTCCAAATTGATGCTGTAAAACTTGGTTTCTGGGAGGATTAAGCTGCTCGACAACAGAGTCCTTCTGTCTTAGCTCCCTAAATCCACACTCATGCATTCATGGTGACAATATAGTTTAGATAAATTGAATTTGAAAATTCCTGCCTAACTGATATTCTTTTGACTGAGCTCTTTGTGGAGTTGCTTTCTAGGGCTATGTCTAAACTAGAGGGTTTTGTTTCCAAAACTGGCATTTTGTCAACAAAACCCAGGGAGCATTCAGATTCCCAAGGCGTTCTGTTGACAGTAAATCTACACAATGCAGCAATTTTGTCATCAGACGTATCCCACTCCCCATGAGGCAGAACGCCTCTGCCGACACAGATCTGTGAACAAAAAATCAGTCTGGACATTCTGAGGAGCCCTTGGTTGACAGACAGGAATTCTGAGACACCAGGCAGCCCTGTCTGCTGTGCTTCCAGTTGGCCATTCTGTTGAGACAGCAGGCAGGCAGTGCAGCTGCTCTCTGCTGGAAAAGCGGATTGACAGATGGATCCACTTTTATGTGTGACCACAATCTGTAGACAAGTATCAGAGAGGTAGCCGTGTTAGTCTGTAGCTTTGAAAACAACAAGAAGTCTTGTGGCACCTTATAGAGATATTTTGGAGCATAAGCTTTTGTGGGCAAAGACCCGCTTCATCATCTGATGAAGAGGGTCTTTGCCCACGAAAGCTTATGCTCCAAGATATCTGTTAGTCTGTAAGGTGCCACAAGACTTCTTGTTCTCGAATCTGTAGACAGAAGTTTTGTTGGCAAATATCTTCCTATAGTAACTGTAGTGTAGACATAGCCAGTGAGCACATCTTAATAGTAGAAATTGTAAGATATTTTTGCTATTAAAATAATAAACTGATGTTTTTAAAGATAGTGGGGTTAGCATGATACAAGATGATTATACTGCCATCCCAGGATGGGCTTATTACACTTTGGCTGTGTCTACACTACAAAAATGACTTGGAAGTTGCTTACTTCAAAGTACACCTTCAAAGAAAGCAACTTCAAAGTTAAGCATCTCCACAGACCCTGTTTCGAAGTTAAACTTCCTGGGAATAGAGTAAGGACTTTGAATTTGGGCTCCCAAAGTTAACTTTGAAGTAAGGGAAAATGTGTGTAGACTCTCTGCTGGATACTTCAAAATAGTGCCAAACTTCAAAGTTAGTTCCTAACGTAGATGAGCCCTTTGTGTTTTACTGTGAATTGGGTCCAAACTATACGTAACTACTATGAAATTGATTCATATTACCACTTTAGAAACACTTTAAAATCTCTCCATAGTGAGACATTCAAAAGAACATTAAAATCCATCAACTCCTAGAGCATGAATTCACAGTCAGCAAGCATAAGTCTTGAATAGCATTGAAATCTGCTCTAGGCAAAGATGGTATATAAACACCAGTTTGCCCTGTCCTTCTACCTAGAGGGAAAAGTGCTGGAGAATAGAGGACACAAAATACACTAAAGCATGAGCACTCAAATGATCAAAAAGGCCTTATCCAGAAATATAAACAATTCTCCATCATGGTCTGCACAAAAATATTCAAGGATTGTTGAGTGAAAATGTTGTGTTATCTTCTATTCCATTGCAGTAGTGGGCAAAAGGGTAGTTCTTTTTGAATGAGAATTCCCCATGTCTATTGGATCTACAATTAGATCTTCTTATCTATATAGCCTCTTACATTATCCACCAGAGTGGCTGCCCTGTCTTACCTGATCCCTTCCATTTGCTCTCTACCTTTTTCCTTTGCCCCCTCCTCCGCTTTTGTTTTTTTCATATGTAAACATTTCACTTCCCTTTTTTATCTTTTTTCCTACAAATTTTCACCCTGAGTTTCAGCCTTAACTTACTATTACATCTTTCCTAGATTTCTCTCTTCCACCTTTCTCATTCAGTCCCATTTCTTCACATCCCTCTCTCCTCATCTTTCTCTATAGACCTTCATTTTTCTCCTCTAGTTCTCATTATTTTTTACCTGTTAGGGACTACCTGATCTTTCCCAACCTCAGACCATTTTTTGGCTCTGTCTGCAACTCCCCCTTCTCGCTAAGGTCTTGTGGTCAGAAGAAAATTATATTGATTTAACCAAGGGTATGAATTTAAACTGATTTAATTCAACTAGTGCAAACTCCTGTTTGGACATGCATATTTCAGCTTTGTGCCTTTTCTCATTAAATTGACTAGCAGGAAGTGGTTTAAACTAAAAAATTTAAAAAGCTCTTAACCTGAAAGAACATAGATGTATTTGAATTGCTTTAACAAAATCAATTTTAAAAACAAATTAATTTAACCTGATACAACTTTCTTGTGCAAAGGCTAGGTTCTTCCTTTAAAACAAACAAACAAACAAATAAACAAACAAACAACCCGACCTCCGTATCCTTGCAGTGAAAACTTCCTCCCTTAATGGATTTTCTCCTGATTGGGTTTATACCAATCTCTCAGGCTGCGTCTACACGTGCACGCTACTTCGAAGTAGCGGCACCAACTTCGACATAGCGCCCGTCACGTCTACATGCGTCGGGCGCTATTTCGAAGTTAACTTCGACGTTAGGCAGCGAGACGTCGAAGCCGCTAACCTCATGAGGAGATAGGAATAGCGCCCTACTTCGACGTTCAACGTCGAAGTAGGGACAGTGTAGACGATCCGCGTCCCGCAACGTCGAAATTGCTGGGTCCTCTATGGCGGCCATCAGCTGCGGGGTTGAGAGATGCTCTCTCTCCAGCCCCTGCGGGGCTCTATGGTCACTGTGGGCAGCAGCCCTTAGCCCAGGGCTTCTGGCTGCTTCTGCGGCAGCTGGGGATCTATGCTGCAGGCACAGGGTCTGCAACCAGTTGTCAGCTCTGTGTATCTTGTGTTGTTTAGTGCAACTGTGTCTGGGAGGGGCCCTTTAAGGGAGCGGCTTGCTGTTGAGTCCGCCCTGTGACCCTGTCTGCAGCTGTGCCTGGCAACCCTATTTCGATGTGTGCTACTTTGACGTGTAGACGTTCCCTCGCTGCGCCTATTTCGATGTTGGGCTGAGCAACGTCGAAGTTGAACATCGACGTTGCCGGCCCTGGAGGACGTGTAGACGTAGCCTCAGTAAAGCAATTCAAAAATAAACTGGGACATGCTATAGAATCTTACAGTAAATAATGGGAAATGGAAGATAGACTACAGTTCTTTTTAAAAAGTAATTTAACAGTAGCGGAGAACTATCTTCTTGTAGATTGCTCTTATCTTATTGTTATTAATACTTTTACTGTTGTTGTAAGTACATCATTTTCACGTATACACTGCACTGGTGCATAAACAATAATGGTACTGAAAATGCTCCTGTGGACCTACTGCATGTGTATGTTACTGATATACAAATGCGAAACCATATCTAGACAAATGTATATAAAAATGTGAGTGTATTTTAAATAAATTCACCAGGCCCCAAGATACCATATTAATGCTAGCTGGCACTTTACATGTGCTTTCAGAATATGTCATGAGAGTAATGTAAGCACCTTTCACAAATGTTTAAATACCATTATTTGATATTAATCTTGCTCCTGGATACAAATATATATTTCTAAAGTTGTATTAGTACAAGCACAGATTGTGAAGTTCTTTGTTTTTTTCACATTCTCATGGAAGAAAAGGATAACGAGTGACATACACTTTATAATACCGTCGAACGTTGACTTTTACTGTCATTACCAGTATGTTTTCCCTTGCAGGAAAATTTTTAAAAAATGCTCCCAAAGAAGCCTTCAGGACTCAGTTTGGGAAGCAAAAAGCTCAACTGCAGTCTAGTTTGCATCAGGGTTGAATGTGATGGGAAAATATTTGAAACAGAACAGCAATGACCAGGCTTTAGGCATTAGCATTCATCCCCATGCAGAAGAAATTGAGGAGTGAAGCATAAATCATGGAATCACTTATAATTAAAATTAAAAAGTTTCTCTAAGCTTAGAGGAAATACTTTTTATTTACTTATCTATGGAATGACTCAGTGCAGATGTACAGATTATATCATGCAAATTTCTCATCTTACATGACAATGATAGGTCATGAATCAAAGTCCTGAAACAGGCAAAAAATACAATGAATAATAAGGCATTCAGAAGTTTAACAAATGGCTGGAGGGAGGCCAAAGACAGTTCTCAGTGCCCACAGCCACTGTTTGTTTTAGGGCTAGCCTGTGAGCACCTACTCAGCTTTCAACATATGAATAGCACTATTTATTTGCTTCTTTTGAGATACAATTTTTGAGCGTATTTTACTGGCACTAATAGGTAATATATATCTCCCTAGTCACTGCATGCACAGGTATTTTAGCTGTGTAGTCAGATTATGTCCTTATTTTGGCACAAAATATGTTATTATTGTGCACAAACATTCCCTGAAAAAAAAACAGCATTCACTTTAGTACTGCTAAAATACAATATATTGGAAAATGAGGGGAAAAAATCACTGTATAGAATATGTTATTTACGTTACTGAATTATTCATAGAACCCCTACCTGAATTTTGAATTCAGCTTTTGTTTATTGTTTGCTTGGGAGTGGGTTCCATATTTCCACTTGTATTTCTTCAAAGTTCAAAAGTGCTACAAGAATGCAAGCTAAAAATATACACACCTTCCTCTCCGAATATATAGGAAATTCAAGCCAAGCTATCTTCCTCAAATTCTTAAATGGAATGCTGAGAATTCATCAAAATATGGAACAGTTAAAATAAGGTTATGAAAATCTAAAAGCAAAATGAGTTTCAAAGAAAGTTTGACTCTTTTAATGATGAGACAAAGGTGATTGAAAGACAGCACCAAAGCAGGGAGGTGAAATTACACTGTGTATTTTGCACTTTGGTATCCTTGGTCAAGTAGGCACCAGTTCAACATGATCCCATAACCAGTGAGATTAACTGTGAAGGAATTAGGATATTTTCCACTGTCTATTGAAATCCGATTCTATTGGTTATGGCTAATATGCAGAAAAATAACTTTGACAGATGAGTATCAGAAGGGTAGCCGTGTTAGTCTGGATCTGTAACAGCAACGAAGGGTCCTGTGGCACCTTATAGACTAACAGAAAAGTTTTGAGCATGAGCTTTCGTGAGCACAGACTCACTTTATCAGTAGCAGTGGTACCACTAACTCAGCCAGCAATATCGTCAATCTGTCCAGCTACACGCACAGCTCAGCAGAAGAGTCTGCTCTTCCTCGGGGACTCTCTTTTTGCCCCACCACCCGCACAAACAAAATACAGTTCTGCGGTGATCTGGAAGCCTACTTTCACCATCTCAGACTCAAAGAATACTTTCAACACAACACTGACCAGCACACCATTACACAGACACCCTCCCAGCATCTGATGAAGTGAGTCTGTGCTCACGAAAGCTCATGCTCAAAACTTTTCTGTTAGTCTATAAGATGCCACAGGACCCTTCGTTGCTTTGACAGATGAAAAACTCATATAGTGATCATGCGATTTTTCTTGGTGTTCTCCAGGGGACCAAAGGCAGTAGACTCAGGTTCTTGAGCAACAATCTAAATTTTGAGCACAGGCCCAAAGAAAGAATTATAGGAGGTATGCTAAAATTATTTTTACACCAATATTCCCTGTTCTAAGCAAAGGGGATATTTGCTAGTGCCACTAATCTGTTACCTACTGTCAACAGTTAAAAGAATACTGAAACAAGACCCACCAAACATGCATCTGAAGGCACAAAATAGGTGTATGACTGCCTATTTTGTGCACATGGCTACGATTTGCAACATTTGTTTTAACCTGTGCTCGCCAACAACTTTTGAACTTCAGAAGAAACAGTAATCCGTTTATTGTGCTCACTCTTCTCCTGCATACCCCACCTGTATCCACTCTATAGTCACTTATTTGTCAAAACCTGATCCCTACAACATACCCGCTCCTGTTCCCTTTAGGATTAGCCACAGAAGATGCCCATATTGAACATTTTAGTGGGGTTTGTACACAAGCTTCCTATGCTTCTTTACATCTGACAAGGACATATCAATTTCTAAGAGATTTCCAAGCAATGCCAGGCCTGATCTTGGCAAAAATTAGTCTAATGAAATATTTTTTCATATATATATAGATATATATATTATATATATATAGATATATAGATATATATATAATGCAAAGTTCAGCCCTGCATAATTTCACTGACATGAAAGGTCTTATATTCAGAGCTGAATTCAGCACCTGGTAGCACTGTTAAGAGAGAAAAAAAACAAAAGCAAAACAGGGCTGATCTGAGTTAAGTACCATTTTTGCAGCTGAATTATTCGTACAAAGAGGGATTCTCTTCAGAAGCATTGTGTGTAATCACAGGGAAACAGCTCATCTGCAAAATTTTAATTCTGTTTCAGGCAGCATTCTTTTCAGCAATAATGATGGAGAATATGAGCAGCTGTGGATTATTTTGTCCCAGTCATAATAATTTGATCCAAAGATAAATAAGAGTGAAACACAAATGGGAAGTGAGGAGAGGAAATACTACAGGGAGGATTTTCTGAGCTCCAGTCATCATATTTTGTTCACACTGCACTCAAAGTTTGCTTTTCACTGACAACCTGTTTGTAAAAGGTACAGTGGAAAATATATATTATAATAATTACTACAATAATAATTATCACATTCTGCTGAAGGGTTAATCCTTTGGGTATTAATTTATTTTTCTCATATGCAGGCGCAGTGTCCGTATTCTTCTCACTGCACTTAGCATATTACCAAAGATTAAGGTCTACGCAGTGAAGCAAAAACAAAACACACAGCCATATCACAAATAAGTACAGTAGCAATGAGGTAAATAAAAATTCAGTGTTTACTGAGATTGCTTTTGTACTTCACATTGGAAGATTCACCCAAACTATTTAATAATGAAGAAAGAAAATAATATGAATCACCTCATGCATGAATGACAATACACATGCAAGATTCACCTCATACTACTCTCTAATAATGGAAAATAAGAATAATTTGAATCATCTTACACATACAATGTATCCTTTCTTTTTTTCTCTTGGCATCATCAAAGTTCTGTTTGGCACGAAAGTAGCCTTTGATACTCTGCTGAAATTTGCAATCAAATCTCCCTTTAGTATATTAACTCTATAACCCATTATGGAACATATTACATTTCAAAAAAGCAATTTAGTTAATTAATCAAAAGTGATTTCTCAAATTTAATTAAGATCATTCTACAGCATTAAAATATCATCATAAGTAACAATAGTAAAGACTTTTCTACATTAGCTTGAGACCAAAACACATGCATTTTTATCTATGAATTAAGAAACACAGAACATAGCATTGTTTTAAATGTCTCTTTCCAATAAAAGCAAGAGTTTACACAACCATATGTTACACTGCTTTATTACAAAGACTTTATATGTGAATGCTGATCAAGGTTATTATATTTTTTCACTTGGACTCTCTGAACCACCTGCTTAGAACACCATACATCACTTAGGGAATGACTCAAAGCTGTTATGTTTACAATTTATATTATAAATTTATTTTCACACAGACTAACTTAAATCTCTTCCTTGAACACAGTAATAGCTTTCTGCATTTCTTTTAAGCATTCACAAATTAATAACAAGGTTCACTGACATATAAACAACAATGCTAAAATAGAAAGGCAAACAGACAGGGACCATATAAGAGTCTTCACAACATAATCAGTTACCTATGTTACTGTGAATCTCTTGGAATTCAATCAAGCATAGGATGGAACTGTCACAGCTTCTCCTTAGCAGGTAACAATTGCTGTCAGTAATCCAGAATGAAAGGAAGATGGAATATCTTCCTAGCTGGGGTACAATTCAGTGTCTGCGATACAATTACGACATTACTGATTAGTTCAGACTTTGGTGAGTTAATCCTGTGGGTAATAATTTACTTGCTGTGGCTGTATAATACAGTTTCTAGTGCTTTACCCCTTTGAGGACCATCACTGTAATTATTCCATATGGTATAGTCAACAGGTCCTTCCTGTTTGTCTTTTCCAACCAATTTTATGTGCCCAAATGAGACAATCAACATCAAGCTTTACTCAAAGAAGCACCTATTAGTAGTCTGTACTAGAACTGGGAAAAAGATGGAAGCTCTTTTTATCAAAAGATTTGGTTTCATTCTGATTCAGAACAAAATCCAAACATTTTGAAATTTTGCATGGACAAATATTGAGACTTGTTTCTTTTTTGGGTGGCTATAAATGTTTCATTGTAACAAAATTGAAACATTTTAAATCAATTTTTCCTTTTGTTTCTGTATTCTCTTCTCTTCTCTTCTATTACTAATCTAAGGGTATGGAAAAAACTCTCTGTGAAGAGAGATTAAAAAGAATGGGGCTGTCCCAATAAATGTATAATTCCTGTACAAGAAAATTAAAAACAATTCTAAATACGTAAGTGCTAAATATTGTAGTGATAGCATTTCTTAAATGAAGCACTGGCACTATCATTATTTATGGTTTTTTCTGAATGTTTCTTTAATATGTCTAAGCATAACATCCCTGGTCCAATTGTGCAAGATGGATGTGAAGTTTGAGAATGTGCTGAAAGACACGTGCTGCTGTTTTTGTAGGCTCCAAATTGAAGCTTTCAGGTTGATTCACTGAGTAGGAGCTTTGGATAATACCATCTGTTCTTGTGTATATATCATGCATCTAACCTTTTCCTCCCTTGAATACAACAGATAAAGGCTCCTGCCTAGGTGGACATAGGCAGCATCTTATTTTGCCAGGAGAAGGTGTCAGAATGGTTTTAGTTGTTACTGAAATGCTGTATAGTAACAAACTAACAAGTGTTAGCCAATATTTTTTTTTTAGTTCCAGAATACCGTGCTTTAGAAATTGAGCTTCTCCTGGTTTTTCTGACACTTTAAAATTTGCAGATACATCCCAAAGCTGTTATTGTCTAGCCTCTATTAGCAAACCATTGAAATTGGATTTCGTTGTTGTGAGCTGTGACTGTCTTTTTGTGTCTCTTTGCTTATTTAGAGTCTGCCTGTGCTTTGATTTCTCCGAGGCTGGATGAATGGCAAGGTCTCCTGACTCCTCCAATTTGCCTCCCTTTTCAATATGTCACATTCACACCAAAATCCTCCAAGAGAGATGGAACCTCTATCTATTATCTTGGATATTGCTTGCAGAGTTTCACATCAAAGGAGATCCAAATATGTGCTTGAAAATCTCCTGAAGAGCAGCAGAAGACTCTTACTGTGCCACCAGGGGTTGAGGAACTTGCCCTATCCACATCTGATGATCTTTGGAGCAAAAGGGAATGTCTGAACCTGAGTTCTGATCTCTTGCATGACAGAACAATACACTGCTGCCAGGCCAGCCATGAGAGCTCTCTTGCAAGATTTTTGAGGTGGAGTTTTAGTAATCAAAAAAACATTTTCATGCCTGAGTGATACTACTTTGGTGTATTTGCCCTTCAAGTGTTCAGAGGGAAAAAAGCAGCAGCAAGACCTCAATGCCTGTAAGCTACGATTGGAGTCTGAATTTATAATGTTCAGGGCATGATGCATTTTAAATTAAATGTGAGGGATGATTTATCAGCAAAATAAAAAGTATGTGATTATTAAACATAAGACTACCCAAGAGAGGGGTTCAACCCAGTACTCTGTGGCACAGAAAGCTGCCCATCTTGAAAGTCAATGAACTGTTGGACCAATATTTTTCAGACTGTCAGTCAGGAAATAGAGAAATGCAATTGTTTAGACAAAACAAGCGAAGAATTCTTCCAATGTACTGGTGTGACATGCTGTGAATTGAAGCAGCCTTCATGTTCTGAAGCAAAACAAGTCTACAGTCATATACCCATCTGCCAAATGTGCACAATTCTGTGCATGCCATTGCTGATTTGTCTTCAGAACATGCCACAGGCCAGCTTGGTTTACTTAAGCAGACTGGGGAGGGAAAGACAAGAAAGAAAGGGCATTTGTTACTTTAGTGGAGAAACTTTTCTTCTTTGTATTCACAGTTCACTGTTTAATGCACGCTTTTTCCATCAGCAAATTGCTGCATCAATAGATGCTAATAAAACTTCCAGCCATGATCTTGCCAGTGCGAAAACTACGTTTTTGAATAAAGAAAAATGATAGGGTGGGGGAGGAAAGCACGATAATTGTGTTGCTTTTCTCCCCTATTGATTAAGTTTAGTTTGGTAAATAACAGTGACTGGGAAACATCAAGATTCTGGAGTTTGAAGGCCCCTTGTTCAAGTAGGCAATCTAAACATAGATGTGATTATTAGTACTTAGATGGGGTATAAAAAAGGCTATTACTGAGGTGCAGTAGCTGAGTGGTTAAGGGGCTCAGCTACAGTTCTGATTGTGGTGGGTTTGAGTCTCACTTCATTTCACTCTAAAAGGCCATTTCTAGTTCATCTAGCTGCAAAATGGGAAGCTGATCCACTGGAACAAATCAGTTGGATTGCATGCTGACTGCATGCTGAAACTGATGTCAACTAACTGCATCACCCAGATAAGCCAGAGGCTTGAGGGGACTTTGGCTTTGAATCACCATACTGGATCAGAACTATCCAGAATCCTTCTGACAGTAGTCAGAACTAGATGCTCAGGGAAATGTGCAAAAAAACACAGTAGGTCCATATTTAACCTGCATATTGATCTGATCTCCATCTATAATAGCTAGAGATGGGGTTAAATCTTGAAGCACAAAATTTGACATCCCTTCTTAAAATTGTTATAATTATATCAATTCTGGATATTGTTACAACCCAGACAAATATCTAAGTATTTTTGGAGGTCTGTGAATGACATGCTGTGATAATTAGTTCCACAGTCCAATTTCCTTTTACAGCTTTTAAATTTGCCATCTTTTAAGTTCACTGAGGGTAGGTCTACACAGCAAACCTATTTCAAAATAACACCTGTTATTTCGAAATACCTATCCTAGCGCCTACACAATGCAAACGCTACAGTATTTGAAAATCATTTCAAAAGAGTTGTTGGCTTATTTTGAAATTGGCAAACCTCATTCTATGAGGAATAGCTCCTATTTCAGAAAAGTGCTGTTAAGACTGGGAATAGACCCTAACCAAATGGGAAGAAAGGGCTGTCGAAATCAGGGGGTCCTTTCAAAAGGCCCCCATCTACATGGGCAGCATGTGTTTCAAAAGCTGCACTTTCAAAAAGTGCGTGGTTGCCATCCTGCTAATGAGGTGCCTCATTAGCATCTCCCAAAATCCCTTATTACCATGCCCCTTCTGAAAGGAGGGGGCAAGTGTAGACATGGCCTAAGTGTGTAGACACTGTCTGTTGAAGTAGGTAAATGATATTTTGAAATGCATTTTTGTGTGTAGTGGCATTATTTCAAAGCTATCTTGAAATAAGGCTGCTGTGTAGATGTGCCCTGAATGTCCCATTTTTCTTGAGTTAAGAAACAAGAAGGTAAGAACATAATATGTCTTGTCTAAACCTTTAATTATTTTTATGGACTTTTATCATGCTCTCCCCTATGTCTTCTATGTAAGGCACACAATCCCAGTCCTTTTTACATTGCAAATTATTCCATACCCTTGATCAATCTCATCACTTTTTTTGAACCCCCCTCTAATTTACCAAGAATCTTTGTGTGATAAAGTGACCAGTACTTAACAAGCCACGCCACTTGTTTATATGATGGCATTATATTTTCTGTATTGTTCTCCATCTCATTTCATATGCTCTCTAACATCATGTTAACCTTTTTTTTTTCTTTTCTTGGCTGCAGCTGCAGGACAAGTATGTCTGAACTGAGGCGTCTCCCCTGATGCCCAGGATGAGTGGAGAGTTAATTTAGAACCCTGTGGGGGGTAGAAGTGGTACAGTTTATTTTCCCTCTGATATGCAATTGTATCTACATAGCTACCCTCCGATGCTCTCATATAATAGCTGCTTTTAATAAAAAATTGTGTGTCTTTCCTACCAGCTTATCCACTTCACACTTGTGCTTCTTAAGCTAAACTAGGCCAGGCAACTTTCTGCTTTTTCAAATTCTCAGTTTGTTCCAACAGCTTTTTTTAACTACTTTCTTGTTTATGGTTGCAATAAGGTGCCAGGCATATTGTAAACATTCAAGAATGACACGGTCCTTATGCTGAAGGGTTTGAAAGTTGCAGAGAAAGCCAAACTGTCAAAGAAAATAACTGTAACATAAGCATTTTTGAGGGGTGGGGGAGATAAGTAAGTGATGAGCTATAATGTTGTCATTGACTGCTTTTCTTTCATGAGGAGAAGGCAGTGGGATTTGAAGGGCAGCTCTGGGTGGGAATTTTATATCTAGGGGGTTGTATGGAAAAAATTATGGAGACATTTGTTGGAGAATTTGATGAATTCAGGAAGATGCTGATTTCACTGGAGAAATGGAAAGAAAGGTAAGTGGCATAAGAAGAGACAGAGTTGATACATACTGAAGGGAAGAGTTATGTCAGATCTAGAAGGCACACATAAGGGAATTGAATATGGTATGGTAAAGGAAGGGTGCATGAGACCTGGGGCATACTAATATCAACCCTTCGACATGTTACAAGGTACCATGTATTGCTATTCCTTGTTTCTGTCCTACAGCCATTTTCAAATGAATGACAGAATATTCCCAACTTCTAACATTGGCTGTGGCTACACTGCCCCTCCCTTTCAGAAGGGGTATGCAAATGCAGCAGATCAGACATGCAAATGAGCCATGGATTTAAATATCTTGTGCCTCATTTGCATACTCACGCAGGATCTTAACTCTGGAAGAGCTGATTTCGATAGCCAAAACAGCTGTGTAGATGGGGTTCACTGGAAAAGAAACCCTGCTTTCAAAACATTTGGGCCATGTCTACACTTACTAAAAACTTTGACATGGCCACGCTAATGAAAAATATCAAAGAATACTGATGAGGCACTGAAACGCATATTCAGCACCCCATTAGCATGCCCCCAGCTGCGGCACTTCGAAAGTGCTGCAGTTTGCTCAGGTGTGGCTTGTCTACACCAGGGTCCTCTTCAAAAGGACCCCACCAACATCGAAATCCTGTTATTCCTAGGAGCTGATAGGAATAAGGGGATTTCAATGTTGGTGAGGTCCTTTCGAAAAGGACCATGGTGCAGACGAGCCACATGGGAGTGAACGGCTGCACTTTCAAAGTGCCGCGGCCGGGGGCATGCTAATGAGGTGCTGAATATGCATTTCAGTGCCTCATTAGTATTCTTCGATTTGGCCATTAGCATGGCCATTTTGAAGTTGTTAGCAGGTGTAGACATAGCCTTGGGGAATAAGGGTTCTTCTGGAAGAGGAGTTTTCCTCTGAGTAAATCCCATCTACACAGCTGGTTTTGCTTCCAGAAAAGGCTTTTCCGGAAGCGATATTGCATGAGACTATGCAAATGGGGCATGAGATATGTAGATCCACGCTTCATTTGAATTTTTGCTCTTGCTCATTTGCATTCCCTTTCTGGAAGGGTGACGCAGTGTAGACATGGCCAAAAGATTTAGCAGATTGAAGCAGCAATAACTTGCTTTTTTTTTATTTTGAATGGTTGTGAGTAGGCCTTCCAATTCTTTTAGCACTTCTCAAAACCTAAACCTGAACCAATGTACCTGGAAATGAAGTAAGGCTCACGGATGCCAAGGATCACCTCTAGCTGCCTTCTGAGAACTAGTCATATATTACCCTCCTGGTCTCCATGACAGTAGCTGTTTTCAGTCAGAGCTTACATATTTGCTTTCCCTATGCTCCTCAAGAGCATTTGGTAGACAGAATCCAGTCCAGCTGAATTTTCATAATAAATACACTTGCTCCAGTGCCACCTTTTCAGTACCTCAGTACTTCCTCTTTATTCCTTGAAAAATATATTTAAGTTAAGCTCTCTATTTTTGTGATGAAGATGGATACAAGGAAGTCATCTGCTGACTCTGCGTTAAACATACTACAACAAAGGACCCAGTTACCTGATATCAACCCTCCTCAGACAAGACCAGTGACACTGATCCTATCAGTTGGTCTTTGAAATGTGCTGTCTTTCTATCTTCACTCCCCACTTAAATTTCTTACTTCCTACATATGTGGTAATTTGAAATATCCTACTGGGGCACCCACTTATTTCAAGAAGATTCAGTCATCTGAGACATGCATGTTAGAATGCATGGAAAAGTAGAAGAGGAGGAGCAGAGGTGGTGATCTCCACAGCAAACAACAAGCAGTCCTGTATTACCTTAAAGACTAACCATTTTATTTATTAGTCTTTGTTTAATTGTTAGTCATTAAGGTAGTACAGGAGTGCCGGTGTTTTGTGAAACTACAGACTAACTTGGGTACCCCTCTGAGATGATTTCCCCAGTATTATCCCCAGTACATTTGCTAAGCTCGCTCCAGTGATAATGAATCAGCTTCTACACTGGGTGAACATATACATTGATCCAATGTAAACACAGTAAGGTTGTCTAGATTCTGCATATTTAACCAAGTTTGTTTGTTTTTACTGATTTGGGAATAGGAATAACTTCTGTTTGGTATGATGTATTAATGACATTATATTCATTTGATAGAGGCCTACACTTTGAAATGTGTAGATTAATCTTTATCGATCTCTTTTCCATTCATTGCGCTAATAGTACTTGTGCTCATTTGCTGTCAGTGGAAATATATCAATCTGCAACAGTGTGGATATTTTTATATGTCGGGGGTGGGGGTTGTGTTCAAATAATAAAATAATAGCTGCTGCAAATCTCTTCAATGAGTAGTTTTATAATCTGACTAAATGTGCCTACTTTGAATTAAGTGAGATAAGTAAACTCGTGTTCCAAACAGAGTGATGCATTTATGTTAATGCAATCCCTATATTTGTTGGTGCTACTGAAATCCCCATAAGAGCCCAGCTCACTATGCCCGTACCGTGGAATGACAGCATACTAACCAAGGCTGAACTCGCTCAAAGTCAATTACTAGTTCAACCTTAGCTAAAACCCCAATACTTTCTGAAGGCTCACAATAGCTTGGTTTACTTCTTTTTAAATTAAGAAAAACATTCATTTTCGGACTACCAAACTGGGAAGGAGAAGGCTCAAACTCATAAGCATAAATCGTTAAAATATATATACCCAATGGAAGCTTTGATTTTGTGCAAGAAAGTAAATGCACTTTTAATGACCGTTGAAATTTTATACCTGCTTAACAAATCATTCATTTAAAAAATGATTACAGATCAGGAGATTGCAGGTTCAACTCCTCCCTGGCTTGTGGAGGGCCTGAGGCAGCTCTTGTGCCAGCCAAAGGGGGCTCCCGCCAGTGCAGCACCCAGGAGCAAGGGCACACTGTGGCTTTTTTTCTTGGGGGGAGGGATAGCTCAGGGGTTTGCACATTGGCTTACTAAACCCAGGGTTAGGAGTTCAAATCCTTAAACAAGGCCATTTAGGGATTGGGGCAAATACATGCCAGCAATGGTGCTTGGCCCAGGTAGGGGACTGGATTAGATAATCTTCCAGTTCTAAAAGATGTGTACCTCCAATAAATTTCTAAAATTAACTGTACACAAAAAAGGAAACTTATATATGCATTTTAAAAGGAACTAAAATACACATGGCAAATCAAACACATACAAAGTGTTTCTAGACTCTTATAACCATGAGAAGAGAGCAGAGAACAAATTGTGTTTCAGTAACAACTGTGTCCCTGGTTTCTCCTTGCTCCATGGGGAAAGCAAGATGTATCATACCTTTTTCCTCATATAGCTTACTTCCCTCAGTGAGCTGGCTCACCTGTGCCCCATCCATCATAATACATAAGAAGCATCTGATGCTATCAGCTGTGACAAATTCAGACCAGACCACTGTAAGATAGTAGTGGAAGACAAGTATATCACCCCTAGAATGGTAAAGGCCCTTTTTCCCATTAGTTAAAAATAGGGTACCTCAGGGCAACTAAGGACACGAGTCCAGTTAGGGCTGCCTATAACCTATAACTACATCTCTTCTGAGGAGAGAGAGGGAAGGGAGGAGATGGAGGAGAGAGAAGACCAAGCCACAATGAAGCTAGTGGCAGCAGAGAGATGAGACTTCTCCTGTGTTGGAAGGCTGTTTTCTGCCCCACAACCGAGCTTACTGCCTGTTGGAGTGAGGAAGGGTGCCCAGAAGCCAGCATGACAAGACAAAATGCCAAAGATAGGCCAGGAAAAGATATTTCTTTTTTGTGTTGTGAGTTTGTTTCTTTACTCCAACCCTCCACCAACAGAGGTGCCTTTCCACAGAGGTGATTGTTCCCCTTCGCATGCCTTGGCTCTTCCCCCACTCTTCCAATGTCCCGGCCAGCAAAGATGAACTAGTGCAGGGGAGTAAGCATACTGCTCTAGGAAAAGGGCTCGCACATCTTAATTTTCCCATGGAATGAGGAGAAAGAAGGGAGCCAGTGGTTACTCTGAGCCATGATTCAGTCTCTGCTACCTTTCTGCCAACATAGTCAAAAACATGCACTCTTTTGTTTCAGCAAACCTCCTTGTGCAAAGAGAAATTGATGAGAGATCCACAGTCGCATCTGCACATCAGACGGACATGGCCACATGATTATGCCACAGCCTATTTTCCTCACTCATTCTTCTCTTTGGCTTGTTTTTGTTCAACTATTCCTGATGACTTTAGCTGCAGTCCAATGGGTCTGCTCATACCCTCAAATGTTATCAGAAGCAACTTCCTTTATGTTGAGGTTGACATGGCTAACTTTTAAATGAGCTGTGTGTGTGTCCTTATAATGTTTTCATTGGCATCTCAGTGTGCACGCTCCTCTTTTCATCTGTGCATAAAATATGGCTTTGGGAAGTTACATATTGTTCACCTGTACGAGGTGCCATGGCCAGGGAAGTTACGCCTGTATGGTTAAGGATTCAATACTAATTATGTAGCACTGGCCTGGGGCTTCAGTTTTTGGTATCCCATCTGGTTACTTCATGTTACAGCTGTTGAAAAGAGCACTGAAGACACTTGCACAACAGACACTAAATTTAGTATGAAGTCAAATGCTTCTCACATCGACCAGCAACAACAAAGTTGACCATAATCAGAACTGGTTTTAAAAATGTTCTGTTGGATTTCATTGTCAATCATGGCACTATAAGATACAGTGCTGATCAGTTAGCAGGAGTTTTCCACTGCATTAAGCACTGTCATCAATTGTGATATCAGGGGCAGAATTCATTTTTTCATGGAACATGGTTAATAAACCACTTCACTTTTCTTCAGACTGCTGCACGTCTTCAACTGTATGCGTTTATGAGCACACAGTCAGCAGCATGAGGAATTCCCTGACAAGCAAGCTGATTGCTTATATATAATCACCAAAGACACAGAGACTGGAGATGCTGCCATCTGTGCAGAACTGAATGTGAATGCCCTGGTTCCAATCTAGGAGCCCAGCATTAGAGAGAATAGTAAATACTGTAGCCGTGGGCACACAACCCTGCTTAACATCATTTTGTGACACAGTAAGGCTCTGATGAAGCATCATTTTCCAGCACTCTAGCCAGCATCAGGGAATGAGTGCATGGTGGGGATGAATGTGTGAATGCACCTGACGTTTGGTGCAAGATCCACCAGAGGCCCTCATGACTGATGCTATCAAAAGCCTTTGGCATTTACACAACCACGATCTAGAGGCTGTGGCTTTATTCCCAGGTTTTTTCTCACATTTGATGAGCGACACAAAATGCAACACTGATTTGTGCTTAGTAACAATTATTGCCTAAACTGCCTGATGACATTAGATGCTACTGCAATATAAATGACAATTAACAACAACGATTAAATATTATACTATTGCATATTTCTAAATATATTATTAATTCAGTAAAAACTCTAGGAAGTGATTCAAGCTTTTATTGTGCCTATGCTTTTTCTTCTGAAAGAAATAGGAGTGTTAGAAATTTTGGACAGAGTTCTCCATTATTTTTCACCCAATCTATTGCAGTGTAACTCCACTGAAATGGATGAAGTCTGCTGCAAAACTGAAGTAATAGAGTGGGGAAATAATGACTGGAATCCACTCATCAGGTGCTATTTCGATAGCAGTACAATGTCATGTACAGTATTTAGCAATCATAATCTGGTTGCTAATTTTATATCACAACAACTATCAAGAGTGAAATGATTACTGTTGACTATTGCAGCCAACACATTCACAACTGAATGAATGTAGAGATTAAATTATGAACGCACGTTTTGAAGTGTTTCCTCAGCTTCATGGACTAAGCAGATTTGTCATTAATACCCACAGAAAATTTTGCACTTCCCAAACCACACATTTCTGTAGCCCATGTTCTAACTGAATTGAGGACTTCATTCTCTGGTATTGCCAATGTTGCAATGAGAAACATTTTGGTAAGCATAGTCCATTATAGCAAATTCCTTTCTCTGATACCTGATGTGCATTCTATGAGGCTGGGGAGGTGGGGAAACCTTTTAACCCTAAAAGCTCAAAAGAGGTCAAAAGTAGCAGGCTGGCCATGGCATAAGTTGCAAAGTTGCTTGAAAACAGAAAGGAAAGTGGTCTCTCTTGAATTCCCAGCTATGACAATGCCCTGCAGAAATGAATTTGAGTGGATATACTGCTCTATTTTTGAGTTTTCTCCATGCCTCACTCCATGACATGACTTTTCTTGACAACACCACAACACCACAATGCATTAAGGTAATGTAGTTGTCCTTTTTTCTACCTCATAATAATAATAATAATAATAATAATAAAACACACAGCTGAAAAACAATGTCCTATAAAGACAGTTTTGTAATAGAAAAATCTATTATTTAAAAATTAACATTAACAAATGGTGTCCTGGGATTCCATGTTACTGTCCCTCAATGAGTCATCTAAGATATATACCTAGTCTATAAGTATTTTGCCACCAGCACCCAAAAGAACCCTCAGCCTGGGCTTGATGTCAGGCTTGATTTTTTACACCAGTTTTGGCTCTCATACAATTGCACTTACATGGTCTTGAAATCCTGCTCTGATTGAAACCTGGCCATCCCAATCATCACCTGATTGCCATTAGGAATTGCCATAATGGAGCTGACCTGGGGACCTTCTAGTACAGTATCCTGTCTTTAACACTGCCTACTGATCCAAATGCAAGAAGGAGGTGTAAGTAACCCACATTAAAGATGAGTGGGATGATCTGAGCCCTCTCATACTGATCTGTAATAGTTAGAATTTTATGTCAAACCTGAAGAATGAAGTTAAATAGTGCTTGCAAGTTCACAATTACTTTTGATAATGCTTGTTATCCATATAAATGTCCATCTCCTCTTTGAGGCTAACATCCTGGCCTTAGTGAATTTATGTGGCAGTCAGCTCTATAGAAAAAGTATTGCCTTTTAGCAAGAGTGAATTCGCCAACTCTTAATTTCATTCTTCCAGAGACATAAAACTTAGGGTCATGAACTGCCTGTCACTTACTGTAAGTTGTGACATCATAGTACACTAATGGGCAACCAAAAATAGTGAGTGAGACATATGAGCGGCCCTCCTTCACCTCATTCAGCTGTAGCAGTGTGGGCCCCTCCATGTATCCCTTGTCTACCTCCTTTCCCCATGCACCTCTCATGCATAAGGACACCGGCGCTCTGGACTTCCTACTCCTCCCCCACCCAGCACTTTTGGGGCACTATGAATCCATTGATTTGCACTCCATCTCCACTCCATCCCATCCCCATTCCTCACCACCCTCCTACATCTGGAATTACATGAATCATTTGAGTCCCTAAAGTGCTGGGAGGTAGGGAGAGGAGTATGCATTTCAGGGCTCCAGAGCCCTGATGTGTGAGAGACAGGTGAGTGTGGGTAACAGCCTAGGGGTCCATGATCCCCAAGTTGCCTACCACTGTCACAGTACCTCCAACAACCTTTATCTCGGTAGGGTCATATGACATAACAGACAGACTTTGTGATCCCATTAAAGGTTATTACAGTATTTTATGTTACAAGGCCTAGAGGCCTAGAAGCCTCATCAGAATTGATGTCCTTTGGTGTTCAGTGGTCTATAAACCCATAATAAAAGAAAGACCCTGTCCCACTGAGTTTACAAGTTAAAGCACCAATCTTCAGACACTAACAGAAGGGTGTAACTTCATTCATGAGTAAAACTATGTATGCTCTTAAGTGGCTTACAAGATCGGGTTCTAAATTAAGACAGATCCAAGAGGTAAAGTAACAAATAGCAGGAATGTTGAAATAAGCATGAGGGTAAAGTGATAGGAAAATGTGGTTGTATAAATTAACTATCAGCATGACTAACAGCTTCTGAGATTATTTTCTGATTATATAATTCAGTGAGAAATATTATGCAGCCTGGTAACCCCCAATGACACCCTGCCTAGTAATCCTTATGTGGAGCTGTGGTTCAGATGCTAAGACAGAAGTCATCTCAGAAGCACATAACAGGAACCTATGTCTCCAATGTTTCTATCTGATGTCCTCATGTGCTACAGGTTGGTTTCAAGGTGAGCTAATAAAGTACTTTACCCATGAAGCTATGGTTGCAAGACAGAAGCCCTAAAAGAAACATGGATATCTAAACTTACACATCAGGGGAGGATTTCCACAGTCATGACCTAGCTCTGCTCGTCTTGAAGTCAAGAGTGAATTACTGTTAACTTTGATGACAGCAGAGTTTGGCCAATGATGAGAGCTCTGAAAAGTGGCTCACTGTTTCCACGTTAAAAAAGAAAGGAATTTTTAAAAGAACAGATGCTGATATTTTTAGTGCACTAAGTTAGGTAAGTATAATTTACAATCCTTTACAATATACAAGTGATAAAAATAAGAGTCAGTAACCTATTGAGGTGGTGTGATGGAGTGGTCATGTTATAAGGCAGAGCAAGTAAATGAGAATAATTAACCTGACAGGATGCACCTGGGGAAGAACCAAGACTCCAAGGACTGACTGAAGATGGAGGCCAGCAGGAGGCACCTGATGGGCTGGTATAAAGACAGAAAGTTGGCAGCAGGAAGAACCTGCAGGAGAAGTATACTACAGTCACTCCGTGGATGTAGGGAGATGTGTTTGAGGTTTTATGGATCAGATATCTACAGCAACTCACTGGAAAGAGGGAGTCTGTGCTAATAGACCCAGAGAGAGGGAAGCCAGAGCCCAAGAAAGGAGCAATAGGGTATGAGGGAAAGCAGACCACTCTTGCCAGGTATAATGTATCTGCACTGGAACCTGAAGCCATGAGCAGGCCTGGGTCCCTTTTCCAGACACTGAGGAAGTGAAATACTCTGGACAGTGGAGAGCAGACAGCTGAAGACAGATTTCCAGTGGGATGTTGGTATCGCAGAAGTGAGGAGAGAAACCAGTAGCAGGGTGAGCAGTAAGCAGCAGAATAAAGCAGTGGAGCTAATCCTGGGGTGACCATATTTCCCTAGCTGCCAAAGAGAGGACACCCTGTGGGGGTGGGGCAGCTCCCGGCTGTGACTGGCAATCGAGTGCAGCTCTCTGGCAGCCCCACATCACAGGGCACCGGAACAGGGTTTTTGAAACTGCCCCTATGGGAAGCCATGGGGTGGCAGCCTCGCAAGTAGGGCTCCCAGCGTCCCCAAGCCACGGGGAGCCAGGAACAGGGTTGCAGCCTTGCCAGTGCTGCCCCTGGCTTCACCCCATGCTGCAGGGAGCCACAGGGCAGCAGCCCCCCTGGTATGGCTCCCAGCTTCCCTGAGCTGCGGGAGCTGGGAAGGGGGCAGCAGCCACACTGGTGCGGCTCCTGGCTTCCCTGAGCTGCAGAAAGCCAGGAACAGGGCTGCAGCCCTGCTTGTATGACTCCCGGCTTCTCCTCACACTTCAGAAAGCCACATCAATGTGGCTCCTGGCTTTCCAGAGCTGCAGGGAGCTGGAAAAGAGGTGGCAGCTGCACCGGTGCAGCTCCTGGCTTCCCTGAGCCAAAGGAAGTGGGAGCTACAGCCCCATTGGTGCGGCTCCTGGCTTCCCTGAACTACCGGGAGCTGGGAAAGGCTCCTGTCTTCCCCAAGGTGCAGGGAGCTGGGAGTGGGGCAGCAGCTCTGCCTTGGGGTGGGAGGGTGCTCCTTGGCTGCAGGGATGGCTGCTGGGGAACTAGGACCCATTAAAATCTTAGAAAGGGGGCATACACATGCCCAGTAGGACAGGGCTCCTGCTGGCTCCCTCTTTGGCCTGTGCACATGGCCCTTGAGTATATCCTCTCTACTTGCTCTCCAGCCAACAGCTGTGCTTGTGCTCATCTGGGGGAAATGGCAGCTCAGCAGATACGGGGCAATTAGCCTGTTTCTTAAAATAAATCAGGTTATCTTCCTGGTGCCTGAGATACATGGCTGTCCCAGCCAAAATGAGACGGATGGTCACTCTAGCTGATCCCCCCGATGTGGCCAGAGGAACCACAAATTGTGACTAGAGAACACGGTAACGAGTGGTCATTTGGATTTGTGTTTGCTTTTTCTGTGTGGCAGATTTTTAAAAAAAAATCTATTTATAACCTGTGAAACTTAATATTTTCTTTAACTAAACTGTACTGAGGGAAAAATAAAAAGCCAATAAGTGAAAAAGCTGCTATTGTTTATCTGCAGATTTCACAGCAACTAGGGAATTTACCTTCCGAAGCATGAATCTTTTCAATGTGAAGTATAAAATTAATGCTGAGACTGAGATTGATTTTTACATGAAGCTTGCTTGGTAGAAGGCACCTGTACCATATGTACTCTATCAAAATTTAGAAAAGATGCTTGGTATAAAATACATCCCACAAAGCTGATTGTGTATTGCACTCGTACATAATTGCAACTCAATAATCTCATTCTAATAGAAGTTCAGTTCACTGAACCAAAATCCTCCAGCACCTGACTCAGAAGAATCAATTCTTCTTACATATTCTGCGATTATCTTTGCTTTATTAACCTGGAGAATGGAGACAAAGACCAGAAACATTTGAAACATACGGCATGCTGGTTTATTGTGAAAATATCCCAAATATCCAGTGATGTTATGTGACTAATCATATTTAACCCCAATGCATCTTTCTAATTGTGTTCTAAATTACAAAGACTCCATTTCTGTTTTTGTTACTCACAGACAGAAAAAATAAGCTACTCATTTTAGGCTGTGTCTACACGAGATCTTAAAGTCTATTTTAAAGAGTTTTGTCAATTTTATAATGTACCGCTCTTCAGTAAGGTTGACTTTCATGTAATCAGAAGTCTGCATCTCCTAGACCTAGGAAGGTCATCTAGGCCAGTCCCCTCCCCTCTTAGGGGGACCAAGCACCATCCCTGACATTTATTTACCCCCATCTCCAAATAGCCTCCTCAAGGATTGAGCTCACAACCGAAGCTTTAGCAAGCCACTACTTAAACCACTGAGCTATGCCTCCACCCAGCGCTACCCTCTGCTTCAGCTTTTCCATGAAGGACGAATTTGCCTACACGAGGTCAACTTAATGCTAGTGTAGACACAACATAATTTAATTTGATTTTATTGACCTCCAGAAATATCCCACAGTGCCCCCAAGGCATCTGTTCTGACAATCACTTTCACCTCTGCTGCTCTCCAGAGCTATTTCTACACTTGCCCCCTCCTTTGAAGGGGGCATGTTAGTCAGGCTGATGGGAGATTACTAAAGAAGTGCTGCAATGAATATGTAGCACTTCATTAGGCTAATTCTCCTCAGCGACAACTTCGAAGTCTCAAACTTTGAAGTGCTGGCATGCCGTGTAGTCGCAGCCACTTGAAAGTGCTCGTGCTACTTCGAAGTGCCCATGGCTACACAGCGTGCTAGCACTTCAAAATGTGACACTTTGAAGTTGCCGTGCAGGAGAATTAGCCTAATAAAGTGCTGCATATTCACTGAAGCACTTCATTAGTAATCTCCCATCAGCCTGACTACCATGCCTCCTTCAGTGAAGGGGGCAAGTGTAGATGTAGGCCAGGTGAGCAGGAAGTAGGAAACAAGAAGCAGGAATCAGCCTGGGCTCTCCAGCTACCCCCTGAACCACATTGCTGCCAGGTTCTCCCAGTGTCCAGCCCCACACACACCACACAGCTGCCCCCACCACCAAGCTGCTGGGCTCTCCGGCTCCCTCCACACCAAGCAGCTGCTGACACAGTCAAAGTTATCAAAGGTAATAGGGACACACTATGCCAACTTTGTAAACATGTTTGGACATTCACCATCAGTTATAAAATCTAGTGGTATAAAGTTAACTTTAATAAATTCGACTTTCTTTCCTAGTGTAGATACAGACTTTAATAACACTGCATGAATGGAGTTTCAACCTCTGAAGCTTTCTAATAATGAATTGTGTCTTGCTCATGTAACTGTATGTTAAAAATATGTTTTACCGCTGTTTATTACAGCTGGGAATAACTTCATCAGTGAATAATACATTTTCCAAAAATGCATTTTGAAGCAGTGGAACTTCACAAATTTAGGTTAAATTTGGTGAAAAGCTTTAGGACAAAAGAAAACTGAAAACAAAACTTTCTAAATATTGATTCGTGTCAAAATGTTGAAGTGTTATTATTTTGAATCAACATTTGAAAGAGTTTGCTTGACCCAGGAGATTTTTATTTTTTTCACTGAGAACAACAAAAGCAGATTTTGGTTTGAGTTAAACTGACTTTCTGGCAGGGTGGGGGGTTCAAAATTCATTCTCTGCTTTGCTTGGGTACTTAACAATATCAAGTCTTATTGCTTAGGTCTGGAGCTTTCACAATAACCATGTCTACATTTAGAAAAATCTTTGAAATAGCCATGCTAATGGCCATTTTGAAGAATACTAACGAGACACTGAAATGCATATTCAGTGCCTCATTAGCATGCCACCAGCCATGACACTTTGAAATTGCCACTTTTCGCTCCCATGTGGCTCGTCCAGATGGTGGTCCTTTTTGAAAGGACCCCACCAACTTTGAAATCCCCTTATTCCTATCAGCAGACATGGCCATTATGAAAGCTCCAGACCTAAGCAATAAGATTTTATATTAATAAGGACCCAAACAGATAGGAATAAGAGGATCTCAAAGTTTCCAGGGTCCTTTCGAAAAGGACAGCCATCTGGATGAGTCGTGCAGTAGCAAAAAAGAGAAGTTACTCACTGTAGTAATGGTGGTTCTTCGAGATGTGTCCCCGTGGGTGCTCCACAATAGGTGTTGGGCTCGCCCCACGCCGCAGATCTGAAATCTTCCAGCAGTTTCTCCTGGATCGTGCATGCGCCGGTGCGTGCCACTCCCTTGCGCGTCCCCAGCCACATGCGCGATCCGGTCTCCGCCAGTTCCTTGACCAACCGCCTCGGATGCTCCTGAAAGACACTAGACAGAGATCCAAAGCAGAGAGGATGGGCGGGTGGTAGAGCACCCACAGGGACGCATCTCGAAGAACCACCGTTACTACGGTGAGTAACTTCTCTTTCTTCATCGAGTGTCCCTGTGGGTGCTCCACAATAGGTGACTACCCAGCAGTAACCCAAGAAAGGAGGTGGGTAATCGGTTTATGTGCAGCTTGCCCCCGAAAGGACTGCTGTCGAGAGGCGGGTATCCTCTTGGAATACCCGATGTAGGGCATAATGCTTGGCGAAGGTGTCGAAGGATGACCAGGTCGCCGCTCTACAGATGTCCTTCAACACAATGCCCTTAAAGAAGGCTGTTGACGCCACCACCGCCCTAGTGGAGTGAGCCCTGGGCGGGGCCAGCAAAGGAGTCTTTCGAAGCTTGTAGCACATTTTTATACAGGACACAATGTGCTTTGAGATTCTCTGTGAAGAGAGACCTTCTCCTTTTGACCTGGGAGCGAGAGAGACTAGAAGCCTGTCTGTTTTCCGGAAGGACTTAGTTCTGTCTATGTAGAAGGCCAATGCCCTCCTCACATCCAGGAGATGCAGGCGTGCCTCCTTGCTGGAGCTGTGAGGCTTCGGGTAAAACGAGGGTAAAACTATTGGTTCGTTAAGATGGAACTCTGAAGAAACTTTTGGAACAAAGGCTGGGTGCAGCTGTAAGGTTACCGCCTCCTTTGAGAACACTGTGCAGGGCGGCGTTGCCATAACTGCTGCGAGCTCACTCACCCTGCGAGCTGACGTAATTGCAAGGAGGAAGGTTGTTTTTATCGTAAGGAGACGTAGGGGAACCATGGCTAATGGTTCAAAAGGTGGACCCGTGAGCATGCTGAGCACCAAGTCCAGGTTCCACGATGGCGGAAGCGGTTTCTGAGGGGGGTACAGGTTTACCAACCCCTTCAAGAACCTGGTAACGATAGGATGGGCAAATACCGTGGGCCCCTCCTCTGTATGCCGAAAAGCTGATATAGCAGCAAGGTGGACTTTTAGTGAGGATAAGGAAAGTCCTTCTGGCTTTCTGCAAGACCTTGTGGATAAGCGCTGTGGGGGGGAACGCGTAAAGTAGGGGGCCCTTCCATGGAATCATAAATGCGTCCCCCAGGGACCCTGCCCCACTCCTGCCCTGGAGCAGTACTGGGGACACTTCTTGTTGTGCTGTGTGGCGAACAGATCGATCTGGGGAAACCCCCATGTATGAAAGATCAGTCGTAGCAGATCGGAGCGGATCTCCCATTCATGCGTGAGTGCGAAGCGCCTGCTCAGCTGATCTCTTTCACGTTGTGAGCGCCCAGCAAGTACGAGGCTTTCAACGTAATGTTGTTGGCGATGCACCAGTTCCACAGTCGGACTGCTTCCGCACATAGGGCATGGGAACTGGCTCCTTCCTGTCGATTTATGTAAAACATAGTGGAGGTATTGTCTGTATTGATCCCGACTACTTTGCCATATATGTGTTCTTGGAAATGCTTGCAGGCATTGAACACTGCTCTGAGCTCCAGTATGTTTATGTGCAGTGGCTGTTCCGCAGGGGACCATAGCCCTTGCGTCACCTTGTCGCCGATGTGCGCTCCTCATCCTATGTGGGAGGTGTCAGTAGTAAGAAAAATAGAAATTTGTGGTTGGTGAAAGGGCACCCCGGCTAGCAAGTTCTTGGGGTTTTCCCACCACGCCAGGGATCTGTGCACCTCTGTCGTGGGTGACACCACCCTGGGAACAGTGTGGGATGCCGGTTTGTAGACGCTCGCCAGCCAATGCTGCAGGCTTCGCATGTGCAATCTGGCATTCTGTACCACAAATGTTGCTGCCACCATATGGCCCAGCAGCTGTAAGCACGTTAAGACCAGCACCGTGGGGCTGTATGTAATGACTTGCATCAGCGAATTGATGGCGCGAAAGCGGGCGTCGGGTAGGTACACCCTTGCTGTGATAGAGTTCATGCGTGCCCCTATGAACTCTATGTCCTGTGTGGGGTCGGTCTTTGACTTCGCCAGCTTGATGACTAGGCCCAGCAAAGAAAACGTGTCCGCTGTGACGCGTATCATGCATAGGACCTCTGCCTTCGAGGCCCCTTTCAATAGGCAGTCGTCCAGGTATGGAAATATGAATACCCCCTGTCTGTGCAGGTAGGCTGACACCACTGCCAGGGTTTTGGTAAAGACTCTGGGGGCTGAGGAGAGACCGAACGGAAGAACCCTGTACTGGAAGTGTTCCTTGCCGACCATGAAGTGGAGGAAGCGCCTGTGTGCCGGGTGGATCGTTATATGAAAGTAAGCATCTTATAAGTCAAGGGCTGCAAACCAATCTCCATTGTCCAGTGCCGTGAGTATGGAGGCGACTGTAATCATCTGAAAACGTTGCTTGCACAAGTAGTGGTTGAGGCCCCGAAGATCTAAGATGGGCCTCCAGCCTCCTGTTTTCTTCTCTGTGAGGAAGTAGCGTGAATAAAATCCCTTCCCCTGGAATTGTTCCGGCACTCTTTCCACCGCCCCTATGAACATAAGGTGGTCCACCTCCTGTTTGAGCCTCGCCTTGTGGGTAGCGTCCCGGAGGTGGGGCCTGGAGGGAGGCTTCGTCGGTGGGAGCAACTGGAAAGGGATCGCGTAACCCGTGGCTATGATCTCCAGCACCCGTTTGTCTGCGGTGATCTTTTGCCATTGGGATTGAAATTGTCTGAGGCGATGATGGAACATGAGATGAGAGTGGCATTGCACGATGGGAGTGATAGTGCAGCCCTCGACATGCCCGTCAAACTTGTTGCCTTTGGGCCTGTCCTGAGGGTGTACGGCTTTGTTGGGAACGTCGCCTGGGAGTTCTGCACTGTTGCTGCTATTGATGTCGCCCTTGGTCGTAGCTCCATTGATACTGCGCACACTGTGGTTGGTACGGGTAGCGTCTTTGCTGAGGGTAATATTTTTTCTTCCTATATGGAGGGGTATAAATACCCAGGGTTCTAAGTGTAGCTCTCGAGTCCTTACTGGAGTGGAGGACCAAGTCGGTTGAGTCTGCAAACAACTTTTGCATGTCAAAGGGAAGATCCACGATCTTCGCCTGTAGATCCCTCAGGATGCCCGATGTCTGGAGCCAGGATTCTCTACGCATGACCACTGCTGTAGCCGTTGAGCGTGCCACCGTATCTGCCACATCCAGGGCAATCTGGACTCCCGTCCTCGAAGCTGCGTAGCCGTCTTGCACGATTGCCTTCAACACCGGCTTCTTATCTTCCGGAAGTGAATCCATGAGAGAAGTAAGACTGGAGTAATTATCAAAGTTATGGTTCGCTAGGTTTGCCGCATAATTTGCCATTCTCAATAGCAGGGTGGAAGAGGAATATACCTTCCTGCCAAACAGCTCTAACTTCTTGGCATCTTTGTCCGATCCCCCCGATTTGTACTGAGAAGTCTTTGACCTCTGCTGGGACGATTCGACCACCAATGAATTCGGTTGTGGGTGACTGAAGAGGAACTCCATGCCCTTTGCCGGGACGAAGTACTTCTTATCTGCTCTCTTGTTCACAGGCGGAACAGAGGCCGGAGTCTGCCACGTGGTAGTGGCTGACTCCATAATGGCTTCGTCCAGCGGGATAGCAATTTTGGATGAAGCCAGGGGTCTCAAATTTTTCAGGAGTTTGTGATGTTTCTCCCGCACTTCTGCCGTCTGAATGCCTTGCGTGAAAGCCACCCTTTTAAACAGCTCCTGAAACTGTTTAAGGTCATCCGGGGGAGTAACATCCCCGGGGGCCATGGCCTCATCTGGGGAGGATGAGGAGGAACCACTAGGGTAAACTTCCCTCGAACTCTCAGGTTCCTGCAGCCGATGGTACACCTGCTTACTGGATGATTGCGAAGGAAAGTCTCGGGGTTCTAAAATTAACTCCCCTTGAGATAACTGAGTTTCCATCCCCGAACGGGAGTACCCACGGGGGTGTTGGATGGCCAGGGGGGACCTGCCCCGGGCGTAGGCCTGGGGTGTCTGTGTCCAGCATGATAAGAACGACCATGGCAGCATGGGCACGGGTCCGGGGACGGAGACCTGGACCACTCTCGGGGTGTGTACCCCCGATGCCTGGGAGAGCGAGACCTCCGCGATGACACAGATAGCGGTGACACTGGTTTGTGATAGTACTCCAGTGGATCCAGGCCCAGAAAGGGTGAAGGTGGCCTAAGCCATGGTGACATTGGTTGGAGGAACGGAGAAGGAGGTTCTGGATAGGCCGGTGGGGACCCAGGCCTTCTGGGCGGCGTGTGTAGCACAGGGGGAGGGCTTGTTGCTAGCAGCAGCGCAGCCCTGTCTGGAAAAGGGCTGTGGTGCCGGGCTTTTGCTTTCGCCTTTCCCCTCCCCTGCGGGGCTGGCACTGCCCCCTCCTGCGCCGGGGATCTCGGCCCCGCTGTCAGCGCCGCGCTTGGCCCGCTCAGCTGCGGTGCTGCGCGGATAATGTCTTCCGGTGCCTGCAGGCTCCGTGCCTGTTGGCCCTGCACCGCTGGTACTGTGGGGGTAGGTGCCGCCTGTGGCGGTGCTGCCGGTTCCGGCGCTTGCCTTGCCGACGCTCTAGGCGCCGCGCATGCCGGCTGTTTCATAATCGGAGGCTCAGCCTCTGCCACGTGCACTGCCGCGGTGCCGCTTGCCTGAGTATGCAGCTGGGGGCTGTGTGCTCCGCCCGTCCTGCTCGCTGAAACCACCGGCAGGGATCGAGCTGGGGAGAGCTTCCTCCGTTTTTGCACCAACGGGGTGAGAGAAGCTGCCTTCCTCTTGTGGAACCCAGAGGGCCCTTCTGATTGCCTCTCCGGCACGTCTGGCTGGAGGGCCTTATCAAACAAGAGCATTTTAAGATGCATTTCTCTGTCTTTCCTGGCCCTGGCTGTGAGCTTAGCACAGTGGGAACACTTCTGGGTAACGTGTGATTCCCCCAGGCATTGGATGCATTCACTATGCCCATCGGAGGCCAGCATAGCTTCGCGGCAGGACTCACACTTTTTAAAGCCTGAAGAAGCCATCGCGGTGAGTCTGTACTGTTAATAGGGTACTTAGCACCTAGTCCGTGCCTGTTTCCCCGAATTGCGGACACCCGCCTGCAGGCAGCGGGCGGCCTACTGGCCTTCACGTCCACTCCTCTTCTCCGCTCCTCTCTCTCTCTTTTATTATTTTCCTTTTTTTTTTTTTTTTTAATACTCTCTTTGTCCTCTCTCTCTTTTTTTTTTTTTTTTTTTGAAAAGAAACAACAATCTACACCTAAAAACACTGTCTAATCTGACTCTGGCTGTAGCCTGAGCGGATTCCGTCTGCAGCCGATGGCGGTTGAGAAGGAACTGGCGGGGACCGGATCGTGCAAGGAGTGGCGCGCGCCGGCGCATGCGCGATCCAGGAGAAACTGCTGGAAGATTTCCGATCTGCGGCGCCGGGCGAGCCTGACACCTATTGTGGAGCACCCATGGGGACACTCGATGAAGAAGTGGCAATTTAGACGTGTTGCCAGTGGCATGCTAATGAGGTGCTGAATATGAATTTCAGTGCCTCATTGGTATTCTTGTAAACGGCCATTAGCATGGCTATTTTGAAGATTTCTCTAAGTGCAGACGCAGCCAATGAGAAATATTTTCCTTTTAGCCACAGAGGAAAGAGTATTATTGTTAATACTGTAGCACTGAGGAGCTTAAGTCAGTCATCAGGTCCCCATTGTGTCAGGTGCTGTACAAACATGGAACAAAAAGTTCTGGAAAACATCATTACTAATGCAGAAGGAGAAATCCAGCCATGTCTCCTGTGTCTGCACAGGGTCCTATATGACAAAAAAGGGGGAATTGTCCTATATAAAAAAGTGGGGGGGGGCTGAACAGGGAGCTCTAAAAAAGTTCATAGCCTTGCACAGCAGCACACAATAAATTGAGTAGAGAGGGGCATGATTTGGTTAATCGATCTGTACTTGTAGAAATCCTCTTTTGGGGGCATAGCAAGAATGTAGCTTTGCCTTTTTTAACTATAGGGGGTTGGGAGGGAGGATTCCCTAGCACTCTTACATCTCTTCAGTACCTAACTCAGCTGTAGGGACCTGGAGAGAGCAAATAGATCTTCAAAATCACTCCTGCAGGACTCAGGTTTTTTTTAGAATTGATATAGACTCTTTTGTTTTAGAAGCCTATGTAGATCAGGTACAACTCAGATCAGGGTTCACCTCTCTGGGAACTTACAAGACCACTTTCCAGCATACAAGTTCAGACCTACAATCCTTATTCTGTGCAACCTCAGTTGGAAAAGAAGGCAATGAATAAGGATTACAAAGTGAGCATTAAACACACGTATTTTCTCCTTAAACAAAAAAGTATACCGCCCTTCTTTTAATTCCCCAGGTCATTCAAAATCCATAGAGTCTTGTAAACCAACTCATACCTCCTTAAAGTCAATATTTTGGATTGTATAAATGCTCAATAAAGGAGTCTATTCGGTTTTTCACGTGGTAGAGAATGTCACTAGAAACTCACTGAGACACTTTATAGAATCATAGAACACTAGGACCGGAAGGGGCCTCGAGAGGCCATCAAGTCCAGTCCCCTGCCCCGACAGCAGGACCGACCACTATCTACACCATCCCTGATAGACATCTATCTAGTCTGTTCTTAAATATCTTCAGCGAGGGAGATTCCACAACCTCCCTTGGCAACTTATTCCAGTACTTGACCACCCTGACAGTTAGGAACTTTTTCCTAATGTCTAACCTAAACTTCCCTTGCTGCAGCTTAAGTCCATTGCATCTTGTTCTCTCCTCAGAGGCCAAGAAGAACAAGTTTTCTCCCTCCTCCTTATGACACCCTTTAAGATATCTGAAAACCGCTATCATGTCCCCCCCTCAATCTTCTCTTTTCCAAGCTAAACAAGCCCAATTCTTTCAGCCTTTCTTCATAAGTCATGTTCTCCAGACCTTTTATCATTCTAGTTGCTCTTCTCTGGACCTTCTCTAATTTCTCCACATCTTTCTTGAATTGGGGTGCCCAGAACTGGACACAATATTCCAGCTGAGGCCTAACCAGTGCCGAGTAGAGCGGAAGAATGATTTCTCGTGTCTTGTTCACAACACACCTGCTAATGTCTTATATACCACCCCTTTGTATTAAATTTCAGTTTTTAAGTATCTGAATACAATTTGTCCTGTCAAAATTGTGTTGCAAATTGAAAGGTCTAGAAACATAGTACCTACACAACATAAACATCCCTAACCAGGTTCTTGTCAGCTCAACAGAAAGATGCCTCTACTTGAAAGATAGCTATACCGTCAAACCTCAATTTAATGGACTAATGTGGAGAAGGGCTGTCCGTTAATGCTGAAAGTCCATTATATCTGAATGGTTATATTGTATGACGATGTACTGACTTCCCTGCCCATCACTCACTCCATGCACACAGGGCTGGGGGAGAAGAGCTCCTGCACCCTGTCACAGTCCCCCCACCCGACGACTGACCCTCTGACCCTGGAGGCCCCAGCCGCTGCAGTGGATCCTCCAGCCCTGGCGGTCCCAGCCACTCCAGCAGCTTCTCCAGCCCCGACGGTGGCTCTGGTGCATCCCCAGCATTTATTTAGGTGCGGTGGGGGGGCTGGCAGACAGCATCCATTATTTCCAAAGTCCCTTGTATCAGGGTCCACTAAAGCGAGGATTTACTGTATTAGAACTGTAGTTGTGTGGCTTCACCAAATAACAACAATCAGCATCAGAACAGTATAGTGAGGAGGAAAAAGTTCCTACAAGAAGAAAACCCTGCACTTGCCTAATAGAAACCAGTTACCAATCATATCATATACGTAATACAGATCTATCCACCAGATATCCTTTGTTTAACATCAGCAGTGCATCTAGTCACAAGACACAAACAGATAGCATTGGCAAATCAAAAGTAGAAATATTTGGTTTTAAAAATGATGACAGCTTTAATAAAGTCATATGATTTATCTCTCATTATGTTGGAAGATCTGCACATCTGTGTGATGACCTACTGTGTTTACACATATGTTCCTTACAGACTCTCTGCTACCTCTGATGGGTGGCAGAGAAAAATTCAGCACTCTTACACTAGCATTTTAGATTGTTACATGTCCTCCCAAAACACAGAGAGCTGGGAAGGTTTTCTTTTAAGCACACAGTCAACAGCCAGCCTTTTGAACACATTGACGAGTATATTTTGTAAATCTGGGCAGGTCTACACTTAATATGTTGCAGCGTGTGTCACAGCAGCCCATCAGCAAA
The DNA here is from genome assembly GCF_033958435.1 of Carettochelys insculpta. Taxonomy (NCBI): domain Eukaryota; kingdom Metazoa; phylum Chordata; order Testudines; family Carettochelyidae; genus Carettochelys; species Carettochelys insculpta. The sequence continues at coordinate 35,521,610 of NC_134137.1, read as the reverse complement.
GATGCCGCTAAACTGATGGGGGGGGCTTCTTCAGTTGGTCTAATTAATCTATCTCAGCAAATGGGGGTAACCATGTCACTGGGAGAAGCTGTCCTGTCAACACAGCACTATCTACACCAGGGATGAGGTCAAAACAAAACAACAGAAGTGTAGCACTTTAAAGGCTAACAAAATGATTTATTAGTTGATGAGCTTTCGTGGGACAGACCCACTTCATCAGATCAATCACATTTCCAATACAGATTGGCATCTATAAGTACAGAGGTCAAAAAAAAATTTGCAATAAAAACTGACAATCAAGTACGTTGGACTGAAGGAGGGAGATGAAGGGTGGAGGATGTTATGTGTCTTGCTTGAGATAATTATGAGCATCAAAAGAAGGGAAGCAGTCATTCTAGTGAGTGAGTAGTAACAGAGAGAAAGCTGTGCTAGTCTATATACTATAAAAACAAAAAAGCCGTCAAGTAGCACTTTAAAAACTAACAAAATAATTTATTAGGTGGTGATCTTTCCTGGGACAGACCCACTTCTTCAGACCATAGCCATGCCATACTTAAGCCATACTTAAATGTTCAGTCTGTTCTGGTCTGGCTATGGTCTGAAGAAGCGGGTCTGTCCCACAAAAGCTCATCTAATAAATTATTTTGTTAGTCTTTAAACTGCTACTTGACTGTTTTTTTGTTCTAATGAATGAGGTAATTGTTATTGTTGTTCATACCAAGTGTAAATGTGTCAAATTTGAATATGGACTCCAATTCACAACTTTATCTATGTAATCTCTTTTTAAAGTCTCTTTGTTCTAAGACACAAATTCTCAGGTCTTTAACAGAATGGCCCACTCTACTGAAGTGTTCACTGTCTGGCTTATGTGTATTGAGATTCCTGGTGTCTGCTGTGAGTCCATTCATTCTTTGGTGAAGAGTTTACCCAGTCTGTCCAACATACATAGTGGCAGGGCATTGTTGGCACATAATTGCATACATAATATTGGTCGAAGTACATGAGAATGTGCCCTTGATCTTGTAACTAACATGGTTAGGTCCAGTGATGGTATCCCCAGAATAAATATGTGGACAATGTTGGCAGTGGGCTTTGTTGCAAGGAAAAATTCCAGGATTAGTATAACTGTGGTGTAGCCTGTGATTGCTAGTGAGAATCTTTCTTACGTTAGGAGGTTGTCTACAGGAGAAGAGCGGACGGTCACTAGGGCCTTCCGGAGTGTAGCATCATGATCCAGAATAGATTGTAGGTTTTTAATGATGCATTGCAGGGGTTTGAGTTGGGGGCTATAGGTGACGACAAGTGGTGTTCTGTTATTGATCTTCTTGGGCCTATCTTGAAGTAGCTGGTTTCTGGGTATTTGTCCTGGTGGGCAATTAAGTTTTACAAATGCTTGGTAGAGGTCTTGAAGTTGTGTTGTTTTTGAAAACACAGACTAACTCAGCTACCTCTCTGATACTTGAAGTTTTCAGTCTCTGTCAGTAGGATCAGGGCAGATGTGATTGTATCTAAAGGCTTGACTATAAACGATGGATTGTTTAGTGTGTGCTGGATGGAAGCTGGAGGTATGTAGGTAAGTGTTGCAGTTGGTGGGTTTCTGGTAGACAGTGCTGTCAATGTGGCCATCAGAGATTTGTACTGTGGTGTCCAAGAAATGTACTTTTCACGGGGAATAGTCAATGCTGAGATTGATGGTAGGATGCAGGTTGTTAAAATCTCTGTGGAATTCTTCCAGAGTCTCTTTACAGAGGGGTCCAAATCATAAAGATGTCAAAAAGGGGATAATAAACATGCGGACAAGGGGCACCCAGTGGACATAAGATACCTAGATTTCCAGAAAGTCTTTGACACGGTCCCACACCAAAGGCTTTTATGTAAATTAGGCGGTCATGGGATAAGAGGAAAGATCCTTTCATGGATCGGGAATTGGTTAAAAGACAGAAAAGAAAGGGTTGGAATAAATGGTAAATTTTCACAATGGAGGGGGGTAACTAGGGGTGTACCCCAGGGGTCAGTCCTGGGACCGATCCTGTTCAACTTGTTCATCAATGATCTAGAAAATGGGGTAAGCAGTGAGGTGGCAAAGTTTGCAGATGACACCAAGTTGTTCAGGACAGTCAAAAGCAAAAGGGATTGTGAAGAACTACAAAAAGATCTCAACAAACTGAGTGATTGGGCAGCAAAATGGCAAATGAAATTTAATGTGGGTAAGTGTAAGGTAATGGACATTGGAAAAAATAACCCAAATTACACGTACAACATGATGGGGTCAAATTTAGCTATGACAGATCAGGAAAGGGATCTTGGAGTTATAGTGGATAGTTCTCTGAAGACATCCACGCAGTGTGCAGCGGCAGTTAGTAAAGCAAATAGGATGTTAGGAATTATTAAAAAAGGGATAGATAATAAGACAAAAGATATCATACTTCCCCTATATAAAATTATGGTACGCCCACATCTTGAGTACTGCGTGCAGATGTGGTCTCCTCACCTCAAAAAGATATATTGGCATTAGAAAAGGTACAGAAAAGGGCGACTAAGATGATTAGGGGTTTGGAACGGGTCCCATATGGGGAGAGGCTAGAGAGACTGGGACTTTTCAGTCTGGAAAAGAGGCGATTGAGGGGTGATATGATAGAGGTATATAAAATCATGAATGGTGTGGAGAAAGTGAACATAGAAAAATTATTTACCTTTTCCCACAATACAAGAACTAGGGGACACCAAATGAAATTGATGCGTAGTAGGTTCAAAACTAATAAAAGGAAATTTTTCTTCACACGGCGCACAGTCAACCTGTGGAACTCCTTGCCCGAGGAGGCTGTGAAGGCCAGGACTCTATTAGGGTTTAAAAAAGAGCTCGATAAATTTTTGCAGGTTAGGTCCATAAATGGCTATTAGCCAGGGGTAAAGTATGGTGCCCCAGCCTTCAGTACAAGGGCAGGAGATGGATGGCAGGAGATAAATCACTTGATCATTGTCTTCTGTTCTCCTTCTCTGGGGCACCTGGCATTGGCCACTGTCAGCAGACGGGATACTGGGCTGCATGGACCTTTGGTCTGACCCAGTATGGCCATTCTTATGTTCTTATGATATAGCATAAGTGAAGGAGGGGTAACGGGACAAAAGCTAAGGTATCCTTGTTAAAACTATGTCACTCAATGTGATTTTTTCAACACCTGCGCAACACAGTGATACCAAAGCAAGTTTATAGTTTAGATCTGGCCACTGTTTTGCCCACCATTCCAAAAGAGCTCACAGTTAAGGAACATATAACACTTGCAGTAAATATAGGTGACTAAAACATTTACTGAAATGAATTAGTACCTAAGATGCCTGAGATGGAAGGGGACAGGATTTGAAGAGTACTTAAGTGCCCTGAGCCTTCACAATTCATGAACAAATTAGATTAATGGTGAAGTGTCTGACATTTTGATGAGAAGTTTAGGCAATCATCATCATGTTTTCACACCCAATTACAAGGTCACAGCAGGTAAACCCTGAAAGACAGATGCATGAAATGCATGATAATGGACACTTTTTTGAGACATTAAATATCTCATTTTAGCACATGTTCAGGATACCTACACTGGGTAAATTTAATAACAGTTTCTAAAACAATTCTATTGAATTGTTTTAAAATCTCAGAGGGATAGTCATGTTACTCTGTAACGTCAACAAACAGTTCTACAGCACCTTAGGCTATGTTTAGACTAAAGTTATTTTGGGATACAAATGTATCTTCGAATACCAACTCTACATTTACCCACTGTAATCATAGCAGCAGCACTATTTCAAGTGCAGCATTCCATTTCGGCTACCCCTCATTATGAGAGGGGTAGTGGCAACCTTGAAATAGCCACTTATTTGGAACTTGTTTGGGTGGCACAAAGTTTGAAATAAGTTACCTCAAAATAATTTACACAATTTGCATTGCACAGATTGCACAAATTATTTCCAGTTAGGGAAATAGTCTAGATGTAGCCTTAAAGACTAACAAATATACTAGGTCATGAGATTTGTGTGGGTAAAACCCACTTTATCATATAAGTTGGAGTGGAAACTACAGAATCCAAGGTATATATGGCAGCTAAATAAATCAATACACAAGAAGTTACCTGTCGTTAGCAGGACCAGTTAATGAAGAACATTAAGTTGCATGTGTCTCATTGATAGCAAGTGATGTGATGAAATCTCCCCACCTGTGATATTCACACATATATTGCATTATTAATGAGACCTTCTTTTCTCTGCTATATATGCCCTGGATTCTGCACTTTCCACTCCAACTCATCTGATGAAGTAGGTTTTACCCACAGAAGCGCATGACCTAATACATTTGTTAATCTCTAAGGTGCCATAGGTCTACTTGTTCTTGTTTTTCAAATGGGTATATTCAAGACTGTGATGAGCAGAATTATTTTTACTTCTACTAATCTAACTAAAAAAACTATAAAGACTAAATAAAGGATTTATGTGGTGATGAGCTTTCATGGGACAGACCTGCTTCATCAGATGTGATGAAGTGGGTCTGTCCCATGAAAGCTCATCACCGAATAAATCATTTTGTCAGTCTTTAAAGTGCTACATATCTGCTGCTTTGTTTTGTTGGAGTACAGACTAACACGGCTACCTCTCTGTCACTTTAAAAAACAAAACAAAACAAAAACAAAACAAACCTATTTTCATCTTTTTTTTTTCACTCTAGACATGTTCATGATACAGGGATGCTTTTCATCAATTTTCCCACTATATACAAGGCTATTACAATCATCTGACAGGTGATTTTCATTGACAGCTGCCCCAACTTAGCAGACTGAACACCATCATAAGCACATGATCAGTCAGAAAGGATTTGATGTGGCAGAAATAGGCAAAAACAGAGTTCTGGGTAGTTCAGATACAAACATTTCGAATGTACTTAACTAGCGCTGGACCTTGAAACACCTTAAATTGTAAAATGTAGCTGGCTTTGGATAACTAATCTGTCCAAATATATAAGCACACACATGCAAACTCCTCTGGAAAGTTTGTGTGCGAATTTTATTATTTGATGAATGTTATAATAATTAGCCCAGATATTATGCACCAATTTCTAAATTAATTATAAAATGTACTAAAATGATCTCAATGACTGCTCCCTTTATGTCCATAATATTGGTAGATTCATTTTTCTTGACTTTGCAGTTACTTGTTATTTTCTTGACTATACTTATTAGCATGCATTCATATGCCCATGCTTTCAGACATTGTAGTCTATGATTGATGTAGACTATTGAACATTTTTGAATTACGAATGTATCTGTTGCCCCAGGACACTGGTTAACAAGTTATTTCATGAGCTGATTCCAGTGTGGCACAACATTGGAATGAATAAAATATTGTGCTCCAGCAATAGTGAAACCTGAACATGAATTCATGCACCTTAAATGTATGTAGTTGATTAAAAGGTAACCCTGAAGGTTATTGAACAGGCTGTACTACACCAGGGAAGAATTTTTCCACTTTCTTGAATGCCAGTCCCTAGAAGAAGTCTGTGTGTATTTAGAAGTTGGGGAGAAAGGGGTGTGTGTGGTTTTTTGTTGTTTCCTTTATTATGAATAAAAACTCCTAAAAATGAACCACAAAGCCAATGTGAAAGTTGAATTGAGCACAGACATCAATGACCATAATAAACAATCTGTGGGAGACATTAAGCACAGAAGTATTTTGATTAATCTCTTCCAAATTGCATTTTCGTCCTCTAAAATCCTCATGATGCTTCCATGCTAGTGCAGCATTTTATGAGATGTTCACTTAACATCAGAGATAGAGCTTGACACTCTCTAGACTGGCACTCTTTCGCCCAGCAACATCTGTAATCCAGCTTGATTTTAGTTAGCCAGATGGCCACTTACATTGTTGTGGCCAAGTTTCCTGTGGTCCTATAAAGTTTGTTTACAGCCACGAGTCCTGGCTCTCAGAGTTTTGTAGCTGTAATTTACCCCCAAAGATCTTATAAAAGCCCAGTAAGCAGAGAAAGTATGGGTAATGTTGCTAGACAATATTGACCTCCTGTGATCAGGCAAAATTTTTTGTTCAACATCAGTCAGGTCCCAAGCATGCTGGACTAGAGAAGTTCAACCTGTTCTAGAGCTCTCATTGGCTGCAATGAGAAGGATGGAATTTGAGTGTATTGGGGGTTATCTTCAATTAATTAAATTAAACACAAGTCTAAGTCAATTAGCTTAGATTTATTTCTGTGCTATTTGACCTGCAATCTGGTTAATGGTGAAGTGCTTCACAAAAATCTATGGTTAACATAATTTTTATGTTTGCTTGCAGTTCCTCTTCATGGTCCAGGATGTTTGATTAAATGTCTGAATTCTGCTGTCAAGCATCACGCTTTCTTACACAGAGCACTATCATTACTTCCCAGTGTATCTAAGACCTGCCTTCAATAAACCTACTTCCCTGCACAATTAGTTCTTCCTGCCCCCACAGCAATGCTTGTTGCTCCCCATCCCCACACATGCCTGAACCTCTGATATCCAGACCTTGTATCCAAATTGTTATTTCCACAAGACATTCTTCCACCTCCATTTCTAGCTAGCCATCCCTTCTTCCACACATCACTCTTGGTTTTGCTCACCAGTGCAATGGCAGAACTTGGGAAGAGAACAGGGAATAGGAAGAGGAGGGGATCAGGAGAGGATAGTGAGAGACTGATGTTGTCATTCATTGCTACCTATGGTCCAGGTGCTTCTTTCTGATTGATTCTTGTGGTCTCTCTTAAGCATACAGGTTATGTGACCTACTGGAGAACAAAATTTAATTTGCTTTCCATTACTCAACTGGTGTCCAGAAAGCAAGGTCAAGTGGGCAAACACTGGTTGTTCAGATTATTTAATTTCACTCAACTAACATTGCTATGCAGACTGAATGTCTAATCCAGTGCCAGCAAGACCTGACTGCTGCTGAATGACAGAATTTGATGTACCACAGGAGATCAGTATTGTCTAGCAGCATTACCAATGCTTCTGCTTTAAAGGTAAATTATAAAAAAAATAATAATAATTGGAGATACACACCTCCTAGAACTGGAAGGGATGTTGGGAGGTCATCTAGTCCAGTCCCCTGCCCTCTTGGCAGGACCAAGCACCATTCCTGACATCTATTTGTCTTTGTCCTGAAATGGCTTGAGCTCACAACCCTGGGTTTAGGAAGCCAATGCTCAAACCACTGAGCTATCCCTCCTGCCAACCAAATAACAGCATAGAACACTGAGAGACAGGACTGGCGGCCGAAAACAAACTTTATTGGAATACGGTAAACTTGGCTACACATGATAAGAAATCATCTGGCAAACTAAAATCATGCTGGATTAGGGATGTTGTCAAGCAACAGAGTGCTGGAGTAGAGAGGTTCAACCTGTACTTAGAAACGATTTCTATTTAGCACGATATTTCATTCTGGAGTAGCAGAATGCAATAATTTTTTTCTTCTAGTAATATTGCGTGATATAGTGGCAAGCACCTCATGCAGGCATTTAGTTATGTTTTCTTTCATTTTTCTGCTGTGAGTTATAAAACATTGGCCCAACTTGTTCTGTGTATTGCTCTGATCTGCTGTGAGTAGGGTAGGAGCAAAAGTAAATGTTCTTTCCATTGAGTTATTTTCTCTGTATCTGTACTAGATTTTACAACATTACCCACCCAAGGACTTCACAGTCACAAAACACATCCTCAAAAACCATGAGACTAGTTTAATAATTATAGCTGAGTCTACACTACTTTCTTCTTTCAAAAGGGGAATGCAAATAAGTGAGATTGGAAATGAAAATAAGGGGCTGGTTTACATATTTCATGCCTTATATTATTGCACAATCTCACTTCTGAAAGAGACTGCTTTCAAAACACAAACAGCCACATAGACGGGGTTCCTTTAAAAACAAACCCCGATTTTGAAAGAACCCTTCTTCCTATTTTCTTTCAGGACGAAGAATTCCTTCCAAAAGGGGATTTGTTTCTGAAGGTACCCCCATCTCAATGGCTGTTTTTGTTTTGAAAGCACTCTCTTTCGGAAGCAAGATAACATGAGAATATGCAAATGAGGTGCAACATATGTAAATCCATGCCTCATTTGCATTCTGATCTCACTTATTTGCATTCCCCCCTTTGAAAGGGGAATGTAGTGTAGGGGAAGCCTTCGAAATTAAAAAGTAAGTTTCAGACTGCTTTTCTATTATGGTGTTCATAGCCTTTAAAGCTTAAAATTTTCTGGCTTCTCTCTGAAATCAGGAGAAGAGAACGTTACCAAACCTAAGTATTTTTGCCAAACACATGTGAATACAGGAACTTGCACATGTCAAGCTAGCCTTAGTTAACCTCTGCCAGTCTCTGCTTCTCTACCTCTGGGCCAATGACAAAGGTGGGCCTAACATTGTTCAGTGGAAGCACACAGACGCAAAGAAAATTAGTACGTTGTCTACAATATTATACAAGTCATTGAAAAGTGAAAAAAGATGCTGTACGTCTTGCATTTCTAGAGCCCTAGTTTTAGCATATTATTAGCTCTCAAGTGGAACAGAAGTATTTAATGGTCTCTCTGTCAAGTCCCTTGTTGCCATCATTTGTCTATATTTCAAAATCTTGCTACTCTTTGACACAATTAAGCATAAGTGGAAGCCTCCCCTCAGCAGAGGCATGAGAGTGAAGTACAGAAGCAATAATAAACTGATAATGGGAAACTTAAACGGCAGCTTCCCACATTATTCTATGCTCCAGTTAACGCTGGGAGCTCCCTTAAAATCAGCAGCTACACTGAAATTTCAACATATTAGCCAATAATTTTATAAACCAACAGTGAAGCAAGTGAAATGAGATTTTTAAATGCTCTTGAAAATGTCTTCTTGCATTTTGTATCAATTGAGGTTAAGTCTGTACTTGGTAGGGCTTGTTTTTTTCAACTGTTGGTAGTCACATTCTCATTTATATATAAAGTACTTAACTGCTAAGGAAAAGCAAATATCCATGCCATCAAGTGGATCAATATCAAATGATAGGTACAGACAGAAATTAGTGAGCCAATTCTCTTTGATATCTATATGCTTATAGGAAAAACACAGTAGGGTCTCACAATTAATTAACTTAATGTTTGTGAATTCAATTATTCGTGAGCGGCTGAGCGGCCACTTTCCCCGGGGCAGAAGTGCTGCCAGCTGCCGCTTCCCCTAAGACCCCAAGCAGGAGCGCTGGCAGCCACTGCTTCCTCCGGTGCTCTGGGCAGGAGCACCAGCACCCACCGCTTCCTCTGGGTCTCCAGCCACCGCCCCATATTCACTAAAAATCAACATTTGTGAGGGTTCTAAACATGGAACCCTCATGAATGTTGAGATCCTGCTGTTCTCTCCAAAAATATGAGTTTTACCATCACCTCCAATGAAGCCAGGATCTCGCCCATAGATTGGTTTTCCCATAGGCAAGCTTTAACTTTTCATTTTGTGTTTCATCTAAGGCCCTCTTTAAGACTTCAACTTCAAGGAGATTTTGTGGAACCCCAAAGATGGAACCCCATGGCATTCTAATGTATTCTGCAAAATTACTACCTTCAGAATACATTATGCAAATGGTGTGGAGTGAGAGGAGTAATAAATGTATTTTGGCTATTCAAGATTTCAGACAAGGGAGGGAAGGTAACCTTGGTTTTAGGTTAATCACGGTTGAACTACATTTTTAATTTAAACATAGTTGTAAGAGTGTGGCCAGCAATGTTATTCAACATGAAAGGTTTTCTCCCAACAAGACGAGTGTCTGAATATTACATGGTGCATTATTTGTTTTAAGAAGAAAAGTATCGACAGTCCACATAGTTGTAATGAAATACTGTTATTTTAATAACATACATAGATTCTGTGCTCAAACACATTAAAATGAAGTACAACAGCCATAATCCAAGTAGGCATCCTTCAGTCTGCATAGACTATGGATTGCGCCCTTTATAGTTTCAATTGAGGACTTCATTTACAGCGTCTACTGTGACTATGAAGACCCACACGAGAGTGACAGTCCTTGCTGCGTCTCTTGCAGATGTGGTGGGTGTCTGGTAAGTCCTTAATGTGCTTTCTGTGCGCTCACTTCTCCTCTGCTAGCTGTCTGATCCTCATCTCGCCCTTCTGAAGGCCCTTGAGTAACCCCTGCCTCCATCTGCTGCGGTCGTCTGCTAGTTCTTCCCAGTTGTCCAGCTCGATGTCTACCTCTCTGAGGTCTCTCTTGCAGACATCTTTGTAGCGCAACTGGGGGCATCCGGGTGGTCTTTTGCCAGAGGCTAGCTCACCATACAGGATGTCTTTTGGAATCCTTCCATCATTCATCCTGTGGACGTGGCCAAGCCAGCGGAGCCGACGCTGCCTGAGGAGGGTGTGCATGGTTGGGATTCCAGCTTGCCTGAGGACGGCGGTGTTGGTCACTCTGTCCTTCCATGATATTCCAAGGATGCGCCTGAGGCAGCACAAGTGGAAGACGTTCAGCCTCTTTTCCTGGCGGGCATACAGGGTCCAAGTCTCGCTGCCATAAAGGAGGGTGCTGATGATGCAGGCTCTGTAGACTTGCATTTTGGTGTGAGTGTACAGCTTGTTGTTATTCCACACTCTCTTGCTGAGTCTGGACAGAGTTGTGGCCGCTTTTCCAATCCTCCTATTTAGCTCAGTGTCCAACGACAGGGTGTCAGTGATGGTGGACCCGAGGTAAACGAACTCGTGGACGACCTCTAACGTATAGTTGTCAATGCTGATTGATAGGGATTCAGCAACATCCTGCATGATATTATTTAGCTGGATATCCACTTACCATGAGTGTAGCCAAGTTTCCCATGGTCCCATAAAGTTTGTTTACAGCCTCCAGTTCTGTGCTGTTATTTAGCTGTAATTTATCCCTAACTGTCTTCCAAGAGCCCTGTTAGCAGTGGAAGTTTTGGTAATGCTGTTAGCATTGACCTCCTGTAGTTGGGCAAATTCTCTCATTTGGCACACATCAGGTCGCAAGGGTGCCGGATGAAAGAGGTTTAACTTGTATTTGTTTAATTTTCCATCTCCATGGCTTTTAGTGATGCATATAAGGAATCAACCTTCAAAATCTGGAATCCCATAATGTGATAATAGTAAACTCAAATAAAAATATAGTGAGGGGTCTGACAGTCTTGCTGGGTCCCTGGGCAAGATGGGGTGACAGTGGCTCTGTGCTTCTGGAAGGGGCGGTGCCTCAAGCAGAAGAAACAGTAGTAGGAGAAGCCAGCCCTCAGTACTGCTTGGAGTGTACCACATCATGTCCCCTCCCCTCCCAGCCACTCTTTAGTGCAGCCTGGAATGCACCACACAGCGCTCCAATAGCCATTTAAATGCCCCAGGGCTACTGCAGTGGCAGCCAGGAGCCCTGCACCCTTTCAGTCATTGGACCCCAGGACAACTGCCCCCTTTGCCTCCCCCCAGCCCCCTGCCCTATCAGTGGACTGGATTATATTTAAAACAAATGAGTTATGTCTACACTAAGACATCACTTGAAAGAAGCCCTTCTGGAAGATGTCTTCCAAAAGAGTTTCTTTTGAAAGAGTGTGTCCACACACAAAAAAGCAGATAAAAAGAGTGATCTGCTCTTTCCAAAGAGACCGTCCACACAGCCCCCACTCGTTCAAGAGAACAGGCCAGGGATCGAAAAGTCAGGTCCCATGAGGACTGCTCTTTTGGAATAAAAAGGGTTTGCAGAGCATCTACATACACTTTCTTTCGAAAGAAGCTTTCGAAAGGGGGCACTCTTCCTGAAACGGGGAAGGAAGAGGGATTGCGAAAAAAGTGCCTCATTCTTTAGATTTACTTTCAAAAGAACACTTTTTGTGTGTAGACACTCCACTTTTGTACAGATGTCCAAAAAATCTTTCGAAAGAACTTGCTAGTGTAGACGCAGCCACGGAAAAGCACTTTGTCAGTAAATAACCTTAGATTCCAAGACTCAGGGAGCTAGCCTGGGATGTGGGAGATCAAAATTTAGTTTCCTGCTTTACTAGACTTTCTGTGTGACCTCGGGCAAGTAATTTAATCTGCACCTCAATTCCCCATCTGTGAGATGTGGATAAAAATACTTCATTTCCTTTAAATACATTAAATACTTGTCACAGAGACCATACATGTCTCTGGCTACATCTACACTAATCAGAGTGATGGGTTGGAGAATGCAATAGAAATAAATTTGCAACTCAATATATAACGCCCATGAAAACAGTATGGATCTCTGTAAAGTAGAAGCTTCAGAATTCCAAGATCTTTTGGAAAAGTGATGCCCCAGTTCAAAAAGGTAATAATTCAGGAAAATAGGGCTTTTGTCAGACTAGATGATCACAATGTCCCTTCTCGCTTTTCCTATGGATCTGTGAATTGCAGACTGGTAGGAAATAATGACATTTCCCTGACTGGAATATGGTGAAGAACAGTCAGTGGGAAATATCCACGAGGAAATTGTTTCATGAATTAACTGCCTAGGGTAACCCAATAAGCAATTTGGATTTGACATCTGCATAATCGTTACTGAAGAAACTCATTTCACTTATCTCTCCCTCCCATACGCTTCTAATTTTTTCAACAAGTGAATCTTTTCTTCTTTTTCAGTGGAATTTATCTTCTGATTTATGATAATGAAATCCCAAAAATTTGATGGATTATTCAAAACCTTGAAATAATTCATTGCAACATTTCTTTTTACTTTTTTTTCCACTCAATAATCTATCATAAGTGACTGTAATTGTAACTCAGGACCTGAACTGAGTCATTAGCTTTCATTGTACAATCAGTGAACACTTTTGATTCCATTAAAGGTGCATTTACATATTTAACAATGAATACTGGAGACAAACACAGAAAGAACCTTTTAATAACATGGTGTGAATAACAGTATTAACACCATGAACAATAAATCTCCACTGACTGGCCTTAGAAATTCATTTGACAGAGGTAATTTTTCATTGCCAAATTACGTTTCATTTTCTATAGGGTCTCAAACTTTATGTATAGCTTGAACTCTACTATTGTACCCCTTTGATTATGCCAATATCATTATCGCTACTATACTTTGAATTCATTCCAAAACCAAAATCATTCTACCAAAGATTAACCATCTTGAGAGATTCTTCTTATACTTCTTATACTTCCATTTCACTAACTTCAGTATGAGTATATGATCCTTTCTTAGCAAACAAAGACATTATTTCCATCTTTCACTCAAAAAGGACAATGTGGGGACTAAAACAGGAGGTGTGAGTTGTATGAATGATGAAAAGGTGCTTTGATTTTTTGAATTTCTTTGTGAAAGTCTCTGTGTGGGGGTGAAGAGGTCCAGGGGGCTGGGAAGGGACAGGGAAGAGTTAGCCCATGCTTGGACAGAATATCCTGCTTAGTGATCCACTCTGTTTTGAGGTGAGAGTTATTCCACAGATTATGCCCCCTTTCCCCTCCTCCCCATCAGTGGGCCTGACTACAGTTAAAACAAATGACCATGCAACGAACTAATGGAACCATTTATACCCACGATGCCACTCCCCCACATGTAAATTTCTTTCCAGTAATAAAGAAATGCACATACAGCAATTATCCTTTCATTATACTGCTGCCCATCAAAGTGAGTACATGTGTGAATCAAACAATAGCAAGACTGAAGTCCCTAAGGATCTCAAAGTGCACTCCTCTCTTTTAGGGGTAAGATCTCTGCTTGTGATAGGGGGTTAGATTTTTAAAATCATTAATTTCTTTTTTCATGGTGCAAGTTTTGTTGGGCAGCAGTGTCCTGAGTATCGGAGCATTCTAGTCTGCAAAGAGTAGATGTAATTTTCTCGCCAATCAGAGGTGGCCAGATGTGTTCTTGGAAGCTCCTGGGGTGGGTGTGTGTGTGTGTAAGTCTAAAGGCCCAGATCCTTAGAAGATCTCAGGCATAGCCCCATTCAGTGCTGCAACACTTAAAGCCCAGGTGACTGACTGCCCAGCGGAATTTTCATCTGTGAATTATGCGCCCAGGTTCTCCATACAGTGGATGGGAAGAGTTTCCTTCTTCAGGAAGGGATTTTCAGAAGCTAATCAATTAAGTAGCACAGAAGTAGGGATAGGAAAGGTGTTTAGGTGCCTAAATGGCTTGACCTTATTGATGTACTGGCAATAGGGTACAAGTGAAGGGAGGCAGCTTTGCTGAAAATCCTCTCCTGAAGTGAGGCACTCATGCCAGATCAGCCACTTAGGTATCTCATGACTTAGTGGCTCAAAACATGTCTCTGTCTCTTAGTCCTGCTTGATACCTACTTTGCACTCATACTACATCTCCTCATGCCTCCGGGGTTCTTTTGTGTGGACTCTTTGCTGGCTTTCCACTACCAGTGGCCCTCCTGCTGCTGGGGCTGCCATATAACAAGTATGGTCAGAATATGTCAACGGGATCAGATCCAGTTGGCAAGATGGGTGGTTCCTCACTTAGTTTGAATATCCTGCTTCAGGACCTGCCTGGATTTGCTTTGAACTAGGGTTCCAAGCAACTTGTTAGCTATGGAGTCATATCAGCACTGAGACTATTTCCATATGCCAGCCAGCAAAAAACAAGGGTTTGTGTGTAGACGCTCCACACAATTTACTTCTCTGTATTTCAACAGACCCTTGCCAATTTACACAAGCAAAAAGTCTGCTCCAAAACCTGCTTCAGTCTAAAATGTGCAGTCCTTTTCAGTGGAATTGTGGAGAAATAACTACATGCTTCTCCACAGCTCTTGACGTGATAGGAGTTTTAGCACAAGCTAAGGAAGATTTTGTTGACTTGAAACGGACACTTGTCACATGCATCATTATGTACTACTATCCTAATAGCTGGAAAGGCTACAGTATTAAGAAAAAATTACAGGTAACGTGCTCAGAGCCACCTGATCAGTGCAATCTTGCAATCAGCTGCTGAACAAGGTTGCTCATGATAGAAGTTTGAAGAAGCTACACTTTCATGAGCAGGGCACAAAGGTATTGGAAAAACTGATTTTGAAATATTTGTAAAGGATATAAGTGGATGACCATAAGTAGATAGCCTCATGCACTTCTTGGGGGATTTTTTTTTCTTCCCAGGAAGTGGCAAATATGGATGACAGCACTGTCTGGTTCCTAGGGGAACAATATCCACAGCTGTGCAACAGACTATGGTAGGCTTTTGAGCCTGCCACATCTCATAATGTCTTCTGAAGACTTAGCAAAGATGTTGAATTAAAAGGAGTAAGAAATCAATCCCTCTGAAACTACACAGGAAAAAAAAGCTCTTATTTATGAGGAACACTAGCTCTCCTGAGATCTGCGTGAGAAGCATGAGTGTAACCCTGTAAAAACAGTTCCCTCCATTCTTGCTATGTTCTGCAGATGAGCTACCAATACCTCATGACAGAGTGTGGTAGAAGCAGAAAGGATATTCAGTTCTTCCTGGATATTTTCCCCTGTTCGTGGCTGAGAAGAATCTATCAGTGGGATGAGCGTGTCATGTACATGATATAACTAGATACAAATGCTGACTATAAGGACAGGATATTACTGTAAGTTAGGTGGGCTGCATTTGTTAACACTTCCCAGGCAGTATAGATTAGAGATGAGGTAGTAGCTTGTATGCCCATCAGCTATCATTAGGAGAGGCTATTTTGATACTTATGTAACCCTTCTGTTCCCTACACTGATATTAGAAAAGGCTTATTTATAATATGACTTTTGTTTGTTTACTTTCAGATTTAAAGGCAAGCTAAGGTGTGTTTTAATGTCTGACTTCTTCTCCAATTATTTTACTATCTAATGTTGTTTCTTTTTTTTAATAAAGATGATATGAAAAAGCCTCCAGCATTTTTTTTTTTTAAATATCCAAGCCCCAGTAAAAGTTCTGTTATCCAGCATGGAAGGAAAGGTCA
Source organism: Carettochelys insculpta (assembly GCF_033958435.1). Taxonomy (NCBI): domain Eukaryota; kingdom Metazoa; phylum Chordata; order Testudines; family Carettochelyidae; genus Carettochelys; species Carettochelys insculpta. The sequence continues at coordinate 35,505,680 of NC_134137.1, read as the reverse complement.
CACCACGACACAAAACTGCCTCAATGACTGGACTGAGCATTTAAAAGGCAAAGACCAAACAATGAGGATTAACCAGTACAGCAACAACACCATCACACTGGGAGGGGATGACCTGGAAGATGTGGAGCAGTTCACCTACTTGGGGAGTATTATGGGCAGAGACAGAGGAATAGACAAGGATATCTATGCCATGATAGGGAAAGCAACAACTGCTTTCAAGACACTTTGTTCTATATGGAGTTTACAAATAATATCTGCAATGAAGAAACTGCAGATCTTCAACATAAATGTGAAGAGTGTACTGTTGTGTAGAAGTAAGAACTGGCATTCTAAAAAGTCTTCAGATCACAAGCTACAGACATTCATAAACAGATGTCTGAGGTATATCATTTGCATCAAATGGCAAGAGTTGGTCACAAATGGAACAGAGTAGGACAAGAACCAATTAACGTCCTAATCAAGAGAAGAAAGGGGATGGCGAGGCCACTCTCTCAGAAACCATCATCCAGCCTAATCCATTAAGCTTCCACATGGAACCCCCGAGGAAAACACAAAAGAGGAAAACCTCAGACAACATGGAGAAGATCTACTGAGACTGAAGGACAGCAACAGCAGTACTCCTGGAGCCAGCTAGAAGTTTTGGCTAGAGACAGAGCGAAGTAGAGGAGACTTGTAGATGATCTATGCTATATTTGGAGCACAAGGGTTTAAGTCAAGCCAAATCAAGTATATAGCCCCATTACTAGATTGAAGATTTCTATTGATTGAGATCAGAAATGGTGGTTAATTGACCTTTCCAGTTAATTTTGTGCCAGATAACAGGTTTTACTTTATCTATATATAATACAGCAGCAAAGATTTACTAACTTAGCAAGGATGATGACAGGTATTTGGCTCCTTTAGGAAGACTTTAATATATTTTATCTTATGCAAAAATGCAACATACAAAATGAAGTGCAAGGATATCATGGTTTCACTTTTGCACAGATGTCCAAAATTTATTTCCTTGACACATCACTGATTCTCTCATATCCTGAGACAGGTACTTGTTTTGATCCTGTATTTTAACTGTCTGAAAAAAAAATCTATGGAGTAAAGATGTATTTAAGGCTAGGTCTACACTGGCCACGGAAGATAGAATACTTAGGTTCGATCTTCCAGGTCACCATTTTGTGGTGCATTCCAGGGTCAATGTCGACCGCAGATCTCCTTGTGAGCTGCAAGGATTAAGGAATATCAACAGGAGGAGTGCTCCCAATGACATTATGCGGTTATGACAGGGACCAATGTTGACAGCTGCAAAATCCATTTTAGGTACACAATTGGTGTACCTAAAATTAAGTAGCAGCCGTCGACATTCCCAGTAAGCGTAGTTGTAGCCTAAGACTGTGAAATAGTATTTTGATATATTCCCATCATGTTTTTAAAATTAAGGAAATCAAATTTTAACACCTATCTCATATAAATTGTTTTCTAATGTTAGATCTTAAAATGCTTTGCAAGGGAGGTAACAAGTGAATGTATATTTGAACTAGATCAAAAGTTGATCCTAGCAGTCATGGAGCCAGATTATCAACAGGCATGAAGCAATTTAGCTCTGTTTACTTCAACAGAGCCTTGCCAATTTACACAAGCAAAGAATCAGATCCAAAATCTGCTTCAGTCTCAAATGTGCAGCCCCTTTCAGTGTGGAATTGGGGACAAGTAACTGTATGCTTCTCCACAGCTCTTAACATGATAGCAGTTTTAGCACAAGTTAGGGAAGATTTTGTTGACTTGAATTGGACACTTGTCACATGTGTCATTATGTACTACTATCCTAATAGCTGGAAAGGCAACAGTATTAAGAAAAAATTACAGGTAACATGTTCAGAGCCACCTGATCAGTGCAATCACACAACCAGCTGCTGAACAAGGTTGCTGATGATAGAAGTTTGAAGCAACTACAAACGTTCACAAGCAGGGCACAAAGGTATTAGAAAAACTGATTCTGAAATATTTGTAAAGGAGATAAGTGGATAGCCATTGCAATTTTTCCTTTGATGCGATCACAACATATGGGCATAGGAAGTCTAGCAATGGGAAGCATGCTTTGAAAGGCATTCACATCTGCAAAATGCAAACCCAGACACTATCAGAAGCCTGCAGGTCAGTCTGGGTTGGAGAATGCAATAGAAATAAATTTGCAACTCAGAAAACTACCTTATAAATCATTGGTAAAAATGAAAGTGCTAGTGTTGCTCTACTAAGTTCCTATGAAATAATGCTGACATCTGGTTCATCTGAGGGTCACAACTTCCTGGGCCTAGCAAGCCATGCAGGTGGGTTATGACATCTGCCAGAAAACAGAGTGTTCCTATTCATTTTCTTACTACTTCTCCATGTGCAGCTTTGGTCCATTTTTGATGTGGAACCTTGGGGTTCCAAAGGGAGGAAAAACCAGGATCAGACTATATAAGTTGCTGCTGGTTCTAAGAAGGAATCAGATCCCAGGGGAACAGAATGGCTTTGACGCTGCTCTCCTGGTTTTTTGCTCATGGTGGCTACTAGTTACTCTTATCTTCAACCTATATACATTATCATGTTACATTGTCTTGGTTTTGATACTTGGTTTGGATAAACAACAAAAACCTTTGTATTCCATCCTCTGGGACTAATTCAGCTTCAGTATAAATGGTTAGATATCCAATGACATTAATGTGTTTTATTAAATTCTTAGGCAGGGGTCTGTGGCTATGTCCTTATTCTCATAAATAAATACATAGACTGCACTGTGTGTATAATGAGGTTGGGATTTTCCAAACCACTCAGAAGAAAAAGCACTCCCATTCATTTCTGAGGGAGCTCTGGTACAAATTCCTTAGTCAGCTTTGAAGGTCACAACTTATGTCTGTATCTCTGACGACTAAGTGCAATTATGCTTTCTGAATATTACTGCTCTCAGAGAGAGGTGTGTTTAGGTGAAATATAGGTACCAAGCATACCATTTATGGGGAATTTTTACCTAATCCTGATGCACAGAAGAGTAATTTAGGTCTCTGAGATTTGGGATATTTTACTCGGTTATTAAAATATAGTTCAAACCCATGGCCTGATCCCAGGCATCCACTAGATGTCTGCAGTCTTTCAGGTTTATTAATGAAGTTGCTGCTGTTTGCTGCTCTTTGGTTATATTTGTCTTCTTTTTCCTCTTTGATGGCTGCAGCAACAGCAAAGGATAATCCCATTAACCTCAAAACTCACTTTCCCTGTTTTTTCTCCCTTTAGTCTCTTCAGGCAGCATGGCCTGGTCTTTGTTTTGCATGGTTTTATGGATTATTTTCATTTTCTTAATGTGATACTATAGGGTAGGTGAAGGAATGAGGTTTTGCATTTTACTTTGAAAATTCTATATTTCAGGAAGGTCAAACATCTTCTGGGAGTGAGTCACTGAACGAGCGTTGTGTCTTGCACATATTTTCCAACACAGATCTGGGAGAACAAGTGTTGGGAATTGCGGGGAGCCCAAGCTGTTCCACATAGTTGCGTGCCAAACAGCAATTTGGTCTACTCCATGAATTGCTAATTAGCAGTTCAATTAAAACAACAACATACATAGTGATGACAGTAATTTCACAGTTATGGGAATTACCCAGGATCTAGGAAGAGTAAATAAGAAGTTTTCTGTTAACTATTTTACTCTCTGTGGAGGAAGTGTTCTTCTTACCACAACTTTAAAAAAAAACAAACAAAAAATCTCCACTCATGATCTTCCACTTAGTCGTTCGTACTTGCCTAGAACTGTGCATAAAACTTCATGAAACAAACAGACAGGATTAGTTCCCAAAGAACTTGCAATATAAGCTGGAAATAATGATGGTCACAGTTAGAAAAAAAGAGGCAAAGAAACTATGACAGGCTCACGAAAGAAGAGGAAAATAAGCATGCATCTGACAGAGGAAAGTGGAGATGTCCCCTTTAAATGTAGAAACTTTTTAGGGATACATCAACTTTCACAAAAAATAAATGGTGACCTATTGATTACTTTTACACCAATAATTGTGTCAAGCCCATGTGTGGCACTAATATGTTCCACAGGAGTAGGTTACCTCAGTTTTGTTCCCATAACTATACGTTTAAGGCCTGATCCTGAATCCTTAGCAGGTGTCATTCATGGGTGATGTAATGTGGCAGGGGAGAGAAGTGAAGCAAAACACTTCAGATTTCAGTTGAGATTTGGGGTTCAGACTTTTTTTCCTAATACATTTTCCACAGAAATCAAAGACTTTACAATAAGTGTTTTGTCAAAATTCTAATTTTTTTATTAAATATTTAACTGCACCCTTTTAGGAAACAAGATAAAGAGGGCTAGGAGTATATTAAGTCAGAGAGGTTATGTCTACACTTGCACCCTTCTTTGAAGGGGGCATGGTAATCAGGGTGATGGATATTACTAATGGAGTGCTGTGGTGAATATGCAGCACTTCCTTAGGCTAATTCTCCCCCCTCCCCCGCCCGCAACAACTTCGAAGTGCCTCGTGCTACTTCAAAGTGCCTTTATTCACCAAAATCTTGAGAAGTAAAGGCACTTCAAAGTGCCTGCAGCTACACAGCATGCCGGCACTTTGAAGTTTGATACTTCAAAGCTGCTGTGGGGGAGAATTTGCCTAATGAAGTGCTGCATATTCATTGCAGCACTTCATTAGTAATCTCCCATCACTCTGATTAGTGTAGATGTAGCCAGAGAAAACTCTGAGCTCACCTTAAATAGACAACTTATTTTCACCAATTAAATATTTTAGCAATTGTTCAAAGCTAGTCAATATTTTTCACTTACAACTCTTCTGTAAAGTTGCGGTTCTTTTTTGAAAAGTGACTAAGTAAAATTAGTGCCTTACTCAACTTATAAATTCCCTGCATGCATAGGTTGTAAGTGGTTTTACCACTTCCTTTTCATTTCCCTTAGCTGTGTAAACTCTACAGGGCTTTCAAATTAAACACACAGCTCCTTTTTTTGTATAAGCCTATAGGATAAAAATCAGTAGTAATCCAGCCAAAAAAATCACCTTTTTAGTATGGAACGTTTCTATTTGTATAAGTTAAGCAATTACTTCACTTTCAGGGGTAGCATTGCCATTTTCAGTATTTTTAGCTAAGCAAGACAATTATTTTGAAGCTTAGGCTTACCCAATACTAACTCTGGTAGGACATCTTGTAATTTGATCAATTGAGTAATATTTAATTTTAAAGAAAAATCACCTCAAGTACTCAAGCTTATTATCTATTTAAATGTACTCTAATAAAGTCTACTTAAGAGATTTAATTAAGACAACAGTCCACAATGTTATCATGTAGCTCTTCAATCTCCTGGAACAGATCGTAGAAAAGACACTGCAAGGCATACTTTCCTTGTATGCTTGCAAACAATTTTAGTGACTGATTCAGCAAACTAGTTAAGAATCTGCCTAATTTAGAACATGATGGAAGTTATTGTGACTGTTTATGTGCATAAATTTGGGCATGTGCTTAAGTACCTGAGTTGAGGACAAGGCAGAGTAATCAATATGAGACATAACGGCTGTGGCCCTGACTCATAGTTAATCTCAAGCAAGTGGTTCACTCCCATTGATTTCAAGTGGGGTATAAACCGTTGTTATCAAGGTACTTGCACAGTCCCATTTACCACAGTATTAGAGTGCCTCATGGTCTGTAATGTATTTATTCCCCTGGCCCCAGTAGCCTGTGAGGCAAGGAAACTATTATCTTCTGCAGAAGGGGAACTGAGGAACAGTGGGTGTATAATGTACTCAATGAGAAGTCTGTGACAGGGCAGGGACTTCAATCAATGTCTTGAGTCATAAGATAGTGCCCTAAACACCAGACCATAATTTCTTGATTAGAAAGGGATGGAGGAATTACCATACTGCATCAGACTCTGCGGCCATCTGGTCAATAAGCCGAGCTTACTAAGTGGTCAGAACCAGAAGCCTGAGAGGAACTTGCCAGAAATACCTCTCTTGGCAGCAGTGGGGCAATCTGCTTCCCAAGAAGTTCTCATCTTATTTCATAATAGCTTTGAGATTGATTTTAAACTTGAAGTACAAACTTCTAAAACTTTTGTTGGCATTCGCTGCCATAGCCAACATGCATATTTTCAAGCATATTCACAAGGGTTTTAATCAGGAAAACACAACACAAAACACACAACAATCCTCACTACCATTCCAAGACACTCCACTGCACATATTCCCCTTTAGCAAGAGGAGAAGAGAACAAACAACATGACACACCTATGGACATATTGCTTAATGTTCCACTGGAAGATGTACAGGTACTATGGTTATGAGAGCAGCAAAAATCGATATAAATTAGAACAGGGATGGTTTTATGCATATGGTCAAATAGGACATGGACAAATGCTTTGTCGTCCTGGAAGCCTAGGACCACAGCATAATATATAATATAAAAACACAAATGATTATTGGAGCATACAGTGCACAGCAGAAAGAGAACCCTGCACCAAAGGAAAAATATAAGCAATCTGAAACAAATTAATAGATTCCCACCTCACAGCACATGTACGGGGATTAAAGTGAGGGAAAAAAAAACAAAAAGGAGGAGAACCAGGTTCTGAGTTGGGGCAAATGGGAACGGCTCAAGAGATTTTGCTGCCACAGAAATAACGTCAGGGAAGTTCTCTGGTCTGCGCTGTATAGTAAGTCAGGTTACATGATTACAGTAGTCCCTTCCGGATTTTGAATCTGTAGATTCTAATAATAAAATCAGTAGCTACGCCTACACTGGGACACTACATCAAAATAGCTTATTTCGACATAGCTAAATTGAAATAAGCTATTTCAATGCATAGTGTCCACACATCCTCCAGGGCTGGTGCCATCGACATTGAACGTTGACGTAGGAAAGCACTAAATCGAAATAGGCCTCGCAGGGGAGTGTCTACACACAAAAGCAGCCCCAATCGGAATAAGGGGGCTAGGAAAGCCTGCGGACAGGGTCACAGGGCGGACTAGGCCTTCCCGGGCAACAGCAAGCCACTCCCTTAAAGGGCCCCTCCCAGGAAGACTCAGCCTGCACAGCACAGGTCCGCAGAGCCCACAACCACTCACAGACCCCGTGCATGCAGCATGGACCCCCCAGCAGCAGCAGCAGCAGCCAGAAGCCCATACAGCCGCCCCAGGGGCAGTGGCCGCCCTGCTCGGTGCTATGGAGGAGGCCGCCCAGCATGTCTTGGAAGATGAGCTGTCCTCCTCGGGGGATGAAGGAGAAGCCCCAAACCACCATGTAGGCCTCCTGGCCTCCCCCCACCAGGTGTGCCACCGGCTATGGTGGTACCTCACCAGCACAGAGTGGTGGGAGCGGCTGGTGCTTGGGGAGTGGGATGACGACTGCTGGCTCTGGAATTTCCGGATGAGCTGGCAGACGTTCCTTGAGCTCTGCCAGTGGCTCACCTCTGCCCTGCAGCACCAGGACACCCCCATTCGGTGCGCCCTCACTGCCGAGAAACGGATCAGCATCGCTGTCTGTAAGCTGGCCCCTCCAGACTGCTACCAACCCATAGGACAGCAGTTCAGTGTGGGCAAGGCCACCACTGGGGCTGTCATCATGGAGGTAAGGGGACCCCAGGGGAGGAGAAGAGACTTGGGGGAGGGGGGACCCGCTGGGGAGGGGGAGAGACAGGGGGCAGGGGGCACCCCGGGGGGAGGGAGGAGCCTGGGGAGAGCCTGGGGGGGAGCCCAGGGGGAGGGCGGACCCCAAGGGGAGGGGGAGAGCCCAGGGGGAGCCTTGGGGAGGGCTAGGCACACCCTGCACACCCCTCACAGGTGCTCATGTCATTCCCCTGCAAGTGGTCCGCGCGCTGAACTCTCTGCTGCTCCACAGGTTCATGCCACTCGGGGACCTGGATGTGGCCATTGTGGGGTTTGCCAGCATGGGGTTCCCTAACTGCTTTGAGGCACTGGATGGGACCCACATCCCCATCTGTGCCCCGGAGCACAGCAGAGGCGGCTTCCTGAACAGGAAGGGCTACCACTCGATGGTCCTCCAGGCCATGGTGGACAGCCAGGGCCACTTCCTGGACATATATGTTGGCTGGCCTGGCAGCACCCATGACACCTGGGTTTTTAGGAACTTGGGCTTGTGCCACCGGCTGAAGGTGGGGACCTACCTCCTCCAGTGGGACATCCCTTTGGGGGACACCACCATGCCCCTCTGCCTTGTGGCGGATGCAGCCTACCCCCTCCAGCCCTGGCTCATGCGCCCCTACATGGGCCACCTCAGTGCCACCCAGAAGCGGTTCAACACCCACCTGAACCATGCATGCCAGGTGGTCGACAGGACTTTCAGCTGCCTCAAAAGCCGCTGGAGGTGCCTCCTCACCCGCCTGGACCCCGGGCTCCCCAACCTCCCCCAGGCTTTGGGCACGTGCTGTGGATTCCACAACCTGGTGGACAGCAAGGGGGAGGCATTCGTGCAGGTCTGGGCTGTGGAGGCTGGCACAGCCTACCCCCAGCCATCCGCCGCCCCGAGTCATCAAGCCGACCATGAGGGGATCTGGGTCCGGGAGGCCCTGCAGGCCCATTTCGATCAGGCTGCGGGGTGAACGCCAGCAGGGCCAGCCTGGTAAGCCACCCACCACCCCCCCACCACCACCCACAATACACTACACTGCCCCCATACCCACACCACTGTGCATTGAAGAACACACAACACACATTTGTTTTGTTTTAAATAAACCGAACATTCTTCTTGAAACCAAAAATGATGAACTTTAACATGAATGGGGGAACTATGTACATTGGGGGGGGCAGCTACTAAAGGGGGGTGGGACAGGGAAACTATGTACAATAATGGGGGGGGAATATGTACAAAGGGGTGGGACCTGGGTGGCCCAGTCCTTGGCCCCCTTGCCCCTACTATCCAGTGCCCGGCATGGGGGGGGGCGTGACCCACATCTAGGCCAGAGGCCCAGTCGAGGCTGGGTGGGGGCTGGGAGGACCAGCAGGTATGGCCGGGCTGGCTCCTGAGCCCCACAGTCCCCCTCCTCGGCAGGCTCCAGGGCAGGTGGAGGGCAGCTGGGAGGGACGGTGGCCGGAGTGGCGCAGAGGGAGCCATCTGCTTGGCGAGCTGCTCGAAGGTCCTCATGAAGGACCCCCAAGACTCCTGGCACCAGGCCAGTGCTCTCTCCTGCACGTGGAGCTGGCGCTCCTCCACTTGCAGGCAGTGCCCTGAAACCTCCACCTGACGCCAGAAGGTGGCAAGGAGCTGGGGGTCAGCAGCCGCCCATGGCTGGCTCCAGCAGTGGCGGGCTTGTCCTGGGGCCAGTCCCTGCTCCACCGCCTGGCTACCCCGATGCGATGGCCCCGGTGGGTTGTCCGGCACAACGGATGTGGCGCCCATGCTGTCGAGGCCTTCAGATGGTGCAACTGTGGAATAGAGCAGGGAAGAGGGAAGACAGTCATTAGTCTGGGCCCTGACCCGTATCCCATGCCCCCCACCCCTCCGCTGCTGGTTCCCCATCCCCTGCCCCCAGGGATGATGATGGGTGTGGTGTCCCCTCTGTGGGTGAACCCCTTCGGGGGTTCTGCTCCCCTCTATCCCCAGGGATGGGGCGTGTTGCCATCCTGGGTGGCAGGTGCTGACGGGCTCTAAGGGATGTGCCACTGCTGTCCCAGGGCCATGATCTGGCCGGGCCATGGTAGGCCAGGGTCAGCTGGGTGTGTGGAGGGCCCTGGTAGTGTTCCTTGCCCCAACCCCTTAGCCTGGGGGTGTGAACCTGGGGTACATACCTGAAAGTCCGCTCCCATGGTCGGCGGACACCCTGCTGGAGCTGTGGGAGGGGAAGTCGATCAGGAGCCCCCCCATTGCTGGAGCCCTCCTCCTCCTCCACTGTCCCAGGGGTGGGCTTCTCTGAGGGCCCCTGGGGTGCAGGGATGGCCTCCAGGCCATACTTTGGCTCCGGGGCCTGCTAGAGCTCATCGGCCTAGGTGTCAAGGGTGGCTGGGGAGGAGGAGGTGTACTGGGGGCCCAGGAGCTCCCTGAGCTCCCTGTAAAAGGGGCAAGTAGTGGGGGTGGCCCCAGACTGGCTGGCTGTGTCCTGGGCCCGGGCGTAACCCTGCCACAGCTCCTTCACCTTACTCCTGACGTGGTCAGGAGTGCAGGCAAGGTGACCCCGGGCAGCCAGAACCTCGGACAGCTGGGCAAACACGTCTGCATTCTGCTGCTTGCTCCCCATTACCTGGAGCGCTTCCTCCTCACCCCAAAGCCCCAGCAGGTCCCAGATCTCAGCGACTGACCAAGAAGGGCTCCTCCGCCTTTCCCCCCTGGCTGGATGGCTGGGAGCCCTGGGTCCCCTTGGGGGGTGCCCTGTTGGCACTCAGGGCGCTGGGTGGGGGATCAGAGCGTCTGGAGAGTATGCAGGCTGTGCATGTGTCTGTGCTGCTGCCTGCAGGCTCTCAGCTTCCTGCCACAGGAAATAAGGGGGCGTGGAGCTTTAAGGGCTGCTGCACAGGGTGATCATAGAGCTCAGGGGCTGGACAGAGCGTCTCTCAACCCCTCAGCTGATGGCTGCCAAGGAACACCCTGCTATTTCAACGTAGTGGGATGCGGATTGTCTACACATGCCCTAGTTCGACGTTGGATGTCGAAGTAGGGCGCTATGCCCATCTTCTGATGGGGATAGCGATTTCAACGTCTCAACACCTTACGTCGATTTCAACTTCGAAATAGCGCACTGCACGTGTAGACGCGCCAGGCGCTATTTCGAAGTTGGCCCGGCTATTTCGAAATAGCCGGCTAGTGTAGATGCGGCTAATGAGACACAAACATGCACTTACAGGCTTTTACTAACAAGGATGAGATTGCTCCTGTGCTTACTTTGCTGAATCATGGGGCAAAATTAACGTAGTCTATGACAGCGTTCTAGCTCACTCACCATATTGGATAACATTATGTATACTGCTTCTCTGTAAACAAAAATTGTGATATTTCTGGAAAATATTCACTTTCACCCTAAATCTGAACTTGAGATTTGTTTCAGCTTTACTGTTTACCCCTCACCTAATGCAAAGGCTGCTTTCATCTGCCTGCAGAGCTAGCTAATAGAAGACTTAGAATTGGAGGTTTATCACTTTCAGTTTATCTGAGTAAAAGACCTCAGCTTCCCTCAGCATGCAAACATGATATTTCATTAATACAGTATATTACTATTTTTTCATAAATTTCATAAGCCACGTAAGCTACTAACTTTCAACTACAAAAGTATTGGGAAAGACAAAATTAAAGGGCTAGAGGGAAGCTTAATTCTTATGCAATGTGGTAGACCACCTTGCCTAAAACAAGGCTTAGTAGACTTTGAACTGAACTGTTGGCATTTGTTTCAGCTTGAAACATTTGCTTTGATCAAAGAAAACTAAGGTTAAAAAATACTGATGAAATGCCTAAAAGTGCATTATGACTCAGCAGACAGAATGATAGTGAGTTTTCAACAACGTATTGAGTCGGTTGTTCATTTTGTTGCTTTTTTTCATTATGATTTTCCTATCATCTTTTTCCCAAACCACCCACATATGTCATTCAAATTATAAACAAGGATCCATTTGCATGAGAGCAGGCTACAATATATTAAACATTTCTAGTATTCAAAATACTGTAAAGTCTTCTGATATTAATAAGCTCAAAAGAACCTGAGCTACCAAAAAAGAGCTGAAAACTAAAATGCAGAATAATCTATGCTAGTGTAAAAGTTAATGTAGGGTATTTAATAGCCACCCAGTTTTCAGTGAAGAAAAGAGGAAATGAAGATATTGGTTTTTGCTGAGAGGTCTATAAAGTTTTACAATTCCAGTTTATATTTCTGAACAGAGACACTGACTATGGCAAGGCTATTAAAATAAAGAAATATCAAGAAAAGTAAATACATTTTAAAGGGTTTCACCACATAGCACAATAGCAGGTGACATACTTAAAAGTTTTTCTGTCATCAATAAGAGCTTTTCCATCATAAAAACTGAGAGCACAACCCAGTTATTTTATATGACACAAATTAAATGTACAAAATCCCAAATATGAAAATATGCCTAATCTTGATGTATGCATTCCTGACATTTGGGTGTGTAACATGTCAAAATTAACATGTGAAAATAAAATGTGTCTATGTATGAGGAGCCTTCATATTTGGAATCCCTCTTGTTTGCAATGCTTCGAGTGACATGTAGGAATGGCAAAGCAGTCAGGCTGATAGTTATCTTAAAAACAAACCATCATGCAAATTTCACATTTTGAAAAGCCATGTTTCAGGAACTCTCTGACTATACAACGATGGTATAAAGAGTGCAGCTGAGGGATATGCAGTGGCATAACACTGATGATCAGATATTTTAGTTGTACGTAACTTTTACACAATCGCAGGAAAGATATTGTGAATCATGCAGAGCTCTCTTACTCTGGAGAAATGAGGATGCCATGTGTGCAGCACTGAGCTGACAGAGAACAAACTCTCACAAGATCACCCTATCCAGCAGGGACTGAAAGAAAATGAATTAAAAAATCAGTTTTGGGCTGCCAGTCATTTAAATAAAGGTTTAATGATGCACTGTAAATATGTGCTCCAATAAAGTCTACCTAAGTTGCATTTTTGTTGTTCTATTCATCCTTTATATTTGTAGTTGGAGCAGAAGAAAAGAAACAAGCAAATGTCTACAGTGATTTTGTTGTTTATAAGCCTGCTGTTTATAGGTCATGGTTCTATTATTCTGAATGGATTTTTTCCTCATGATACTTATTAGAATATTTTACGTGGGTTGGGAACAGAAAAGGGGAAGGTTGACAGTTTTCTCTTAACAAAACAAAAAAAAAGCAGTCTTAGTTATGAGGACAGGACAATAACCACAAGATTTGTTTTAATTGCATTGGCTTTTAATCATCCCTTGCTACAAAAATAAACCTGTTTCCATTTTTAAATAAACAAAAAAGTAGTTGTTTGCTTGCCTCGATATTGTCTGATAGGGTAGTGATTGCTGTGAATCTGGAACAGTTTCTTCACTAGACCTCATCTTTATTTCCCAAATATCATGCATATTTTAATAGTTGCTCAAGAAAGGGCTGTTATGCCAGGAAACCATGCTGTGGAAATGTTATTAGACACAACAGAAAAAGTTGTTCCATAGGTTCTGTTCTTACCTATCAGAAGCTATGTTTCAATTCCTGAATTCAAGATGTCCACAGTCGTTTAGCAGAAATCTAATTTAATGGATGTCTCCAATACCAGAAATTTATACATACCATTTTTTGTCTCCATAGAGATGAAGTGCACTTTTCAGAAGTGGATTCATTATCAAATCTTCCAGATGGGAATAATGACACACAGAGAGAAGCGAACTGCTCAAGATAAAATAGCTACTCAGTGGAAAACCTGGCATCAGAACCCAGGTTGTTTGTCTCCTATATTATTGCCTTAACCTCTGGATGATGGAAAAAGACCCACGCAGATCTGAGGACATTTTACTGACACTGGCATTTACCCAACGAAAGCATGTAATTAAGAATGGATGAAGCAGTTTGTAAATCAAACTGAACCTCATCTCAGATATTGAAATGTACTGATTAATACATACCTGATGGGAATTTCAACCAAAACTGAAAAAACTGCTGATGGACTGGAGTTTAAAAACAAAACAAAACAAAAAAAACCTTGGCATAAGAGGACTGCCAATTTGCTGCGCAATGGAGAGAATTAGTGGATTAAACTACTGAAAAATAAATGTGACAGGAGACCAGATTGGTCAGTTTGGGAAGAAGGAAAGAGTATGGAATAAGACAGCATGTGAGAGAGAATGATGACATCAAGTGGTTCAATGAATTCTTGAGTTTTGTTGTAGGAATCAAACCAAACCTTCTGGAGCTTTTCCAGTCACATCCACTCCATGAGGTTTTATTGGAACTGTACACTGAGGGTGCAGAGGTGAGCTACTTTATCTTTCTCTTTTTTACATACTGGCATCCAGCCATATTCAAATTCACAGAGTGAGGAAGTCTGACAATAAAACACAGTGCTTACAATGATTATTACCTGGCTATATCACTTGCTGTGGGCCCAAATGTTTTTGTTTGTAACCCTATGATGCAGAAAAGAGAAGGCACAAAATGCTCCCACCAAATGCCAGGGTCTGTCACAGTCTCCCTGCCACGGAGACCGCCATTCACTGTTGGAGAGGGTTAATCCACCAGAAAGACAGCAAAAATTACAGAGGATAGGGGATGGTAGCCAATTCCCCCTCTCCACATGGGCTCATGTGACTGCAGAGGGAGGAGCTATGTCATATTGACCGTTGTTTGAGCATACTCCCCCAGGCGGCGTCTACACGTGCACGCTACTTTGAAGTAGCGGCGCCAACTTCGAAATAGCGCCCGTCACGGCTACACGTGTTGGGCGCTATTTCGAAGCTGAAATCGACGTTAGGTGGCGAGACGTCGAAGTCGCTAACCCCATGAGGGGATGGGAATAGCGCCCTACTTCAAAGTTGAACGTCGAAGTAGGGCACGTGTAGACAATCTGCGTCCCGCAACATCGAAATAGCGGAGTCCGCCATGGGGGCCATCAGCTGAGGGGTTGAGAGACGCTCTCTCTCCAGCCCCTGCGGGGCTCTATGGTCATCGTGTGCAGCAGCCCTTAGCCCAGGGCTTCTGGCTGCTGCTGCGGCAGCTGGGAATCCATGCTGCATGCACAGGGTCTGCAACCAGTTGTCGGCTCTGTGGATCTTGTGTTGTTTAGTGCAACTGTGTCTGGGAGGGGCCCTTTAAGGGAGCGGCTTGCTGTTGAGTCCGCCCTGTGACCCTGTCTGCAGCTGTTCCTGGCACCCTTATTTCGATGTGTGCTACTTTGGCGTGTAGACGTTCCCTCGCAGTGCCTATTTTGATGTGGTGCTGCCCAACGTCGAAGATGAACGTCGACGTTGCCAGCCCTGGAGGACGTGTAGACGTTATTCATCGAAATAGACTATTTTGATGTCGCTACATCGGAATAAGCTATTTCGATGTAGCATACATGTGTAGACGTAGCCCCAGACTGCTGAGCTCTTGAGTTACAATCTCTCCTTCTAGGCAGGACAGCTCCCACTCTTCCCTGTCAATAGTCAATAAGTGCACTAGTCTGATTCTAAATCTGTCTGTTCTCACATAATGTGTCCATGAACTACTCCATCTACTAGAAAGAATGTTCGACCCCACAAATTCCATGGGACCATATTGACCTCTAGAGGCGATATACTATTGTAGTGGCTATAGCCTCCAAATCACATAAGTACTATGACTTTAGTCACTATAAAATGTTAGAGAGGTGGCCGTGTTAGTTTGTACCTTCGAGCCCTGTGCCACTGGACTTCTTGTTGCCCTCGAAGATACAGACTACCACGGCTACCTCTCTGATACTTGTCACCATGCATGGCACTGCATCTAGCCATACTGAGTGAAAATCTATTAAAATGTTGATATTCGTCATTAGAAAAGAACAATCCCCACTGTGGTATCAGTGATGTTCTCGTATACATGGTATAGCAGGGTACCCTGAATTGCTTGTGAATGGTAAATACAGGGATTGCCATTAAAACGTTGACACTTGTGCAATTAATTAATGTCAACGGACTCACAAATAGGAAGGTGACATGAAGGTGTCCTGCTCATTATCAGGTGAAGGCCAAGAAATTAATGTTATGCTCATCTTTGTGGAATGCCTCCTTTGTATCAAGTATGATGCGATCCTGCTAAATACCAGCATTTTGACAAGGAGCAATCACTGTGGCTACAGTTACACTACAGTGCTCTGTCAACAGAAATTACTGTCAGAAGAGATTCCTGACAAAACTTCTGTTGATAGAGTGCGGCCACGTGCAAAAGCAAACTGGGAGAGCACTTCACTCTATTGACTGAGCAGCCAGACTGCTAGGCTGCTCTCTCAACCAAACAGGCACATGGATGTACAGCAGACAGAGCTACCCATTGTTGTGGATACCCTGTCTGTCGAAAGAAGCCCTCTGGGGGCATTTATACAGCCGTTTTTTCAACAGAAATCTGTCAACGAAGGCGTCATGCCTCGTAGCAGAGAGGCAGAACCCTGTCAGGGGAAGTGCTTGGTTTTGTCGATACGCTGTCAACAAAAGGCATTTTGTCTGTAAACGCACAGCATGTTTGGTCCACAAAACCCCTGTCTTGTAGACAAAACTTTCTAGTATAACCATGGCCTATGTTTTTACACTAGTATGAATGTCTTACAGGTTACTGCACCACAATTCATACAGAAATGTGGTTAAAACATGTGTAGTCTACAGTTCTAATTCTCTACAGTAAAAAAAAAAATCTGCATGTTTGATAAGGGAGTGACTAGGAGAGTGCTCTATTCCCTTATGCAGATGCCTTACATTATGTAAAAGGTACGCTACTGGCCCAATGCAAAATAAACAAACGAATACATTGCCCTTTGCTACCTCTATTGCTACCTCATTAGATTTGCATGCTTCAAATTGCTCTGAAACTATTATTATTTCCTGACATTTTCCATCGTTATGTAATGAGACTGCTTCACTTATAATGAAAATCTGATGAAAAGGAGATTAAGAAACCATTTCTTTCTTGAACTTAACACAGATTCAAGGTAAATGCAAGTTTACTTCTGACTCTCTTCATATCATCAGTATCATGTTTTAATAGTTTCATAACTCCTTCTGGCTTATTGTGCCCAGGAATGGAAAAATGCATTAATGGATGCATTTATATCATTCCACTTCCAAGAATTCCTAAAATATAGATCAAGAAGGGGAAAAAACCTGTACCTTTTTAAAGCAAGTTATTACTGGACCTTGCTCTAATTTTAATGAGAAATTTTGCCTGGAGTGTTCAGACATCTTGCAGTACAGAAGCTTGTAGAAAAATCTTGGAACGGGTTTAAAAAACCATAAAACTACATTTCACTCAAATGGACATTAAAAGTGTGGTGACAATATCAGGATCCATTAGTCTGCATAAAACTAATGTGTAGTCTATAACATGTAGTCTATAAATTAAGATGGACTCTAAATAGAAATGAATGTTTAAATTTAGAAAACCCAACATGGCTGACCAAAATGGCAGACATAGGAGGAATGTAGTGGAAAATTCTCTTTAATAATACACGGTGACAAAATAGAAAATTCCATTAGATGATGTCATAAGAAAACAACCAACTAGTCACATGTAGGTACATAAGAAAGTCACAGACAGGTCACATTTATGAACATGGGGTTAGCAGGCACTCTCCTAGGATTGACAGATGCTCGTATCTGGAAGCTGATTACCTGAGCCAGGCTAATAAATCATGTTAATGAGCGGATCTTGACAGTGCAAGTAGCAAGTAAGACTGATAGCTAGCAGGCTGAACTTGTAATGGATTTGGGTTTGGTGGAGAACAGAAACTGCAAGACACCTGCAAAGAAAAGAAGCCACAACCAACAGGAAGAGCAGTAAGAGATCCCTCAGATTGTCCTGGCAATGGCTGTCATAGCCACTTAGCCAGAAGACATCATCAGAAGCAAACTGCCAAACAGTCTATAGCTACGTCTACACTAGCCCCAAACTTCGAAATGGCCACGCAAATGGCCATTTCGAAGTTTACTAATGAAGCGCTGAAATGCATATTCAGAGCTTCATTAGCATGCGGGCGGCCGTGGCACTTCGAAATTGATGCGCCTCGCCGCCGCACGGCTCATCCCGACAAGGCTCCTTTTCGAAAGGATCCCACCTACTTTGAAGTCCCATGAGGGAATAAGGGGACTTTGAAGTAGGCGGGATCCTTTCGAAAAGGAGCCCCGCCAGGACGAGCCGCACAGTGGCGAGGCATGTCAATTTCGAAGTGCTGCGGCCGCCCACATGCTAATGAAGCGCTGAATATGCATTTCAGCGCTTCATTAGTAAACTTCGAAATAGCCATTTCCATGGCCATTTCTAAATTTGGAGCTAGTGTAGACATGGCCTAAGAGATCATGAGTCTTCTTTACCTTCCATCAGACAACAGCTCTCACCTCAGTGGCAATGAACAACATCAGACACAAAGCAGTCAGTGCTTCTTTTGACAGAGCAGAAGGAAACTTCTGAGGAGCCAGAGGGATTTTTGGTGTTCTTGTTAAATCTGATTTTCTTTTCTACATATTAATTAAACAGGGGATATGGTCTGTATATAAATGAGGCTGGATGTCTGTGTGCTGAGTAAGACCTTCCCCTTCCACATGAAAAAATGCTTGGCCAGTGCTTGTTGGATATTAAATGTTAAATATTAAAGTTGAGTAAATGTCTTAATTTATGAATACAGTGGTTTCTCATATGTGTGTCCAGAAAGTACACACATTACATTGTACCTAATATGGGATTAAACTGTAACAATGAGTTAAAAGCCACTATCTGTGTAGAACCTGTACAGGTTGGCTATGTTGAAGCCCCTGTATTTAAATGTCTTACATAGTTTGTGTCTTTATTTTGTTGTACTGCTCTCAGTTTGGTTCATGCATCTTTGTGAGGACATGTGAAGAAATCTTTGTAAAGTCAGCTCACACACATGACCAGAAAGTGTTTATGTGCATGGATGGAAGAAAAGTTATGGTGTCATACAAGTCTCAAGATTCATAAAACAGAAGTTCCTGTTCAAGACTGTATTTCTTATATTTCACTCCTTACAATCTGTTCCCCATCTCCAACATAAGAATGAAGGTAGCCTCTGTATCACAGGAGTTTTAGAGCATATGTACATTAATCAACGTATAGGAAGTACTCAATAATGGAGCGGTAAGTCCCATAGAAGTATCTATATACAACATAAGCAGGCTGGCAGGATCACTAACAGTTTCTTCATGTTTTGAGGAATTCCTGGGTGGGCAGGCCTACCACACGTCACTCATTTCCCATGACTATCATTCATCTGCCTCCAGTACTATATGTTGTACAGCCTCCCCCACCAAAGAAACTTGGCTGCCAGAATATAAAATGTGTCGTCTGTACTACTTCTACAGGATTCTATCAGCTTCAGTGTCTGCCTCAACTTTGTCACCCTCCACAGGCTGAGCTTCCACTGCTGAGTGCAGCACAGCAGGCAGCTGGCAGAAGGAAATCCCAAAGGACAGGAACGGGCAATGATCTTTCCCTGAGACCTATGAATACCAAAAGCTAATGTGTAGAAAAGAGATTACATGCAGAGAAGCATAACACAGGAGATGAGAAGTCAAATCTTTACTCTGCCAAACACTTCCTATCTGACGTTAGGCAAGTCACTTAAAGCACAGCAAAATTAGGTCCCCATCTGAAAACTGGAAATAATAATAATTTATCTTCCCCATTCATTCTGTCTTGCCTAGTTAAGATATAAACTCTTCCTGGCAAAGACTGTTGATGTTGTGTGTATGTATAGCCATTAGCATAATGGGTTCTGATCTTGACTGGGACCTCTTTATGCTCTGTAAAATAAGTAAATAATAATATCATAATCTACCCAAGATTTCTGCTTATTTGCCCGTGCTTACCTGACCATATCTAAAGTTTAAAAGAATTCACATCAGGAATTTTTTCACTAAGTGAATGTGACAATTTTGTATACTTTAAAATACAGCAATGACTGAAAAAAAGGTATAAGCTAGTGCTTGCTCTATTTCACCTTGTGAGAAAAAAATCAAATCATGTGTATTTTATCAGTATTAAACTTGGAGTCTTTTTCCACATTGACATTAATGGCTGGAAAGAGAAGACCAAAACATTATTTTATGCATCTTTTGCATAAATTATACTGTGTAATGATTTCCACTAAAATTAACATGTAAATACTTTAACAGAGACTCTCCACTTTATATATAGTGCAAGATTTTATTCAGGAATGAAAAGCAACATTGCTGCTATTAAAGTCAACAGGAGAAAATCCTCTATGGCTTTTTTTCCCAGCGTTTACAAAACAAACAATTTTTAGTATACAAATGTTCCCATATGGGGACTCCTAATAGAATAAAAGATGCAGTAATGGATTTAAAAACAAACACATCCCTCCACGGGGATGGGGGAGTGTTAGTAATATTCAGCTGTACAGCAGCATACTCTAGTTTACTTTCAGATTGTTTTAAAAACAAGCTCACGCTAATCTATTTTTATCACGTTATGCTCAGATGTAGGTAGATGTTACAACCATTCATCTCCAAAGGTAAGTATGTGGCTTTGGCTATTACAATTCTGCAGCTCTTAGACCAGGGGTTGGGAAAATATGTCCTGAAGGCCTGTTACTCTGTCTTGATCCACACAGGTCTGAGCTTTTTGTTCATTTTTTTCTCATTTGGATGTGGCCCCTGACAGATTTGTCTGTGAGTCCGTAGCTCCTGACTTAAAAGGTTTCTCCAGCCCTGGATGGACAAATGGAGAGAATCCAACAGCATCTCCAGAATCCAACAGCATCTCCAACAGATGCCACAGGCTCTGGGGCAAGATGGAAGGGAGGCATGGCTCAGCGCCACCAAAAGGGGCAGGGACAAGAGTAGTACAGTGCTGCCGTCAAAAAGAGATGGAGGTCTGGCCACCAATACTGCCAAATGCCAGGCCTGGGAGCACCTGCTCCCTTTGTTCTCCACCCCTCTACCCGTTGGCAGGCCTGGAGTTAGGTGACATGGATTTGGTTCAAAACAGTACCTTTGAAACATTGGGTGACCCGCAGAAGTCATTTTACTTTTCTGGGCTTTCTTCAGGACTTTTTCTGACATGTCTAATTAGATTATAAATTTTCCAGGGCTGCCAGTGTCTTTTAGAATGCGTTTGTACAGCACCTGCCACAATGGGACCACAGTCTTCATTGGGCATTAAGGTGTTACCTTGATACCGTTCAATGCATAGGAAAAAGTGGGAAACACTAAGAGCATGACAACTCCTTCAGTCTGTGACTAAGGCTATTACATGTAAATGGATGCTCACAACTGTGCTTCCTAATAAATTGTGTCATTCAAATGTAACCCCAACTATTTCCATACAGAGCAGGTTTTTTCTTGCTACTTTACTACTCAACATTATCGGCAGCAGAAAAACTGAATCATGAAGCTCAGCTGACAGGCTGCTTTACACAAGATCCAAGAAAATGCCTCCCACATGCTTTCAAGATCTCTCCTCTGCTTTGTCCCCCCGTTTGTCAAGCCTTTTAACTTTTGTACTGATCCAGACATTGGATTTGTGATCTAAAGTGCAGCACATTCCTGGATCTACACAACAAGGAAACACATCAACAGTCAGCCAATTACTGCATAGCTAGCTAGCTGCCTGAAGCATTATTGGTCCTGAAATGGATTAGCATTGTGAAAACTGGGATTCAATCTATTCAAGTTCACTGGCTCTCTTTATTTATCCTTTAATGTGCAGTCAACACCAAACCTTGAAGATGAATAATTATCACTAAATGCAGATGATATACGCATGCATTGAATTTTCCTACCATATTAAAATACAGCCAATTTGTATGTTTTCCAGAAATTTAATAATTTGTAAAACCCAATAATTTCAATTCAGGAGTCACAGTTGTCTCTTAGATTTCTGCAAATATTTAAGCACTCTTATGTGGATTCGTTATTAATGCCTCACTGTTTTTAAAAATGTATTTGAACAGTCTCATTAGTAGGTAGACATTGTAAAATTACAAAAATAAGTTAATTAAAATAAATGATGAAAGTACTGCATACTTTATGATGAAGAATCCTTCCTTGTTTATTTTTTTTCAATTATGTTTGCATACGAGCAGTTCACAAATTCTCTCATCTACCATTGATGCCACCAGGCATTTAGATTATTTATTTATTTATATGGCGCTAGTACTGTCCTGTAAACTGGTGGCAGCCAGCATCCAAAAGACACCAAAGGTGAAATCCTCCTCCAGACAACTGGTTCCATGCAGCTCCTTTGTTCTGGTATTTCATTTATTCATTTACAAATATTTCAGAACAATGCAGCCCAAAAAAATCTTTACTGGGTCCCTCTCCCACACCTGACAATCTCTCTCTCTCTCAGGCTATGTCTACATTAGGCAAAGTAAGTAGACTGCAGATATGCTATTCTAGCTATAGCAATTGTTGAGTTAGAATTGACCTATCTGTGCTAAGATTACTTGGCCGTCCCTACTGAATAAGGTTGATGGGAGAGTTTCTTCTATCAACCTCCCATACACCTCACATTTCATGAGGAGTACAGTGGTTGACTGCGACCCCCTGAGAGATTGATTGTGCATGTTTCTATGACATGCGCAAAATCGATCTCCAGGAGATTGACCCTGAGAAGGTTAATCTTTTGGTCTAGTGTGAACGTAGCCTCAGGAACCTTCAGTCTGAGGGCAAAGGGATTGCAGAATTTTACTGAAATCCCCTGGGTCAGATACAGGAAACAAGGGTGGCATGTGATGAATCAATTGCCTACCAGTTACCATAATCAGTGTGGAATGAATGGATGGATAACATTTAAGGAATTGTGTATGTCCTGAAAATTGTTTCCCCTTATTACCTGCATTAAAAAAGTATCTCAGACAGGTTTCCTTCAAGCAAGAGGTGGCAGACATATTTCTGACCGGTCATATATATGTGTATGTCTCGCAGTGGCTGGCTATTAGCATGCTAAGCCAAAAGCTAATCAAGACACTATGAAATTTCCAAGAGAAGAATTTATTGGAAGAAATAAAAAGCAGGAGGAAATGCTGTTTAAGAGCAAGGTCAGTGGATTTGGAGATGTATCTGTGGATGCAACGGTATATGCTGGATCCTTCATTGAGGAAACAAACTAACAGGAGGTCTGTTTTATGAATGGAAGGTCATAGCCAATCCTCTGAATGTTTCTCCATTGGGCACAGCTGTGTTTAGTTATGTAAGTTAGGCTGTGGCCACACTTGGCCAACATTTCGAAAGGGCCATTCTAATGGTCAAATTGGAGACTCCTAATGAGGTGCTGCAATGAATATTCAGCACCTCTTTACAATGCTGCTGCCCATGATGCTTTGAAAGTGCCACATTTTGATCGCGCACGGCTTGTCTACACGGGGCCCTTTTAGAGAAGACCCTACAGACTTCGAAATCCTGTTATTCCTATATTCCTTTTGAAAAGGGACCCTTGCAGATGAGCCACGAGCAACTGAAACACAGCCACTTTCAAAGTGCCGCAGCAGGCAGCATGCTAATAAGGTGCTGAATATTCATTTCAGCACCTCATTAGTATTCTCTGATTTGGCCATTAGCATGGCCCTTTTGAAATTTTGGCCAAGTGTGGCCACAGCCTTACTGTTCTAGAAGGTGTATTACAATTTTATTTTACCTATAAGCATTTGTTTCACTGCTCTTACTTTCTCTCACTTGTATATCTGCTCTGCCCCACCTACACTTTTTTCTCCATAATAATTATATACAGTAGTGGTGTTGTCCTGTACAGTACAATACTGATGCGCCCTGCTTCATCTGAAGTAGAGAAATGGTGAATACTGCCAGTGTCCAATGGAGCAGCAGCTGGAATCTCTTGGATACTCAGCGGTTGGTGCTAGTGCTAACCTCCAGAGAAAGAGCACAGCTTGTGTAGGCCAAAATGGAAGTGCTTGTGTTTCCTGTGGCAAGGGAAGGCAGGGAGCTGACTCCAGAAGGCAAATTTTCCTCATGCCAGAAGAGGGGAAACAAGGTGCCTTACAAACCTGGCCATAAGGAAGGAAGGAAATTATCTTTTTCTCTCTTACACTGCCTTGATCCTAGTCCTTATCTCCAGGCTGTCACAACTGACTCCGGCCTTCATCCAGATAGTTCCTGCAGATGAGTCCTTCTCAGAGCTCTTATCTGACAGAGAGGGTTATCTCACAACCTTCCCAGTTCTTGGTTCTTTTCTGTCTATTGGCTGGAAGAGGCAGGAAAGCCTTCTTGAACTCCTACTATATTCAATTGTTTTTACTGTTACTAGCATGTCATTAGCAATAAGGAATGTGATAGGCAGGCAGAGCCCCTGGGCGATGTGGAGATGGAGGATGACTGTGCACTGCCTCAGCCCTGCCCTTCTGCCTGAATACCCACCTCTTCCAGCAGTGCAGAGCCATCTTCTACCCCCACATTGCCTCCTGCAGTGCCCTCCTACTGGACCTCAGAGTCAGCCAGAGAACGTGGCACAGGGCTCTGGATTGCGCTGCCTGGTATTACTGCAATGATTCTCAAAGAACTGAGTTATGCAGTGGCAGCAGCTGGAGACTTGGGCCCTTTAGAATAGCCAAGCTCAGGGGCTACTGCTCCCCTGGTTTCATGGGCAAGCAGCTGGAACTCAGCTCATACTCCCAAGTCTATAGACATCAGAGAAACCTAAGTTCCTTGTGTTACCCATGTTCCATTCTCCAGTGCACTTATCATACTACATATAGTACTTAGGAGTTTTCAGCCAGTGATATACCTATGCATTCCTATCCTAAAAATGTGATCATAATTGCTATAAAATGTGTAAAGCTACTTGAGAAGATGTTCTCATATGCAAAATATAGTGTGATCAATGTGAACCCTTGAAGTACTTGCAGTGAGCCTTGGTTAGAGTACGGTATGTGTCCACATCAAAGGTTTGCTCTTTGGTCCATAAATCTTCTATGCTATAGCAAATAAAAACATGTAACATTGTTTATAAGTTTGTAGGACCAATAAAATTAATGATGCACATGAGTTCCAGTTTACACAGGTCTTAAAAATCTGCCACCAGAGTATGAAATATTTTTTGGTCTGTAGCAATAACAGCAAATGTTCTAAATCTGCTGTTTGCAACCTTTGTAAAGCTGGATCCTGACCAGTTGGGGCATGTCACACTGGAGAATACCTTCACATCTGACTAGCCAACTCTTTGCAGAGAGAGGCTCCGTGTTAGTTGTAGCCTCTGATCCAACTGGTATTGTCAGATTTTTTTCTCTTCTTCCCTGCTTCCATCAAACTATGGTAAACGGTTGCCTATTCTTCCAATTAGTGGGCGATGCTTCATTATTATTTCATATTTTAGCTCACACCATTATAAGAATCACTTGTGAGATAAGAATCACTTGTTTCATCAGAAGTGAGAATAGGTCTCATTCAGTAATGGACATTGAATTAAAAAAAATCACAAACAGAATTACAATCTGGCTCATTTTTATTTCTCTCCTGGTTTCTGAGTCTTTACTGTGCACTGAAGTTCATATTTTCAGACTTTTCTATGAAATAATAATAGCTAGAAACATACTTTTCATTTAAAAAGGAACAATTTCCTCCACCCCTTGAGTCCAGGAGCTATGGCTTTATTAAAACCATCAAATATCATGAGACTCATGATAAAAATTGTCAGTGGTGGCTACACTTAGAGGTTGTAATACTCAGATAATGACATGAATTAAGATATAGGCAAGTAAATCATATATAAAGAAAAATATATATGAAGAAAAAAATCCATGATTTCATCACAGTTGGATACTGTAGGAGAAGGGAAGTAAAAAGAGAAATATAAAATCAAGATTGCAGGACTTAGGAACAAGGAGACTACAAATACTGTCAACCAAAGTGGGAAAAGAAAGGCACTGGGGAGGGTTTGGGAGAAAAGACAAGTAGCTCAGGAGATATTTATACTGTAATGGAAGAGACAGGAGGAGAACAAGGGTAGGACGGGGCATGAAAGCCAGGAGAATATGGGACATGAGGTAAAGAATGATCTGTGGTGTCAAGAGCACCAGCAAGTTTAGGAAGATGAAGTGGAGACTTTTAAATTGGGCCAGGAAGAGGTCACTGGAGACTACTGTGTGGATGGTTTCAGTGAAGTATGAGAACTTGGCAGTGAGGCTAACAGCCACCACAGGCCAGGGGGCAAAGTGTGGGGGGCTCTGGCTCCATACTCCTGGAAGGGGTGGAGCCTGGGGCAGAGCCAAGGGCAGTCAGTCCTTAGTGCCGGTGGAACATGGCACTGGCCCCCAAACCCTCAGAAGCCATGCAGAGCAACAGAGAGACACTCCTGCAGCACTTCAAAGAGACCTGAAGCTCCTAGCCACCACCATTGCTACTGCAGCAGCAGTGGCAGTCAGGAGCTCAGGGCTCCTTTGGAAGGCTGGGCCCCTAAGCAGTTGCCCTTTCCCTTGCCTTCCCCTGTCAATGGGCCTGAGCTGGGGGTGAGAGGGTACACTGCAAATAATCCAGTAACAAATTGGTAGTGTGGAAGCTGATAGACTGTTATAGACAAGCCTTTAAATGAGTATGGTGCTGAATGGAAAAATGGGAAGGAAATAGATGGGAAATGTTTATGGGAAAGAGATTTAAGGTAGCATGAAGATACATTAGTAGTTGAGAAGGGATGGAGCAAAGAACAAAAATGGAGGGATTAGAAGTCCTTTCTTCGTATAGCTATAAAACCCCATCCCACAGCATCCTTCTGTATATTTGAACTGTGCCTTTTAGGCCTATCAGCAGACTGCAGGCATACTGCCTACATTCTGTCAATATAAAAGGCAAAGCTATGAATTTGTCCTGCAGTTACATAGAAGGCATTGTCACTTTTGTAGAACTAATACATCACTGATTTTTCTGTATGTTTAATACACATTTTCCTGTTTTTCCCCTGTTCCTTTTGTTCTCCTCTGTATTTTTGTTTCCATAGACAAAAGAGTACTTCTGAATAATATAAGAGCCTGCCACAGATATTTCCTGTCAACTGAATTAGTACTAAATGGCCCGAGATCAGGATATCTAATGGAACTGACAAACTCATCACTAGTCTTTATGGCAAAGAGGTCAGCGAATGATTTTTGTAACATTCAGTACAAACACATAAAAATAACCCACCTTTGCAGGGGGAAAAAACAAAAACATTGTAGCATCATGAAGAACAGGTCCTCTGTTCTTTATTACACAAAGCATCTATGGTTGGCATGCTTCTATGAATTAGCTATCTTTTTGCATTTACAAGGCTGCCTGTGAGAAAATAAGAGTGAGGACAGCTCTCTTCCCACCCCAGGTTGATATCAAACGATCATTGGCAAGTAAAATACATTTTCTTCCTTACAAAAGTCTTTATCCCAAACCATGCCAACATACAATAAAAGCACCCTTTTTTCCAGCTCCACAAGAGTTTGTGTAACAAAAAAGTCAGAGAAGAAAACCAAACAGAAAATGTTATTTCCTGCTTTTCCAACCTGGCTCCTAAAAGGAGAATATTATCAGGTACAAGCCACAAAAAGCAGTAAGGGTCCTATGTTATGTGATAGTGGTCACTTCATGTGAAGTGCCACATGTCCCATTCTAAGAATTCAGATACATATATGGCCCCATTGCCATTATATCTGAGAGCCTGAAAATCTTTAATGCATTTATTCTCACAACAACCTTGTCACATAAGGAAGAACTCGTACGCCCCATTTGCAGGGGCAAAATAAGCAGAGAGCTTACCCACGGCCTGAAGATCCAGGGAAGCACCTAGTGGGCATTTCAATAAAACTGTGGTGTCTAAATCAAAATTGATTCGGACTTATGGACTTGTCTCCACAGTAAGTTAGTGCCCAGTAAACCAGGGTGTGATTCACCAACTGGCCACACTCTTTGACATAATCTCATTTCAAACAGGAGTATATTGACCACTCTAGGGAACTTTTACTACAGATTAGCAAGGTCCATGTGGCCAGTTAGTGAGCTGTAGAGTGATTTGCCAGGCACTAGCTCTCCGTGCAGACAAGCTCTGAGCAACCTGCCCACAGAAACAGAGGCAAGAGTTCTAACCATTCAACTAACTGTCCATTTCAGTGAGGATAGCAGTGTGGCCAACACCTGTCAAGTGCTGCCCAGCATCATGCAGGATCATATTTATTAGCTCCTCAACCCTTAAATTATGTTTACCCCTCAGGACAATGGTGAAACCTGCACACACTGAGCACTTTGTCATTCCTGGGTGGTAGCAAGCAGAACTTTACCAGTGAGCACAGTGTTTCATCTGATTATGGGGCCTCAACAGTACCTGGCCCTCTCAAAAATCCAGAAACAACTGCAAGCTATCCAAGTTGTGAAGCACTCAGAGGAAGGAAGGCGGTCCACAAGCAAGGCTAACAATGTGCATTTCAAATGACCTTTTTGCCTCCATTTTTCAAGTGCACAGCAAAAAAAAACAAACCAAACCCTAGTGTACTACTTGGAAACTACCCCTAAAGACAAGGCAAAAAACTAAAAAGTACAGCGCACAGAGAGAAATAGTTTAAAAGCATAAAACCACTTTGTGGTTCTCTGGTTCAACAGCAGCACAGAGGTGCTAATTAACCAAATAAATACCAGTAATGAGAGTTTCCAATGCCTCCCCCCCTATTATTTCATTGCCGCATTAAAACTTGTTCTTTGGTAACAAAGAAAAATCCTCAATAACAATCGGAAAGCAAGGTTCTTCAGTATTTCAGAGGAAGGATGCATTCTTTAGTTCACCTAGCCAAAAAGAAAGAAAGAAGGAAAGAAATACTTCAAGTAGCTGTCCTGCTTTTTTTCTGATGCAGGGTACATTAAGCATTCCTTGGGTGACTGTAGACTTTTCGACTCCTTTGACAATGTTAATAGACTAGTACGATGACTGGAAGACACAATAAAGGGATATTCTAGAAGTCTCTAATGACTATAATGAGCAGCCATAATCATTTTACTCATGGTACAATGTCATTTTAAATATGTTTTGTACTTCTTAAAGTTCAAAATAAATTTGTAAATGTGACATTTTGCTTCTCATTTTCCTAACTGCAGTCATAGTAAATTAATCGTATATCTGCAAAAGGACAGACCAGCTAATGTCCAAGTACTGACTCTGACACTGCTGTCATCCTTTTGTCATTAATGTTTCTATTCAGCATAACCATGTTTGGTGAGCAGCTATTAGTGATCCTTGAAGAAATGGATGAAAGAAATGCTTGATTACAAGAAGGGCTCCCGCCAGGCAGTCTGTGCTTATAGAACTGAAAGATGGCACTTTGTCTACATGAAGAAAAATCCATACCAAAATCATCACATTGTGGCACTCAGGAGCGACACTGCAACAACAGCAGGGGACAAATGCAACCATCCTTCAGTAGTTATTAAATCTGTTGAACGTTCAAGGGAGGTGAATGAGTTTGCACACTTTGTGTGGGAACAAAATCCAGGTACTAACATGACCATGTGCACACATACACACCGAGACAGCCATAAAACTTGCAGTCCTATAGCACCTTAAAGGCCAACAGTTTTATTTGTTAGGTAATGAACATTCCTGGGTAGGACTCACTTCAGCCATTTTATGAGTCTTGCCCACAGAAGCTCACTACCTAATGCAAAAGAAATGTTAGTCTTTAAGTTGCTGCAGGATCACTTGATTTTTGTGAAGCTACAGACTAACATGGCTACCTTTCTGAGACAGAGACAGAGACAGACACACAATAATGTCCAATTCTGTTATATCATTAGAGGTTCAGCACACTGAATCATACTCTGTAGCAGCTCAGCAACTCTCTTATTCTGTCAGCACTTCTGTTGTACTCAGGTTAACACTACAGGGTGGTTTCAAAAAGACACATGGTAACAATGATTAAATGACATAAATGAACCAAGATTTTGATGGTTAATTGCCAATAATCACAAGTAGTATTAACATCTGAATTAAACAATGTCATGACAGTCACCATCATTTTCTGAATAAACCATGAGATGCATGTAAATATGATCTAAAATGCGTGATTCCCCAAGGGAAATTTGAATCTACTGCATTGCTGATGTATATGGTTGAAAGGGTACAAAGCACAGCACATGTATGTTGGATAGAGTGAAAAAGCTAGACATTTAAAATACAACGAGGCTGTGTCTACACATGCATTCCTCCTTCAAAAGAGGTATGCAAACGAGGGAAACCAAAAATGCAAATGAGGTGCATATTTACACACCTGACACCTTATTTGCATATCCTTATTTTGAAATAGCTTCTTTCGAAAGAAGAAAACCAGTGTAGACACTGCTTTTTTGCAAGTAAACCCCATCTTTGAAAGAATCCTTCTTCCCATAAAAAAAGGGAAGAAGGATTCTTTTGAAGACCGGGTTTACTTGTGAAAGAGCAGTGTCAACACTGGTTTTCTTCTTTTGAAAGAAGCTATTTCTAAATAAGAATATGCAAATGAGGTCCCAGGTATGTAAATCTGCACCTCATTTGCATTTTCAATGTCCCTTATTTGCATGCCTCTTTCAAAAGAGGAATGCAAGTGTAGACACAGCCTGAGTGATGACAATGATATAAACAGAGACAGAAGAAGGTCAAAATGAGACACTGGTTGTGTCCACACTACAAAAATAACTTCAAAATTGCTTACTTCGAAGTACATCTTCAAAGTAAGCAACTTCGAAGTACAGTGTCTACGTACACACTACTTCAAAGTTAAACTTTGAAGTAGAGCACTACTCTATTCCCGGGAACGGAGTAATGACTTTGAAGTTGGGGAAAATGCGTGTATACTCTGATTCCATACAACCTTACTGTATTGTAAGAGGGTACAGAATGAAGTCTTTTCTGAAAGGAAATGAAACTGGTAATTAATGTAATTGTGAAATGTATGAATTAACACTGAACGAAGAAATGCAGATATTTTATATGGAGAGATACCTCTCTCATAGAACTGTAAGGAACCTTCAGAGGTCATTGAGTCTAATCCCCTGCCCTCACAGCAGCATCTATGTCTACACTTAGAAAAAACTTCAAAATGGCCATGCTAATGGCCAAATTGAAGAAGACTAATCAGGTGCTGAAATGAATTTTCAGTGCCTCATTAGCATGCCACTGGCTGTGGCTCATCTACACAGGGGTCCTTTTCAAAAGGACCCTGCCAACACTGAAATCCCCTTATTCCTGTTCAGCTGACAGGAATAAGAGGGTTTTGATGTTGGCAGGGTCCTTTTGCAAAGGACCCCTGTGTAGATGAGTCACAGCCAGTGGCATGCTAATGAGGCACTGAAAATTCATTTCAGCACCTCATTAGTATTCTTCGATTTGGCCATTTCGAAGTTTTTTTCTAAGTGTAGACCCAGCCACAGATTTTTTTTAAATCTATTTGCTCCAGATCCCTAAATGGCCCCCTCAAAGATTGAGCTAAAATCCCAGGTTTAAGCAGGCCCATGCTCAAACCACTGAGCTACCCCTCCCCCTATAGTATGCTCTAAAGCAGTGGTTGTCACATTTTCACACAGCAAGCCTCTGAGTGTGAAACCTTTATGATTATAAACCATCTTTAAATATAATTAACACTATTATAAATGCGGGAGAAGAAGCGGGATTTGGGGTGGAGGCTGACATCTGATGATCACATGCAAAAACCTCATGAATTCCTGAGGAGTCACAACCTCAGTTTGAGAACCCCCGCTTTAAAGATTGTGGGCAAAGAGGGAGAAATAGGTTACCATCGAGGAGATAAGGCAGTTTTTTGCTTGTCTCTTATGTAAATTACGCATGGCGGAATCAGGATGGAAGTTCCATTTATCTATAGGGGGGATGGAAAGCCCACAGGAATGGTAAAAACAGCACAGGGCCAGCCTGCATCTTGAAACAAAAATGTCACTTAAATTTGGAAAATCTGATTCCTTCATAGCCTTTGCTAAAGCTAATCACATCAAAATATTAACAAACATAACCCTCCAGGCCCTGTCTAAGAAAAAAGATAGTATTATTTACTCCATCGTGCAGATCAAGAAAATAAGACAAACCAACTTTCCCCCGAGTCCACATAATGAATCTATGAGAGAGGCAAGAGCTCCTGCATTCCACCACTGCTCATTGCTCCAAAGCACACTGCTTGAGGGGCCAAAAACACGTGGCTCCCTTTCACTTCAGCATGCGAGCTCAGCACTTCATGTTGTTTAAAGTACCACTTAGAAGGCACTCAGATGCTATAGAGATGAGTGAGATGTAAACATCTGTATAGAATACAATTCTGTGAATGGAGCCCCAAAAAAAATTTATACAAAGGTGCCTAATTCCAAAGTTTTGCTCCCAAACCCCTCACCCAGTTGTGAGCCAACCCTGTAGATGCCCAAATTTCAATTGAAAAGTCCTCAAAATTTCTTCTGCTCAGCATGTATTTGCTGCCTCAGTGCTCAAGTTTTGCTGCTGAAAAACAGGTATGATCTTCAAATGAGGCATTCTCCAACTTATCTCACCAACAGGCAGGATGGTAATTCTGTCCTCAGCTGAACCCTAGTTTCCCTGCTTTCAGGAAAGTGTCATCAACACTGTGCTATGGAATATTCTAGTTTGGGATTTTCCAATTGATGGTTCAGATCCTGCCTTACTTCAGGTGGAGAAGCAGTTTGAACCCTGGTCTCTCAGATGCTGTGTGACTGCTCTGAAGATGGGGTAAAAGCTTGTGGAGTAGAGGATCCATCTCCTTCATACTTTTCAGGAAAGGGATTAGGCTCTTAACTCTCATCCGTGAATCCTGAATGTTAATAGGTGTCTCCCTCAGGTACCGACCAAGGTGCTTAAGTGAATGCATAATTAAAGATTATATTATGCATACACACAAGGAAACAGAATTTAAGCTCCACAGGCAGATTGGTTTCTGGCATTTCTCAACTTTCATTGGTTTGACTTTTCAAACTAAATAATGCTCTTTTAACAAAGATTTTTGGTAAGTAACGCTATACAGAACAGTGATATTTATATATCGTCCTATGTAAACATAAATCTGTGGGTTGTACCTAACTGATATAACATTGTTCTGTGTGACTCCAGCAAGGTGACAAAGGACCACAGTTAAAATGAGAATTAGCATTGCCTGAGGAATGCCAAGCACTGACTCCATGAGCTATTCATGGCCATGAAGCTGCACTTATTATTTTGAGTTTTAGCATTGTGTAGAGCTGATTTAAATAAGGAGGCAAGTACACAGCCAACTTATACCTTCCTGGAAAATTTAAAAAAAATGCATCAAACATCTTTATTGATGGAAAAGGGAAGAAGATGATCTTGTCTGGGCAGATTAAGACTAGGTGGGGTTCTAGTACAACACAGTCACAAGGGGCCCCCAGTATACTAACATATTAATGTAATGTCATTATTTATGTTTTAAAATCTAACCATGCTCCTAATGCATAATAAAATTACACTTAAATTAATTTTTAAACAAGAATGACAGGATACATTTATTTTGTTCCATTAAAGCAAACTGTTTAAATAAAGCGGAGTTATGGAGTCTTGGGGCACCTTATGCCTGCAGGCCCTTGGGCAACTGCCCCTTTTGCCATTATATTAATCCACCACTGGCTCCTGTCTAGATAAAAAGTACTCAGAATCCTACCCAGACCTCAATTTATAGTGCAAAGCAAGTGTAAATTACTCCAGATTAACCCTATGGGTGCATCTACACTAGGAACTAACTTTGAAGTTAACTTTGAATTTACGCACTACTTTGAAGTAGCCAGCAAAGAGTCTACACACATTTTCCCTTACTTTGATGTTAACTTTGAAGTAGGGACCCTAACTTTGAAGTCCCAAAATGGAGTAGTGCCTTACTTTGAAGCAGGGTGTGTGTAAACGCTTAACTTCGAAGTTTCTTACTTGTACTAAGTACTTAGCAACTTTGAAGTCATTTTCGTCAAATAGGCACAGACTAAGTGTAAAAAGATAAAAGTCTGTATCGGATTTTACAGCAAGGATAGGCAGACATGTAACACAATTTTAATTCTATTGTCTGGCAATTAGACACCAGAGGGACTAATGTACCTGTGACACAGATGGGGAGTGACTGAAAGAATTTCAGAACCAGTTCATATGTATGTTTGTATTCTCACTGAAGTTACCTGGTTTCTTGAGAATTTTGTGTCTCTTAGCCTTAAGGGACTGAGCCACAGTTTAAAGAAGCACATATGTAAGCACAATCCTATTCAACAAATCACACCCATTGATTTCAATGGGGTATAAGCGCATGCTTCAAGTTAAGATTGTGCTTAGGTGCTTTTCTAAATCTGGCCATCTCTGTCTACAATGATCCAAAAATGTCAGCACAGCAATCAAGTAATATTACACCAGTAAAAGATACTGAAAATATGATAGCTTAAACATGCTATTGCAAATTGCAAGCAGTCCTATGGCACTTTAGACACTCACAAATTCATTAGATCATGAGCTTTTGTAGGTAAAACCCACTTTCTCAGATGACCCCATGAAAGCTCATGACCTAATAAATTTGTTAATCTCTAAATTGCCACAGGACTGCTTGTTAGTTGTGAAGCTACAGACTAACATGCCTGCTACTCTGAGACTGATTGCAAATTAGTTCACTGAGCTAACAGCCATTTTCTTAGTTTCAGAAAACAGCAATTTAGAAATGGAGGGAGAGGACTCTGCAGCAAGGTGAGGGATTAATGTAGTGTCACACAATTTAAATCTATCAAAACAAAAAAGCAGTCAAGTAGCACTTTAAAGACTAACAAAATAATTTATTAGGTGAGCTTTCGTGGGACAGATCCACTTCTTCAGACCACAGCCATACCAGAAAAGACTTGGGGTCTGTCCCACGAAAGCTCACCTAATGAATTATTTTGTTAGTCTTTAAAGTGCTACATGGCTGCTTTTTTGTTTTGATAGTATATAGACTAGCACAGCTCCCTCTCTGTTACAATTTAAATCTAGGTTTTCATGATTGGTTTGGGGAAAAAAATATTGGGCATGCACAGCATATTCAGGGACAACAAATCTGAAATATTTCTGTCTCAGCTGTGTTGTAGAATATTGCAACAGCTATACTGGATCAGACTAAAGGTCCCTCTTGCCCAGTGTCCTGTCTTCCAACAGTGACCAGTGCCAGGTGCACCACGGAATTAACAGAATACGTAATACTCAAGTGATCCATTCCCTGCTGCTCATGCCCAGTTGTTAACAAACAGTATCTGTGGACACCACCCCTGTCCATCCTAGCCAATAGCCACCAATGGACCTATCGTCCATGAATTTATCTAGCTCTTTGTTGAACCCTCTTATAGTCTTGGGCTTCACAACATAATGTGGCAAAGAGTTCCACAGGCTGACTGTGCTTTGTGTTAAGAATTACTTCCTTTTATTTGTTTTGTACCTGCTGCATATTTATTTTATTTGGTGCCCTTAGTTGTTGTGTTCAGAGAAAGAATAAATAGCACTTCCTAAACCGCTTTTTCTACACCAGTCATGATTTTATAGAATCATAGAATACTAGGACTGGAAGGGACCTCGAGAGGCTATTGAGTCCAGCACCCTGCCCCAATGGCAGGACTTCAATCATATCCCACATAAAACCTACTATTAAAAGAAAATGTTCACAAACTAGCTAGCTGTAAACCATTTTTAAGTAAAAAGAAACTCACTAATCTTCCTTAGGGACAGGGACATCTGGCCTAGTACACTGTGATGACATGTGTAACTATATGACAAGTAAAAAGATAGTAACTGTCCAGGCTGAATGAAATGCAAGAAGACAACAAAATCAAAAACTTAAAAAAGTAAGTTGAACGTAAAAATCCCTTCACAATTAATTATCTAATATCTTAGGGCAGCTCTATGCCATGGCAATGTTGACCTAATGTAGATCCCTCCACCTATGTGAATAGCATTAATATACCTTTGGTTGAGTTGCTGTGAGGTCTCTGCTGTGGGGGGTGGGGGTCAATGGGAGAAACTCTCTTGTTGACTTCCTTTACACTTCTCATTCTGGTGGAGTACAGCACTGACCAGAGAGTGATCAGCAGTTAATGTAGCAGGTCTTTATTAGACCTGTTAAATTGACATCTCCCTCCCGGGGATCAACTGCCACAGCACCCCCATCTCCCAATAACTGTAGACCCTCTCTTGCTAGTAACATTGGCTAGGACTTCTTTTCTAATTTATGATTTTAAACCCAAATGTACAAGCAGTCACAAGCTTAGTGCAATATATTGTGTTTATATCTGAAATCAGTTAGATGGGTGTCAAATTGGACTAACTAATGAACTCAATAAAGTTGTACCAGTTTATGCCATACAACTGAAGATACAGTCCCTTTTAGCATGCATTTTTTCGTACAGTACTTACACAAAATTAACAGCTTTACAAAGGCTCTATCCATTATATATTTTCAAATAAACTTAAATGAAAAGTCATATCACTGTAAACAAATGAAATTTGTACAAGGATCCTGTAATCAAGTTAATTCTTAGCAAACGTCAGCATGAGTAAACCAGTTGACTTTTTTTTTTTTTTGCTTACAAGAAAACAATTTGCCTTATGAAAGCATTGCATAAGTAAGGCAAACAGACCTTCAAAATTTTCTAGATGTAGACTACATATACTGTAAATCTGTAGCTACCCCTGTGGGATAGTATCATTCACTGCAATAAATCTGGACAATTACTGGCACAAAAAATTAACAAGTAGAAAAATTCTTTGAACAAAAATAGTCGGCATTATTTTTATGTTGATCTAATTACTTATGGCTGAGACCACAGTCATAATCTGGTTTACATTTAAATCACAAAAAGTAGGATCAAGCATAATATTTGTTATGTAAAAGCATCAATGTCCTATTTCAAGTATGGGAGAATGATAAGTTCAGTGGGATCCTTCTCTACAATCTTATTTGTTTTCCATAATCAATTTCAAATCAAATAAAAAGTATCATTTTTATGGATTTTTCCAAAGAAAATAAAATTTAGTGATTTACAAAAATGTGTGCATGTTAGGGGCAGGGGTTACTTTTCTTCCTACCAATCTTTTTCCCCACTGGAAAATAAATATGGAGTTTAAAACCTAGATCAGATCACATAAACAATCACCATTCCAATGTTCTTTCTTTGGAGTTTGTGCTGGGATACTGCAGATTGAAATTTCTGTCCTCCGCATACCTAAATCATGTGACTAGAAATCCTGAATGAACACATCCGATGACCATCATAGGTGACTCCTGGTAGCACTCCAGAGGATTAGGGAAAAATAAATTCTATCAGCTTTGTGCATCTGACTAATTAATTTGTAAACAATTTTGCACAAAAAAAAACAAAACCAGTTACAATACTGGTTAGGTGTTAAGTAGTATTATCATTACTAGATAATTGTTTATGAAAGAATCAGTTAACTGAAATCCACTAGCTCAGCGTCTCCCAAAGTGCGGTCTGCGGCCCATAGAAAATATAGTAATCTCACAGGGTACTGGAGGGCCGCATTCCACTCAACCCTCCCCTACCAGGAACTGCACGTTAAGTCAGGGAGGGCTTGGAGAGTGAGTTGGGGCCCTGGGGTGGGGGCAAGGGGCGCCTGCGGCTTGCGCTTGCCCAGGGCTCAGCGCGGTTTGCGCGCAGCTGCCGCTTCCGCACATGAGGAGGTGAGCTGTGGCCGCGGGGGTGGGGGAGGGGTTGAACTGGGGTGTGCGGGGGGGTGAGCTGGGGTTGGAGGTCAGCTGCAGTCCCGCGGCTGGACAGCCCCCCTGGGAGACGTGAGCTAGAGCCTGGTGGGCGGGGGTGAGCTGGGGCCATACGGGTGGAGGAGTTGCGGGGGGTGGGGTTGAGCCGCTGAGAGTTTAGCCTGGCTGTAGCAACAGGCAGCTAGGCGAGCTAAAAGCCTTCCCCCTATCTTCCCGGAGCGGTGTCTAGCTCCACTCTGGGAAGGCAGGGGAAGGGCCTCTGAGCCTGCCTGGCTGCCTGCAGCTGCGGGAAGCCAGGCAGGCTAACAGCTCAGCAGCTTCACGTAGTGCAAAACTTGTGTTAATGCACGTTTCGGGCAATGTGAAGCCGCGTGGAACAAGGGTTTACTGTATACAAATTATCACTATGTACTATTATTATTGGGAATAAATAATAAACAGTGAAAATGTATTTATTTTTCATTTTTATATGTGTTTATATTTTTGGGCCGCAAAGAGGTATTGAAAAAAATGGGTCCCAACTATATTAAGTTTGGGTAACCCTGCACTAGCTGGTTGGAGAAGTGTCGCTGGATGTGTCTTGTGGAAAGCCAACAAATAAATGAGAGCAAAAATGCACCAAACTAAACCGAAAATCACAGAAAGAAATGGGCGAGGAAATGTGTCCCTTTGGAGAACAAGTCAGTCGTTGAAGGGAAAACAGTGAAGAGTGAAAGGAAACATTTATGCAAATGTTAAAAGCATTTAAGTGCTGAAAGGATTAATCAGGGCAGTGTTGTAAATGTATTGGACATAACATTAAATAAGAAGTGGGAAAAGCATGTTTGGTTTGATAAGAAAACATAGTTATGACCAAAGAGGAAGCCGTGCTAGTCTATACACTATCAAAACAAAAAGCAGTCAAGTAGCACTTTAAAGACTAGCAAAATGGTTTATTAGGTGAGCTTTCGTGGGACAGACCCACTTCTTCAGACCATAGCCAGACTGGTCTGAAGAAGTGGGTCTGTCCCACGAAAGCTCACCTAATAAACCATTTTGCTAGTCTTTAAAGTGCTACTTGACTGCTTTTTCTTATGGTTATGACCATGCAACTCAGTGCAGTCTCATACAGGGGAACCCTGGGAGTTAAACAAATTATGGAAGGAGGGTGACAACTACCATAACTATGCTTTCATCCCCAAGAATCTTTACAGCTATTCTGGAGAAAACAGAACCTTTCCCCAAAGGAATCATCTGTAAATAATCAATTGTAAATAGCTGCTGTAGGCAGAGAGACAATCTGATTTGTACCATTTGGCTATGGACAATTTAGTCTAAATGACTAAAAGGAAGCAAGGAGCTTCCATCTGAATTTTACAGTCCCTGCTTTTACCTTTGGAGGCAGTCATCAGGGCATAGTCATGAAAAAATTAATTAGAGCAACACAAGGGCCGTTGAACACAATATCTCAAAGAAATGCAAATACATGTTGTAATTATGCCAGGTTTAAGGACCGAGGGAAACACTCCTGACTTGAAAAACCCTATCTTGTAACCTAAAATGAATTCACTTTTAAAACATTTCAATAAAATTCCATCGACTCTTTCAATCAAAGTTGCAGAAAACCTGACAGACATTTTTGAAATACTACGAAATTCCTGGTAATCTGCTAATTTTTCTATTTCCTCTCAAATAGTTAGTGTTACAGGTTTTACACCCTGAATAGGCTGGATGAAGATCAATGCCTTTTCAACTGAGAATTAGAGGACATGCTTGTGGCTGTGGTAGGGACAGCCACAGCCAGAACAGGATAGTAGGAAGAGATTGGATCCTTTTGCAGTAATGAAACAACAGCTGCAAGAGCTGCACGGCTAGAATGAAAGCATAAAGACACAGTACACCTCTGGGGTAGCAATAATGGGAGTGGGAGGTCACCAGATTAGTGTTAGGAACACCAAATCTTAAGGTGCCCCTGCGTGACTAGATTTCAGAAGCAGGGTATAGTTAGAAGCTCTTTAAGCACAAACCAACTACATTTCATGTGAAAATTAATATCGATAACATGATTTTATGGCAAATAAAGGGAAAGAACTGCATTGTGGAAGGAAGTTGCATTCCCTTGGAACATGTGAATCATAAAAGGGGTAAAACAAATTTAAAGACATACTACTTAGTTAAAATCCTGTAACAGTTCCAAAGAAGCAGCACAAGAGGTTGCATTTTCTTTTTCAGATATGCTTTGGAAAAAATATACCAGCCCAGCACCCAGAAAGATCAGTGAATACAAGAAATGGTGTATAATCATGAACATAATTATTCAAAAATTCCTATTTCATTTCAGGGTAGAGTACTCGGTGTTAGAAAGTAAAACCTATATTGTAGTGTTTTATAAATGGAAAAAGAATAATTGTATTAAAACTAACCACTTATAAAAAGTTTGAAATGCCCTAGACTGGAAAGAATCCAACTAATGACTGAGATATATTTGTAATAATGTTTTGTGCATGAATGTTAAAAGTGTTACAGAGTTTTGCCAATCAGCAGTGACTGGGTTTTGGTTAAAATGGATAAAAACTGTGGAAAGGGACTTATGGACAATAAAGTAAATATGTAAAACACATACACTGGCCAAGATGGGGAAGCAATGTAACTACAACTAGACACGAGTTGAGCTGTTTGAGGCAAGTATGTCACTATCAAACTTTAAAAAAACAACAAGAAGTCCAGTGGCACCTTATAGACCAACAGATGTTTTGGAGCATAAGCTTTCGTGGGCAAAGACCCGCTTTGTCAGAGCCATCGAATTTATGCATCAAAATCGTGTGTTCTGACAGTCTTAACTGACATTGGCTCTCTCTGCCAGAGCTACCTTCCAAACGCCACAACAGCTGGTAATTACAAGTTTTTCCTCGAGTCTACAAGGACGACTTCTAGTATGAACCCAGGAAATGTTATTTTCATTGGCTAATGTGCAGTTTCATGCCTAAATTTTCTACGGTGACAAATGGACAAATATTTATATTTCTACCTGTTTTTCATTATGCAAAATAAAAGCAGAATTAAAATGATCAATGGCTGCTTTAAAGTAGAGTATGTTTATGATGTGGAATTACACATAGCTGGTTTCTCGCCAGGCAGGTGTGCTTACACACGCAGGTTTATACTTAGAGTTGAATATCAATTGCTGCTGAAATGATTACAACCACTGTGGTCTTAGGCATGTGTTGCTAGTAATGAACTTGAAAAGGAGAGCACAGAAAGAGAGGAACATGATACAGATGAAATGAATGCTAATGTAACACAGAAAGGCAGCAGCACAGAACGGAGCTGAAGTTTGGCCTGATATGAGCAATTAACACCTGGAGAGAAGCCTCATTTCTTGTAGGACAGAACTGGGGAGGTAAACAGATCATTAGGCTGGAAAAAATAAAATATCTGAGCCAGCTAAGGGGAGGGAGGGTGGGAGAGAGAGAAAATATTTACCAACAATGTAAAAAGTGAGTTAGCAATATAGGCATTATGTAATTTAAAAAAAAAATCAGGTTCAAACAGAGCAGGCTGTCCAGGGATTGCTTCCTGCAGAGTGACCAACCCCCCAAAAATGTGTGTTGTAATGTATGATAAATGTAGTGTATATGAAGGGAGAGGGTTGCTGTGTAACTTGGGATGTGTGGTATGCTCTAGCCTGCGTCTCAGTGCTGAAGTCTGATGAATTCCCCATAGCTTTGCTGTATGTCAAATAAAAGAAACTGACAGAATCTGGAGTTGAATTAAGCTTTTGTCTGGATCTCAGAGACCTGGATGATGTGTTCTCTCAGAACTGGACAAAGTGTTGTGGATTAAGCTGAGTGGAAAATGCCTCAGAGGGAATCCCAAAATAGGCAATTTGCTGAGCATTAAGAGACACTGCCATTAACCCAATTGGCTTTTTTGGGGAGAGAAGGATTTCTCTGTCTTCTAGGCTGCATCTATACTAGCAAGTTCTTTTAAAAAAAAAAAAAAGTCCATTTCCAAAAGAAGCCATGGAGCGTCTACACGCAAAATGTGCTCTTTTAATCTGAAACTCAAAGAATGCAGCACTTTTTCCAGCAGCA
This sequence comes from Carettochelys insculpta, assembly GCF_033958435.1. Classification (NCBI taxonomy): domain Eukaryota; kingdom Metazoa; phylum Chordata; order Testudines; family Carettochelyidae; genus Carettochelys; species Carettochelys insculpta. The sequence continues at coordinate 35,464,229 of NC_134137.1, read as the reverse complement.
CTCTTCCTCCCGCAGATGAGGAAGAACACCTTTTTCAAAAAGATTCTTTCAGAAAAAAAAAAAGTGTGTAGATGCCTCCTTTTTTTTAAAGAGATGTCGTCATGGTGCCGGCCTGTTCTTTCGAAAGAATGGGGTTGTATGGCCACTGTCTGTCAAAAGAGCAGATTGATTTTTGATTGTCTATTTTGTGTGTGGACGTGCTTTTTCAAAATAAGTTTTTTTCAGAAGAGATCTTCCGGAATAACTTCTTTTGAATGATCACTGTAGTGTAGACATAGCCCCAAAGGCAAGGATCCTACTGTTCCTGTTTCCAATCTTCCCCTCTTAACAATGTAATGAATTTCTCAGCAGCAGAATATTGAGGTAGCGTTAAACACAGCTAAATATTACAAATCTAAAACTGAGATACCCCTCTAAATGTAAGACAGGAAAAAAATTAGTCATGACTTTTTGGTTTTGTTTTGTTTTTTGCAATGGATGGACAGAGCAGAGCAGGGCTTCAGGGGAAAGAGCCGGGCCTTAGGGCAGGCATGGGGTAGATCCCATGTTGCCCTTGAATTCAAAAAGTGAGCCTGGGCATAAAAACTTCGGAGGCCACTTCCCTATTAGTTCTATCTCATCTGTTGTTATGGTCTGAAATAAAAGTATATTCAGATATTAGCGTGTGATAAAGATGACTCAATTTCCCACATGAACTCCTCAGCAGGACCCTACTGGCAGCCCTTCCAAAGAAGAAGAGGGTGAGGAAGCAATAGTTTGATGCCCTGAAAGATTCTAAGGAGTGACACATCCAGTCCAAGCAGGTAGGAGCGGGAAAAAAAAAAGTCTGGTCACAGCCACCTTTGGTGTCCATGGAGCTTGAAGGTTGCCATGTGTGTGAACTGCATCACTTCAGTGCATGTTGTTCATGCAGTGTTCCATTGAAAACTTAGTCACTCCCTGCTTTTGGATTGATTCAGTATTGTAAGTGAGTCACACAGCCCTATCTTTTTCTCTTCAAAGTAAGGACAGATATCTTGAATGGGATATATTAGATTGGAGAACTGGCCCAAGACTTTGTCCACACTGGAACTGAATACACTCTTTTCTGAAGTCAGAGGGGCTAGGATAATGGCTGTTTTCACCCCATGTCAATCTTGGAGGAGGGGCAAAGGAAACAGGAGGCATAGAACATGGAGATATACATATCTCATAGAGCTAGAAGGGACCTTGGGAGATCATTGACTTCAAGACCCTGCCCTAGTAGCAGGGGCCCTCACCATCCTTCACAGCTGGCTTGGCCACGTCCACAGGATGAACGATGGAAGGATTCCAAAAGACATCCTGTATGGTGAGCTAGCCTCTGGCAAAGACCTCCCGGACGCCCCCAGTTGCGTTACAAAGATGTCTGCAAGAGAGACCTCAGAGAGGTAGACATCGAGCTGGACAACTGGGAAGATCTAGCAGACGACCGCAGCAGATGGAGGCAGGGGTTACACAAGGGCCTTCAGAAGGGCGAGTTAAAGATCAGTCGGCTAGCAGAGGAGAAGCGAGTGCACAGAAAGCACAATAAGGACTTGCCAGACACCCACTACATCTGCAAGAGATGCAGCAAGGACAGTCACTCTCATGTGGGTCTTTATAGTCACAACAGATGCTGTAAATGAAGTCCTCAATTGAAACTTTAAAGGGCACGATCCATAGTCTGTGCAGACTGAAGGATGCCTACTACTAACCTGCACAAGGACCTTGACAGGTCTCCTGAGGGATTGAACCCATAACCCTAGATTTAGCAGGGCAAGGCTCTAACCACTGAGCTATCTAGCCCCACACAGCAGTGGGCAAAACCTGTCCTTACAAGATTAATACTCAGTTTCTGACCAAGCAAACACATCAGTCATCAAGCAGAACTTTGATCCACTTTATACCCACCCAATAATCCTGCTATCCTCATGAGGTTGAAGGGGGTAAGTTAATGCTGTGAGCAATTCATGATCTTGACTATTTTAGTTCATTCCAAATTTTTATCTAATCCTTTTTGAGATTATCCCTCACTTATTATATGGCAATATCTTTACAACAAGCTAGATGACTGATTGACTTTGTGTACCGTTTAAACCTTAAAAGCATTTGCTAGTTGGAATGCTAAACAAATTATGCAATCGGTGTTTGAAATGAGGCACTGTGCCGTTAACATAAAACATGAGATTAAGGCAATTGTCAATTAAGCAATAAAATAGCTTGTGATAAAAATACAGACTAGAGGAGAGAATAGACTCAGTTTAATTTCCAATATGACCCAGCAAACCATCAAGAACAAGTACACTCAGCCAATGGAACGCCAATTTAGAAGTGTTATGGCACTGTTAGAAAGTCAAATTGTTTGGTATAACCCTTAAAATATGATGCTGTTTCTTTCATTTTGTATGTGCTGCCTTTCCAAATTAACCCATTTCCCTGTTCTGAATTCCATCCTGTCCACAAGGTTTAGGGATATTTTGATTGCTATTTTATCATAATAGATTGCCAATATTCAAATGGTGGAGATTATGTTTGGGTGAGTAGTAAAGGCAAAAAAGCCTGAGTATTTGTTTAGATTCTCAAGTGGAGTTTGACTGGGTTCATGACTCTTTTGACTTTGCTTTCTGTAAGCATTCAAACAACACCCATATTTAAACACACACATTTAAATGAAATACAGTTTCTAAATTCTAAAGCTCCAAATAGTTGAAAGAAAATTTCTCAACGTATAAATGATTTCCTAACTCACAGTTAGTGCTGCATGTATTAGCTACCCAAAGAGCACTGATGGTGTTCTTAGACTGGTTGATACTTGTAGCTAATTAATTTAATTATTATTTACATAATTAACTTATCTCAGGCCCTGAACTCGCAGTTTCATGTGTGTTTAGATTTAAGCCCATGAACTATTTTTTATTGAGATAAATGAGACTACACATCTACTTAATGTAAAGCACTAGCGTAACTCTTCACAGAATCAGATTGTGAATTATAATCCAGGGTAATTTATATCTTATATAGATGACCAAAAAAGCAGAAACTGCCATTTACAAATATTTGTGATAAATTGTTAGCAAGTGATCTGCAGACTGAGAATAATTCACTAGTGAAATTTTTGAAAGATTACTTAATATGAGAACTTTCAGGTCTGCTTGTAGATTTCTGCCCAGTAAACAAAAATATGGATTGATCCAATTATTCAGAACTAAGTGTTCAGATCTAATCAAAATTCATAATAGAACCTTATAAATAATGTCAGATAGCAGAAGAAATATTACTGTGAAGCTAAGTGCATAAGATTTCCACATGAGCCCTTACATTTTTTTTAAAAAGCCTTAATTGCAGCAGAAAGCCTTTAAAATGAACACACTTTCGTAGTCAAATTGCAGTATTCAGAATGTATGATAGTTTAGGAATGAAAATATAAAACAAAATTGTGCTCCATCTTTTCTCTTGACATGAGAAACTTATGAAAAAGGTTAATTCTGAAATAGAAATAATTTTCAGAGCTATCTATAAATTATGTGAACTGATATGAATTGCAGCATCATTTTTCATTTCAAATCCTGCAGGTGGATTAATGATACATGAGCTCTGTCATTGCCAGTGCTTCTTGAATCATTCCACTAACAGATATAAATAAAGTCAGAACAATTCAATCAAAATGGCTGTACGCATGACTCAATTTAGATTCTTTTTGAAGGAATTTTGATTGGCATGCCAGAAATATAATACAAACGAGGATAGACAGAAGGAGGTGTGAGCCTAATTCATAATTTGTCAACTTTTAAGGAACATGTCACATTTTAGTAAAAAATACACATAAATATATGTAAATATTATTGTGGGAGCACGAGCACCTGGTGGCCGGGCCTCACTCGCAAGGCAGAATGACCATACACTCCATCTTGGAATGCTATCATACAACGGCGGGAAGGTCTGAAGTCAGGCCAGGAGAAAGAAATCAGAAAGTTGACAAGTAGTTGGAAAGTCCCCAAAGAGAACATCCTGACAAGCTGATAGTAAGCCCCCAAAGAGAACAGCTGGGGCTAGTAGCTGGAAGCCCCCGCAAAGAGAACATCTTGGTTGTACAACATCAGAGGGTCCCAGGGGAGGTTCAGAAAAAGACCAAGGACAGAGGAAATCTTGTAACATGTTCTAACAGGCCGGGAGGATAGAAAGCCCAAATTAGGTAACAAACGCTTTAATTGGCCAGGTATCGAACCCCCAAGTAAAAAACAGTATAAAAGGTGATTTAGCAGGAATAAGGGTGTGGGCTCCTGGACACAAGGCAGAGGCTAGCAACTTCCAGTCCAGACAGCAGACCCCGGCCTGATCACCCGGACGTCACCACCACGAAAGGTCCCAACCAAGCCGTATCTCTGACTTGAAGGGCCGCTGTAACGTAGTTATTGGTGAGATGTGGGAGCATTAGATGTTATTGGTAAGTCACATGTAATTATATATAGTTATATATAACCTAGTATTTAGCTTATGCCAAATAAATAACTATACATATATATATATATATATATATATATATATAAAACAAGTGTTAAGTAATTGTAGTTATGAATAAATGAATAAATCACTATTGGTAAATACCACTAGCTGGTCTAGCTGGGTCTGTATAGAGAATTATTGGGACTTAGAACAGCCACAGGGCATTGTGGTGTTCACAATCGGAGTGTTATTGTTCCTGGTACTCATAATACTGTGGAAACCTAGGTTTTAAAGTGAATACACTGAATCACATATTGCTGCTACACTATATCAGGCTGCTATAAAGGTGGGGTGGTTGGTCCTGGGCCACCCGACTCCCCCCCGCTGTATCACACCCCACGCGCACCCACGGGACCCGGAGTAGGTCGGCACGTCGTCAATTATATGCGCAAGATTTCGAAGGCTGACTAGGGGTGCTTCAGCTTTTCAGCATCCAACTTGAAGCACCTTAAAGGGACCTGATTATTAATAAAAGGGTGGGTGCTCAGTATTTTCTAAAAATCCAACCCTTTTAAGATGTCTTAATTTAGACAGTCAAATTTAGCCTTCTCTGAACTTTTTGACTGCCTACTGAATTTATATGAAGACTAGGTGGAAACTGTCAATTGATGAAGCCTTTTTTTCCTCTGAAGACTGTGTGCTGTCTCTGAAATTACAAGGGCAAGAGCCCTAAGCACAGAAAAATAGCTAATGCTTCATGAGGCACAGAAAACAGGTGTGGGTAAAGTAAGCACAGCACCAAGTCTCAATCCAAATCCTAGTTCGTTCAGATTTCTTGGAGAAGTGGGCTAGCTGCAGCATTACAGCTGAATCTACCTTCGAGGCTCTGGTACTCAGCATTAGATTCAAGATACATGCATATCTCTGATATGTTTTTGTTACCATAATGGCATGCTTCTTGTCCTTCAACATTTGAGCTGGTTTAAATGGCAAATTTAGCAGTTAGTCAATGGCATCTGGCATTAGTGCTTGGATAGTTTAAATCAGAAAGCTAGAAAAACAACCAATCTTACTGCACATCAGTGGGGACCAAATATTTCTCGTTGTGCCCCACTCTAACTAATAATGGATTCTTTTTGTGCCCTGCCCCCCCGATTATTGAACAATAGCAGAGTTTCAGTCAGAACTGAGGCTGGAGAAAGAGGTGGAACTGGTAGAGGAGCGGGCCTGAGGATAGAGAGGGAATGAGGGCAGAGCTGGGCTCAGGGGTAGAGTGGAGCTGCACAAAGGGCTGGAGGCAGAGAGGATCTGAGCTGAAGATAGAGAGAAGGTGCATCTAGGCCTGCAGCTGGACTAGGGGAAAAGTGAGATGGTGGCCCTGTAGATGGTGGCACCCCAAATGTTCCTCCATGCCCCATAGGTGAACACACCACACACTTTTTGGGAGCACTTTTGTAGATGCTTAAGAAAAACTACTAGTGGGTGAAGCTCTGGCTGGGTGTGCAGCTGAGAGCAGCGCATAAGGAGCTTTCCTTCATTTGAGTGTACTCCGCCACAGAATCATAGGGCTGGAAGGGACCTCAGGAGGTCATCTAGTCCAGCACCCTGCCTAAAGCAGGATCAACCGCTACTAAGTCATCCCAGCCAGGACCTTCTCTAGCTGGGACTTAAAAACCTCAAGGGATGGAGAATCCACCCCCTCTCTAGGCAACGCATTCCAATGCTTCACCACCTGCCTGGTGAAGAAGTTTTTCCTAATATCTAACCTACGCCTTTCCCTCTTCAACTTCTGACCATTACTCCTTGTTCTGCCATCTGACACCACTGAGAAGAATTTCTCACCCTCCTCTTTAGAGCTCCCCTTCAGGAAGTTGAAGGCTGCTATTAAATCACCTCTAAATCTTCTCTTCTGTAAACTAAAGAAGCCCAAATCCCTCAGCCTGTCCTCATAGGTCTTGTGCTCCAGACCCTTAATCATTTTTGTTGCCCTTCACTGAATCTGCTCTAGCAAATCCACATCCTTTTTATACTGGGGGGGCCCAAAACTGGACACAGTATTGCAGATGTGGCCTCACCAGTGCTGAATAAAGAGGAATAACTACTTCCCTAGATCTGCTCGAAATGCTCCTCCTAATGCACCCCAGTATGCCGTTAGCTTTCTTGGATACAAGGGCACTCTGTTTACTCATATCCAGCCTTTCATCCACCATAACCCCTAGGTCCCTTTCCATCGTACTGCTGCTGAGCCAGTCAGTCCCCAGCCTGTAACAATGTTTGGGATTCTTCCGTCCCAGGTGCAGGACTCTACACTTCTCCTTATTGAACCGCATCAGATTTCTTTTGGCCCAGTCCTCCAATTTATCCAGGTTCCTCTGGATTCTCTCTCTACCCTCCAACGTATCTACCTCTCTCCCTAGTTTTGTGTCATCTGCAAACTTGCTGAGGGTGCAACCCAGTCTCTCATCCAGGTCATTAATAAAGATGTTGAATAACCCTGGCCCCAGAACTGAGCCTTGCGGCACTCCACTTGAAACAGACCGCCATCCAGATATTGAGCCATTGACCGCTACCCGTTGGGCCCGACCATCAAGCCAGCTTTCTATCCATCTTATAGTCCAAGGATCCAATCTATATTTCCTTAACTTATGGACAAGAAAGGAAAAATGGCAATCCCTGTGCTCGGGATGGCAGGAAATATTACCTCTTTATTGCGCAAGAGTTGCCCATTGTCCTCTAGTGAAGAAGGCTGATTCATGACCCCAGCTTCCTGCACACCAGCCAGAGTAGCAGAACTGCATTAGCAGGAGTAAGCTGTACTCCCACCAGGTAATGTAGCAGTGAGCATGCTGAGATGCTTCTCAGTGTTACTGTTACTTCTGTGTGGTGAGACTCTGCTTTGACACTTACTAAACTACTCCTTAATGACAGAGCACATATCATCATCATCATCAATAGAGAATCTCAGGATAGAGGAAGAAAGGTCCGCATTTTGCCAATCATGAATGAAAGCAGGAACTGCAAATATTACACTGATAAATGTGTATATATATAGTCTCATTTCCCCCCACTTTCTTGTGTCTACAGAAAGTGACTAAAATTTTATTGTGCAATTCTGGTTCAACAAATTCTATTCATACATTGCAAACTACACGCTGCTGCATGCAAGGGACTGCTTCTGGCCCCCCTTACTTTGAAAGTAATTTGAGTGGGCCAACTCATAGTGTTAAGGTGTTATTGACTTGGTATAAGTGGCAGCATCAGAGTACATAAGAACATGAGAACGACCATACTAGGTCAGACCAAATGTCCAGTCAGCCCAGTATCCTGTCTGCCAACAACGGCCAATGCCAGGTCCCCAGAAGGAGTGAACCAAACAGACAGTGATAAAGTGATCTCTCTCCTGCCATCCATATTCAGCTTCTGACAAACAAGAGGCCAGGAACACCATTCCTTACGCATCCTGGCCAATAGTCATTAAGGACCTACCCTCCGTGAATTTATCTAGCTCTTTTTGAAACCCTGATGTAGTACTAGCCTTCACATTCTCCTCTGACAAGGAGTTCCACAGGATGACTGTGCACTGTATGAAGGAGAACTTCCTTTTATTTGTTTTTAACCTGCTGCCCATTAATTTCATTTGGTGTCCTCTAGTTCTGATGTTATAGGAACAAGCAAGTAATTTTTCCTGGTTCACTTTCTCCACACCACTCATAATTCTATATACCTCTATCATATTCCCCCTTAGTCTCCCATTTCAAACCCCTAATCATTTTAGTTGTCCTCTTCTGAACCTTTTCTAATGCCAATATATCTTTTTTTGAGTTGAGGAGACCACATCTGTACACAGCGTGAAAGATGTGGGCATACCGTGGTTTTATATAATGGCAGTAAGATATTCTCCGTCTTATTCTCTATCCCATTTTTAATTATTCCTAACATCCTGTTTGCTTTATTGACTGGCGCTTCACACTGGGTGGATGTTTTCAGAGAATTATCCCCGATGACCCCAAGATCTCTTTCCTGATGAGTTGTAGCTAAATTAGCTCCCATTATAATGTATGTATAGTTAAAGTTATATTTTTCAATGTGCATTACTTTACATTTATCCCCATTAAATTTCATTTGCCATTTTATTGCCCACTCATGAGTTTTGTGAGATCTTTTTGAAGTTCTTCACAGTGTGCTTTGGTCTTAGCTATCTTGAGGAGTTTGGTATCATCTGCAAACTTTGCCACCTTACAGTTAACCCCTATGTCTAGCTCATTTATGAATAACTTGAATATGATTGGTCCTATGACTGACCTTTGGGGAATGTCCCTCTCCATTCTGAAAATTTACAGTTTATTCCTAACCTCTGATTTCTGTCTTTTAACCAGTTCTCAGTCCGTGAAAGGTTCTTCCCTCTTATCCCATGACAACTTAATTTGCATAAGAGCCTTTGGTGTGGGACCTTGTCAAAGGCTTTCTAGAAATCTAAGTACACTATATCTACTGGATTCCCTTTAGCCACATGTTTGTTGACCCCTTCAAAGAACTCTAATAGATTAATAACAGAGAGAAAGCCATGTTAGTCTATATACTATCAAAACAAAAAAGCAGTAAAGTAGCACTTTAAAGACTGCTACTCCACTGCTTTTTTGTTTTGATAATATATAGACTAACACAGCTTTCTCTCTGTTACTAATCAACATGCAAGGCACTACATTTAGCCATTTGGAATGGAGATCCATCATCTAACAGATTAGTAAAACATGATTTCCCTTTACAGAAACCATGTAGATTTTTCCCCCAACAAATTATGTTCTTCTATGTGCCAGAGCATTTTATTCTTTCCTATGGTTTCAATTAATTTGCCTGGTACTGACTTTAGACTTACTGGTCTGTAATTGCCAGGATTGCCTCTAGAGCCCTTTTTTAAATATTGGTGTTACATTAGCTATCTTCCAGTCATTGGGTACAAAAGCTGATTTAAAAGGTAGGTCACGGAACACAATTAACAGTTCTGCCTTTTCACATCTGGGTTCTGTCAGAACTCTTGGGTGAATGCCATCTGGTTCTGGTGACTTGTTACTGTTAAGTTTATCAATCAGTTCCAAAACCTCCTCTAATGACACCTCAGTGTTGGACAATTGTTCCAATTTGTCACCCACAATGAATGGCTCAGGTTTGGGAATCTCCATAACATCCTCAGTTGAGAAGACTGAAACAAAGAATTCATTGAGTTTCTCTGCAATGATTTTGTCATCTTTGAGTGCTTCTTTTGTATCTCGATCATCTAGGGGCCTCACTGGTTGCTTAGCAGGCTTCCTGCTTCTGATATTTTGTTATTGCTTTTTGAGTTTTTGGCTAGCTGTTCTTCAAACTTCTTTTTGGCTTTTCTTATTGCATTTTTACATTCAATTAGGCAGTGTTTAGGCTCCTTTCTATTTTCTTACTAGGATTTCACTTCCACTTTTAAAAAATGCCTTTTTATCTCTCACTGCTTCTTTTACATGATTGTTAAGCCACTGTGGCACTATATTGGGTCTTTTACTATGTTTTTTAACTTTGGGTATACATTAAATTGGGCCTCTATTATGACGTCTTTGAAAAGTTTCCATGCAGCTTGCAGGGACTTTTTTCACTGTACATTTTAATTTCTGTTCAACTAACATTCTCATTTTTGCATAGTTCCCTTTTCTGAAATTAAATGCCACAGTGTTGGACTGTTGAGATGTTCTGCCCACCACATGAATGTTAAATGTTATTATATTATGGTCACTATTTCCAAGAGGTCGTGTTACAGTTACCTCTTGGACCAGATCCTGCACTCCACTCAGAATTAAATCAAGAATTGCCTCTCCCCTTGTGAATTCCTGTACTAGCTGCTCCAAGAAGCAATCATGTAAGGTATCAAGACATTTTATGTCTGTATCTCGTCCTGAGGTGACCTGTGCTCAGTCAATATGGGGATAATTGAAATCCCCTATTATTACTGAGTTTTTTATTTTGATTGCCTCCCTAATTTCCCTTAGTATTTCATAGTCACTATCACTGTCCTGGTCAGGTGGTCAATAATATAACCCTACTGCTATATTCTTATTAGAGCATGGAATTTCTAGCCATAGATAATCTATGGGATCATTTGATTCATTTAAGATTTTTACTTTGATTCTACATTTTCTTTCACATATAGTGCCACTCCCCCACCTGCACAACCTATTCTGTCCTTCCGAAATATTTTATACGCCAGTATGATTGTATCCCATTGATTGTCCTCGTTCTACCGGGTTTCCATCATGCCTATTATATCAATATTATATCAATATCCTCCTCTACTACAAGGCACTGTAGTTTGCCAATCTTATTATTTAGACTTCTAGGGTAATTTCATTTGATCCCCAAATCAGTTTTTAGAATGTACCCTGAATAATATTTTGCCTTCACATGGTATCTCACTATATTTTTAACAAAACCTGAGTGACTGCGATCAATAAGTTTTGTATCCTGCTTGACAAACTATATCATTAAAAACAGTCCATCAAGTAGATAACACAATGTAAAGGCTGTACTTTGGAGTTATGTTTTCTAGGCAATTTCACTGCTTTTCTTCAGATTGGATATCTGATATTGATTGGAGAGCATTTAGAGTAAATAAAGGAATGCCACATGTGTACGATATCACAATATGAACTGTATTCTACATCTGATCCAAAACTTTTCATATGGGAGAAAAAAGAATCCAAAAGGCAGATAAAAACTCTTCTTTAAGAGTTTAGCCCTATGAAGATGTGTCACCTGTACCAATGTGTTTACATACCATCGTCTGATTATATGCTGCTTATTTGTGCTTTTCCAGTTCTAAAGCAATTTCCCAATAAACAAGCCTGTGGAGCCAACAGAAAAGACACACCCATTTATATGACTGAGTAAAAGAAAAGAGAAAGTGAGAGAGAGAGAGAACTGGTACTACTTTGGATCACCCTGTTGAATTGCTCAGTGGTTGTATGCATTTATAAACACTCAGAAAAGGGACTCATGACTAATTCCAATGTGACCATGTCTAACTCTGTTTACCAGATCCTGCTATTTTCAAACATTTAGCCCTTTGGAGTTAAACCATTCTATCACCATTAAGCTGTACAAATTTCAATACCTGCAGAGATTTGCAGGTGTTTAATTAGAAACTGAGACACCAAAATGTAGGACAACTTTATCAACTCTGAATGCCTTAATTTGGACTGTAATAGCTACCAAATTTGTCACTGAACTGTAAAGAAGTAACCTGATTTTCAGGCATGTTGAGCACCCACAAATCCAATGAAGTTAATGGGCATTTCAGTGGTTCAGACTAAGGTGCGTCATTATGAATTTAGGAGATAAACCGCAGATATTCAAATTCAAAAACACTGCACAGCAAGTTTCGTGTTTCCTCTGTATAACTGGTTAGTCAGCTTCCCAACTAGTTTACCTGGATTTTCCACACCCAGAAAGTGGCAGAAAAATTGTTCCAAATAGGAAAATACAACTGTAGTATCACAAACCATATTATGGGGACAGAGGAGAAGGTAGCATAGTAGAAAGGCCTTTTAACTATGGGGTTTTTTTTATTCAATTCACTATATTTTGAGTTGACAATGTTCTTTTAGGTATTTTGCGTGTAGTGATCCGCTGACAAAGAAAGAGTGAAAGGCTACAGTTTGCCCTCATTTTCATTGTGTAAATTGAAGTGTGGCTTAATATCACTGAAATCAACACAAATTGTAGCCGCTCAAAGCTTCTGAAAATCAGGTCACGTTTTGAGTTATTTAAGTAGCTAACATTAGACAATCACACATGATGGTAAGTGAAAAGGTTAATTATTCTACTATGGTACCTGTCACCCACTAACAAATTTTCTTTGAATATGAAAATGAGACAGTCTTCAAATCTTTTGATGAGGCTGACATGACTTGACAGAGCTGCATTTTCACCCTATTTTGAAAACCCAGGCAACTATGGTCTACCACAGAGAAAGTTCCCTTACAAATTTCAGTGATGGGCAATTTAGGCTAATGTCTGGGGGCGGGACACATAAGTAAGTGGTCCTTCATCTCAGTGGGCTGCAATACTGTTGTAACCAAGACACAGTAGTTTTGCTAACATTGCTTGCATGCCTAGATTTCACGGGGTGTGCTGACTGAACATTAACAGTGCTGTGATTGAACCAGAGGGAGTGCATGTCAATGTTATGTGTAATCAGCATGCAACTCACGTCATGTGCTCTTGCTTTACATGTGTGTCACTTAAGGAAGGAAGAAAGTGAGGCAGGGAGGGAAGGAAGGAAGCTAGCAAGCAAGCAAGCAAACAAGCAAGCCTGCCTGCTTGCATGCTGCCTGCCTGCCTGCCTAGATGAAAACCAGCAGAATCTGGTGACCATGTGCCTGGGCAACAGTAAACAAAATGTCTTGTTGGTCACACGTAGAACACTGGTATGCCCTCAGGCTGCAGGTTGCTCACCTCGGCTCCAGGGGATTGAGAAAAAATACAGACTAGATCAAGCCAAATTCTGATTGTGTACTGGTATTATTCCATTGAAGTCACTGGAATTACAGCAGTAGAAAATTTGACCCAGCATTGCTGCAATTCTTTATAATGGCCCCCCACGGCCTTCTTCACCGAATGCTACTTTAAGGTTAAACACAGCAACTAAGGTATTGAAATAGTGGCTTGAAATGTGTTTTTCTCTCTAAATATGTTGATTTTATAACCTCAAGCTCTGTATTTCACTGCATATTAAATGTTCTGAACACAAGACCTTTTAGCTCAGGCTAATCTTTAGATCATGGTTGCATTTTTATCAGTTCATTACCCAGCACAACATAATTCAGGACACAGTGGCTATAGAGACATGTAGGACAAGGTCACAAATGAAGAGTGTGACTGGGGAGAGGAAAGAAGAAGAGAATTTGTTCAACAGAAATTGCCTATACTGGCTTGGAAATTAATTAGAGAGTGAAGAGGTGTAAAGGGATGTCTTGTAGTAGACAAACTTCTGTTTAGTAAAAGAGAGAACTTTTTGAGCCACAGAACTCTTCTTCAGGTCTGGAAAATATAGTGTGTCACAACTCAATACAAAGGGAAACAAACTGTTTAGCATAATGACAGAGAGGTAGCCATGTTAGTCTGTCATCCAACAAAAAAAAAAAGCAGCAGAAACGTAGCATATTAAAGACAAACAAAATGATTTATGCGGTGATGAGCTTTTGTGGGACAGACCCACTTCATTATTAGCATAAGTAGTCAATACACATTCTAAGACACCACTCAAGGTGAAGTGGCCCGTTAGCACTTCAGCAGTCATAGAACAAAAGGGGGTGGTGGGTAGTGGGTTACCGAATGTTGTAATAAGCCATAAATCTGGTGACTGTATTAAGACCATTAATTTTAATGTCTAGCAAACTTAGGAATTTACACTCGCATGCTCATCTTGTGAATGTAGAATGTAGGTTTCTTTTCAAGATGTGGACTGAGAGCTCAGATACAGAGTGATTATTCTATGAAATATTTGCCCATCATTAAGATGTTGTGCATGTTTGTTTTATAATTTTTCTATTGATTGATTTGAGAGTATACTTATTGTCTAGTTTCACCCACATAGTTTTTATTGATGCAGCATCTAATGCAATGGGTGACGTACACAACACATTGTGATGGACATGTGGAGGACCAATGGAACTGGAAAATACGCTGTGAGGGGGTAGTGATCACAGCAGCAGTGGGGACATATCTATATTTTGTACCTGTTTTTATGGTTGGGTGTGGTGCCACTTTTGTTATATAAAGCCTTGGCTTGGTTTAATACAATTCAGAGGGAAGTTCTGTAACTTTCAGTCATCACTGGTTTTAAGTCCTGTAGTTTTCGGTATGCTTTGTAACAGTAGCTGTGTTTTATAGATTTACTTTGTTCTGTATAGTTATATTTTGTTTCATGGGCTTTGTTTTGTGGCAGCTGCTAGATCTATATTAAGTATTATGAGTTAGTAAACAGTTTATAGGTACCATAATTTTGTGCAATAGAATCAGTCCCTGGAGCCAGTTGTATGGACAGCCAGTTGCCAGCATCACCTTGATGGCCAGAGAATAATAGAAGCTGAGACCTGCAAAAGACTCCACCCAAGAGAGAGAAATAGGCCCCATGAAGAGATGATCAAAGTTCCATTTGCTGTTAGCTGATGACTCATGGTCCTACAGTATCCTGGGGCAACAGGACAAGGCAAGAGGTTTGGACTGAAACATAAAAAAGATGGGTGCAAAGCTATAAGGGAGTTCTTCTTGCCATCACCATTCTGCAGGAGTCAATTTACACTGGCGGGGGAAGCAGGAGAAGGCTCCTGAGCATTGCACTAACACTGCCCCGCCACCATGCTGAAGAGCAGAGACAGAGAAGAAGAGCAGCGAAAACTGCTTCATGTCTCTTCAACAGCTACAAACACCTGCCCCTTCTGTGATAAGACCTGTGGCTCCAGACTCGGGCTGATCAGCCATCAACAGACTCACAAATGGGTGGGTGACATGGAGACATCCTAATTGTAATCAAGTGACCACCGAGACTACACTGACAAGGGAACAAGCTGACAAGGGCGTAATACAATCAGCCAGGTTCATGACTGCAGCCAGACACACTGGACCTGCTATGCCTTGGCTGCATCCACTGCCCCTATGCAACTCTTCACCTGTGTGAGATCGCCTGTGTATGAGTGCAGAGGTGTGTGTGTGTGTGTGCGTGTGTGCTTGAAAGCTATTTCCCATGTTTCCTTACTCCAATTCCAATAGTGGCACTTAATAAAATACAAATGAGTGTAACCCTGGAATGGTCTAGAGTGAAAACAAGCTAACAACTTTGAGTTGGGGGGTCCTGGTCTATGGGGAACTTGCTTCTGATGACGAGCATAAAAGTTTGTAGCAATAAAGCTTGAGCCCAACTCCCTCCTGCAGAGACAAAATAAAAATGGTCATTTTGAATGATTCATCATTCCCAATGCTTCCTTTCAGTTGTGTGAAGTGTAAAGTACCATGGAAGTGGTCAGTGAAGACTCTATAAATGCATTTCTTCCAGCTTTGGGCCTGTTCTTTCAATACTATAAAGAATTCAAAATTTCACATTATTAGTGGCATTTTGGACCATATGTTGTCACACTCTAATGTTACATGGCTTAGCTTTCTGTGTCAATCTCATTATCTCTTGAAACAGCCATAGTCTCTTGCCTTCTGCAAACAGGAGATGAGAAGACCACATCTTTCCACCAAGGCCTGGTTTGTTCTTAATTAGACTCTGCAGCATGGGCAAACAGTTTCTTCTTCACACCCCTCTTTTTCCTGTTGCATCAGTATTCCAGCTTTTACTCTGTTTCCTTAAATTGTCTTGTGATCACTTTGAAGCTTACAACAAAGTTCTTACAGTGAAAAGGAGAATCTGACCAGAAGGAAGATTTTTTTTTTTTAAATCAGATTTGCAATTATACTGTTTGAATTTCTTGCTGCAAGTTCTCATTTTAAGACAGTTACAAAGTCATAAACACCTTAGCACTGCACTGAACAGAGAGCCATCCAATCTATAGCATGGTTCAGGGTGGCTCCCTCTGGCCCCACATTTTGGGGGTCCCTGCAGCAGCTGCCTCAACTGTGTTATAGACAGGATCTGGAGGGCTCAGGATGGCATAGGGTGGCATTGGGGTTGGGCCCTCCACACTCACCACAACAGTGGGATCTGGAGCAACCCAGGAGCCTATTCCACCCAAACTCCATCTCCCAGTCCAATGTGCTGTGCTTCACTGCAGTGGCAGCAGCAAATGGAGTGCCCCAGACCTGGCGCCTGGACATTCTGCTTCCCGCCACCATGATGAAGTGGAGTGCAGCAGGTAGCGAGATGGTGATGGCGTAGAGCAGGCTGACAGGATACTCCACCTCCTGCCAACATGCTGACTGTGGGAAGTTCCACTCCTAGCCACCTGGTAATACCCCGCTTGCACTGCTCGGAGGAGTGGGCTTTGAGAAAGGAGTGCAATGGTCATGGATTGGGGTGGGGCTTGGAGAAGAATGTGGAGCAGAGGCAGGGCCTGAGATGCAGGGAGGTTGTACGAGGCTCTGCACCTGGGGAACTGGAGGGGGAGCGGGTTGCCCAAGGCCCTGTGTGCCCACCCTCAGGGATGACTGTGGCTGAGCAGTTGAAATTTTTTAAGTATTTACAGGAAGTCAATGATGGCTCAGGAAATGGAGATGGTGAGAACCAACCCCTCCCATCTCCCCAAAGCCAGGCATCCTGCCTCTGTGTCCCCCCTCACTCCTTCCATTGGTTTTGTTTACATTATACAAGCATACTTGTTTTTGTTTACTGCTTTCTTTATTCCTTCCTCTTCTTACTCTGTTTTCTTTCTTGTTCTGTTAATCTCAATATGTTAAGCGAAAACCACTTCACATGCAAGGTCAGTTCTATCTTTATGGGTCACAGACCTGCATAACTTTGATAAGGATTTTCTCCTATATGAAATATAAGCTGCTTTCAAAGTTGCTGATGTTTGTGCCCTGAACAGCTGACTGGTTCTTGCTGATAAACTTTTTTTTCCCCTTAACATGCTTGTCTAGATTACAGGCTTTTAGGTCATGCTAATTCAAACCCTGGCATACTGAATATTGTAAATAATCATTAATCAGGCAAAACAGGGAATTCAGGATATTGTAACAAATGAATTAGCTGGGCAGTCTCTTCTCAAGAGCTCATTGGGCTATTATACTACTTTGTTATGATTTCAGAAGCAAAAATCCCTCAGATGCAAATTGTATACAGAATTTCCAAATTATGAAAAAGTAATTACTGCAAAGATAACTTTATAATGCAGAAATATATTAATAAAAAAATCTAGACCAGATGCTTTAGCATATGGGCTCAATATGGCTTTTCGGCATGTCCACATAGCAGTTTAATCAGAAAACGTACAGTATTAGCATCAACACTCCCAGCTTGTATTGTAACTTTCCTTGCTCTGAAGCTCACCAGGTTCTGAAGTAAAATGAAATTCAAAATAGTATGGGATCAGTGAAAGATCAGGCATATGGTACACTCAGGTGAAAGCT
This sequence comes from Carettochelys insculpta, assembly GCF_033958435.1. NCBI lineage: Eukaryota > Metazoa > Chordata > Testudines > Carettochelyidae > Carettochelys > Carettochelys insculpta. Next base: position 35,446,694 of record NC_134137.1, on the reverse strand, counting down.
ATATTAAAGCTGGCACAGCTATGCCTACCTGTGATAAAATCTCACCTTCTCTTGCTGTGATGGCAGAACCCCAATCCCACTGAAAGACACCAACACTTAGACTCCAGAAGCAGATGGGCACTTCTGAACATTTTATCTATAAGTTTCTAACAGATATTTGTGTGGGTTTATAACCATGAAAAGGTAAGCAGGATAATTGTATGCATTTCCATTTGACACAGACATCCAATATAGTAGGTGAGCACCACAAAATCTTTCATATATTTTTTCTCACAACACGCTTGTGATGTTAGGAGGTGTTAATGTAAACTGTTCCATTTTATAGATGGGGAGTGGAGACACAGAGTGGTTAACTGACATAGGTTTCCCAGACAAGCACGCTCTGCCTTGGCTCATTGTCTAAGATAGATTTCTTTAATCAAAGCTAGCTCACATTGACCATTTGTTCTTTGTCAGTGTTTTGTTCAAAATCAAGCATTGGGCTAACCACAAATATATGTTTAGGTCTAGTGTAGCCAGACTGAGTAATTCATTGCCACAGAACATCCTGGAGTGCATCTGAATTATTTAAGAGACTTGCTGTCCTCACTTGTAGGTCCACAAGGAATCAAATCTCATCATTCATATAGGATTCCTAATTTAGGAATCAAAAAGACATTGTTTCTTATTCCAACATCATTGCATTATGGGACTAATTTGCCTTCCGCTCAATGTCAAGAAGTGTCCACTGTTATCTATCTAATCTAACCAGCCAATTTGTTTATTTAACTTCTGGTAGTACCTGAGTGCCTGAGCTGAGCTCTTTCTACTTTCTTCCTCTCCTTTTCTTTCTTCCTTTCTAACTTTAGAAATGAAGTGTTTTAACAATGTTGTTTTAGTACATGAAGGAGCAGCTGTGTTGGGTATCAGTCAGTGAGTGCCAAAAACTTACTAGCAAAAAGTTAGTTTGAAAACGTGAGTTTTTCATTTAGTTCTGAAAGCAAAGGAGTTTAGTGATAATTTTCCTCTCTTGTGGAAATGAGTTCCATTGTCTAAATCTAGCTCTTGTAAAAATTCTGACTTACAAAACTCCCCATATCAATTAAGAATTGTGGGATATCATGGTCCAAGAGGAGCTGAATCAATCTCTCAGCTAATTCAGACTAATTTCCTGAAGATTTCAAACTGGACACATTCATATTTTAAGGATATGTTCCCACAGAAATCAAAAGACTATCTTGCTTAGAAGTTATTTTTACAGCTAGAGGGATATTTTTCTTACAAGCTGTGCTCTCTGTAGATAATGATTTATCATAGAAACTGTGGTATTGATCTCTTGCATGCACTCAGTGACCACTGAGCATCACAGAAATATCAGTTTATTAATCAAATCTGTGGTAGTTCCTTGCTAATTCACACTAAAACCAGCCAGATCATTTGACATCTAGACATTTTAAATTAAAGGGAAACAGGATTAAAAAAACAAAACAAACAAAGCAAAAAACCCCCATGGACCTTGCATCACCAAATGTACTTTTTTCACTTGTTTTGATTTGTGAATCTATTTCATTGGTTGTGAGGATATTTCATAAAGACCTCTTTACAGTATTGTCCTCAACCTCTGGTAGTGTTCTGTCCTGATACCAGTTGCTGTTCTGATCAATACTAGCGGTATTCACAGCAAACAGTATGGACCTTGGAAAGAGACCAGGTGAAGGGAGAAAATTCCTCACCAGAGGGGGAGAGTTTGGAGGAGGAATCAGTCTATGTGCATATGGCTTGAATGCTAGCTGAAACACCAGTGGAAGTAATTCTCTTAATAAAGATCCAGTGTAGTATGAGAAATGTGCAATCTTTTCATGTTATTACCCCGGGCACAGTACACAAAAGATATTCTATGGATAGGCAAGTCCTGGAACAGAAGCTGTCATAAACAGTATGTAAGTAACCCGACTACCAAAATTCTGAGCCCATACACCAGTTCTTGGTTTCTCACAATCCACTCTGTCCCAAAAAATTGCCTCTAAATAAAGAAGATAAAACTGAGAATAATCTCTCTGTTACAGTAGCTCTTCAGCCTCTCACAAACCTACTGTGGTGTAACAAAACTAACAATACTGTATGTCATCAAAGACTGAAACTTGCTCACATGTGAAAAGAGAGCTTGTAAGGCTGTGTGATATAACACCATCTGGTGACCCGTGCCACAACAGAATCATTTCATAAATGTGTTGTGTAGAAAAGAAATAGTCTTGGAAATGCTGCACCTTCATGGCATCTGAAATAAGCCACATTTTATTTCTGATGAGAAATTGTTTTTCACATGTAAACATATTTATGTGGGTCCCAATTCTACAAGGCACAAATACGTTCTGTAATAAAAGTGTGACTCAAAGGAGTGCCAATAAGGAACATTTGTCTTCATGTCCTGGTCACAGTCACTTGATGAATGGCAGGGTTATGAAGTTAATTAATATCACCTGTCACAGGCTGGTATCCACTCACTGCAATAGTGTCTGCTATCTCCAATGAGCACCCTTCAAGTTCAAGCCCAGTTTTTGTACCTCTGGAAGAGGGAGCAATTGTGTGACAGACACACATAAATAGGTGGGCTGGCTCCCCAGCTGAAAAGGATCCCTGCCTCATTAGTCCATGTCAGGCCCTTGCCCGTCACTGAAACCTATCTTCTGAAAAACCAGACAGCGAGTGAATAGCCAAAAATCTGGTGTTCATGGCACTCACCTGAGGTGTAAGATAGCAGGGCTCAAGTCCCTGATCCGAACCAGGCAGAGCAGAAATTTGGACTAATCACCAACAGACATACATGAAGGTTTGCTAAAAACAACTCCTGACCTGCTCAGCACCAGCAGTCTTTGGTCCCAGGTATCATATCTTACGCATGCTCACAGCATGCCCTCAGCACTGGGCACTGCTAGATTCATTGGCATTTCCCCTCCTAACCTGAGACTCCAACCTGGGGGCTTTGACTTGATTCAGGATACTGAGCCATGTGCGAACTATGGGATGGCATCCAATGGAAACTTAGGCACCTACATGGGTAGGCAGCAACTGAGACCTAGTTTTGTCACAGGATGGCAAGTAGGTGCCTCACTGCTGTGGTGGATCTGGCCGTCACTGCTGTTCAGGCTATCAACTGATTTTTACCCATAGAGTTCATCAGTGACAGGTAGAGTTGGATTCATCTCCCCTTAAAACAGGCTGTGCAAAGTATGGGGCAAGCCCCTCGGGGGGATGTGAAATTTCATACAGGGGGCACAGGACGATCGGCTGTTGGGTCTCAGGCTCATCCATCTCATTAAAAGTGTTGAAATATGTTACTGTTTTTATGTACGTGTATTCACATTTGTATACCATTTAATAAAGATTTACATTCTACAGCCTTATTTTCTTACACATGCCAACAGTTTTGGGGTTTTTTATATGAACATAACTGAAATTTCCATTGGTTTGGATTACATTATACAGCTTGCGGTGTAGGTGCTGCTAATTACAGGGAAAAAAGTGGGGCCTGATACACAAAGTTTGCTCACCGCTGCCTTAAAAGACAAGAGGCCCTGTGAAAACGCACTCCTGCCTTCTCCTCACACTGCTTAATTCAGGATCACTCTGTGTGACAAACGCCTCTGTGCTAAACTGGTATCCCTCCTCTCACTCACAGCTCAGCCACCAATCAGCAAAGAGTTATGAATGTCAGTGTCTTTTAAAAATTTAATCTGAATGATTAATGAATATTCAGGCTGTCAGTTTTCAGGAACGGGTTCAGTGTAGGAAGAGCAGATAGAAAGAGAGTTACATACTTCATCTTCAGCTACATTTCCAAGAAAGGGTTCCCAGAATGATGCATTTGTTCTGCAAATAAGTGTGTTCATGCATGTGCTGATGCTATTAATCTCACAGACTGGCAGATTGGTAACCATAATTTTTAAAAGTAAAACCACATACTATCATTTCCAGGCATTTAGAAAGCTGAATAGAGGTGCTTTGAGGGTTGTGAACTACACAGCCGGCATTTTGTCATGAGTAAGATCTGTTAATAACAACTTGGTTTATGGTGAATAAGCGCTGCATGTGAATAAACTGGGTGAGTCAACGGCTGAAAACCAACAATATGCTAGAGCAGTGCTCTGCAACTTTTATCCCCCTGGGGTATACAGCACTTGTTATAATTTCACGTCACACCCAATATATATATAACCCAATCCCTTCCCTGTCCCCCAGAGCCAGGTACCCCCATCCCCCTCTCTAACCCAATCCCCAACCATCCCCTAAAGCCAGGTACCCCCAAACCTACCCTCCAGCTCTAACTTGATTCCATCGCTGCCACCGCCACCATGCACTTCTCCCACCAAGTGGTGTAGTGTGTGCGCAGAGTGGCCAACATCACTCCCAGTGCACGGATCTGAGGAACACGAAGCATTGCTTCATGGCACACCAGTGTGCCACTGCACACTGTTTGTAGCACATTGTGCTAAAGGAAGCACTAGTTGTAACACGCTGAAATGGGCGACTAAGATGGAGAGTTATACTACTGGAAGATACTACCATCAAAGAGCATCATCTATTGGGAAACAAAGCAACTACAACATTTATTATGACACAGATTTATAAGGTGTAATAAGTTTCAGACAGATTATATATGTGTTTGTTATGTAATTCAGGGCTTTTGTCTTGTTAATAGATACATTCTTATGCTATTTAAAGTAATGGCATTTATATCACTTCACAGTGCATCAGCTCCAGTTACTCTTGCACCAGCATTACACCTTGATTCAGAGCAGGGAAAAGTCACAATTCCCACCCACGTTTGGCTTTTGTGCTTTTCAGTTAATTTAGCTGAAGCGACTTCCAGTACAGGGGCATTTGACATTTGTGCAAGTTGGTGCATTGTTGTTGCAGCTGTAACATACCATTCTGCTGACACAGCAACGTGTGTGTGACTGCATTCAGTGGGCAATCCAGAGCAATGGGGGATTGTGTTACCATTTGCTGTGCAACTCTGGCTGTCTCAACCTGAGATGCTTATAACCAGCCTACCAACATGCAAGTCACCTCTGCAGTGTCTGCAGGCTAGACTGGTCAAGTTCAGCAGCTCTCAGCCCATCTGCTGGGCACAATATCCCCACTCTGGCTTCCCATCTCCATATATGTAAATGGATCCTCCATTGTTTTGATTAGACCATGGTTAATTTACATAGGAAACTGATTGCCTCCTCTGCTGAGATGGAACCTGTTTCTCCCCGTTTGTCCAGAAACTTTACAACATAGTATAATTAAGTAGCTATTTTTCCTTTCATTGTGTTAGTACGGGCATTTCACAATGTGTAATTAGCTTCCAGAAAAGACCTCACTCTGTACACTCTTATAATACAGTAATTGCATATGATCTATTGATTCAGTTGCCTAACATTTAAGTAAACCAGAGAATCTTTGAAATTAATTCTTCTGATGATAACTCCTCAAAGATATGTTTACTGAAGCTATGAGAAAGATGATGGAGTTAGGTGATGAAGCAAGCTTCTTGATCTCCGCCCCCATACATGCATTTGTTAGCTTAATAGATAACATCCTCCCTAAATGAACTGACCTGATTTCTTCTCTCTTGATGTTCACAAGTCCACATTAACTGTGGATAATGGACCACGTCCTCTGTGATTCAACAGACCTTGTCAGCTCTGGCCCTCCACTTGACTGAGACTCCCTCTTTAAACCCTCCTTTGGAACCCACCCCACTCATGCGTCTGATGAAGCGGGTTTTTGCCCATGAAAGTTTATGCTCCAAAATATCTGTTAGTCTATAAGGTGCCATAGGATTTCTTGTTGTTTTTGAAGATACAGACTAACTTGGCTACCCCTCTGCTCTTAATAGCTTTGTTTATCTAATATAAGCCATGTCTACACGTTCACGCTACTTCGAAGTAGCAGCACTAACTTCGAAATAGCGCCTGTCACGGCTACACATGTTGGGCGCTATTTCGATGTTAACATCGACGTTAAGCGGCGAGACGTCGAAGCCACTAACCCCATGAGGGGATAGGAATAGCGCCCTACTTCGATGTTCAACGTCGAAGTAGGGCACGTGTAGACGATCCGCGTCCCGCAACATCGAAATTGCGGGGTCCTCCATGGCAGCCATCAGCTGAGGGGTTGAGAGACGCTCTCTCTCCAGCCCCTGCGGGGCTCTATGGTCACCGTGTGCAGCAGCCCTTAGCCCAGGGCTTCTGGCTGCTGCTGCTGCTGCTGCAGCTGGGGATCCATGCTGCATGCACAGGGTCTGCAACCAGTTGTCGGCTCTGTGGATCTTGTGTTGTTTAGTGCAACTGTGTCTGGGAGGGGCCCTTTAAGGGAGCGGCTTGCTGTTGAGTCCGCCCTGTGACCCTGTCTGCAGCTGTGCCTGGCACCCTTATTTTGATGTGTGCTACTGTGGCGTGTAGACGTTCCCTCGCAGCGCCTATTTCGATGTGGTGCTGCGCAACGTCAATGTTGAACGTCGACGTTGCCAGCCCTGGAGGACGTGTAGACGTGTCACAACATCGAAATAAGCTATTTCGATGTAGCGTTCACGTGTAGACATAGCCATAAAGTATTATATGTATCATATATCTATCTAATGTAAAAATGGACATTCATGTCTTTGCTGGAAGATTTGGTTGTTCAGAGCTTAAATACCCATTCCTTTGTCTGAGGCAGACCTGACTACCAACTCCCTGTGACACACCTGGTTTCAACACACTCTAGTCATGCTCCCAGTATATATCCATAACTCATAATACCTATTACCTACATACAACACAAAGGGATATTCATGATCAGTGAGTCATTAGTTTTCAAAGGTATCTCAAAAGACATTTTTAATACTTAGTTCTGCCTAGAGTGAAGAGGACTGAACTAGAAGACTTCCAGGTCCCTTAAACTTCCTTGATCCTCAGATTCTATTCTCTGATTCTACAAGATCACTACAATAGCATGTAGCATTTGACAACAGGGATTCTTCGCATCTCAAGCAACATTTCTCTCTCTGTAGTTGAATCACTTTATCATCCCATACATCCAAACAACTAACATTCAAAATGAATCTCCTTATCTTCTCTGATTTGTTTGTTTCTTTAGCAGTTTCATTGTGGCTTTATCAGTCCCAGGATATTAGACAGACAAAGTGGGTTAAGCTGAGCCAATAAAAGATATTACAGTTTCAGCTGGTGAGAAAGACAAGTTTGTATACCCTGGAGAGCTCACCTGAGGAAGAGCTATGCATAGCTTGAATGCTTTTCTCCCTCATCAACAGAAATGGTCCCCTTAAAATATGTTACCTCACCCACCTTGTCTCTCTTTTTGCCGCATGATATTGAAGCACACTGCAAAGTATATTTGATGATGGTGAATTATTACAATGTATTATATCTGACCCACAGCATTAAGGAAATTCCAATAGCTTAATTAACTCCTCATCCATGGTTAGATAACTAGCCAGAATCAGAATGAGTGCATATACAGGCTCAAACTCCCAAATCTGGCACTCTCTCATCTGGCAACATCTGTTGCCCAGCAGCACCATGGATCTTGGAGGACCAGAAAGCCCTGGGGCTGGGAGGAGTAGCGACCAGCCATACCAGCAGCAGGAGGCCAGGGCAGGGCAACCACAGCTTGTCTGGTGGCAAGCGGGGAAGGGGAGCCAGCAACAGCTGCCAGGGAGCTGCAGTGAGAGACACTTGCCTCCACCATTACCAGTGTCCAGGGCTGGATGGGCAGGCAGGTGGCCCAGGAAAGCCACAGCAGGGACTGGATAGAAAGCCCCTGGCCTAAGAGTGGCAGCTCATCCCTGGAGCCAGGCAGTAAGCTGTGGCTCCGAGAAGCCACACCCAGGGCTGGGCAGGAAACTGCCCCTGGGAAAGCTGTATTTTGTTGCAGGCAGTTTAGTGAAAGAAACAGGCAGAGCATGCAAAAAATCAAATTGTGGAGTAGTTTAAATAGAAAAGATATCTGCAAGTGAAAAACAGTGTCCAAGGCACCATAGCATGCTGGTAAAATATAATTCTGTGAAATTGGTGTGGGTATTAGGTGCACATTTTTGTAATTGTAATTCCTAGGTTGACAGTATTTTTGTACCTTGCCTCATGGTATTTCTCAAAAAAACAAAAAAACAAAAAAACAAACCCTGCTGTTTCCTTCCAAAATGTTGACTAAGATGCTAGTCATGTCCATGTTCAATATTCTTTGAACAGATAAATGACTGAAATGAAAGAGAACAATAAATGAAAAAGAAGAATTCCAGGGTGGTATAATAAAAGGGGGGAACATTCAGAGCTACAACTCATTAGCTAAGAGTATGTAAACAGCAACAATAACTTGTAAGGTGACGGTTTGCACCAATGTTATTGTTGGTAGCAGCAGTGCTGACAGCTCCGGTGGGCCATGGGACAAGTTGGGAGGGGGATAGGGCTCTGTACCCTCAAAGGGGCAGGGCCAAGGGCAGAAGGGGTGGGGTTCAGGGCATTCAACCCTCAGTGCTGCCCAGACTCTGTTGCTGGCTCCCTGCTTCCTTTACAGCCAGGCTCAGGAGCAACTTTCCCCTTTGCCTCCCTGCTGGCAGCAGGCCTGCTGAGAGTGGGTTTTTTTCCCCCCTACACAAAGTTACAAACACTTGCCTCTCTCTAATAATATTTGGGTCTAACATTGCTAAAGAATATCATTGTTTTCAATGATACCACAGTGAATTTTCCACTGTATTTTCTTTTCTTTTGTATTGTGAGAAATCAATTTTTTCTTTTAATTATATCAACTTTATAAATACCTTACTATACGTGCATACAGACCCTGGAGAATGCTGAGAACCTCACATTGGTGAGGTAACTATCTCAGGAATGCTTTCTTAGTATTGTTTCCCTTTTGTATTTAATGGATTTGGGGAAAAAAACCCCACGTTTTAAGGCCAGTAATACCAAATGTCACAAGACAATTGCCCCAGTTCTGACTTGTCATGCCAAAAACAGAGAAATTGTTCATTAATAAAACAGTAACAATACTCCGAGGCACATGTACAAACTCTTAGGGAAATCTTTACATTTTCAACCCTCACTGTTTTTGTTTTGTCTTTTTAATGGCTTCTTCACTCGTGGTAAAAATCAGGAACCATGGGCTGAATCCAAAGCCCACATGTTGCCACTGACTTCAGTGATCTTTGGACAAGGCGTTCATAGCATTAGAAAGCCACATATCAAGCCCGGGCAGGTACCATACCAGCTTAGAACACAACACACATTCCTCCTGGTCTACCACATTCCAGTGATTCTCTTTAAGAAAGATGGGAATGGAGAGAGCAGGGGTAAGTATCTGAACTCATGGAGTGTTTTTTACAGGGGAAACAAATAGGTCATTGGCCAGGATTACAAAATTCTTTGTTTGGAGGTGGTGTGAACCCAGCTTTGTAAAAGTGAAAGTCCAGTGGTTCTTGTAGACTCTCACGGCTTCTTCCCCCCTCCACACACACTTAAAATAGATCTGTGTAGAATATATCAGCTATTATTCTGCTTTATTAAAGTGCTCATAATCATGTGTCCCACCCTTATAGGCATGATTAGCTAGGTATTTCTCAAATATTAATACAGAATCTGTCAATTTAATAGCTTTGATGAGAAATGAGAGCTAACAATTACAGTCTGTATTCTGATAATGAAAGTTTGTAACCTTAGGGGCTACATTAACTTATGCTTGCTGTGCAGGGTCCCTAAAGGATTATAGGCTAGCTGAGAATTCATTAAACAGATCTGTGTTTCACTGCAACATAACCCCATTTCACCTATGAAACTTCCTCCTCAACAACTGGGTAGGTGTTGGTGGGGGAGTGATTGGTACCTGGCTCTGGTGACTTGATGTTAACTGTGAAACTCTTTAATAAGGAAAAAAAAACCTCAGCTGGTGAGCTCTGGCTCTTTAAAAAGGAGTTGGAACCAAAACAGAGTATAGAATTTGGACCATTTGCCCAATAGTGAACTTTGACTTACCATCCTGTAATTGACAGGATCATGTGTGGAACACTTTTTAAAAACTGTTGTCACATTAGCTATCTGTTAGCCATGTGGTACAGAGGCTGATTTAAAGGATAGGTTACAAACTACAGTTAGTAATTCTTCAATTTCACATTTATGTATCTTCAGAACTGTTGGGTGAATGCCTTCTGGTCCTGGTGACTTATTACTGTTTAGTTTATCAATTTGTTCCAAAACCTCCTCCAATGACACTTCAATCTGAGACAGTTCCTCAGATTTGTCACCTAAAAATGCTTCAAGTGCGGGAATCTCTCTCAGTCTCAGTCATGAAAACTGATGCAAAGAATTACGTTAGTTTCTCCACAGTGATCTAATTGTCCTGGAGTGCTCCTTAAGTATTTCAATCATGCAGTGGCTGTACTTCTCGTTTAGGCTTCCTGCTTCTGCTGTACTAAAAAATGAGCTATTCCTTTTTGAGTTTTTGGTTAGCTGGTCTTCAAATTGTTTTATCATCAGAACAACACATTCTGACATTTCCAAAATTGAAATGTTTCTTTTAAGTCCGTTGAACTGATCAGAAGTGATTTATTTCAAGTCAGCTCAGGATTAAACTAATTTTTTTTTTACAAATTGGTGCACTGCATTATGGAACATAGTGGTTAGAAAGACTCATGTCCCCCTTTACCCTTATGTCCCGTGCTTCCTAGTTAGACTACAACTTTCGTAATTAGCATACCTCTCAGTTTGAGGGAAATCAGTATTTCATTACAAGAGGTGTAATCATCCAGGGAGTTCTGTCCATAGCCGAGAACGGGGACTTGAGATGCAGTGATAGGGAAAGGCCCCCTGTTACTCACTGCGGCAAAACTACACGGTGCTCTTCTATGACTATGGAGAATGCAGAATTGTCTCCAGAGTTAAGTTTCTTAAGATCTGTTGATGCACCAGAACAGCTTAATAGAGTAATAGATTGGAGAAGCTTCCTTAGGCGCTGCCCCTTACATAGGGCCAGAGACCTTGCAGCAACTCACATGCAAAGTCCTGCTCTTTTGTTTCTGCATTGGCTATATACAGGGACTTTCACCTGGCATAATTATTCTCCAGATGTGAAGAAGTGAGTCTGTCCCACAAAAGCTCATCACCTAATAAACAATATTGTTAGTCTTTAACGTGTTACAGGACTGCTTTTTATTTTGTTTTGTGAAAATGCAAACTAACATGGCTACTTCTCTGAGACTATTTACCTGGCGTAAGTTCCATTTTGTAGAATAAAAGAAAGTCATGGCCAGCCACTGCAAAACTAGGTAAGGTCACCTTTGGAACCCAGGAAGGCGTGCATGAAGAAGGAGCTGACCTTCTAAAAGGCTTTAAGATATACCAGGGGTCAGCAACCAAAACAGCAAGAAGAGCCATTTTTTTTTCAAATTTGGTAAAAAACTCAACGAATCCAGAGCCACAACACGTGTGAATATGAGATCGTCCTTAATCAATACCATCAAATGATACTTTTTGTGACCCCTGTTTTAAGAACAGTGCACACACACGCACATAATGATTTGTAATGCGATACAGGGGGTCCTCATTATAAGCCCAGATTACAGTCCCAAATAATGCAATTTACAGTGAAATGATTTATAATGGGGACTTAATATCCATAAGGAATAATGTAATCATTGAGATATGCTCCCAACACATACATTTTACACACATGATACATATAATGTACCTATAACCCACAAAAACAATAAATAGAACAGAAATAAATAGAACAAATAAATAGAAAAATATTAGCCAGCTCCTTGCCATTCCCACTGGCTTCCCACCACCTCCCCGCTAGTCCCCATCAGCTCCCTGCCAGTCCCCTCCAGCTCCCTGATGCCTCCCTAACATCTCCCCACCTGTCCCTGCAGATCCCCACTGGCTCCATGCCTGTCCCTGTAGCTCCTCTCCCAGCTCCCCGCAGCTCCCTGCTGGTCCCCCATGACTTCAGAACTCACTTCCAGGGCCTCTTCACTACAGCACCTGCCACCTGGCCACCAAAAAGCTCTGCTATGTTCCTGGCTTTTGGTCCCTCAACACATAAATGACGGAAGTGCAGGTCAGTGCAACTTATAATGAATCTACTTTCCTGAATTATTTTATGAAGTAGATGCAAAACAACTTACAGCACAGCGACTTATAACATGGACCCCCTTAACATGCTTACTTCAAGATATTCACATACTTGTTACATGCTCTATTTCTGCACAGTTTCCATGTATATTTGTGCCACTATCTAACTTTCACTCCTGAAGTCATTTTAATTCTGTCAATTTTACTCCATGTTTAATTTCAGTTTTCTTTTTTAAAAGATGTGTGTTGCCCTTCACAGCAGGAATGCCACAAGCTTCCTTTTCACAATCAAGGCTTTATTAGCAGCACGATCAATACACAGGTACAGTATCATATCCACAATGGACTGAACATATTAAAAGATGGAGTTATTCAAGGTTATGAGATCACATATGGTTTGCTATTTAGATACGATTTGTTCATTGTTGGGAATTTTAGATTTTCACCATTTATTGAAAATAATATAGCTAGCTAGATAGATAGATCTAGATTTTACTTTGCAGTTATAGTGCCGGGACCCACAAAGAAATCCTTACAGAGCTGCATGCATCTCCGGAGCTGCAGGTTGTAGACCTCTGAAATATCCTGTCTACAGGTGCTTTGCTGTAACTGAGCATTGTGCAGCTGAGCAAGGAAATGCCCCCACCTTCACTCCAGGCACCTTGTTAAAAGGCCTTTCTGCTAGCTGAGGATCAGCTGATGTGCAAATGTACTCTGACCATGCACATTTCCCCAGGTGTGCCTGGAACACTGTCTCTTACATTGGAGGTTTCAAAGGGTTTGCCCAGAACTAGCTGTATCCCCCCTAAGGAATTACTCCCAAGTAAGAAAATCCTTAGATACCAAGTTAGAGCAATGCAAAGGCCCTTTGTACTCTGGAACAGCAGACAGAAATTGAATCAGAAGGCCAGGTGCCTTTTAAATCCCTCTAAAAAATGCTGAGCATCACACTGTAAGACCAGACAGTAATGAGACAGTTTCAGAATCCTCTCAAGCAGAAGCAGAATGTTTAAAACAACATTACTGACGGTACAGTATTGAAGTCAAATAGATTTTTGAGATATCTGAAGTTAACCTAGTGAGATCAGAGGACATAACATCATGTCTACAGGTCTATATGAGTCCTGGGAATTTGTATGCTTTATAAAAAGGTCAAAGATTGATCCTACGTAGTCATTTTTGCCTTGCAAGAAGGAAAAAAAAACACATTGTACAACTTTGACCTGAAACTATCCCTCGGAATATTTTTCAAGATATATGGAGCTTTGAAAGTAGCAGTTCAGCAATTAAAATCAGAGGTGTCAAATGTTCTATTGTGTTTATCCTGCAATGATAATTTATGGCAGATTAATTCTCTACAATGGGTTGTTTAAATCTTTTAGTATTAGTGTTGAATAGAGTTTTCTTTCCTTCTTCCTGTAAACCTACATCAATTGTCCTAGTGAGAGTAAAAAGACAGTAGCGCCTATGGCTCATCTCAATAATGGCAACAGTCATTATTTACATGAGTATTAACCCTAGCAGGCAAGTTCTTCAGTTTGTGTCATCAGTGCAGCTCCATTCACTGCAAAGGATTTACCCTTCTTTACACCAACTGAGGATCTGGTTCAATGAACTATATATCACCCAATATAGATTGCCACAGGCTTTATTTCTATCTAGCATTTAATGGATGGTAGTGTTTTCATGTTTGCAGTGCAGGATTTCCCGGTCCTCTAGGACTTTGAAGGAGATGATTTAGCTCTGTTCCACAGAATTAATGCAAGCCCAGAGTCTCCTCAACTTCTCCCTGAAGAAGAAAGTGACTAGTTTTAGTCAAAAAAGAAAGGACGCTGAAGACAAGATGCATGGAAACAAAGGTGACAGAGTTGGGGAAGAGGGATGAAATGCAGTAATTTTATTAGTATTAAAGCAGAATATAGGCGCCTCAGCCAGGGACCAAGCCCCATTGTTCTAGGTGTTATACAACCAGAAGAAAGAGATATACCCCGCTGTCCCCACCCCCCGGACCTCGTAAGACCTTATGCTGTAAAGCAGTGTTTCTTAAACTGTGTTCCACGGAACAACTCACAGGTTTGCCGTAAGCAACTGACACTTTTTTGATATCATACATTGATGGTATATATTTTTGTTATTAAAACCAGTTCCAATGTTGCTGCTTCATTGCTTTGATGCCTGATCAGATTACTTCATTTGTTTTTGCTGTGTATATTGCTGTTGTTGGGTATTTTTTCATGTGTTTGTTTGGTTCCTTGCTTGGTTGTTTGGTGGGTTGGGGTTTTTTGTTTTTTTTTTTTGGCTGATCACATTTCTGAAGACAATTTTCATAGGTGTTCCACATTAAAAATATTATTGTTTGGTGTTCCATGGTCTCTAAAAGTTTAAGACATACAGCCGTAAAGGGTTTTTATTCAAAGTGCTGCCCAATTTTGAGATCAACTATATTTAAAATGTAAGGAAATACTAGCTATTTGCCAACAACAAGAAGTCTTGAAGTGGGTCTTTGCCCAGGAAAGCTTATGCTCCAAAATATCTGTTAGTCTCTAAAGTGCCACAAGACTTCTTGTTGTTCTCGAACCTACAGGCTAACATGGCTATCTCTTTGATACTAGTTATTTGCCAGTTTCCTTTCTTTATCCTGAAAGTGCAGGAAGAAACTCTGAAGAAGTGCTTGATCTTAGGAAATTGCAGTGTCAAAAGTGCTCAAGAAGGGAGCAGAAGGGATTGGAGTAGGGGTTTGAATGACAATCAGGTGTCTGCAACTTAATTCAGTCAGGATCAAGACAATGGAGGTGTGTTAGTGGGATAAGCTGGAAGAACAGGCAAGCCTTAAAGAAGGAGAGACTGCAACCACCACTTGTATCACAGGTGTACAGCTGAGGTGTCATATGAGTTCTCAAAAGAGATATCAGTTAGCTGATCATTAATGGATGCCACACCCCATTCTCAAAGCACCACACCAATAATCAGTTATTGTCTAAACTCGTACTCTGTTGTGTGATTTGCCCTTATTCTGTTGACTCAAAGACTTAACTTAAGCAACCAAACCCAGAGGCAAGTGCTTGCCTATTCATATGATGGACAAGCACCACAGTACACACTCACTAATTGATATGAGGGCTCTTGTTACTGCTGTGGCTTTTTATTTTTTAGCCTTTTGTATCTCAAATGGAGAAACTATAGAAGAAAATAATCCTCCCACATGATTAACAGAATACAGTTGGGGCAAGATAATAGTGTTTGATAAAGAGGAAAAGACCTACAATACCTTAAAGGAGAATGAAAATGTTAGATCTTATTTGCTGCTTGGATTACGATACTGTAATGTCATACTCAGTATAGCTCTGGCACTTTCCTCAATTTCCAACTTTTAGACTGCACAACTGCATGAAGACTCTTGTGGATCAAACAAACAAGCATCCCTTCTTAGAGTCCGAATTATTAAAACAACAACGTCTGAAAATGGAGGTTAATTTTAATTAAACTCATGTGTATTATATTATGGTCTTTATTTAAAATTAATATCCTAGTTCAGATATAAAAAGTACCCATGTATGTATATGAATGCATGTATGCACACATGTGTGTGCTATGTATCTCCAGTTCCTAGATGCACCTATGACTTCCTGGGAAACAGAAATCAACTAATTATTAATAACGTTGTTTCTATCAGGCAGACTAAAACAAATGCCAGCAGTTGAAGAAATTAGAAGTGGTCATTCTGATGTTTGGTGAAAGATATGTACTCGTCTGTAGGCTTTGAAATTTTACAAGGTGTTTATAACTTATGATCTGTTGTAATTCTAGATTAAGTGGATGTTGTCACATTTGGAAATACTTTTGGTTTTGGAGTCAGACTCATATTTCCTCAAAGACCCTGAGGGAAAGATGTCTGATATTGTGAGATTTACAAGCAAAATGGTTTCACAGAAGAGATTGTTGCTGTCATAATTTGTTATCTGAAGCACTCCATAATTGAGGAAAACCCTGAAAAAAACCAAACTTTGAGTATTATTGCTATTAGTTGGAGATTACTTAGGAGATGTAGTGGCAGATATTACTCTGAAAAAGATCTTGAAGAGATGGGTCTGTCCCACAAAAGCTCATCACCTAACAAATCATTTTATTAGTCTTTAAAGTGCTATATGACTGCTGTTTTATTTTGTTAGGTTTTACTCAGTAAGCTATACTTCCTCAAGTCAGATGATCACTTGTGCAAAAGCTTCCACTGTATACCTAAAAATCCCATGAGAACCTTCTCTTTTTCCTCCTCTGCCCAGCGGTTTAAATTATGGAAGTAGCACATGTATCATTTACAGAACTTCATCACCTCAATCCTGAAGACACATCCAGGATATGTTCTACTAGATAGAGCTGATGGGGAGACTGACATTATGGCTTCCAAGTCTTGGGGCTGGCTGGAGTCTTGACCAATTCCCTATGTACTTTAGTGCATCCCTGGGACTATACTGAACTACACTCCCCTACACCAGCATAACTGGCTAGTGGGCGAATTCAAGTTGATTCTGGCCCTTTGCTTTGAGAAATTCAAACATAATTTAAATAATGAAAACATTAAACCAAAATTTTAAATTTTCCTATGAAACAAAAAGGCTTAAAAATCAATTCAGTCCTATTAAATTATTTATCTGAGGAATCAAACTTTAATTTAGACTTTACAGTTTCAACCTTTATACTAAACTATATATAATAAAGTAAATTTTAAAATAAAATTAACATACAGTTAATCAAAATATAATGTGAAACATTTTACCTCATCAAAACATGTTTCAACATTAGTGAAACGAAAGTGGAAATGAATCATTTTCACTTTTTTGCCTCCACTGGCAATTTCATCCAAATTTTTTGATTTCTACAAAACTGGATTTTTCAACAGAAAACTAATCCCTGGAAAACATTCTGGTACACTCCACTAATAACATGTTAAGGTTCTTAGACTTTTGTACACATTTTGTAAAACTAGTGGAAGTAGTGAATATACAGTACATAATTTTCCACTGAAACAGATAAAGCGTTAAGTATTACCACAATGAATCCATGTCCTGGCCACAGGAACCAGCCTATTTGTATTATGACTGACATATTTGCTGGGCAATGAACAGGTTTTTATTCAAAGCAGCTCATTTTTGCTAATTCCAATAGCTTTTATCTGAAACCAATTATTTTTCAAAACCAATGCATTTTAATTTAAACCTAGATATTTTTGATCACATTCTTATTTTTCCCACTGTCTGATACATTCAACCAAACTAGCAAGTATTTTTCAAAGGAACAAATCAATGACACTAAAACCACTGAAAGTTAATTTAAACTAATTCATTTTCTTTTAACGACTCATGTCAATTAAAAACAATATGAATTTTCATATGTCTTAGAATAGAGCATTCATAAAGAATGCTGGAAATCAGTATATTTTAATGAAATCAACATTTATTAGCTGCAATGGATAGAATTTTGACAACACTTCTACTTTCTTGAAAGTGTAACAAACTATCAGAAGTCCAGAACTTCATCTGGTATATTTCACTATCTCTTTATTGTCTTCATTGGAAATCTTGTGATTGATGTCAATGATAATATGACACACTGGGTAAATCCATAATATGAAGAATTATACTATTGTTGTTATTACTATGCATGTGATAGTATGAGGCTAATTCTTCTCACTTGTTCCAAATTTATGCCACTGTAATTCTATTGGCTTCAAATTAGTTACTGTTGATTTATAATAGCATAAGAACAGAATCTCACCCCTAAAAATACTGTATAAAGTGATGTCAAGTATCAGAGGGGTAGCCATGTTAGTCTGGATCTGCAAAAGCAATGAGGGGTCCTGTGGCACCTTACTGACTAACAGAAATGTATGAGCATAAGCTTTCGTGGGCAAAGTGATGGTGACATTTTCATTTAAGACCACAGGGAGCTAATGAAAAGACATGAAACAAGAAGCATGAAATCAATCTGGACAGAATATCCAGTGTTTTGCTTCTTGTGTGGTCATTTATATCTGTGCAAAGCAAGGCAAACTGAGTTTTGAACACAAAGCTCAAGGCACTGGAGAACTAAGCTCTGAGTCTCCGAACTGACTCTTGTATTAACAGTAAAGGCAGTGCATTGGATAGAAGACTAATGATGTAGTTCAATGAACAGAGTTCTGACAAGCTGAGCAATACAGCAGTACCATCTAATTCAAAGGAAAAAATCACATAGGTGATGCCACTGCTTACACTGCGTCTCTGGTAGGGCTGCTGATAGCAAGGGATCAAATCTAGGACCTCTGGATCTTAAAGCATATGCTGCTTCTCACTGAATTAAAAGTTCCCTCTATACTAAGTAGCGTGGTGACAGGGTTCTTATTCTCAACATGTGGCCCAATTACCAAAAGAAAGGGGACAGAGAATCACACTGAATAGGTGTGGATGAGACAAACAGTTTTAAACAAACCAAAATTACTCATTGTACTTTCAGGAAGAAAACACAGCAAAAGCATCTGTGTTTCTTGTCTCTGGGAATTCAGCGAAGAGCAAGGATAAGCCTTGCTAATATATAACTGATTAATGTTCTCCACTTTGACTGTCTATTTGGTACATGCAGTAATATCTGACCACACACTGATAATTGATAGCTCAGTACATGCTTTCTGGTAAACACCGCAGTCTCCCACACAAACAGCTTTCTACTTTCCTTCACACCTATATTTCTCTGAAGCAAATATGTGTGTGTTAAACATATTATGGGCACTAATTGTTAGTAGAAAATTACAGCTTACAGGGGCATACAATAAGGGCCTACACTTTCTTCCACTGAAGTCAATTTGAGCTTTCTGACTGACTTCATGTGAGCAAATTAGGGTCAAAAGGCAGAGTACAAAACAGTAGCCTTAGAAGTAAGTGATCCTGTAGTACTGAGTAAGGTCTTCAGTTTTCCCTAGCGTTTGGTGACAGATATATATAATATTCAGGGAGAAGGAATATTTCTTTATTCTGAAACTTTCCATCCTTCTTCTTACATTGTGGTCAAAACTATATAAAAATAGGGTATGTACAGATCACAACTGGTTTCTTCTTCAACTTGTAACTATCAGCCTCTCCATGGTCAAATCTTCAGACCTTTAATCCGTTATCACCCCTTTTGTTCTCTGTGCTGTTTCTGATACTTGCGATTGTACTATTCCACATTCAGTACATTTTCAGGGCATTGTAGACTTCTACGGTACCTCCCAGAGTGCTTCTTCAGGATCATCTATGGTAGGCCCTGACCCATTCACTCTTTTAGGTTAGGGTCTCGGAGGTCTCTATCCTTGTTTGCCTCCTGTTATCCTCTCACACCCAGTCCCAACTCATATATTTATAAAATGCAGCTACCAATCTTGCTGATGGGAGATGGGGGGAGGTAACAGAGGCAACTGCTCCAGGGCCTGAAGATTCAAAAGGGCCCGGGGCTCTTGGCCACTGAGGCTGCTACTGCAGGAGCAGCAGCGGCCTAAGCCCAGGCCTTTAAATGGCCTCTGGAGCACCATGCAGTGCACTCCAGGCAGCTCTGAGGGTGGGCCCTTCTAGCTGAGGCCCTGCCCCTTCTGGGATTGCAGACTCTAGCAAACAAAAGAGCTAAGTTAATTTTTCTTGACTGGCTTTCTGACCATTTGCACATGTTTCATCAGTCACAGCCTGCCTGGATTCCTTCCCTGGTTGCCCTTTTCTCCACCTCCACAACATCAAGTTTCCAAAACAGCATCACACTCTGGGTTCCAGGTAATTAAATTAGCACAACCCATGCAGATACCCATTAAATGATTAAAAACAGAAGAGGTACTCAAAGGTGATGAAAACCTTCTCTGAGAAGAACAAGTAATATTGGTGTAAAAGTCCTAAGTGTGGGTTATGTGTTTAGATATATACTTTAGTCTGTTAGAGATTTTCTGGTTTGGTTGAAAGAGATTATAATGCTGTTTTGTTTCTGCGTTTGGTCATACTTACATATTAAGCTGATTTCATGAATCCACTCACCAAATGATTTCACTTAGGTTTCCAATTTGTCCTGTTTTCCTATCTGACCTTTATAAATTCAATCAACAATATTTTGCTATGTCTTTCTAGAGTTAAGATAGATGCCAAAATAATTGCCTTTGCTTGGCTCCTGCAAAAACACAATCGTGAATAACTTTGCTCACTTGAATAATTCCATGTTCTACCCAGCACTATTGATGTCAGTGAAGTAATTTTGTAGATTTCAATGCCAATGGGACTACTATGATCACCTAATCTGATCACCCATATGCCACAGAGAAAAGAACCTTAGCCAATAATTTCTGCACTGAGTCTAGAACTTCTGTTTGAGTGACAGCATCACTTTCAGAACATTATACAGCAACACATCCAGAGGCTTCAATCCCCAAGCAACAGACTCAGGTTTAGGGTCTCACGCTACCATACTTAACATAACTATGTAAACAGGCCTTTTAAGTTGTTGCTTAGGCTCTGACACTCCTTTTCTCCCCCCATACTCCAAGGCACAACTTCTATTTTTACTGCATCAGTGTGAACTCTGCAAGAGCAAGTGTGTTGATCCATCAAAAGCTTGCTGCTGTAAACACTTCAAATGAAGGAAAAGATGGATCATCCTTTAGATATGTTTTTCCAACTGTTAACTTCTACTGTTAACTACCCCTCAGGGTTTTTAAAGAAAACACTGTTCCTTGGTCTAATTTGAATGTGTTTGGCTGTAACTTCCAGTCATTATTGGTTATTATGCCTTCTTGGAAACTGGTCCTAATTCCCCATCTCCTCCCATTGGCACTAGATATATGCCTTTCTAATTCCACAGACTTGCAAGAGCGACATTAGGCAAGTGTGTTGGAAATGACATTGAAGTCCGTACTACTTGACATGAACAGAGCCTTACATGGATACAAATTTCTACCCACAGTTGCAGCTATCTGCAGACACAAATTAGCGGGGCTCTACCCCAAAGCGATGCAGCAGCAAAAGTAGATGAATGTGCTGCTGCTGCTCCCAGTTGTGAGGCTGTGCTGTTCACAATCTTACAGCCAAGCATTGTTGTTTGGCCCCAGACAGGAGATCTGGGTGAGGTGAGACAGATGGTGGTACAGTCACACAGTCAGGAACAGCTGGCTCCTGTAAACAGTGACACCATTTTTTCCCTTTTTTGCCTCAGCATCTCCTGGGACTAGAACCCCATGGATCAGCCTATACTGATTTGTACCTACAGGTACCTGCATTTGCAGATAGAAATTTGCATCTGCTCCAGGCTGTGTACATGAAGAAGAATCTATAATGGATCATCAAAATACATAATATTTTTAAAAACCACATCTTGTTTTAAATTCCAACTATTGAGTCTCATTCTGCTATTTTTGTACTAGACTCAAGAACTGCCACTGTGACACAGACACATTATTCTCCTCCTCACTCACATCTGTGGAAAACACAAACAAAGAACTCTCCATTGTCTTGCATATTGTATAGTCATTTATCTCACACAAGTTGGTTTCGGATCCTTGCACTGGTAAAAACTAAAAATAGTAACAGTGTAATTTCATCGACTTCACCTGAGCATTGAAGTCAATAGAGTTAGGTTGATTTACGCCAGCCGAGGAGCTGGCCCTGTAATCACTTTCAGATGTGAAGTACTGCTGCATTTGAGCGCAGATTTACTAGAGCTGAAAGACAGTGCACTGACTCAACACACTACCTAATCCTCAATCTTGCTCTTTTTTTGTAATCACAGCCTTGCACAAAACAACAGGTAATCTGCAGGAAAAGGGAGATGGAACTAATTGAACATCAAATAGTTCTTATCTTAAATAATCTGAAAATGGAGATTAAACCTGTCGGCAGCTTGAGTTCTTTCAGAATGCTTAGTTACCATTCAAACCCCTATGAATAAAAAAAAAAGCCGTTTTGCCTTCAAAAGTAACTGCATTGGCTGGTCTGTATCAAGAAAAAATATTCCATTAAATAACGTACAGTTTAAGAAAGGTTTCAATTAGGGAAATTTTGGGGTATTGTCATCAGTTGTAAGAGTAGTGGCTCCAATGCAATTTGGCAAAATTAGGAATTTTAATCCACTACCAAATAGGAAAAAGCATTTTCAGCACAATATGTATTCATAGATTAGAAAGCCAGAAGGGACCATTATGATCATTGCATTTTCATGTTGTATTCAACAGGATTTTAGGTAGTGAGAGTTGTATTGCTACATGTGTTAGGACTGCACTTTTGGTGGGGGTTGTTGACAGCCAAGAAATACTGACTGGGGTGGGGCCTGGCTGTGATGCTGAGTAGGCCACTGGGGCCTGACTGGGGAAATATCGACTAGGCTAGGGCCTGACTGTGCTATTGATTAGTCCACTGGGGCCTGACTGTGCTATTGACCAGGCTGCTGGAGCCTGACTGTGCTATTGACCAAGCTGCAAAGACTGGAGATTGTTAACACTGACTCGCCAGTTGGACCTGACTATACAGGGAGAGACTTCAGAAGAGGCGCAGGGCCAGAGGCCACACCACACCTAGCTATGATTAAAACTGGGGAACTGATCACAAGCACAGGAAAAGTGCTTCCCTCTTTATTTTTAATTCCACTCATGAAAGGCTATATCCAAAGTTGTGCGACAAAGGTTAAAGCTGACACAGTCCACAACACTGACATTTTCACATGGTGAAGGTAGCTGTGTTCACTCAAAGATAAGGGAAAAATAAGATACATGCAAAATCATCTGACAATTTTGCAACACGAAACATTTTTACTAAAGGCCAAGCACTGAAAAATCCTTTCTTGAGACAGACAAGCATTTGCTTTTGGCAAAGAGCAGCCCTTTTCATTATATTTCAAAACAATTTTCAGAAATTCACAAAGAAAAGAGGGAAAAATATAACCACCATCGATATGTTTCTCTGTCATGAGTGCTACAGGAAATTCTGTTAAACATTTGTTTTTAATATTATACCTGTAAATTATATCACACATTTTCAATTTTTCTAGATGTAGTGCATTGAAAGGTTGAGACAAGAAGCCGTTTCTTTCAAATTCAAGTGGTATCAAACTGTTCATCCTCTTTTAAGCACTATTTTTGCTTTGAGTTTTGCCTTTGTTCGAACAGGTGGAAGGAAGCATGACTGGGCCCACTTATTTTTACAGATAACCAAACTCAGCTTTTTTCTGCAAGGTTGAGTCAATCTTCAAATGCTTGCCGTGTGCATGCTGTGTGACAAAACACACGTGATATTATTTTCTGAGCCCAATGCACATTGAAATCATACTGGCCCTGTTCGCGTACTCTGCTGACAAAGTGCTAAAGCAGTGGTTCCAGGCAGGGATACATGTACCTCTGGGGCTATGCAGAGCTCTTCCAGAGGGTATATTAACTCAGTGTCTCTCAACCTATTTTTTATAAATAAAAAATTGGACTTATTTTACATTTTTTTTATTTATCCTTTTTGCACAGTCCTAAGCATGATGGCAGATGTATTGCCTATAGGCAATTTCTTCCAACCAACCAGTTACACTTAAGTTACTTAAACAAATGTGTTGCAGTGGTAGAAAAAAAAGTGTGTCTGAAAACTATATTTACTAGGAGGTAATTTTTGAAAAAGGCATACTTTATGAAAAAAAGGTTGAGAAACACTGGGCTAGAGGAAACCATCAGAAATGGCAGCTATAGAAGGGAGCAAACAGAATTAGAAGGGAAAATAACAGCTTTTTTTTAAAGTATTTGTTTAATTCACCTGAATTCCAAATACCCAGAGGCAAATTTTCAAAAACTTATGTCAATGTTATAGCTCTAGAACCCATATTAGCATATGCAAATTAGGTAACTGCACATAAGCACGAGTTTTGTGTGTGTAATTGCCATGTTTGTGTATGCAAATGTATGGTTTTTTTGGCACAACTCAGACACCCCAGCCCTGCAACCCTGGCAAGCCTCCAGCTGATTATCATGGAAGTTTTGCTTGAATAAGTACTACACAATCAAGCTAGATGCACTGAAATGTTGCCATATGATGGAGCTGCACAAAATCACATGAAGATAATATGAGTTATGCATTAAAGTTAAGTATCGGAGGGGTTCCCGTGTTAGTCTGGATCTGTAACAGCAACGAAGGGTCCTGTGGCACCAAGGTGCCACAGGACCCTTCATTGCTGTTGCATTAAAGTTATGCATTGCTAATGGATTGACCTGATTTTGCTAAGTACTGAACACTTCCTTGTTTAACAAGGGGGAAAACATTGGTACTTAGGTAAAGATTCTCAGTTCTGTGTAGGGATATCATTTCTAAATGTGTCACAGTAAATGTGTAAATGGAATCTGATAAATCCTCTTTATTGCAGCTCCCTCCATGGTTTACATGTAAAGAAATGTGTGTTGTTTCATAGCTAATTCTGAAGAGTTCCGCTAGACAAGTCCTAAAAGGATTGGAAACATTGCAAAAGGGAAAGCACAGGGAGAGAAGGGAGAGAATATACTTCTTTCTAAAAACAAAATCCCACCTTTCCTTTCCTTATTATTGATAAAAAAATGTGACATACGATAGTAATAACAAAATACAGCAGAAAACTACTAAAATCACTGTATTAATGAATTCCAAAGCTATGCAGAATCTGGCATTTTTCATCTCTAATCTGATGAGTTTTAGCAAAGTGTTTTTTTGTCGAATTCCAGACCCTCTTAATAGGATCTGGTCTGAGTTCCAAGGATTTATTAATATATCCAAACAATGTCATATATCCTTAGTCCTCTCCAACTCAACTGTGAGCAACAGAGAAAAGTTCATCAGGCATTACCAGTGCCAAAATGGAGTGACTGGAAAAGGTAGTCTTATGTGGTATAGTAATACTCCGTAAGGAAATAATTGTTAGTGAGGCTATTCACCAGCACAGAAACAGTGAGGGCAAATGACTAGAGCAGTGGCTTGAGGTGCAAAAAAACCACCCACTTTATACTGTTCCCAACTCTGCCAGTAACTTGATATGTCCCTTAGAGCAAATCACTTTATCTCTCTCTTTTGCCTTTCCCATTCTTTGCCTGTCTTGTCTAGTTAGATGGACAAGCACTTCAGGGCAATGGCTCTGCCCTATATGTGCATATAGGATCCCCACTTTGCCACAATAGTACAGGCTGAACATTTCTAGTCTGGCATCCTCAGGACCCAACTGTTGCTGGAAGAGAGCATTTGCTGGACCATGGGAGGTCAATATTATCTAGCAGCATTATGACACTTCTACTGCTTACTGGGCTCTTAGAAGACATTTAGAGGTAAATTGCAGATAAACAACAACACGGAAGACTGAGGCTATGTCTACACTGCCAGATAAATTCAATTTTGTTAAATTCGATTTTATAATTCTGGATTTTGTAAATTTGATTTTGAGTATCCTTACTTCCCACAAAGCCCACACAAAGTCGAGTTAGTGCTGCCACACTAGAGTGGACAAACATTGACTGTTGCAGCCGTGCATTGCGGGAACCTATCCCACAGTTCCCTGAGTCCCCCATTCTGTGTCCTCCCCATGGCCCTGCTGCACCTCCCGCTGCTGGCAGCGCTCACCCTGCTGCCTGGTTCCCAGGCCTCCGCAGCCTGGGAAAGCTGGGAAATTGACCAGTGCTGCTGCACCTGGCTTACAGGAGCCAGGTGCATCAGGGAGCCAGGTGCTGAGCTATTCAGTTTCCCGGCTCCTGAGAGTGGCAGAGAGCCAGGAGCCAGTGGCAGCTGTGTCTTGAGTTTTGCAGCTCCCCACCACTTGCAGGAGCTGGGAAACTGACCAGGGCTGCTGCACTGGTCAGTCTCCTAGCTCTCATGAGCGTCACAGAGCCAGGTGCAACAGTACCAGTCAGCTTCTGGGGGCTAATAGATTTGATTCAAAGACATGGCACTTCCACACTAGCCTTCACTCAAACTGTTAAATTTGAACTTGATGCTACATGGCCCCTCCTGTCGATGATATTCTGATATCAATATTAGTGCTCCCTGAATCAAGCTAATGATATTTCCAGTGAAGATAGTCGCTTGGTACAATCGAGCTGTCTTAAATTCGACTTCATCTCATTGTGTAGATGTAGCCTGACAGGCAGGGCTGGTGGCAGGAAACTAAAATCATGCCAGATTACAGATGTTGCCAGAAGAGAGAGTTCCAGATTAGAGAGATTCAGCCTGTAACAACAATAATGAAACTGTGATGGTTACAAATGTATTCATCAGCCTTTGTCTCCCCTGTTCCTTCCAATGGCAAACCTTGGGTGAACTCAAGCTAACAAAATCATGGAACAAGGTTTCACTGTGACAGTCCGTGAAACAAATAGAGCAGTGTTTCCCAAATGGTGTTCCGCAGACGCTGGTGTTCCACAAAGTGAAAATAAGGGTTCTGCAAGAAAATGACCAGGGAGCAGCAACCTGCAGCACCAAAGACACATGCGGCTCTAAGGAGTCATTTGCAGCTCTGGAATTTGCTGCCTCTGACTCCTCTGTGTTTCCCTGCCCTCCCATCAATGAAATAGTAAAACTAAATTTAATGGGTTTAACAGCTGGAGGGACAGATGTGGCAGTTCAACCAACTGCCTACATCTACATTAGAGTGTTTTGCTGACAAATCTGGAGTTTTGTCGACAAAACTCATGGAACGTCCACACACAAAATGTATTTTGGTGACAGTATGTTGTCAAAAACTTGGCACGTTCATTGACAACCTTCTGCCTTT
The DNA here is from genome assembly GCF_033958435.1 of Carettochelys insculpta. Classification (NCBI taxonomy): domain Eukaryota; kingdom Metazoa; phylum Chordata; order Testudines; family Carettochelyidae; genus Carettochelys; species Carettochelys insculpta. The sequence goes on along the minus strand of NC_134137.1, from coordinate 35,419,866 downwards.
TCCCCATTAGGCAGACCACTTTTCTCGACAGAATCTGTTGACAAAAAAGCCATGTGGGCTCCAGGGGACTATCTGTCAACAGACAGAGTTTCTGGATCACTGGGCAGCTCTGTCTGCTGTGCTTCCAGTTGGTTGTTCTGTTGAGAGAGGACAGGGCAGTCCCAGCCACTCTGTCAACAAAGCAGATTGCTTTTTCGATCTGCTTTTCTGTGTGGCCACATTCTGTCGACAGAAGTTTTGTTGGAAGATCTCTTCTGACAGTGACTTCTGCTGACAGATCACTGTAGAGCAGACATAGCCACTGAATTTAGTTCCATTATTTCAGTGGTGACAGGGCAAGGAGCTGCAGAGAGCCCCTCACTTGCAAAGTAGCCAAAGTGCGTGCAGTGGGGGTGAGCAAGGAAATCCAATGGCTATCCAGAAGGGGAGCCAGACAGGTCCTGTAGTCCCTGCATCATCCTTGCCTTTCATTGGCTGCAACTGGCCTCTCATATTGCCGCCAGGTGGCCAATGAAATCGGGATCTCAGAACTAGAGTTGGAGGAGCAGCAGTGGCTAAGGTAGGTTTTTCCACCATGCTGGGTGAAGTAACAGGGGGATCTAACTCAGGTGGAGTTAGGCTGGGGGCCTCTTTGGGTGGATGGGTTTGTCCCATGTGCTGGTTTGTGGGTGAGGTGGATTAATCCTGGGGATAGGGGTGCGGGTTTGGGGCTGAGAAGGGTTAAGCCATATATACGACAGTTATTAGGGGTTCTGCAAAATTATTCCAAATTAAAGTATATGAAAAAAACTGCAGAGCTATACACCTCACAGAGCTGGAAAGGACTGTGGGAGATCACCAAGTCTAATCCCTTGGCAGGGGCAAGCACCATCCTTTTATTTTGCCCCCCAGAACCCTAAATAGCCCCCTGAAGGATTGACCTTGCAGCCCAGGGTCTGGCAAGCCAATGCTCAAACCACTGAACTATTATTCCACTTACCTAGCAGCAAATAAAATTGGGAAACACTGAAATAGTGGAAAGAGAAATATTTACAGACACTGTTCTGGCTGAATTTCATGTATTGACATGCAAAATATCTTGGCACCAAATGTGTCAGCATTGCTACCTACATTCTCCGGCAATTCTCCTATTTGCAGAAGCCTGATAGGGCCTGGTCCAACTCCCAGTAAAAGCAGTGACAAAGCTCCCACCAAGTTCAATGGGACTTGGAGCCAGTTCAAATAGGATTATGTCATGTAAGTTTAAATCTAACACCCCGAGCAATTTGTTAAAATTTATACATTATAAAAATCCAAACAATGGCAAAGGCTCCATCTTCCCTTCTCTTAAAATATTAATTTTTCCCTTAGGCACAGAAGACTGTCTAAACTTAATGCAATCCAGGCTCTCGGTTTGATAGGATAAAAACTAATCACTCTCTTTGTCAGGTCTCTTGCACATGAAAGAAAAGAAAATTACAGGCAACACTGTAGCTACTTAACAAGAACACAGTTCTTACCTGCAACATTTGTTGAAAACAAACAAAACTAAACTAACAAATAAATAAAAATAACTTATTGAAAGAAAAGAGAAAAACCTACTACAAAGCATGCAAACAAAGGTCTAGAAAGATAAATGCACGTCTTGGAGGATGAAGGATTTGTTGTGATTCTAAGTGCACACTCCTTGCTGCATCTGTGTGTGCAGAAGTTTTATTTTTTAACCATTTTTTATTAATGAGTGTCCAGCCACATATTCATGTTACTTATCAACCAACTGTAATTAGAAGATTACATGAAAGGCGACCTTGTTGACACCATTGAAGACAAGAAAGATGTGCTGTCTTATTCAATTGATGGCTTTTTCTATCCAGAGGTTGTACCCTGTCATTTGATGGTAATGCATAAAGCTATTGGAAACATATTTCTTGTGGATCCCAGGAACAGTTGCTGTTAGTAACAGGTCCTAGGAGACAGCCAGGACTGAGGTAAATGTATTAATTATTTAGGGAAGAGTGAACTAAATAAAGACAACATCACAAATTAAAAAGAATTCCCTAATGCTGTCAGTTTTGTTAAACATCTCAAATATAGCTGATTGAAAAATTCTCAGAAGAATAATTTTGCAGACTTCTCTAAATCAGCACATTTTATTGGAAAATATACTGTTTGATGGAATTTTCAATGTGAAAAAGTTGAAAGGAATTCTGTAGACTCTTGCTCTTCTGTAAAATTCTTAAATTTTATTTTGGTATGATAATTAATTTCATTTTATAATTAATTGTATGCATATACTTTGTTATATTGTGACATAGAAATAAAAAAAATAAAAAAACTTTCTGAAATAAACTGCTTCACTATTATCAAATGTAAGAGTTCAAGAGATCAGCATCATATTTTTCTGGGTAGGAATTCTACCTTGGAGGTGTTTCACACTTTTGGCTTTTCATTCAATTCAGAATGAAAATAAGTTTTGGAACATCAGAATTTGCTACAACATGGCAAATCTACTCTCTGATGAGTTTCTAATATCCGAGGAGGAAGACTCGGTAGCCTCTCCTATCAGTCTGGCTGCTGAGAATTTTCATGTCATTAATAGAATCAAAGGCTCCTGTTAAAACTATAATATATTGAATAGTAACAGTGTGGACTGAATTTGTATGCATATCATACACAACCTTATGATGGGCCAAGACATACGCGCATTAGGAAGGAGGAGAACACACAGAAGACCTTTTTCAAGCCTCTGAAAAACTGGACACAAAACTTCTTAGAGCAAACATCTTTTGAGACATTAGCCACCTCACTCACTACAATGGATGTGTCAATACCAGAAAATTAAATTAAATTGCTAGTAGGTGGCCCACTGGCTAGTATTATTATAAGTTAGCAATTGTCTAGCTGTGATTGCCAATACCGCTTACAGCTCCATGTTGTTTCTGGTGAACTTTTGGGAGCTCAGAGCAATTGTGGAAGAAATTCCAAAGTTCTCTTAGAATTCCTCAAGTCCTGAAGTGACAGCTCCATTCTTGCTCAGGAAAAAAAAATACTCTGATGGAGTATTTGAAAACTACTGTCAATCATTTGACGCAGCTGCAAAGATATACGGCAAAATGTTGGATCGCAGAAATAGATGATGGTGGATACCATGAAAATAACATACAGCTCATCAGTTATGATTAGTGTATACAAAGCCTTCAGTCAACTTCACCCTGTGCAGTGGAGTGCAGAAGGCAGAATGGATATTCCACCTGAGTAGCACAGCAGTGGCTGCTATATTATGGGAAACCTACTGACACATTGACGCATGGGGAACTTTTAAACCACTGACCTCCATCTAGACTCACTCAGGACATTTGGAGCACAATCCACTGAGGAGAAAAAAAACTTTAGTGGTCAGTATTTCTACCTATTTTCCTCCAACTTGGAGCCTCAATGTCCAGTTTGAAAAGAAGGGAGTCATCAAAGAGATGAAGCATGTCTGAATGTTAGAAAATGTAAAAACAAAGATCTGTTTTCTAACTAATCAAGTCCTTTTCTCTCCGGCAGCCACTAGTGCTCTCTCTAAGGTAGTACTGGATATCTGTTTTGAAGGCCTACCAACCTCCCTGCACAAATATTCTTTGACTTTCAGCCAATGAAAGCAGGAGTGGGAAAGATCTCCTAGAGCTTTTCTACACTTGCTCCCAACTTCAAAAGGGGCATGTTAATCAGGTTGATGGGAGATCACTAATGAAATTCTGTGGTGAACATGCAGCAATTCATTGGGCTAATTATCCCCTGCAGCAACTTTGAAGTGTCAAACTTCGAAGTGCTGACATGCGTGTAGCCGCAGGCACTTCAAAGTGCTGGTGCTACTTTGAAGTGCCTTTACTCCTCAAAAATTTTGGGAGTAAGGGCACTTTGAATTAGTGTGCGCACTTTGAAGTGCCTGTGGCTACCCAGCATATTGGCACTTCAAAGTTGCCACGGGGGAGAATTAGCCTAATGAACTGCTGCATTTTCTTTGCAGCACTTCATTAGTAATCTCCCATCACCCCGATTACCACGCCCCCTTCAGTGTAGATATAGCCACAGCACAGAGAGCCATAATACATTTAGGCTATGTCTACATGGTGAGTTGTTTTCTACATGGTTTACTCAATTTGCTCTATGCAAATTGCATACATTATTTTGAAATCCCTTATTCCAAACTTGGTACCATCCAAATGGCACTGGGGTTTAGAAAAAGCAGCTATTCCAAAAATTCCATTACCCCTCATACGATGAGGGGCACCAGAACTGGAATACTATGCTCAAAACAGCAGCGCTCTTTTGAGTGCAGGGAAAAGCCATGGCATTGCTATTTAGGAATATATTTGTATCCCTAAACAGCAATCACTGTGGAGACATAGTCTTAGTGTCCTCTACACAGTCCAAACCTCAGCATGAGAAGAATAATAAGATAACCAAGTCCTGTTAGCCTCCTTGAAACAAGTGTAGTCAAAATGATAGTTATGATAGCCACCCATCCCTTCAGACGGTTTTGTAGATGGATATGTGGTGGGTTAAACACATGCTAGGAGGATCGTGAGATAGTTACCATGCCAAATTCCTGTGGTGAGCAGATGGTACTTCAATGGTTTGAGAAGAAGGTGGATTTGTTTTCATACTCTGTCTTCCATTATACATTCCTAGAGCATGGCAAGTTGCCAGACGCATGGGTAGGTTGTTGCACATTCCTCTGCATTGGACAAGCTCCAGGAGGGATTGAAACACACTCCCTCTCTCTCAGTACTTTACAGCTCAGCATATTCCTTTACATGGGCTAGTGCCTAACAGAGTAATAATATTCTCATTTGCTTTTAAAAAACATTTTCCTGTAAAGCTCCAGACCTCCAGGCATTGTGGAATTTGTACAGTTTTACTATATAGAAAGGAGCAGCAAATGGAGAATTGAAACAGGGATTATGCAGTCTCTGTGTGCCACTGAACACAATTATGGTCTGCTTGTGGTATAATGAGTGGGGCTACAGAAAAGGGTTAGGTTTCAGAAGGGACCTAGATTAGTGTGACACTACGGAATTATGAAAGCAACCTGAGTCAACTTCTACTGTAAAAACACTACCTGCTCAGCATCTAACAGTGGCCTCTCTGCATGCCCAATAAAGACCTCTTGCCTACAACTCTGCCTGCTTGTCACATCACCCATGGCTAATAAAATAATGCCTCCTTGAGCAGAAGAGCAGTGTGGGGCTTGGTAAGAAGGTGCAAGACATAAAATCTTCACAGAATTGTCAGGATTATCATTTACTACAATTTTAGGCCTAAAAGAGGAATCAGAAAGTGGGTCCACTGGTCCTCCGCTGTCTGAAGGGGAAATTTCCTGAAGAGTTGTGATTGACAAAGGAAGAATCAGATCTATATATGCTACATGAGCATAAAGCACTAAGAAACTTGTTTGAGCTGTTATTTGTATTCTTTTTCCCCAAGGAACAAAGCAGATCTTTAACTGTTATTTCTAAAATTTTAATTTTCACTTATTGGGCCTACTGAAATCACACACATATCTTTTACATTTCAGAGGCATACTCAGCATATAACTTCCTTTCCATTAAAACGATTAGGCTTTAAAAAGATGAAGATTTAGTTACTGAAGTCTGAATTCTAAGATTTTGATCTATTATTTAATACAGGATTTTTCTAATCTGCAAAGAATTTGCATGAATGTGCTAGTCTCAAAATGTAAATATGGATTTATATTACAAACATATTTCTTCAAGACTTCTACACCAGCGTGCAAAAATTACAGGAATACCATTTGCCTCACAACTTTTATTTTTGTAATTTGAAAATAAATTAAAGTTTTTCAGATGTCAAAAACAATAAATGATTTCCAAGAATGTTTAAGGGAAACTTAAAACAAGTCTTTCCCATTTATTGATATGTTACTGCAGATACTGTTCAGGTGATGAATTATTCATGTATTTGATCTGTTAGAAACGAATTCTAAATACTGTTTCCTCCTATACTTGCTATCTACTCAAAGCAGATATTGTTTTGAGTCCTCACATTTCAGAATGTAACGCTGTTCAAGAATCATATTTCTGCATGTTAAGTTGCTTATCATACTTAATGTGCAGAAGAATGTGAATACCTTTCTGAACCTGAAAATGACAACACAAAAATACAAAAGCAGTGTTAGCGGTAGCATAATACGTGCAGAGATCTTCTAACTCGACCAGAAATTGAAGACTTCATGCACTAATTGCTGGATGAGGTTTAATGTCCTGTATTATGGAGGAGGTCAGCCTAGATCATAATGGTATACCTTAACCTTAAAATCTCTGAAATATGACTATAGTCAGATGTAAAATCTGTGTTTGCTAGTATCTGCAATTATATTATTACAACTATTACTGCTAGTCAGGAATTTATCTGTGAAACAATTTTAGAAACCAAAACTGTTTGCAGGAACACATTTTCTATTTCAAGAAAAAGCAGGGAACGGTGTGGGGTTTTAAAAAACCTATTTCAACATATTACAAATGAAAAGGGTTTTTTTTCCCCCAATTTGAAAAGACTGTATCAAAATGTAAGTAAATTTCAGGTAAACATTATAAAAATTATAAAAAAAATTCAGATTTCTGGTTTACAAAAAATTTTCAAAATTTTAAATGTCTGTCCCTATTAGGACAAGAAATTTTTTGAAAACTTAAAAATTGTCATGTGATAGTAAAAACTTTTCACATACAGCTCTGTCTCTTTACTAGTTTTACAAGCTGTCAACATACATGGCACTTTACAGTAGCATATGACCAATATAGCAAAACCCCTCTCATGGGTTGTGGGCATGTGCTGGTAAAGCACAAAATAACGAAAAACAGCATAAACAGACAACCAAGTTTTCTACAGAAATACAATGAATGCCAGGACAAGTGACTTTTGCAACTTTTTGAAAGGGAAGCAGAGAAAGGGTGCTTCATGTATTTTTATGGGAAGGCTGTTTGCAGTTTATAGGGCAGCATGAAGTATAATAATAATACAGACACACACAGAGCTGAGTGGTTCAAACGAGGTCAATAGCGAATCAGTGATAGCAGTGGTATTAAACAGCAGAAGTTTCTGTTTATCATCCCCACTGATTCCCTCCCCATCTCTTTCATGCCTGGTAGAAAGGAAATACTCAGGACACAGTTATCAGTTAATTTCTTTTCCTCCTCTTTTTCTGTATTTTCTAATCTGGCAATTCCTAATCAAAATAATTATTTTTTAAGAAATCACATGTGTCAGGGACTGCCATGTTAGTCACTACTTGGTAACTAGGCACCTACAATGATACAATTTCCCCCTTCACCATAAAAACAAATATTCACTTTTCTTTGAGACAATATGACATCACTAGAGACTCAGAACCAGAGACTCAGTTGATGTAAATGGCACAGCTATTTTTACATCAGTGGAGCGCTGCCAATTTTCACCAGTTAAGGATCTATTCTCATGATGTCTTCTCCCTTTAAATCAGGGGTGGGGAAACTATTTTGGGTTGGCAGCCACTGACCCACAGAAAAATCAGGCAGTGACCACACACAAAAGAGAATAAATAAGAACTCAAAAACCAAAATGACTTCACTGACCTGGGCCTCAAGGGAGAAGGGGGTGGAGGGAACAGAGAACAGATAAGCACAGGTAATTGAGAAGCAGGTAAAAAAAGAGATAGAGACACACATCTCATAGAATTGGAAGAGACCTTGGGAAGTCTGAAGTCCAGTCCCCCTTACTCTTGGAAGGACTAAGCACCATCTCTGGCAGATTTTTTTAAAATCTGTTTTGCCCCAGACTCCTAAATGTCCTCCTTAAGGACTGAGCTCACAACCCTGAGTTTAGCAGGCAAATGCTGACACCACTGAGATACTCCCTTCAATCTTCAGCCTCATGGAGGACCAGGGTGAGGGGGGCGAGGGGGGCATGGAGAAGGGTGGAGAGGGCATGAGTGCACAGGAGATACCAAGGTTTCAAGGTTATGAGGGCTGGCTTAACTCTTCTGAGGCTATGTCTACACTAGACTAAGAAAGTTGACCACAGATACACAATTCTAGCTATGCCAATTGCATAGTTAAAATCAACATATCTGTGCTTAGCTAACTTGGCTGTCTGTACAAGGGAAGGTTGATGGGAGAGTTTCTCCTGTTAACCTCCCTCACTCCTTGCTCTTGCAACTGCAGCTCCTGAGAGGTCGATCTCATGTATCTCTACTAGACACCTGAGAATGAACCCCAGAAGATCAACCCTGAATAGGTCAATCTTTGGGGGAGTGAAGACCTGTCCTCGGAGCCCAGGGACAGTGCATTTTGTGGGGTTCTCCTAGGCTCTGGGGTGGGGCCAAATGAGGGGTTCAGTGTGTGGGAGGGGGTTGTCAGGGAGCAGACAGGATAGGGTAGGGGCAAGGGGTCTGGCTGGGAGGTAGGGTGTAGAAGCGGGTTGGGGACAGGGATGTGGGGTTGGGATATTAGGAGGTTTGGGGTCTGGGTGCGGATGCTGGGTCAGGGCATTAGTCCCTGTGAAAAGATTACACCCTTTCTCAGATGGAATTTTTAAGGATCCAAGATAACAACATCAGATTATTCAACTGTGCATCTAATGCTGCCTTAATAAACATAGATCTAATAAAATAATACCAAAGTGAGAAATATTAGTAATGGAGATAGACGTGCATATAAACATGTAAAATAAGATAGCTAAAGAAAGACATTTAATCTATCGTCCCCATTGTTTTCTTGTACAAGAGCAATTAATTGCTTCTTAAATAACCATAGTGTTTTGCTGTTTAACAGTAACTGTAACTAGTCATGCATGCATCTATTATGATCCTAATCTTATACACTAAATGCAATCTTTGTATTGTCTCGCCTGATCCCAGTGCTTTAATTTCTGAAAAGTGAAACTACGTTACAAGCAGTATGTTTTCATTCTATCAACCATTTATGCTTGTGTTAGAGTCTATACCAGTGGTCTTCTTAAAGCCCTTTTTATCCATTATAGATTAAGGATCTTCAAATTACCTGCCTTTATAGCGTCTTATTTCAATTTACCTGCCATTCTTTTTGCCCTCTGGAACACTTAATTATATTTTCTTTGCAATACGTTGACCAGCTGAACATCAAATTGCACTTTTGTATTGTCTTGGTGCTAAGCAATACTCTTAACAAACATTTCCTTCCAAGAACCGTAACACCATCTTTCAGATTTTGTAATTCATCACTGAGTGGATGGATTTACCTAAAGAGCTACATAACCACCCTTTTTTTAAAATTATACATTGTAGTAAGAAGTAAAAGTAAGCCATGAAAAGGGTGAGAGGAAGCATATTTTAGAAGTAAACATGGAAATAATCAATTGCAGAACATGACTTCCACCTTTCTGAGTTTATGAAAGTGGATGAACTTACCCTCACAATAATTGTGCCATTGGCACATTGATATCATAGCATTGTCACATGCCATCAAATGGTCCCCTTTGGTGAGAAAGATAATATAGTACTATAATCATTATTCTTGCAGGTACTAATTCCAAAATCTAGTAACACCAAAGACACAAAAGAGTGCTTTTGAGTGAATAAATTTCAGGAAATGTCATCCCACAGACTAATCTAATTTTCACTTATCATGTGCTATACACTTTATCAACAAATATGGCTGCAGTGTGGGTGCTTCACAGACATTTAGTTTGCCTTGTGTCTTTTTTCCTTATCTGAATTTTCCAGACTTTGCATGATTTGTTTGTGTCCTAGTAACTGAACCATTGTCTGTGTAATGCACAGGTCTCATTTTTAAAATGTACAAAGGAAAATAATAGAACCCGATCAAGTCCTCAGCTGGTGTATATTTACATATGTTCACTGACTTCAATAAAACTGAGTTTTTTATTTAATTTACTTCAGTGGAAACAAGGAGAAGTGGGAAACTTTGGATTCACTTATATGGAAAAATAGGTATGATTCAGTTTGCCTTCTCTCCATGTATGCTTATGCCATGGGTTTGAAGGGATTAATTTGTCTCTTGAAACAAGACAAGCAGTTCAGTAACTGAGGTAAGTCATCCTGTACAAATGAACCATCAGGAATAAAAAATCACTGGGTGGGTACATAATGTAAATACAGTAAACTCTTTCATATCTGGCAGCCTTGAGACCGGGAGGTTGACGGATATTCAAATATTCTTGATAATAGAGAGGTATACCTAGCAATGAATAGCACTAAAGAAAAACAAGATTCAATATTAAGAAACAAACCAAAATATAGGCAGAGTATTTTATTTACAAACAACAGTAGTATTGTACGCCATAAACTTACAGGCTATGTCTACACTAGTATTTCTCTTTCCAAAGAGGCATGCAAATCAAGGAAATTGAAAATGCAAATAAGGCACAGATTTACATATCTTGAACTTCATTTGCATATACTTCTTTTGAAAGAGCTTCTTTCAAAAGAAAAAAAGCAGTGTAGACACGGCTTTTTCAAAAGTAATCCCCATCTTCGAAAGAACCCTTCTTTTTTTTTTTTCTTTTAAGGAAGAAAGGTTCTTTCAAAGATTGGGATTACTTTCAAAAGAGCTGCATCTACACCACTTTTCTTCTTTCAAAAGAAGCTCTTTTGAAAGAAAATGCAAATGAGGTGTCAGATATGTAAATCTGTGCCTCATATGCATTTTGATTTCCCTCATTTGCATGCCTCTTTCAAAAGAGGAATGCTACTGTAGACAAAGTCATGCTGTATTTACTCTATTTGTATTTATTTTCACTATACTGTACTTATGGAAAATGTAACTAAAATTTACTTATGGTTAAAATGCCAGTTATGAAAGAGCTTCCTGTACATAGAAAAAATAAAAAATATCTAGAGAAGCACTACCTCCAGGAGGAAATTCCATATATTGGCTTTTACCAGGTTAAGAGGCACCTTCAAACAATGAACTGAGAAATGCAAACTGATCACCCTCATGCTGATGGCAGAAAGAACAATGGTCTACAGTAACAGAGCAGGAGGTGCAGGTTAGATATTAGGAAGAACTATTTCACCAGGAGAGTGGTGAAGCACTGGAATGCGTTACCTAGAGAGGTGGTGGAATCTCCATCCCTAAAGTTTTTAAAGTTTCAGCTTCACAAAGTCCTGGCTGGGATGATTTAGTTAGGGTTGACCCTGATTTAGGCAGGGAGCTGGACTCCTGTGGTCCCTTCCAGCCCTAGGATTCTATGATTCTATACAGAGAAGAGAATCACTCTCAGTTGATCCAAGAATTGATATGACACCATGACCAAGAGGGAAAGACCTTGCTGAAAGGGTCTGAAGTAATGTGAACTCTACCAGGGTCCTGTATGCTAGAAAAGTATTGCCTAGGAAGCATGAAGCTATGTCGTCTATTGTGTTATGATACATTTTCTCTGTAGTGTTTTTGTTTTAAATAAACAGTTTGCTGGCTGGTCACTGGCTAATCCTACCATTGCCCCTGAGAGAAAACGATGGCAGGTGATAAACAGACTTGCAAAGATCATCATACTGAGTTGCAAGAGGAATTGCAATTTGAATCCTGAGTCTGGAGAGTAGGGAATGCAGTTTACAGCCCTCAGGTAATGGCTACAGCCTGAACACTAAGAAGACCATTTTCAAGGAGGCCAAGAAAGGGTCAGAGATGTAGTTCCTCAGCATCTGATCTATACAATCAAACACATACACAATGAAAAATAAAGAAGCAGAATCCTTCAGCCATTTATTTTAAATGGTTTCCAAGGCAGTCTAATGTGTCACCACTGGGTCTCCCTTTCAGAATGAAGAAATGAGAGCAAAGCCGATCATATAAGTAATTAGCACAATATTACACCAGGAATACTCAGAATGTTTCATCATGCTATGTGTGTAGACATGACTGCAAAATAGGAATTCTATTAAGATAGTGCTGAGAAATGGAGCCAAATATGAGGCATGTGAGAACAGTACAGATTCAAAAGTTTAGATGTCAAGAAAGAATGAAAAAGCAGTAGGCCGGAATTAATAGAGAAACAGAAAGGACAGAATATGAATACATAATGGTCTGAAAGCTTGACAAAAGGTCAAGAGCAAGAGGCAGCAGGTTTTTAAACACTTTCAATCACTTTAAAGAGTAGATTGGGCATGAAGTGGCCAAATTTGAGCCCATCAGACATAAGACTAAAAAGTATGACTGTAGAATAAAGAATTAAAACATCAAGCATTCAAATTGTAAAGTGATGAAGCCAAAATAAATCTCATTACATGGACAGTTCCCATAAGTTTATGTTTAATACCTATTTGTGAATAAATACATGGGTTAACCAAAAAAAAAAAAATCTTGTGGTATTCACATATGAAATCTCACAGACTGCCAGACACTACAGCTGGCACAGAACACATTTCCTATTGAAAGGGTGTTCATGCCAGATGGTTACTCAAGCAAAAAGTATTGTATTAATCCAGAGATGGTCCTGCTGGAGGTAATAATTCTGGTAGATTATATGGCCTACAAACACACACTGTGGTGTCTGTACTTTGTTGCTGTGCCGCTCGATGAAATTCGTTGCCTGTTTCATTCTGTGCCTGTCTATGCTTGTTGTCTTCTGGTATTTTTTTCAGGAGTCTTATTTCAACACTGTGAGCTTGGTTCTTCTCTCCTTGCACTCTGTGTAGAGGGACAATGTGAGTGAGGTAATAGCTTTTAACAGACCAATTTCTGTGGGTGAGAGAACAAAGCATTCAAAAGATGGTCCAATAAAAGATACACACCTTCTCTCTTTAATAGCCTAGGAATGATACGGCTACAGCTAGACTTGCAGCATATGTAGTCATTGGCACCTGTTGAAGATCTGTAAGAGAACTTGGCTTGCTAAATCTTGGGGTTAGATAGGTAAATCCCATTTGTAGACTCTACCGCAATCTACAAAAGTACTGCTTGGCTGACACCAAAATGCACTAGGCACTTATATTCCTGCTGTAAAAGTTACATCAGTTTCTGCCAATATGCATGTACCCTGCTGCCTCTTTCCAGGTATTTGAGCCCCGAATCCTTTGTGTGAACCATGAACTGTACAAGGACAGGCAAGGAATTCCTGTCTCATGCTGGGGGACCAATCGGCAAGGTGTGCTTATAGTGGGGTGGAGAACCTTTTCTGGGTCAGGGCCCACTGACCCATAGAAAAATGAGTTGGGACCACATAAACGTGAAAAGCAAAAAGAAAAAAAAACACACAAAAACCTCTCTAATGTGGCTCCTAACTGAGACACTTCACTCCCCACATGCTCCAACACTATGGGTGGGGTGTGGAGAAGGGGGCAACTGAGGTTCAGGGATTCCCCTAGGCCAGATTAACTCTTCTGAGGGCTCAGGGTAGGACCAAAAATGGGGGGTTCAGGATTCCCTGTGCAGGAGGGGGCTGCCAAGGAGCAGGTGTGGGATCTGGGTGGGAGGAAAGGGGCACAAGTGAACTGGGGGCAGTGGTGGGGCTGGAAGTGGGGTCTGTGTGGGAGGCAGGATACAGCAACAGGATGAGGGTGAGGTCTTGGTAGCGGGTAGGGTGCAGGAACAGGCTGAGAACGTGCAGTCTGGGTGGGAGGGAGGGCACAGGAGCTGAGTGGGCATGGGAGAATCTGGGAGGGAAGATTCAGGAATAGCCTGAGGGTAGGGGTCTGGACAGGAGAGCGGCAGGAGCCAACCAGGATGGGGGAATGTGGACAACAGAGAGGGGGACTTACCTCCATGCATCACCACTGCTGCCCCCTCTTCCAGGCACTGCCCTCCTCCCACCCCACTGCTGTGGTTCCCCTCCCCAGATCCAGCCCCTACTTGCCTGATCCTGCCTGCAAGGCTCAGGGCTCCCCTCCCATTGTCCTTGTGTAGGCCAGATCCTGGGAAGGGGAGCTCCAAGCCTCATGGGGCAGATCCAGACAAGCCACAGTCCAGATCCAGACCACGATCTGGGTGCTCCCCACCCATTTTAAAGGCTGCCTAACAGATAAGAATCTACTACAAAAGGATCCAGTTAGGCTAAGACCCAGATCCTCAAGGTTATTTATGTATGCAGGTGCTTAACTGCCAGTTTCTTCAATGGGAGTAGGGCATTTACCTCACTTAGGTGCCTGCATAAATCCTACGAGGCATCCATCTGGGATGAGTGCTCTAATCATTGGGCTACTGGGTCAAAGTGTCTATACTCAGATTTTTAATATATTATATGCACATGCCTAACATATACATATACTATCTATACCTATACATTTGGGTGGTGGAGGAGGGGAGAGAGAGAGAGAGAGAGAGAAAGAACAAACTAGACTGTCTTAGGCACCTAACTCTAGATAAGGGTTCATAGTGTGAATCCCAAACAAAGGGAGGTATCTTATGTTATGCACCTAGCTGTGTTTGAAAGGCGGGGCATAGGCTCTGCTGGCTAGCATAGGTGGTTCATAATGAACATGCTGACTTCTGGGAAATCCATTCTTATGCTTCTAATTCTTCTACTGCAATATATAATTTCACAGAATTGTAGGACTGGAAGGGACCTTGATAGGTCAAATTGCCTATTCCCCAGAACTGAGATGGGACTGAGTATTATCTAGACAATCTAACCTGTTCTTAAAAACCTCCAGAGCCTTCACTCCTCCCACACCCCAACTCACCTGCACCAGCCAAGTGAAATGAGTGAATGACCAAGGGTGGGGGCGAATGAACAATGGAGTATGGAGGGTGGACCAAGTGAGGACTCAGAGAAGAGGCAAGGCAAGGGTTTGAGGGTTTATGCAATCAGACAGTTGGCAACCCTAATTTTTGACTCTTTTTCGAGCCGCTACACCTGACAACCCATGAGGCATGACTGACACAGACAGCACTTTGGAAACTGGCTACAAATGTCTATTTCACCAGCCACTTGAAAGGGCCAGCCAACTATTAACCCCAGGGCCGGACGACCACTAGCTCTGCAAATCCCTCAGACTATTTGCATGTGGAAGGACTGATACATTAGGTACCATAGCTTGAGTTCTGAAGTGTCCCAGTGACATGCACTACAGACACTCTACAAACGTTGGGAATTTGTCCCAGAAAGAAGCCCAGGGAAGTGTTTTTATATGTTTGCACTAAGATGCAACAGCATAAATATATTGATGCTTTGCATTTATATATGTGTAACAAGAACAAAAACCAGAAGACTGGATAGGGAACAACAATAGAATTGCTGCCTAATAGCTTTTGTGTGAAAGTTGTTCGTACTATTTCAAATACTGTTTAAAAACTGTATACTATTTAAAATGTTATCTGTGCGCATTAAGTGTTTGTTTCTAAGAAACAAGATGGTGATCTGTCTTTGACTATGACAGGGAACAGCAATTAACAGCTACATTCAAGGTTTTACAGTCAATCATCCTGAAGGGTTTAAATGTGTGTAATGCGTTCAGAAACGTTCTTGAAAAGCTGAGAGCAAATAGTTAAGCTGAGAAACAGAAGGGGAGTATGGTGGATTATGTCTGAGCATCCCTGCACTGTCTCCCTTATTACATGTATGTCATATATTTTGGTCTTTATTAGGAGTTTTGAGGGGACAGGGACCAATGGGCCAACACCTATCTCATAGAACTGGAAGGGACCTTCAGGGGTCATTGAGTCCGGCCCTCTGCCCTCAGAGCAGGACCTATGACCATCCCTAACAGATTTTTTTTAACCTATTTGCCCCAGAACCTTAAATGGCCCTTGCAAGGACTTAACTCACAACCGTAGGTTTAAAAGGCCAATGTTCTAACCACTCAGCTATCCCTCCCACAAAAAGCATGCATGAAAGTACATTTAAAAAGATGAACTACCGGTATAGGAAATCTGCAGGATAAACATGCCAAACTCACTGAAAGAAACAGCTGAGAGTTCTGAGGTAAATGAAAGAGCCAAAGTATTTTAAAGGCAACACAGAACTATGCAAAACAGTCACAAACCAGCTAGCAATTCAGAGGCAACCTTAAATTGGTTTGACCTCTATAATCTGGACTTCCCCCACCCAGTAACATTTGTGGTCTGGCATCCTTGTGGGTGCACCCTGGCTGAAACACTTACAGGGAAAAGCCAAGCCCTGTTCTTAGCAACCCATCCCACCTGCCGCCCCAGGGCTTCTGTAGATCACAAATAGCTACTTTGTGTCATTCAGTCTCAGGGAGGAAGGGAAGGAGAAGTGCAGCACTTGGGGGCAGAGCCAGGGCAGATGCAGAACCCTTCATCCAGGGACCAAGGGCACAGCTCCACTGCCAGTGACAGGGGCCGGGAGTGCAGTCTAGCTGCTGCAGGGCTTGGTGAGCTCCTGTGAGGCTCTGCAGCTGGCATGAGGTCCTGCAGTCACCTGGCTCTTTCCCCAGTCCCTGCTCAATCAATGCCTACCCCTCTGCTGGCATCAAAGTGGAGCCCCACCGCTGGCAGTAGAAGTGGGACTGTCATTGACCTCCTGTGGTCTGGCAATTTCCCTGGTTCAGGACCAGTAAGGCCCTGAGGGAGCCAGATCAGGGAGGTACAAACTGTATCTCTTGAAGAGCAGTTCCACTGTTCCACTTTTAAAGGTAGTTTATGTGCACTAAACATAACTGGACAGGATCATTTACTTCAGGAGTTGGAAAACTGGATAAGTCCTTCTGGGCATGATGTAGAACTGACTCCTGTACACCCTCCCTAAAGAATGGGTTTGAATTCCCTTTAGGGTTGCCAAATGTGACTGAAGCTACCCCATAGGGTGTGTCTACACTAGGAACTAACTTTGAAATTAGTGTATGTTAGGCACTACATTGAAGTAGCCAGCAGAAAGTCCACATGCATTTTCCCTTACTTCAAAGTAGGGAGCCCACCTTTGAAGTTCTTACTCCATTGCCGTGAATAGAGTAGTGCCCTACTTCATAGTTTAACTTTGCAGTAGGGTGCGTATAGATGCTCTACTTTGAAGTTGCTTACTTTGAAGTTGTACTTTGAAGTAAGCAACTTTGAAGTTATTTTTGTAGTGTAGACACAGCCCATGAGATTATTTTCCTCCAACATGGTGTAATGTCATTTTATTAAGAGGTCCTACTAAATCTCCAGGATCTATTTCATCCGTTACTGAGAGAGTGATGCTGACTCTGGGAGACTCCAGGACTGGGCAAGAGGTTTGGCAACTCTAATTACCTGACAGAAGAGAAAGCTCTAATTTTTCCCCCTTTACAGTTCTCTTCCTGTAAAATACAAGGTGCAATTGCAAACCATTTCCACCACACATCAAATAAATATTCTATGAGATTCCTCATTGCACTGAAATGTGGAAGGAATGTAAATACGCAAATGAAAGGAAACAGTGAAACGACTGGACAAGTAATGAGGTGATACCAATGAGACAGAAATCTAGCCCTGTCCATCTGAAGCAAGATGCAAGAAAATATTAAAATGGAAAGTGTTTTAAAGTGAGCAGGCCTGTAAACTTCACTCTTGAAGCTGAAAGCTGAGTCTGAGAGTTGCAGGCACTGGAGTGCCTTGAAATTGTAACTGAAAGGCAACAACCTAGAGGGAACTCTTATGCAAGCCCTGATGATCAGGCTGAAAGAATAGAGCCTGAGGGTACAAAACCGTACAGACCCTGACAGTCAGTTTGAAAGCAGAGAGCTTCAGGGCAAGAATCACTCAGACCCTAACAATGAGTTGAAACAGACTGATCTTTAGAGCAGCATGTATTAAAGCCCCTGAAAGTGAAAAGGTAAGGAGATCACTCAAGGCTCCTGTGCATGTTATTGACCTTGATAATGAGCTTGATTGGTAGGAAATGGAATACAGCACACATTCAAACCCTGAATTTAAATGAGCACAGTATAAAAATGGACCTGGAATGGAAATGGAGTAGGGGGAGAAAATAGGAAAAACAATGCAGATGTACTCCCAAAACTAACACCAAGAATCATGCAATGGCCTGCAGCATGATATGATATCAGTTTAATACCACTGACAGGCACGTAAACTTACCTAATATGAATTACATCTGATGAAAAGGACTCCTTCAGCTACAGTCCAATAACTTCACTATAGCATCTTTTCTGCATTGAAATAAAGTGCTTATCCATTTCCAAATCAAATACATTTTCACAGCTTTTTATTCTAGATCCTGATTAGAGACAAAAATAAAAGTCCACAAGAATTTCTCTCGGGATGATCATACTGCTTTTCAGTCAGTTCTATGGCCGGTATTGTGAAGGGCAGTTCAAAACAAAAATATGAGCACTTCTATGTCTCCTTATGATGTTTTTTTCCTCTGTACACACTGGCTCAAGCATATTTTTCAACATTAGATTTCATACCAGAGAAAACAGAAATCAGAAAAAGAACTAATGCCACTGAGAGATACAGTAATTACCATGCTGGATATAAACTGAAATGCAAGATGGCAGCTGCCTCACATATTCCCCTTCACCTGTCAGGGAGAAACACCTCTGCTTCAGATAAAGAACACAAAATATAGAATGATAATATCTACTTTCAGTTGCATAACTCCTTTTGCCACCATGATCTCATCACATCTCACAAGTCAATGAAGATCCATTCAAACTTCCTTTCCTGTTGATTTCATTTCAGTCCCTGAAATGAATACACTACTAAAATATCCTGTACAGTGTTTCAGAGACTCAGTACAGCTGATTGCATTAGTTTTGTGATAACTATGATGAAAAATATGTAATAAATATTATGCTAAATATACAATGAGCATATTATTTCTTTGTTAGAGCTTTTAGACTTTATCTTTCACTCTTATTATCTTTATAAACTATTTTAGATTTGAAGTTAAAATTAAATAGTTTATAGCCATATTCCTCCCCTGTTCACACATTCCACTGCTCTCTTTAATGAGGTAGCAGTTGATGAATCTAAGTGGGAACATTTAACTGTTCCGTTTGGCAGTAGTTCTTCCACATCAAGTATTAGGGAAGCAATCACATGCCAAAAAATAAATAAATAAAAATATTGCTATTGCAGCTGGTGTTATGATCCCCAGATTTCCTATTTACGTGTTTTAAGTTAATGACTGTTTATTCTGCGAGATAATAAAAATTAGGTCTCATAAGAGCTAATTCATTGCATAGTATTCTTGAGATCTGTGAGACACAATAGTTTCCACTTACAGGACACAAAATATGCAGTAAAATAAACAGGGTTTTCTCCCCTCATGGTATGTTAAAAACTGTAGATTATATAAACCATTTATTAAAAAGACAAATGATTACTAAGAATTTGTTATCCTTTAAAATATTTTATATTTTCCATTATTTATTACACAGTTTGATAAAGTGATCATTATAAAAGGTGAGCAAACTGAGGGATATAAAATTAATAGGAGTTAGGATACAATGTGGACTTCATTCACTATTCATTTCATGCATATTTGAGTGTCAATTTAATGGCAAATCAGTTTGAATGACATTGCACACCACCAAGAGTAGCACTTAATAAGCAATATATTTGGATACAAAGTTCACTGTTTTCCTTTACTGGTCCACAGCGCAAGCCTGGATACAAAGATGTCCAAATTGTCAAAAGTTTGGAAGTGGATTTGAGCTTTGGTCACTGGACTCCTGGCTCATGGCGGTTTCACATACGGAACATCTGGTATAGAAATTTGCTAGAAGTTGGATCTCCTGGCTCAGTCCAATTGTAGTCTGAGACAATATCAGTTCCTATAGACAGACATTCATACTATGCATTAACATCACCACTCAGTTTTCTAAATAAAGATTGGCTAGTTGAAAGAGAAAAAAATAATACTTATTTGTGATAAGATAATGCCCACAAACCTAAGATGATATGAGAGAATGGCCTGCATATGGACCATAGGATCTGGTTTCTTTGACCATAGGATTCTCAGGGACTGCTGAGAAAAGACGGGATCCAACTCACTAAAACAGGAAGGGCATCTTTGCGGCAGGCTTGCAAACCTAGTGAGGAGGGCTTTAAACTAGGTTTGTCGGGGGAAGTTGACACAAGCCCTGAAGGAAGTGGAGAAGGAGGAGGGAACAATCAAGTGGGTTTCCTGAGTGAAGAGGAGAAAGTGGGGCAATCGGCCCCTTCTGTAAGATGCTTGTACACTAATGCCAGAAGCCTGGGGAGCAAACAGGAAGAATCAGAGGCCCTGGCAAAGTCAAACAAGTATGAGGTGGTTGGAATAATGGAGACTTGGTGGGACGATTCGCATAACTGGAGCATGGTCATGGAAGGTGAAAAAAGGAGAGAAAAGGAGGAGGAGTTGCGCTGTATGTGAGGGAGCAGTATGATTGCTCAGAGCCCCAGTATGAGGAAGGAGAAAATCCAGTTGAGTGTCTTTGGGTTAAGCTTAGAGGTGGAAGTAACAGAGGTGATGTAGTTGGTGTCTGCTATAGACCGCCAGATCAAGGAGATGAGATAGATGAGGCTTTCTTCAGGCAGCTAAGTGAAGCTTCCAAAGCACAGGCCCTGGTTCTCATGGGAGACTTTAATCATCCGGACATTTGTTGGGAGACCAATACATCAGCACACAGACAATCCAGAAAATTTTTGGAGAAAGTTGGGGATAACTTCTTGGTTCAAGTGCTGAAGGAACTGACCAGGGGTCGTGCGCAGCTTGACCTGCTGCTCATAAACAGGGAAGAACAAGCAGAAGAAATAGAAATGGGAGGGAACCTGGGCTGCAGCAACCATGAGATTGTAGATTTTATGATCCGGACAAAAGTAAGAAAGGTGAGTAGTAACAGACATATCCTTGATTTCAGAAGAGCAGACTTTGAGTCCCTGAGAGAACGGATGAGCAGGATCCCTTGGGAAACGAAGATGAAGGGGAAAAGAGTTGAAGAGAACAGGCAGTATTTTAAAGAAGTCTTACTGAAGGCACAGGAACAAACAATCCCGCTGCATTGTAAGAAATGCAAACATGGTAGGCAAGCAGCTTGGCTTAACAGGGAAATCCTTAGTCAGCTTAAATTCAAAAAGGATGCATACAAGAAATGGAAACGTGGACAGTTGACTAAGGAGGAGTATAAATGTACGTCTGGAGAATGCCGGGCAGTAATCAGGAAAGTGAAAGCACAAATGGAACTGCAGCTGGCGAGGGATGTGAAGAGTAACAAGAAGGGTTTCTACAGGCATGTGAACAATAAACAGGTCATCAGAGAAGGTGTGGGGCCATAGCCTGATGAGGGAGGTAACCTAGTGACAGATGATGCAGGAAAAGCTGAAGTACTCAATGCTTTTTTTGCCTCAGTCTTCACAGACAAAGTCAACTTCCACATGACGGTCCTAGACAATGCAGTATGGGAAGGTGGAGGGAGCCATCTGTGGGGAAGGAACAAGTTCTGAGCTATCTAGAAAAACTAGATGTGCACAAGTCCAGGGGTCTGGATTTAATGTACCCCAGGGTACTGAGGGAATTGGCAGAGGTCATTGCTGAACCTTTGGCCATTATCCTTGAAGACTTTTGGAGATCAGGGGAGATACCAGATGACTGGAAGAAGGCAAATGTAGTGCCCATCTTTAAAAAAGGAAAAAAGGACAATCCAGGGAACTATAGACCCGTCAGCCTTACCTCAATCCCTGGGAAAATAATGGAGGGAATCCTCAAGGAATCTGTTTTGGAGCACTCGCAAGAGGGGAAAGCGGACACTTTTCCAACAGCTAAAGGACATTGAATTTGCTGACAGTGCTGCTCTCCTTTCACACAGGAAAGCATGGATGGAAAGGTCACAACACCCAACAAAACTGTCTCAATGCCTGGATTGAGTATTAACAAGTGAAAGACCAAGACAATGAGGCTCAACCAGTCTAACAACAATTCCATAACACTGGAAAGGATGACCTGGAAGATGTGGAGCAGTTCGCCTGCTTGGAGAGTATTACAGGCTGCGATAGAGGAACATTGAAGGATATCAATGGTAGAAAAGGGAAAGCAATATTTGTATTCAAGACTCTTCGTCCCCTATGAAGCTCACAAATAATATCTGCAAAGACAAAATTGTGGATCTTCAAATCAAATGTGAAGAGTGTGCTCTTGTATGGATGTGAGACCTAGCATACTAAAAAGTCTTCAAATCACAAGCTACAGACATTCATAAAGAGATGCCTGAGGTACATCATTTGCATCAAATGGTCAGTCAAGCTCTCAAATGGAACCTGCAAGGGAAATGTAAAAGAGGAAGACCTCAGACAACATGGAAAAGATCTACTGAGACTGAAGGACAACAACTGGGATACTCCAAGGGTCAGTTAGAAGTTTTGTCCTGAGATAGAGTGAAGTGGAGAAGACTTGTAGATGACCTATGCTCCACCCAGAATACAAGGGTTTAAGAGAAGTAAGTCATTGCTATGTCTACACTTGCCCCCTTCTTTGAAGGGGGCATGGTAATCAGGGTGATGGTAGATTACTTCAAAGTGCCTTTACTTCTCAAAATTCTGGGGAGTAAAGGTACTTTGAAGTAGTGCGGGTACTTTGAACTGCCTGCGGCTACACAGCATGACGGCACTTTGAAGTTTGACACTTTGAAGTTGCCGCGGGAGGAGAATTTGCCTAATGAAGTGCTGAATATGCATCACAGCACTTCATTAGTAATCTCCCATTGCCCTCAATACCATGCCCCCTTTGAAGAAGGGGGCAGTGTAGACGTAGACATTGTGGCCGTGTCTACACTAGCCAAAAACTTCAAAATGGCCACGCAAATGGCCATTTCGAAGTTTACTAATGAAATGCTGAAATACATATTCAGCACCTCATTAGCATGCGGGAGGCCGCGGCACTTCGAAATTGACGTGGCTCACCGCTGCGCGGCTCGTCCAGATGGGGCCCCTTATTCCGATGAGCAGATAGGAATAAGGGCACTTCGAAGTAGCCAGGGTCCTTTTGAAAAGGAGCCCCGTCTGGATGAGCCGCGTGAATTTTGAAGTGCCACAGCTGCCCGCATGCTAATGAGGCGCTGAATATGTATTTCAGCGCTTCATTAGTAAACTTCGAAATGGCCATTTGCATGGCCATTTCGAAGTTTTTGGCTAGTGTAGACGTAGCCTGTGTGAGGAATAGCACCTATTTCAAAATAGTTAATTTATAAGGTGCCACAAGACTTCTTATTCTCGAAGCTACAGACTAACACGGCTACCTCTCTGATATTTCAAAATAGGTGCTGTTAAGACAGGCACTATTACCAGTCTTAACAGTGTCTATTTTGAAATATTGTGAAATTCTGTGCAGACAACTTATTTTGAAATAGCTAAGTGGTATGTCAAAGTGCATTTTTGTGTGTTGCAGTGTTATTTTGAAATAGTTATTCCATAATAGCTATTCCAGAAGGCTACATCTACACTTACGTTCCTCTTTCAAAAGAGGAATGCATGTGTAGACACAGCCAAATAATTTATTTCAGAGTGAGGCTGCTGCATCAAGATATCGTTATATTTTAGGTAACAGCAAACTTTTCCTCATCGCAGAAAGTTCACAGCAGTGTCTGCTTCATTACTACTAGCCCATATATAGTCTTAACTGAAAAACAATGAAAATAAAAACTGCAATATTTTGGATTATTGTTTTTCACTTACCATGTTACAGCAAGATCCCAGAAGGTAATTTCTATTCCCTCAACCTTGACCCAGAAATGCACTCTGCCAACATGAATTTGACTTCCACAGAAAACACCCCAGAATTGGGCCCCTTCTGTTGTCTGAATCACCTTCAATTTAATCTGATAACATCTATCAATTTTGATTTACTAGGAATGTGCACTGACAGCAAAATGCTCTGGGCAAAATGAAAGTACGGAAGAGATTATTCTATATATGTCTTTACTAAAGATGCATGATTTTATTATGCCTCTGAATTACAGATATGCCATCTTTTTCCTGTCTCATTCATAAGCCTGTCATGGTAAGCAGAAAAACATAGTTAGTTATTCAAAACAAATTGTTACATAGAAACTAATTTATTCTTGCACACACCCTTTTACAAACTAAATATGAAATATGATTGTGGTTTTTCAAGCTATGTATGGTTGTATTGCTTATAGCAACTAAATTGGGAATGGAGAACTATCATATGAAGAAATCTATCTTTATTAAGATTTGACTTCAATTTAAGTAATAATTTATCTGGTATTACCAGTGAAACCAAAAGAAAACAGCCGTAAAAGAAAGTGCAGGTTGAACCTTTCTCGTCAGGTACTCTGGGGACATGACTTGTGCTAATGACAGAATTTGCTGGACCATGGGAGGCCAATATTGTCTAGCAGCATTACCAACACTTCCACTGTCTTGGAAGGCATTTAGGGGTAAATTATAACTAAATAACAGCGCAGAACACTGAGAGCCAGGTTTGGTGGCTGGAAACAAACTTCACAGGGCACTTGGCCACACCCTCAATAAATGGACATCTGGCTAACTAAAATCATGATGGATTACAGATGTTGCCAGACAGGAAAGTGACAGACTAGATAGGATCAACCTGGACTAAAATAAATGTTATTGATACATTTGTTTAGAAAGTATGCCTGAACAAATATGTATTTGACAGACATCTCAAAATAAATAAATAAAAACCCCACAACACATCAAATTTCCGTTTGGAGAGTTACACTTTTAAAAATTTCACTTCAACATATTAAATACAAAATTCATTGTATCTATATATCTGTGCCTAAACAACTGCCTCAAACAAAAATAAAACTCATTTCTTGTTCTTTTTAATAGGCAGTTTTTCATTTTGTAGTAGATTCAGCCCTATTTCAGAGAGATTCAAAGCAGGAGTCCCTGCGATAACAGCACCAAACAAAAACAGTGTACAACCTATTTACAGGATTTATAATAGAAATCCTGCTAAGAATATTCTAACAATACAAGACCTTTTTGGTCAAATATATTCCCGTTCCGTAGGAGAAAACAGACCTGCCCTTAAACTACTGCCTCACCAAATGAACTCCACACTGCGTGAATTCAGCAATAGAAAGTAGGACTCGTCTCAGGCATTGACACTGAACATGCACTAGCATTCAGTATTAACAGCCTGAATAAAAGGCGTTTCAAGCCACTGGGAGTCTATCCACTGAGTTCAGTGGACTTCAGATCAAGTCCTCATTGCCCATTGTCTGTGTCTGAGCCTGCTTTTTATCAAGTCAGGCTGAAAGAGCTGAAACTTTGGCTGCACCTGTGTCTGTTCTATTTGCTGGATCAGTAGCTATATAGAAAGTCTGGTTTCCATCTACGGTCCCAGTCATACCAACAGGAATGTAACTGTACTTTCTTGGTAGTAAAAGCACTTTACAAGGTGGGTAAACATCATTATTTCAATTTTATACACCATAAACCTGAATCAAAACAATTAAACACCCACAGCTGCCCTGGGTTAGCTGACTCAGGCTGTGGAGCTGTAAAATTGTTGTTCAGACATTCTGACTCAGGCTGAAGACCAAGTTCCGGAAAACCAAAACCAAACTGAAGCCTGGCTAGATGAAATCAGCTGACCCGGCCCAGCAATGACCTTTCCACACATTTGTTATTCCAGTATAGATGCACTTAAGAGTGGTTAGGTATCCGGCTCCACACAAGTGCATGATGAACGCTGCATCTCTCTAATTTGAATGCCACAGTGCCAAAGAGCTATCCTTGTAATCTTTCAGCCTCCAAATGAGCACCTCAAAATTCTTCATCTGGGAACATATCAAGTAGCTTCAGAATCACCATAGATTATAGCAGGGCTGTCCTGAGGATTTATGGTCCCTCTGCAGGATTATACAATGGTTGGTGCCACACTGAAATCCAGTGTGTCAAGGGGGAACAGCTCCTGGACTCAACCTTTGTGGGGGCTGGATTGCTCCATATCACCCTGCCCGTTTGCGCACTCCACAGACTGAGCCCCTTGGCTGCTGGCCAGAGCAAGTCCCTCACATCCTGTCCAGAGAAAGAACGAGGCCGGGTGAGTTGAGGGAACATGTCCTGTCCTGTCTCAAGACCATGCTCCCGTCCCTTCTCACCCAGCTCCACTCCTCCACCTACCACCATCTACTTGCTGCCAGCTGATTTTTGCAGGGACACTGCTGCTCACACCTTGCTTGGGCCAGCGGACAGGTGGCTGGTAGCACACAGACACGTCTGTTCCCTGTCCTGCACCCCTCATCCCTGTATGCATTTACTACTAATACCTGCATCCCCCTCCTGCACCCACATGGGGACAGTGACCTTGATGCGCATAGCAGCTGGCACTGCTGCATGTGCTTCTCCCTACCCCAGTACTAGTCACAGAGTCATCGTGTTGGTCTCAAGTATCAGAGGGGTAGCTGTGTTAGTCTGGATCTGTAACACCAACGAAGGGTCCTGTGGCACCTTATAGACTAACAGAAAAGTTTTGAGCATGAGCTTTCGTGAGCACAGGCTCCCTTCATCAGATGCTGGTCTTGGAAATCTGCAGGGCCAGGTATAAATAAGCCAGAGCAAGGGTGGGGATAACAAGGTTAGCTCAGTCAGCAAGGGTGAGGCTTACTCCATGTTGGTCTGTATCTTCACAAAACAAAAAAGCAGTCCTGTAGCACCTTAAAGATTAACAAAATAATTTATTAGGTGATGAGCTTTTGTGGGGCAGACTCACTTCTTCAGATCTGGAACTTCTGAGAAAAGCCAAATGACATGACAAGAAATTAACAGAAAGAAAAAAAATGAAATGAAAATGGACAAATTATCTACATAGGACAGAAGAAGGAGGGGCAAAGGGAGGCAGGGGGAAGAAAATTATTTACTTCAAGTGCTTGTTAAGTTAAGTGACTTGCCTGAGATCAGTCCAGTGCAGCCCCAGGCCCACAGGTGCCCTAGAAAACAGGACACACACACACACACACAAGCTTCACCCTCGGTTCCTCTTCCTCTCATAATACCAAGTGGTACAAGCCTCTCTAGGGAAAAGAGGTGGGGCTGGAGCAGCAACAGTGGCTGAGCAGGTGCCTCTCTGCTCCATCCTGTCAGAGAAGAGGAGAGGGACAAAAGAGGGGTGGGCAGGGATGGCAGACCAGCCCTGCCTGCCTCCCTGCCCAAGCAGCCCAAGCTGAACACAGCCTCTGGCAGTGTGGAGCATCCAAAAATTTGGTGCACCAAATTTTTAGACACACACGCAGCAACATATTTTGCATATAGATAGGGATGGCTTTGGAACACGGTTTATTTCCATGCTCTTAACATCAAGCAAAAATATTGCACTGAGACCTAATCATCATTCCTTGCTCAGGCAAAACTCACACAAAAGACAGAATAAAGAGTCTGTAAAACTGTGCTGAGAGCTTGAGTGAAACAGACTTCGTGCACATTCTAGCTGCGTCTACACGTGCATGCTACTTCGAAGTAGCGGCACCAACTTCGAAATAGCCCCCGTCGCGTCTATACGCGTCGGGCGCTATTCCGAAGTTAACTTCGACGTTAGGCGGCGAGACGTCGAAGTCACTAACCTCATGAGGAGATAGGAATAGCGCCCTACTTCGATGTTCAACGTCGAAGTAGGGACCGTGTAGACGATCCGCGTCCCGCAACGTCGAAATTGCTGGGTCCTCCATGGTGGCCATCAGCTGGGGGGTTGAGAGATGCTCTCTCTCCAGCCCCTGCGGGGCTCTATGGTCACCGTGGGCAGGAGCCCTTAGCCCAGGGCTTCTGGCTGCTTCTGCGGCAGCTGGGGATCTATGCTGCAGGCACAGGGTCTGCAACCAGTTGTCAGCTCTGTGTATCTTGTGTTGTTTAGTGCAACTGTGTCTGGGAGGGGCCCTTTAAGGGAGCGGCTTGCTGTTGAGTCCGCCCTGTGACCCTGTCTGCAGCTGTGCCTGGCATCCCTATTTCGATGTGTGCTACTTTGACGTGTAGACGTTCCCTCGCTGCGCCTATTTCGATGTTGGGCTGAGCAACGTCGAAGTTGAACATCGACGTTGCCGGCCCTGGAGGACGTGTAGACGTTATTCATCGAAATAGACTATTTCGATGTCGCAACATCGAAATAAGCTATTTCGATGTTGGCTGCACGTGTAGACGTAGCCTCTCTGTGCAGGGGAGAATTTCACCATTAGTGAGTCATCTGACAGTTCATACAAAGGAGATGGACACTTTGAAGGTGAGCATCAATGAGAAATGCTTCAGTGGCTCATAGAACAGGCATCATCCAGCTTGTATGGATGAATCAGCATTTACAGAACATGTGTGTATGAAGAGAACTGGGATGGGCCATTTTGCTTAGAATGTTATTACGTTAGATACAAAACTGTGATGTATCAGCATTGCTTTCCACAGCGACTCATTCACTTTAGATGGGTTAATCAGTGTTTTTAAAAGTCTGTCAGGCGCTCATTGCCAAGTTTAACTATTATCTTTAATCTCATATTCTGTTCCATCTATAGTTAATGGCAACCAAATGAAGATCTAAGGACAAATACTAAGACACAGTATCTGAATATAGAATGATATCATGCTGCGGGGTAAGGTTAAACACTGCAATACAGGTACCTGAAATGAATTGAACTGGAACATATTGTTTTCTATGGGCTTAGCCAAATCTGAGACATTTTTCTGTCTCTCACTGACGTCAATACATGAGGCAGCTGGCTCAAGATTTCTGGTGACTCAACTTGTATTCAGAAACCTAATGTTAGGCTCTAACCAAGTTTACATTTCTCCATATTCACATTGTTCTTGATAAAGGAACTCTTTGTCGTACTCACCTTAAACCCCCTACCCATGAAATTGTGCGGTTTTCCCTTCATGTCTCTGTATGACTTATAACAGATTGCTGTTATGACCTTTGGGTTGTGGCATCCATCACAACAGTCAAAGTGGCCTGATGACCTGTCTCTTGGAAAGACTGACATGAAGGAGCCGTGCAAAAAGAGAATTATGTGACTTTTCTCAATGGTCATTTTAAAATCTTTTTACTGAAGACTTTGGTTTTTATATCCTCTTACTGCAGCAGAGGCAGCTCTGAATGTTTTGAGATCTCCCAGTGATACAAGGCCATATGCAAAGAAGCCTTATGACACTCTCGTTTCTCCTCTCCCACTCACTCATTTCCCTATTTATCCAGTCAGTGGCTGTTCCTGGGATTTCCCCAGAGTTAAGAATACTCAGCTAAAAATTCAATGGTGCCCTAGAATCCTATAGCCCAGCACCTTCCTTTGTTCTCCATTTCTCACGTACAGGTCCCTTAACATCATCAGCATGAGAAGCAAATAAATGATACATGACTTTTTGCCACTTTCAGTCAACTCTGAACAAAGACATGAGAACAACTGACCTTCAGACAAAAAAGATGGACTGATACACGAAGTCTCACCTAACCTGTAAAGTAGTTGTTATATCCTCTGTGATGCAGTCATGCATAATTATTTTCTAGTGTTATACCTGTGATAGACCACAGCCCACAGCAGACTACAGCAGCCTCATGGGCAGTTGGGTCTGTGCATTTATGTTTCCTAGACTGCTTCTACACTTCCACTCTCCTGTCAGAGATGGCATGGTAATGAGGCAGTTTGAAGCAGGCTAATGAGGCGTTAATGTGCATATTCAGTGCCTCATTAGCATAATGGCAGCCACACGAATTTCAAAGTGCAGACTTCAAAATGCAGATTGACAGTGGGTACCTTCAAAATAAGTACCCCACTTCAACATTCCCTTACTCCCAACAAAACTAGGTTGAAGTAAGGGAAAGTCAAAGTGGGGAGCTTATTTTGAAGCTGCCCCCCATCTACCTGTCAATCTGCAATTTGAAGTCTGCACTTTGAAATTCATGCAGCTGTCATTATGCAAATGAGGTGCTGAATATGCACATTAACGCCTCATTAGCCTGCTTCGAATTGCCTCATTACCATGGCACCTCTGACGGGAGACTGAGAATGTAGAAGCAGCCTTAGAGACTGAGGCTTATCCAGGATCAGCCAGCAGCAGCACCAGCTGGTAATTCAACACCTGTTGCCAATTAAGGCCTGCGGAACCCTTTAAAAGGGTTTCCCTCAGGTGAGTGTGGGTGGGGTGGAAGGAGATAGGGGATGGACAAGGAAGAAGCAAAGTGTAAAAGGAGAACTCTCAGGAAGAGAGGGATGCTGCAACCACCTAAGGAAGGTATCAGGGAAGTGTCTGGTGGAAGTGGCCCCGGGGGGCAGTTGCTGCATCAGGAGGGACCAGGGAGGAAAGCCCCTCTAGCTGCAGCTGCATAAGGTCCCTGGGCCAGAACCTGGCATGTGTGGGAGGGATCTGGGTTCCCCAAACCACCACAGGGCAGCCCTAGAGGGTAGGAGGAGACTGGGTACACCTAAGGGTCTCCTCCACTGATGACTATTAAATGGACTGTGCCAGTGACGAGAAAGACTCAATTATGCCATAATCCAGGCATCTGTGAGAACGGGAGGCAGAGCAGGGACACAGCGAGCCCCTGAGGCCACACCTAAACTTCCATGAAGCACAGGACCTAAGGAGGACAAACTTGGGGCTTTGTCACATACCCAGCAGGCTAAATTCCCATTGCTCCAAAGGTGGTGCTGCTCACCTTAAGACAGCGCGTAACAAGATTCTCAGTTAGACACAGCTTGGGCAATGCTTCATTGACATAAATGAATCTTTTACCTTCAGCAAGGAATACATAGGGGTAGAACTGTGCGAATAACATTTTTCTTTCCTTGCCAGCCAATAAATCCAAAAAAAAAAAACCAACCCAAAACAACAACAACAACAACAGTTTTGGGTCAGCCAGAAAAGATTTAAAAAATTTTTTTCAGTGAACTGAAAACAGTAAAAAACTTAGTTTGACTCTAACAAAGCATTTTGTTTATTTTTATTTGTGCTTTTAAGTATAAAAATTCAAAATAATTTCTAAACAAAAAGTCATCTCTAACAAAAAAAATCAAAACATTTGTCTGAAAAATGTCAAACATGAAACATTTCCCAATCCAAACTGAAATAATTAGATGAATTTGACAGAAATTTGTGAAAATTTTTGCTTTATCTTATCCATCATTTTTCATTTTAAAGAAAAAAAAGATTTCATAAAATCTTTTGCCTGTCTCTAGACAGGAGTGCTGAATTATGGTATTTGTACATTAAATGAAAAACCTAAATACTTAAACATTTGCTGAAATATTTTTGATCTAAGATTTACAAATGCTAGAAAAGGGGTTGAATATTTACATTCACAGGATCAATTCTAAAACCTTTTAGACCACTACAGTTTTAATTGTTTTGCTTTGGCAATCACGCACACGGTTTTACTAATAAAACAACTGCTTTATAATACTAAAATCTTGATGTCACAGAAATAAATTAAAAACATTAAATTTATAAGACTGCATCATTCTCTGTAATGGAACGTTCAGCGTTAATGCAGAGCTATTGAATGACACTTCTGGTGAATGGAGCCAGCATGTCTAGTCATTAGATGATCCTGGCAATATTTTAGATAGTAAACAGCTGTCAAAGTAATCCATCAATATAAATAAAAATTCTGCTTCATAGGATCTAAAAATCAATCTTCTAAAGCATTATAATTTAGTAATTTAGAACAAACATTTTCCCTCATGTTAGGGTTCCCCTGAAATCTCTTCTCCACAATTCTCTGAAAAAACTCAATTCAATGCTAATTTCATTACTCAGGTTCCTTTACAAGGATTCAAGACTAAGAGGAGGGAATGGGCAGGGCTGGCCTCAGGGAAAATGGTTCCCTGGCAGAATGTGTATTTTGGTACCCTTTGAACATATGCAGTATTATTAAGAGGTTTTTAAGTACAGCTGTGAACTGAAAAGGGTTATAATTTACTGAGAAAAGCAGAAAGAGATGATACAGTTGGAAAGATAAAATAATTGAGTTATAAATCTTCCAAGAGGCTATTAGGAATTACTTTCTAAAAGCCCCCAGGAACCCGTTAGCCATGTCCATTTCAGTGGGCCAGCATGGTCCAATACGCTTCACCAACAAGTTATTTTTAGTCAGTAAAGCATACTGGGAAGATTCCCTGCCAGCCATCCCCAGCCTCTCCTCTGAGCTGCTGCCGTGTCTCCGTATATAGGGCTGGGGCCTGGGTGGGGCTGGGAGCAGTATGGCAGCCGGAGGGAGGGCCAGCATTCTGCTCCTTCCCTGGCTGCCCCCCTCACCTGGGAAAGGAGCAGAACAGCCAGCAGTATCTCTGGCTCTGTACCACCCCAGTCCCTCTTTCCCCAGGTAATGTTGGATACAGAGGAGAAAGGAGAGGAAAAGAGAATGGGGATCCCAGGTTATGAGTGGGGCAAAGTCATATGGGGACTCATGGGAGATGGCTACATGCCTCCCCACCCCCAACTGGCAAGAAATTTTGCTGACTTACTCCACTAGCCCATTTGATACATGAAAAAAATTTTTTTTGCACAGTTGACATGTGACAGGAAAATAAGACAAAAAAATTGAAGACTTGAATGAACAGCTGTGTGCTTAACTATTCCTATGTGTCCGCATCTTCAGCCATGTAACATACCCAATGATGAAGTATACATATTTAAGCCCACTCCTCCATCAGCTCAATGCAGGGAAACCACTGTTCTTAGCCAGCACTCACGATCCATCTATATTAACTTGTATCTTAGGGCCTTATATCTATCCTTGAATTAGCCTCTGTTGTGCCACAGCACCAAGAAGAGTATAGTGTAATTGTTGAACATGACTGGCAATTTTTGGTACATTTTTGGCTCTGTCACACCTTAGAAAATAATTTTGTCTTTCTATGCTTTCATATTCACATCTGCAAAATGGGAATACAAAATAAATCCCTGTGCTACAGATTTAGAGAGACTGAATTACGACAAAGAGAATTAATAAATGATTGTATTTTGAGGCCTTATTGGGCTAGAGAAGTGCCTCATCTCTAGAGCTGGCCAGAAACCTTTCAACAAAAAAAATGTTGTCAAATCATGCTGATTGGTTAAAGACAAAACTTGTCCCAGAACTTACCCGTGTCAAGAAAGCTTTCATCAACATGGGTTTCACAGGTCCATGATGGAATTTCTGGTCAAGGAGTGTGACCATGCCCATCAACAGTCAATGGCCTGGTTGGCTAGAGCACTCATTTAGACCAGGGGCTTGAATCTCCCACAAGTGATCAAACAATTTGGTATTCTACTATGGATCTCTCTCTCCCCACACCCTCTTTTTTTGTGCAAGCAACTTCAGCATGCCCGGTTTTGTTTCAACAGAAAACATCCTGAAAGCATGATGCTTTACATAATGGGAAAACCATTTTCTGCCCCACCATACTTATAACTTCTGCAGCATTTCCTGTTTGTTGTGCGTATATGAAGAATAACTCAGGAAAAAAGTTCACTGACTAGTGAGCTAGCCAAAATCCCCTGTACCAGGGAGTTGTCGATGTATCTTAAACCAGAGTGGGTTAGAACATTTGAACACAGCCCTCGCCATTGAAGCATGCAATCCACCCCATACGTCTGTGTATCACAGAGGGAGGACAGGAAAACTCCAGAGATGGTTATTTCTGGAGAAGGCACTGAGTTCTTCCAAGAAATGTGCATCCCTAGCAGGAGGACACCTGCACTGATTACTCATGGGAGACAGGTCTCCATGCTGTCATACAGGCCCTTCATTCTGCTGGAGCATCCGGCCTTCCTATAAACTCTCTGACCACTTCAGGCTCCCCAAGCATGGCCCTTTCACTGCCTCTGCAGAGAAGAGTGAGCACTGAGGTCCCCACTCTCATTCTCTGCTTTGGATGCACCCTTGCCAACCAGTGTCACTCACCTCTATGCTGCACACAGCAACCCCGACAAAGCTGCTTGGGCAATCACACACCAGTAAGGCTTTCCCTGGGTAAAGGGCATACCATACACCTAAAGTTACACAGCAAACCTCTTACTTTACACACTTACCGTACAATCAGTGGGCCCCCTGCCTCCACCCTCAGACAGAGACTCAAGCCCCACCCAGGGAAATCCCAAGCACCCCTCAATCAGAGGTCCTCCCTCAGTCACAACCCCATCCTCCACCTACCTGGTCAAGCCTCTGCCACCCTCCTTTCACTCTCTGCCTCCAGCTCTGTCCCCCAGTGTTCCTGTCCCCCCACCCCCTCCCAGCCTACCTTTGCTTCCCCCCAGCCCAGATTAGTTCCTTTCTCCCAGCCACCCGTGCCTACCTCTGCTCCCCACCCTTCTACTCTTTTCCCTTCCCAGACTGGTTCCTCCACCCACCTCAGCCCCCCTCCCTGCAGTCCTTTCCCACCTCTACTCCAGAGCTCAGCTCCCTCTTTCTCTCCCTAACCTTGCCCGCTCCATTCCCAGTCCAGCTCTCCTCCTCCCGACTCATATGGTTACAACTGCCAGGCCCCTCTCCCACTCTGCAGCTCTGTGGAGCCAAGTGGTCCCTGCAGTCCTACCACACTGCTTCACAGTGCTACTTAAAAGGGACACCTTAAGTCCACCAGACCCCTAGTCAATTTGTCCCCTATGCCCCCTGCCCTCTTCAGCCGTCCTATATATATATATATATATATATATATATATATATATATATATCATAGAGAACTTACTCAGGGTTGCTGGGGCCATCAGGGTGGGGGCTGGTCGTGTGTGGGGGTGCATAAGTGCAGGTGGGGGATTGAGGAGGCTGGTGTTGCAGGAATCAGATCAGGAGACTGGGAGGGGGCGGACAATAGCTTCTCCCTGGGGGCATCCTGGGGTGGAGGGAACCATGCACCCAGCCACTGGCTTGTCCCTGGTGGAGGATGCGGGGTGGGGTCAGCTCACCCTGCCTGCCAGCTTTTCCCAAGGGGAAGGGGCATGTAGACTGGTCCCAGTCAAGGGGCTAAAGGTGAGTGACATGCAGACCAGACCCAGCTGTCCTTCCCAGGCCAGGCGCAGGGAGTGGCGGAGGCTGCATAAGCCAGCTGTGGTGGTAGGTACAATGGGCAGCCTGGTGGTGCTGGCAGGGGGATGGGCTGTTGCCCTTCCTTTAAAGCTTTCTTTGTCCATGCACAACTTCACCCTTTTCCTCATTTTACATTCCAGGCTTATTTTATCCATTGCTTTCCCATCCACTGTAAATGGTTCCCTGGGTATTCCCCCTTATCTTACCTAGTACAGACATCATGTTTCCAGCCTGTGGATCCATTTACCTAGCTAATCCTGTCTCCTTAGAAATGAGGGCTAATGAATGTCCAATTACTCTTGTCAAACCAGGCCTATAGTCCATTGCTTTTGTTTTTCTTTTTTATTTCAACATTCATTTTATTGGCATTATATTCCTGTCTTCCTGTGCTTTTCTAAGTTCACTTCCCAGCAATACATTTTCAAGACCACAGTAGCTGTAATTATTTAAACCATCATTAATAATATGCTTCAAGTATAAACCAGGGAATGCAAGCTTGCCTCCTCTGGTGTAGCCCACCAGGGTGTAATTCTACATTATAAGCTTTTCTTTTTTTTTTTTCTTTGAAGCATCCTCTGTAATTTTAAGTTTGCTTTTATTACGTTATAAAAATTAGGAACAAACTATATATATTTTTTTCATTTATTACCAGTGGAAATGTAAGTGTGAAACAGAACATGGGGAAATTCCTTGGGTCCATAACAAAATTGGTCTTTCTCAGATAGCACATACTACTTGGCACAGGCAGTTTTTACTTTACAGTAGTCCCTTGAGTTATGTGAAGGTTGCGTTCCAAAGCAACCTCACATAACTGAAATCTCATGTAAGTCGGGGGTGGGAGGTGGATTTTTTCCCCAGCCAAACGCACATTCTGCAGCAGGGGCACCTGGAGTTCCTTTAGAAAAGCAATCCTGGGGTTGTGAGGGGCAGTGGGAATTTAGGGAGGGTTAAGCCTGGCAGTGGGTTGGGCCATGGGAGGGGAGCAGGAGTGTTAAGCCTGCAGTGGATTAGGGCTGCAGGAGTGGCAAGGGGGTATCGAGCCATGGCCATGCAGCTCTGCACAGGGAGCGAACTGGAGCTATGCGCAAGGGGGGAGAGATGGAGCCACACAATGGGGCATTTGAACCAGAGTGGTGGGGTGTTGAACCAGGGCCATGCAGGGCTTGGAGAGGAAGGGAGTTGAATCAGGGCCACATAGTGCTGGGGTGGTTTTGCCGGGCCAGGGCAGCAGGATTTTGAGTTGCGCTTAAGTTGCATTAATACAAGCTAAGAACAACTCGAAATTACACATTTCAAGGGATTACTGTACTATCTCACTGTCTCAGTTGCATTCTGCAAGTTGGAGATTGATCTCTCAGAATGAACCCACATGCTCACAGTCCTTCTGGTAGAACATCACATCTTTTCACGCTAGTGCCTCCCAAGTGCAAACATTGCTACAATACTGGGGTTTTCCAGACCTAGCATTATCTTGCAACAGAATCTGAAGCGGGAAATATACTTCCTGCACATTCTATGGGTTACTGTAATTTCATATTAACTTCAGTGTTGGGCCTTCATTATTTTATTTCATTTTTTTTACCCTGCACTTGTTTTAGCCAAAACTGTAAACATTTTTATGATGATAAAATACAGTAAGTATTCTCGCTTAATATTATTAAGGTTGTTTTTGGTCTGTGCAACATGCATCCCTCATGTACTACACGTTGCATTATTACAACATATTGATTTACTGCCATATTTTAAAAGCAATTACAATATTATGTATATAATACACAGTTTAAAGATTTGTTAATAAGTCCTTGGTTTTGCTTATTCAATGGAGGTAATACTTTTGCTGTTGTCTTCTGCTTGAAATTCTTAATCATGTTCCCATGGTGTCTCTGCATCAGCTTGGTTTAAGAATGACATATGAGTTTTAAATAGTTCAGCTTTTGTGTCAAAGCTTTTTTTTTTTTTTTTTTGGTACATTTCCCCACTTCTCAACTTTGATAGTTTTAGGCATTCTAAA
This sequence comes from Carettochelys insculpta, assembly GCF_033958435.1. Lineage (NCBI taxonomy): Eukaryota > Metazoa > Chordata > Testudines > Carettochelyidae > Carettochelys > Carettochelys insculpta. The sequence continues at coordinate 35,383,004 of NC_134137.1, read as the reverse complement.
GTATACATTTTTTCCAGAAAGTCCTAATATCAGCTGTGATGCTAAGTCTTGTGATCTTTGTTTCATTCTTTCAGTGCTTTTTCATGCTCCCTCCCCATTCTCATATTTAATGCCCTACAAAATGAGTGCATTAAACATGTCTGCCTGGATTAATTTTTGTATAACTGCTGAAAAAATGGTTCATATAATTCTCCACAGGCTACCCTATGACTTATAGTGACATTAATGTTATGTTATTATACACTTGATTTACTTCTTAAAAATATTACATGGTTCTGCATTTTTCACTCACCTTACTTTCTTTCAAGGCATGTTTTCACCTCGCTTATCTTAGCTGTTATATATGTACACAAATTTAATATCAAAGCTGGTAGAAAAATTTTGATTCAATGTTTTCTTCCAAACGTGCCAATTTATCTAAACTGACAGATTTTTCCAGAGAAATAATTTCAATACATTCTTCAAAAAAAAAAAAAAAGGAAGAAGTTTCAAAATTGTCACAACTGAAAAAAAATTAAACTCATCAAACTGAAACATTTAAAATGTTATTGAAACAAAACATTACCACTGACATGACATGTTGTCTTTTAAATCATGATTTATTTTTATGATACTGACTTTCTCCCAATGCAGGATGATAATTTCTTTTTTTAAATCCCAAAAATTTCTATTAGATAAAAAAAAATGCTTCTCACTCACCCCTATGAACTACACTGTTACCTACTGGAGTTTACAGAACTGTCTAGAGATATGTAACAGAAAAGCTGAAACTGCTACATCTCATTCAGGGTGCTGAAATACTCCTCTGAAACCTGTCTCAAAAGCTCTTTAAGGCACTGCTTGGCTGGGGCACATTCAATGGCACCACCATCTCTCTGCCCCTCCCCACTTTTTGTCCTGAAGATGGCTGTCTCCTGAACTACTCTGATACTTTCCCTGAACTCAGGAAAGGGAGTCATATCATAGAATAATAGTTTAAGGTCAGAAGAGACTTCAGGAGGTCATCTAATCCAACCCCAGGCTCAAAGCAGGACCTTCCCCAATGAAATAATTCAAGCCTGGCCTTAAAAATCTACAAAGATGGAGATTCTACCACATCCCATCCCAAGTGCAGTAATTCTTCCTGACCTTTACACAGGCCATGGAAATAGGATGGTTTTATATTCCCTCTCCTCCCTCCTGCTTTGACCCAACATAAGAGCTAGATGGACTCTAGGCCTAACCATGTTGTACAACTCTACCAGTACTTTACTTATGGTGTTTCCTCATGCAAGTATTTGTCCGTGAGTCTGTTTAGCTTTTATCTTGTATGTAAATATATGTTACCTGATCTTGGACACAGTGGCCATTTCTACACATGCCACTTTCCCATTAACATATTTCAGGCCATTTTTAGCATGCCACTTTCTCCAAATGTGGCATGCTAAAAACAGCCTGAAATATGGTAATGAGGCACAGATGCAAATTCCCCACACCTCATTAGCATAAGGTCACTGGATTTGGAGTCCAGAAGACGTTCTTCCAGACTCCAAAATGCCATTTAGAAGTGTGGCCCCTGGGGGTCTTCCAGAAGGAAGTCTTTCGTCTGGAGGCCGCTTCTTCCCAAAAACTTTCAGGAAGAAGGGGCCTCCAGAAGAAGGACTTTCTTCCGGAAGACCCCCTGGGGGGCCATGCTTCTAAACGGCATTTTGGAGTCCAGAAGAATGTCTTCCGGACTCCAAATCACATGACCTTATGCTAATGAGGCACAAGGAACTTGCATCCATGCCTCATTAGCATATTTTGGGCCCTTTATTAGTGAAGAAAGTGGCATGTGCAGAAACGGCCAGTGATTTCTAATTACTCTGATATTGTTAAATGAACAGACATATGCTATGACAGTGTGAAATCCCTAAAACCTTTTCTGTTATTATTGAAATTCTGAGCAGGTAATGGGGAATGTACTGCCATTGGAACAAAAAGACTTGGCTTTAGTTTGCCACTTATGCTTGGGATAGATAATTACAGCTTACCACAATGTGCAGAAAGACTGTAAAGGGACTCTAATGTTCAGTAATACGACTATACACCTCCAGTATTTAATTTAATTTAAGAAAAAGATGATAAGGTATCTGAAAGGTGTCAGATTAGAATCCTAGAAGAATAAAGTGTTTGAGAAATGATCAAAATAATTTTCAGACATATCAAGATTTCTGAGTGGATGGATTCATTTTTCCTTAAATCATTGATTCTCTTTGTTTTTTGTTTTTTTGTTTTTTGGAGGGGACAGGGGTTAATAACCAATCTGATACCAATTTCAGCAAAAAGCTCAAATAAATATTGCAGAAAGTTTCACAAAATCCAACTATTTCTGGAAAAGTTATTTTCAGGGGTGACTGGGTGGTTTTGGGGTGGTTGTTTGGTTGCCTCCCTCAATTTTTTTTTAGACTGCCATTTGTTGATGGAGAAAAATATGTTCTGTCTGCAGAGCATAGGCACAAATATTAACAGCTCCCTTTTTCCATCTAAGCACATCCAAGCTATGTGGGCACAGACCAAGGGATGAAAAAGAATTGGGGGGGTAAATTACTGCTGTGAATTTGTCTCTTATCTCATAAAAAGGACAGTCCCCTCAATCTATTCACCCTACATCAAGGCAATTCCACGTGTTTTGTAGACAGTTTTACAAGTACAACCTTGTGATTTAGTAGCCAGCAGGATGTTTTTGAAAGAGCTGTAGCTTTTCTGTCTTTAGACTCCAGTACTAAAAATGTAATAGAATGCACAACTTTTATGTCAGCAGTCATTATCTCCTAAATTTTGAAATACTGAAAATGTAGATGACAATTAAAAGTGTAAGAGCTGCAGATACCAGAATAATTGTAGAAGCACAGGGGTCTATTATTTGTGTGGATTTCTTAAGTGATCATTATGGGAGGATGGAGAATGAACTAACTAAACTGACAATCACATTTTACTCAGTGTGAGGCCAACATCTGGCAGCTTGCTGCTGGTCTGGGTTTGTACAGCTTTTCCTATTCCCAAAAGCTTTTCAGATATTAAGTGTTGAGATTTTGACACATTGCTTTCCTCCTGCAGCTGGGTCCAGAGCTTGCTGACATTTGGGAAATGGACAAAGTGCCCACAGTTTTCACAGGTTGCACGTACCTTTTCATTATGCCCATTATGCAACATGTCTCTTGTCATTATGTACACAACATTTTGAACTAGTTAGGACCAGTGGCTAATGCACACTGATTCAAAAGAAGATAACAAAAATCCAAATTGTATGTCGAGAAGTCTTTACTGCTGCCTAGGTAGAAGTAAAGAGGCATGTGCATGTTTGTATAAATACCTTCCTGACCCTTGCAATAATCTGGGAAGGAGGCAGTCTTATGATTTCTATTAGCATACGTAACTAAAATGCTGTTATTCATAAAATTTAGGCTACGTCTACACGTGCACCCAACTTCGAAATAGCTTATTTCGATGTTGCGACATCGAAATAGACTATTTCGATGAATAACGTCTACACGTCCTCCAGGGCTGGCAACGTCGATGTTCAACTTCGACGTTGCTCAGCCCAACATCGAAATAGGCACAGCGAGGGAACGTCTACACGCCAAAGTAGCACACATCGAAATAAGGGAGCCAGGCACAGCTGCAGACAGGGTCACGGGGCGGACTCAACAGCAAGTCGCTCCCTTAAAGGGCCCCTCCCAGACACACTTTCATTAAACAGTGCAAGATACACAGAGCCAACAACTAGTTGCAGACCCTGTATATGCAGCACGGACCCCCAGCTGCAGCAGCAGCAGCCAGAAGCCCTGGGCTAAGGGTTGCTGCCCACGGTGACCACAGAGCCCCGCAAGGGCTGGAGAGAGAGTATCTCTCAACCCCCCAGCTGATGGCCGCCATGGAGGACCCCGCTATTTCGATGTTGCGGGACGCGGATCGTCTACACGTCCCTACTTCGATGTTGAACGTCGAAGTAGGGCGCTATTCCCATCCCCTCATGAGGTTAGCGACTTCGACGTCTCGCCGCCTAACGTCGATTTCAACTTCGAAATAGCGCCCGACGCGTGTAGACGTGACGGGCGCTATTTCGAAGTTAGTGCCGCTACTTCGAAGTAGCGTGCACGTGTAGACGCAGCTTAAGAGTGTAAATTTCTGAGTGAGCACACGACTGAGGTTGACTCCACACTGTGGAAAGAAGCATCCGCTTTATTTTGTACTTTACCTGAATTATGCAAGCCTTGTTTCACTTTAAGAGACTGATCTGAGTCAAATGTTGGTGAATTTTATCTTGTCCAAAGTTGTTATATCTGTGATTGAGTCCAGGTCTTCAGGCCCGGCATATCAACATTTAACAAATTAAAGCTTGAAATCATCTATTTTGCACATTTATATCAGAATGAAGTGACATTTCTTTGATAGGACAGCTTTTGCAATAAAACAGCAAGTGTGCGACCAAATGGCAACAGAAGTGATTACACAACAATGAGAAATACAATAAAGTTAATTCAAGTTATGGCAAAATCATGATTCCTTTCATGTTTCCTACCAAAAGCACATCATGCTACCTTTAAAAATCTGTAATGGATATGTAGGGATATTCATCATCTGGATAAACTAGTTGAGTTAGGGGTAGCATCAATTAGCATTGCTTGCTTTGCTGGGAATCCATATTTCAAAATATCACTCAGGGTTAAATTCATCTATACTAGAATGTCTATGGAAGAAAGGCCTCCAATATGGCAAAATTTCTGCTGTTCCAATGGGTAAGGAAAGACTATTGCAGAGGATGTGAAAAGGAGAACGTTGCCCTGCCTATTAGAGATGCGTAGAGGCCTGACAGGGTGTGGACGTTTTGTCCATGATTATGCAGAAACAGTGGTCAAGAACACCTGCCACAGAGTTTGAGAAAGAGACAATATAGCTTCAGTCAAGGGTTTGGAATCACTATCTCAGCAAAACTGTAGAGGAGCCACATACCCCCAACAGTCTGGTGGGAAGTGTTCTTTTTCCCCAAATCATGCCCAGAAACCTTAGGGCTTAAGAGCTTGTTTCCAGAAGCCTTTTCAGATGGTGGTTAATTTGACCACACTGTTTAAACTATAGAATACTGCATTTTGCAGTAGACAATGCTGTCAGAGTGTGAGTTTACCCTGAAAAATAGAAGTGTGTCTGTCCCATGAAAGGTTATCACTTAGTAAATTATTTTGTTAGTCTTTAAAATTGCTACATGATGGCCGTTTTGTTTTGTTGGAATTCAGACTAACATGGCTACCTCTCTGTTACTATTGAACAAATGGCCCTGAAGATTCCAGTCATTGCTTCTCAGTAGCATCCATATTAAATGTATTGTTTGCACATTTTTGGTGGTGGTGTGTTTTAACACTGCAAACTCACCTTGATATATTGAAGTCAAGCTGTGCTCTTTCCATGACAAGTATGATGACAAGTAGTAAAGATTTGGCAGGTCAATTGATGATCTCAGGTACACCCAGGCAACAACATTTGCCTCCATGTGGGCTGCAAAGGAGTAATGAATTCACTGAAGTGGCAAAGGTGACCATGGGCCTGTCTACATTAGTCCCCTTCTTCGAAGTGGGTATAGTAATCATCCTGAGCAGGGAATAGCAATGAGGTGCTGCGATGCATATGCATCACCTCATTAGGCTAATTCTCGCCACAGGAAATTCGAAGTTAGCAACTTCGAAGTGTCGGCAATCCATGTAGCTGCAGGCACAAGCCCTATGTGTGTGAAACTCTCTCTTGATGGTGCAATAACCAGAAAAGAATCCAGTTATTCCCAAAGAGTCAACTCAGAGCTGTGTTGGTTCTGTAAACCCAACAGTAATAAAATCCTCAAGAAGCTTTAACTGCACTTGACAAGTAGGGACCTGAGCTACTGAGTAGAAAAACTGCATTTTTGCATTTTTTCTTTTCACAGTTTAAAAAAAAATGTCATACTCTATGACCAAATTGGTTTATTTTAAATTATTTCACTAAGGAGCTGGTTTAACACTCATACATTATTTTGCCTTCCAGAGCAGTGGAAAAAAGAAAAAAACAAAATATGAAATTTTATTTTGGTTGTTTAGTGAATTAAAGGCAAAAGTCAGTGGAGAAAATAATCTTTTCTTTTTTTTCAAAGAAAGAGAATAAATTCTATAACTTATAAAACAGAATTGATATATCAATTACTTATCTCCAGACATAAAATATCCCTTAAATAAAGGGGAATATAAAGTATGTTAAAGCAATATAATTGTTTTAAACCTGAGGAAACATAGTAAAGCTCCAAACACTAGTTGCATCTTCCAAGACCCCTTAAAAATAATAAATGAAAAAAAAAGAAAAACATTAGCAAATGTAATGGAGGGACAAAACTCTTTCCTGTGACCCCATCTCATTTGAAAGCAAACTCTCTGCAGGGTCCAATGAAGGACATAATTAACTGTAAAGAGTGATACTTGAGCACATGTAAAAACTTGGTGGCTGAGTAAGTGTTGTTCAGAACAGAGACTAAATTGGGATGGTAATCACTTTCCCTTCATCAAATTCAAGAGGAGAGTTCATATTTTATTTTCATGCTATCACTCTGTGTGCTGCAAATCTGATTGAAAACTACATATCATCTCTTTGAGACTTCCTTTTAGAAAAAATATGAGTGTTTGAGATTTATAACAGTGCTTGAAATATTTACCTGAAGGAAATACCAATATGTATATTTTGTTCGCCATTAGTCATAGGGTAACATTTAAGCAGTTTCTATGAGCTCCCTCTCCTGTCTGTTCTTTTCCCCATCTGTTCTTTTTTATTACCGCCTATACTTTCAACACCCTTTACTCACTTTCCTTCAGGTGTCCCCCTTTCATTTTTATCTACTGCATCCATTCCAGGTGCAAAGCACTCAAGGGAATGCACCACTGCTAATCAACTCAGCTTTATTATCCTGAAATTGTAGATGCAACCATGTACTAGTAGAATCGATTGGTCACTCAGATCAAAACATATAAATATTTAAAATGGTAACATATTATTCCAAAAGTGAAGCCTAAACTGTTTGTTTCACTCTGTACTAATTATTGTACTTAAAGGAGACAGACTGAGAGAGCTACATTATCAATAATGAACTAAAGACAAGAAATGTTAGTTGTCTGGTGGTAAGAATACCAACGGATAGGATACATTTAAAGGAAAAACAGAATAACAGAAAAATCTCTTCATCCCATCCCTCTCAAACTGAGTCAACGTGAGGTAAAACAAATTGTATTAGTGATTATTCCCAAAGGCTATGTCTACACGGACAGCCTCTGCCGACAGAGATCACTGTCAACAGAGAAATCTCTGCAGTACCTTTGTCCACAGATTATATCTACACACAACTTGCTCTGCCGACAGAGAACGGCCAGGCTCCTCTGCCCTCTGGTGCCATAAAATGGAATGGCAGCTCTGCGAAGAGGGCTGCCCCACAACTGGAAGCTCTCTCTGTCGACAGAGGTGTCTATACTGCACTTTTGTTGATAGTATTATGTCCAGAGACTGTTATGCCTCAAATTTTTGAGGGATAATACTGTCGAGGAAAATGCAGAGTTCTGTTGAGACTTTGTCAACAGAATGCTTTAAGTGTGTAGATGCTCCCTGAGGCATGTTGACAGAAGACCCCTTCCGTCAACAAAGCTCTCTACTGTAAACCCAGCCAAAGAGTTCAAATAGAGGCACACCTGGCATGACATTTCAGATGCAAGGCACTAACTGCTTTTAGAACGAATAGCTAATTTTACTAGTTTTACATTCTTTAATGTCACCGAGGAGCATCAAGCTAAGTAAGGGAATGAGGGAACAACCTTCAAGAGGTATTGCCCCCAAATTAAAATGCTGTATAACATATCCATTTAGGCTCAGAGGGGTAGCAGTGTTATTTGTGAGGCTACAGACTAGCAAGTAGTCACGTAGCACCTTAGAGACCAACAAATTTATTAGATCATGAGCTTTCACAAAGTGGCTCTTACCCATGAAAGCTGATGATCTAGTACATCTGTTAGTTTCTAAGATGATACATGATGGCTTGATATTCATATTCCCTGTGTCTACATGTGCCCCTTCCTTTAGAAAGGGGCATGTTAATGAGCAGGTTTGAAAGATGCTAATGAGGTGCTGCAATGAATATGCAGCTTCTCATTAGCATAATGACCACCCATGGAGACGGGACCTTCTGAAAGGCCCCCCCCATTTTCGAAAGCCCTTCTTCCTATCACCAGATGTTTACACTGCACTTTTGTTGACAGTATTCTGTCCAGAGATTGTTATACCTCAAATTTTTGAGGGATAATACTGTCGAGGAAAACGCAGAGTTCTGTTGAGACTTTGTTGGATAGGAAGAAGGGCTTTCGAAATCTGGGGGGGGTCCTTTCGGAAGGTCCCGTCTCCATGGGCGGTGCGCGATTTGAAAAGCCGTACTTTCGAATTGCTGTGGCTGCCATTATGCTAATGAGGCATTGCATATTCGTTGCAGTGCCTCATTAGCATATTTTGATCCCGCTCATTAACATGCCCCTTTCGAAAGGAAGGGGCACGTCTAGACCCAGCCTTGGAATGTACCTTGAAGGAAAATACTGCTCTTTAACAAGGATTACACATTTGCAATATATGATAACCCTATTGCACCAAACATAATCAGGAGCACAGAGTATCCCCTAGGGCTGATTATTTGAAAGTTTCCTGTCAATGCTGAAGGGAGACTCCAAGGAACCATGCAATGTAAGCGTGCTGGAGCTATTTTTGTTACAAAACCTGAAAGCACTCAAAATTCTCCTGGGTTAGATTTTTCAATGTGAATGTAAAACTCTGCTGTTTTCTCACAAGCTTCCTATGTCTTTTGAGTAAACCAGTGGCAGTGCTGCTTTAGGATTTAAGGCTGAACTCACATGGTTAAATGTACGAGACTTAATCCAAAGTCTTTTGAAATCAATGGACGCCCTACCACTGACTTCAGTGTGCTTTGGATGAGGTCCAAATCCAGGTGAGACTCAGTAGTTTTAACCCAGTGATGCTCCAGCTAAAGTGGTGAAACTTGAGATGTAAACCTCTATGGAAAGAAGGAGGTACCAAGAAAAAAAAAATAAGAACAACTCCATGTGAAATGAAACTTCTGAGTGTTGCAGAGTTCTAAAGTGTACCATAACACTGCATTGGTCCACAGTACACCAGAGCCTAATTATAACGTTGTGTGAAAAAGCTCTCTATCAGCAGAACAAGCAAGGGGGGAAAGTCACATTTTTGCACATTAACAAATATGAAACACTTAGGCAGAAAATCACCACTGCTGCAGATAAATACTTACAGAACATAAACTGAGTAATTTTGTGCCACTCTGCATGTTGCAAGCATACTTGGAGCTGTTTGTTAGCAGATTTAAAATCCAACTGGAAATTCCTCAGTCAGACAGCAGGGTTTCAGTTTATAGTGTCAGGTGAATTCCAGCCTGCGGTGAAGGGGGTGCACTCAGAAAAGGGACATAATTCCATTTACTTCACTGGAGTTGCACCTGATTATGCCAGCATTGTGTTTGTTACGCTGGATGTATTAAGCCTCTCTGGAATAAAACATATCCACAGACATCTAATTACAGTTATAAGGAGATACTGGATGACAACATGCTATCACTTTGGGAATCAAAAAGGAAAATTAGGTGAAGGGGTAGGATGGACCATAACTGCTTAGTATATCTAATTTAACTGGCCAGTTCTGGAAAGGCAATCAGAGGAAAAGAAGTTTCCTCTAAGTGGCTAAGTACCCTGGACAGAATTAGAATAAAAAAGCAGTAAAGTAGTACTTTAAAATGCTACTTTACTGCTTTTTTGTTCTGATAGTATATAGACTAGCATGGCTTTCTCTCTGTTACTAATCAACATGAAGAGAATTAGGTGTGAATTAATAAGTCCTCAGGGGAGATGCTCCTAGGGAAAATGCTGATTTGCTATATCAGTAGTAGACACAAGGTTGCCAATGGTCTGTGTTTGCTATGTGTCCCTTTCTGTGCCCAATGCACACAGATGTGATAGCATCCCTTTGAAAGAGCCTGGCTCTTTAACTCAAGCTATCAGAGGTGCATGCCTTCAACTTTTTGCAGACTCTAACAGAATGCCAAGTAATTTTATAGCTAGTAAGGAAACAAGTTTCCCATTGTGCAAGAACATTTCAAAAATGTTCCCATCCTGAATCAGGCCAAAATCTCAAAATTTTCATCCAAAGAAAACCTTGCATTGGATCAATCAATACATTCCATTTTGATCTTCTTACGTTTACTTTTTAAAACTAAAATTAATATTTTAAAAGACCAAGGTCAAGTTGAACTAAAACTTTTTATTTAAAAAATGTCAAAATGGGAGCATAGTACATAGTATTTGATGTACTATGTACTCCAAAAATTAAAAGTGGGAAATCACCAAAAGTCATCTTCTCACATACGCTATTACTTTTCAGGGAAAAAAAGCATTGTCATATAAAAAAATCATTTAGTCAGCAGTCTGCAGCATAAAGAGGATCAAATACTATGTACCATATTTTTTCCCTATTACAGTACTATCAAAGTCCTTAACACTCAACCATTCCGCACAATTATGGTACATAAGTGAAAAAACTCAGTGATGAAAAACTAGTGAACGATGATTTTCAAGGACTGCTTCCTTCCTCCAACACACCGACTTATGTTCTCTACTTGTCCAGCCTTGCATTTTTGTCCAGATGGACAAGCTCAGAACCTTTGAGAAAAGGAGGCACGTACAGCCAAAGCGCCTGAGATCCAGCACCTGCACAGTTCTCAGGGGAGCCCATCTCACCTTACACTGTTAAGGATACAGAAGAGAAAAAAAATCACATCATGACTGGTCATTGCAAATAGAATCACATTAGGCTACCTTGCAGAAAAAAAAAGTTAGCTTATTAAATGCAGTGTGAACTTTACCTTAAAGCACCTATAATCAAGATGACCTAATTTGGGACTCATGAACATACTACACAATCCTACCCAATTTCTTGTTTTTGTTTAATATGTCTGTAGCCATAAAGACACTGGATTTACTCTGGTCACAAAGAATACATTTATGTGATATGCGTGTGTGTGTGTTGTGGAGGTGGGCTAATGGGCTAGTTATACTTCTGTACATCACTCTCTGATTTTCACTTCTCTTTTGTGACATACTGACAATAAAATTCAAATTATAACATAGCCACATACAGCATCATAGGTAACTTGTGACAGCACTCAAGAGATGCACAGGCTCTCTAAGCCCCCACCAAAATTTTAATTGCTAAATGGAATACCACCACAGGATTCATCCTCCCAGGCTTCTCGGTGGCCCTCTCTGCACACCCTCTCAGGGCAGGCACCAGTCACCCCATACAGCACACACATTAGGAGCCGATGTTAGCAATACAACCCACAGAAAAGGCAAACAAAAGGCAAAATGCAAATAAAACTTAAAAACATAGTTAGAAAAATCACATAATAAACAGAATTAAAGCCAAAATATCAGGCAAAATTCTATTAATTTCAGTGTCACTCTGAATGAACGATTTGCCTGCAGAAAAAACATTGCATCTCATCCTATATCTGTAAGGTTACTCAAAATCTGCCTCATTACACCTGCATAACGCTCCGATATCCAAACACCTAAAACTACAAGCAAACAAATTAATTCAGTAAGCATACCGGGTTCCAGAGCCACACTGAAGTTAGTAGGAATTTTGATCCAGTTAGCAATTTCAATGGACATATAATCATTACCAGTAAGGGGTAAAAGCATGTGTGTTGGTGAAACTATGTTTCTTTTATTGAATTAGAAAAAAAATTGTCCAAAATCAGAAATAAATTGCACTGTATATTTCTACATACATTTCTTTTTTTGATTAACAAAATATTCCAGATTTTATTATCCCACCTAAAGTAGATAGTGGAGAAATAGATGGGATCCACTCAGCTACTTTGTTTTGCTCAAATGGGAGGTTAAATGTTAGATTCATGTTTGTTACTATTTTCAGGTTTCCCACAGTACGCCTCTTTCTAATTTCCAATCCAGATCCCAACAAAGTAGCACACATGAAGTCATCAACTGTCTTTCCCGCAATCACAGGCTGCTCATCAAAAACTGTTACATAATTGTTTAATTAATAAATTGTGCAACACTGATTTGATAAATCAATTTACATTTTATACAGCATGCCAAAAGTAGATTAGATATTTGTAAGCAATTTATATTGCTTCAGAAAATGACCTCCTGCGATATTTGCATTCTCATTGCCTAAGTAGATTACTTCTGGACCCTCCTTTACAGAAAATGCTCCCACATGAGCAAATCTACTTTTTTTTTTTTTTGCTTCCACCAAAGTTGGATAAAAGCCAAAAACAAATTTGCACCCACATTCTCACACGTCGCTGAATGCCCTAATAATTAAAGTTTTAATAACTAACGAAGAATGAATCTGAGAAGCATTTTACACACAGGAATGCTACCAAAAGAACACTTTTAAAACACTTTAAGTAATTCTTTAGAGTCCAGACTCAGTTGTCTAATGAGAAAAACTCTTTTTGATTTCAATGGGAAATTCCTGTATCCGGGCAAATGGTCCCTAAGTACAGTACAAACACAAGGTTTTCTGTACATTTTTACTGAATTCATATTCTAAAAGTACTTGTCCTAAACAAATGTTTTTGTTTGTTCCATGTGTGATTGCTTCACCTAGCTTTAGTATGTTTTGTAACTATTTTTCAGAAAGTAAACAATTATCAACAACTGTAATGACTCCTCTCCAGCAAATCATGTTAATCTAGGTGTCTGATAATTTTGTTCTTTATTTATTAAAGTTTTGACCAGTTTGCCTGCTTCAGAAGTTAGACTTATCAGCCTACAATTTCCAGAATCACTCTGGGGACTTTTTAAAAATATCAGTATTACATGAACCGTCCTTCAGTCATTGTACAAAAGCTGATAAAATACTAAGTTGCACACTGCAGTTAATAGTTCTGAAATTTCTTATTTGGCTTCATTTAGAAGTCTTGGGCAAATACCATCTGGTCGTGGTGACTTGTGACTGGTTAATTTATCCATTTGTTCCAAAATCTCTTCTATTGACACCTCAAACTGAGACAATGCATCAGATTTATCACCTACAAAGAATGGTAAAGCTTTCTGAATGCTATACTCCTCTGCTATGAAGACTAATGCAGAGAATTCATTTCGCTTCTCTGCAATGGTCTTATCTTCCTTTCATGCTCCTTTAGCGCCTTGATCATCCAGTGTCCCCACTGACTGTCTGGCTTTTTTATGGCTTCTGATGTTTTTGTTTTTAATCTGTTTCTCTTTGAGTCTTTGGATATTTACTCTCTTCCCTACTAGAATATAGAGAATCCCCTGTAACAGATTTCCCTAAAAATGTCTCCTCCGAACTGTGTGCTCCTCTGCAACAATCAGCTTTCCTCCACACACTTATTTTTAATCCCTTCTGTACAGATTCCTCCTTCCCCAAAAAGGTTTCCCAGTTCCTAATAAATTTAAACCCCTTCTCCCTGCAACTCTGTTTTACCCACATATTGAGCACCTGCAGTTCTGCCTGTCTAACTCACCCTGCACATGGCACTGGAAGCATTTCAGAGAATGCTATCATAGAGGTCCTGGACTTCTATCTCTTACGGAGAAGCCTAAATTTGGCCCCCAGGGCATGTCTCCTGTCTTTCCCTCCATCACTGGTACCTACATGTACCACAACCATCAGGTCCTACTCAACTCTGCACAAAAGCGTGGCTGCATGTCTCCAGAGACACACTATGTTTGCAATTGATAGGCAATTCACCATGAGGTTCTCCCAGCCATCCCAAACTGTACTACCAGTGAGCAAATCCTCCACTACTATTACCTTTCTTTTACTAATCACTAGTATTTCTTGCCCCAAAGAGATATCCACAACATCAACGAGAAGGAGGGTCACAACCATCACTTTGCTACTGGGACTGCTTTTTTGTTTTCCTGTAAGCTGTGCACTTATAAGGCTGTTCATCTGGGTGGCATTTGACACTCTCATGATTATCAGAGCATCCACAGATAGGATTTTTGTTTCCACGGCTGGGCATATTTGCATATGCCTTAATTCACATGCAAAAATGTATTCTGCATATGGATGGAAAAGATTAGTGGGAACATTAATCCCAACTTTGGGATCATTTTCTCCTTCCCCAAGATTATTATCCTCCTCAGTAGCACAGGGGCTGTCAGGTTGGGCAAGAGATGTAGAGAATGGACATTAGGAAAACTTCCTGTCAGGGAGGCTACCACTGGAATAAATTGTCTAGGAAGGTTGGGGCATCTCCATCATTGAAGATTTTTAAGAGCAGGTTAGACATGCTTGACATGCATGGGGTAGATGGTGCTTGGACCTGCCATGAGTACAGATGACTGGATTTAATGACCTCTTGAAATTGCTTCCAGGTCTATGATTCTATTATCTCCTGGAAAGGCTCATTACGTACATCTCTGCCTCTCTTGATTCCTCCAAGTCACCCACGATGATCTCCAGAACCCATACTCTACATCTGAGGTCCATGAACTCCTTTCTCTGAATACACATCATGAGATGACGAGGCAGGAGCATAAAAACTGCCTTTAGTGCAATAAACTGGACTGTCCCACTCATCAGCTGGAATTCTGCCCGCATTCTTTTCACACTACTTTTTTTTCTGTTTTGGGGTTTGTTTTTGAGGGGATCTTTATTGCCGTAAATTCAGAGAATGTTAATCAAGTGTATCGAGCTCTCATGTTCCCTCATAGAAGTCCTCCGTTAGCTGCTCCTGTTTGCTCGCTCTAGGGTTATTCTTGGTTAGCTGCTCAAGCTAAGGCTTTTGAGGCCTCGTACTTTAATTAGCTTAGCTATATGATTGTCTTACAGAACTTGAGGCTTGTATGATTAATGCATTGTTGCCTTAACTAATATCTATGCCTTATCTAGCAAATAACTATAAGCTACAAGACCCCACTTGATGAGGTGATTGTTAAAAGAACCCAAACATAAATCTTGAGGTCTATTAAATCACCATAAGCACAGCTGCCAACAGAGACCTTCACTGGGCCCTGGGAAAGGTAGGGGATGGCAGGATATCAGGCAGAAGGGGTGTGAGTGGAGGGCTAGTCACCCTCAGCCAGCACTTCAGTCCTACCCAGTGTGTGCAACTAGGAGCTCTGGAGGCAATTTAAAGGGCTCCTATGACAGTGGTTGGCAGCCCTAGGCACTTTTAAATCACCAGGCTTCAGGGCAGCTGCCCCCTGAATTTTCCCCTCCCCTCCAGACAGACCTGGCTTGAAGGAGGTTTTGGGTATTTGGTAGGCTGTGACTGACTGTCAAGATCAAATGGTAGAATAAGGGCAGCAGCACCAGAACCTGTGTAAAGAGGTGGGGTGTGGACACAGGTACAGCCCCTTGCTCCTTCTCTTTCTCCTGAGGACCTGCCCCCTGTTACAGTCAAAGCCAGGCCATGGTAGGAGCTTCCCTAAGAGCCCAGGCTGCTACAGTGAGCCCTAGACCATCCACATGCCCAGGTCAGGGGAGCTGATGTGCCCAAGAGCAGTATCTGGCCTGTGTCTTCACCCCACAGCAAAGAAGGGGGCTGAGGCCCACCTCATCCCCCCACTGCAACAGGCTGGTACTGCTGACAGTGGTTGAGGAGGTGAGCCCCTGACATCTGTGTGAGCTTATTACATTCATGTTAAAAAGTTAGCAGGGTTTCACCTAAGTTTGGCAACAGTCTAATCACACAAACCCAAAACACCCTTGCCACACCCCTGTCTCACCCCTTCCCTGAGGCAAGCCCTTTCTCCGCTGTCTGGCTGTACTCATTCCATCCCCTCTCCCTCAACTTGCTCACTCTCTCCCCACCTTCACTCAGTTGGGGCAGGTGTTTGGGTTGTGGGCTCTGAGCTGGAGCGAAGAGGAGGAGTTGGATTATTGGTAGGGGGTCCTGGGTGAGCCAGAGCAGAGGGTTGAGGTACATGTGGAGATGTCAGATGTAACCACTGAGAGGGTTTTGGGTGCTGGTGGGGATGAGATGCGCAGATTCTGAGAAGGAAGCTGTGGGTTAGTGCAGGGAATCGGGTTGTGGAATGGGTGAGGGCTGCAGGCTTTGGCCACGTAGCTGTCACCTCAGGTGGCTCCTGAGCAGCAGTACTGCAAGGCTAAAACAGGCTCCCTGCTTTGCTTGGCCTCCTGGAAAAGGCTGGTATGTTCCTGTGGGCCCTGGGAGAGGGACAGGGCTCCACACTCTGCCCCTGCCTGCCGGCACTGCCCTGACAGCTCCTATTGGCCACAGTTCCTGGCCAATGGGAGCTGCAGAGTCAGCACTCAGGGCAAGGTCGGCATGGGGATTCCAGCTGGATTTCCCCTGCTCCTCGCAGGGGCCACAAGGAAATGTCATTTAGTCACTTCCAGAATCAGCGCAGAGACAAGGCAGGCAGGGAACAGCCTTAAATCTCCCAGTTTCACTTCAGTAGCCTCTAGGAGATAGAGGGCAAAACCAGGAGATTGCCAACCCTTGTGTCCTCCTTAGGTCCCCCACTTCTGGAGCCCCATATAAGGGTGTCTTGAGTTCTGATAAACCTCTTAAAAACCTGCAGGTCTCAGGGGCACATAATGATTTGTTTACTCTTCGAGGACTATCCAAATATGTGGTGGTGGAGGAAGAGTGTTTGTAACAATTACACTAGGTTTGTGTTGTGTCTCCTAATCAGACTTTTCAGGGATTACTCAATATCCCTTCTGCAGTCTTTTGATTTTACGATACATCCCACACAGTATGCACCAAATAATGCCAACTGTAATATTTTAGACAACAATTCATCCTTTTTAACCCCATTTCCAACCAGGAAGGTGTAACTAATATGTTATTACTTCCACACATTAACCTGGCAAGGGATTGTTCCGCCTCATCAATTTTATCAAGCGATATCCTCTCTTTTCATTTGCTGTTCAGGTTTTAAATCAAGTGTGTGTGGGGAGGTGGGTATATATACATATGAAAGGCTGGCATGGTCTATTTGGTTAGATCTTGATATTCTGCTTTAGAGATAGGAGAATCATTTTATGTTCAGAAATGGGAAAATGTCACATGGCCAATTGATGTATACACCTTTGTCAACTCACTTTCTAATTATCCATAAAAAAAAAATCTCTTGCAGTCCGTTACCATGCAGTACTCATTATCTCAATCGTAGTTCACTTAGTTAGCCTGATAGGGCAAAATAACTGGCTCTGTTGGTACACCTTTCTGGTAGCAAAAATGTGTCCCCACTGCAAACATATTGAAATGTACTGATGTCCCTGTTCAGAGAGGCAGCCTAGTTGCAGATTTTTCAGTGTCTTGGTGATGTACTATCAGAGGAGGTACATTCATGTATTCCTTGTAAACATTGCTTCCAGGTGACCTACTGAGTAGACAGCTGCCTGCTGGCTAGAAACATCCTCACATGGACTGACCACAATCGGTAAATGAGACACATTAGAATCCTGTCACAATAAAAAATGTAATTGAATAATAAAGTCATGATTAGGCTACAGCATCATAGATTCCATGTTTCTAATTACTAATGGTAATTTCTGACAAGAATTTAAACAAATGTCTTTTCCTGCTCCATGTTTCTGCAAACGGTTCAGCTTATCCATGATTAAATGTGGGGCATTTCCCATTTCTAAAAGTCATATGTTTACCTTGTGCAGAACAAGAGATTGCCACTGTTTTGTACTCCTTGCAAATGAGCACTAATCTTATCCACAAGGAGCACCAAGAAGAAAGGATACACTTTGGTGCATTTAGAATAATTAATTTCACCCAACGTGGCAATTTGACAAATTTAGCACAACAGGGACATACTTAAATTAAACCAGATTGATTAAGACTCCTGGTGTAGGTGTAGCTGCCTTCCCCAGAATTATTAAATAGAATAAATACCATTTCTCCAGCTTATCAAAGGTAACATATTTACATCTACTAACTTATAGCTAAGTGTTACACTTTTGCAAATTATGCCCTTTACACTTTAATAGGGCTTGTTAGAGGCTGACTTCACTGATCAAAGAACAATGGCTAGAAAGTCCAACCTTCAAGCACAAAAGGAGAAAATCCTACACAGGCACTTGCAAGCAGCAAACTATGCACACATAGCAAAGAGATTTTATGACATCACAATAGCCACAAGCCTTATTCCCAGTTTCCCTGAGCTGAGTTGTTTGTAAGCAATAATACATGACAGCACATTCATTACATTGCAGTGGGACATTTTGAACATATTGTGAGGCATGAGGCTGAAAAAAAAATGATCACATGCTTTTCTCACTTCAGAAGTGCAAATGTTGCAAACCTGCCACCAGATTTTTTTTTTTTGGTGGATCACAAGGAAAATGTGTCTTTTAATAGAGAGGCTTTTTTGTGTGTGATTCTAGGATTCACATTTATTTTTAGTGAGATTTGTTCCATGGGGGATTTCATAAAGCTGGACAACACAGTCTGTAAAATAAAGTCTAAGAAAATATGACCCCTGGGTATTTCTGAACTTTTTCTAAGCAACTGTAGATGTTATAATACAACACCAAAACCAAACTCAAGATTTATCAGAGTTGTGTACTTTCAACACTATAGTGCAGAATGCTAGTGGAGGAGAAAGTATGGCATGTCCAAACTATCTTCATGCCACACAACCTGCCTCAGAAAAATCTTGTTACTTTTGGCCCAGAATACTCTCAAACCAAGACATATTCACATCATCCAGCCAAGAAGATATGACCACCATCATTACAAGCAGGCACCAGAGAAGGGATGGCCACATATTTTGGATGGTAACTGTTTCCATCACCAGAACAGCTTAATGGACACCTAAAGGCAATCAAAAACAAGGCCACTCAACACCACCATGACTAAGAGCTTTGAAAGCTGAGCAGAAAAACCTAGGGCACAGCTTGGCATCTATTGAAAGGCTTGCCAGAAACAGACAGGAGTGTGGGAGCTTCGCTGCTGCCCTAAATGCCAGAGATGAAATAGGAACACAAGGATGATGATCCATCATAATGCCACACAATTTATTTGGGATTTTTAGGAGGGAGAGGAAGCTTTAAGAAATATTTTCATGGTTATGATGCACAATAATAGGATATAGCTCTTCTATCCTGGATATAAGGTCTTCAGGAGACCTGGAATAATAGGGGAAATGACAGGATGTTCAGAGTTCAAAATTGAATTTGAAGGACCTTGTAAAAACTCAGTGCAGCGATGTGAATTCCATTCTACATGCTGTATGTTAACCCCTGTGCCTCTGAGCCCTATCCCCTAACATCCAATACTTCTTTATCCATAAACCACCAAACATTAAGTACTTACAAGAAAATATTCCTGGGAATCATTCAGTTTTGTGGCACTGAATAAGCAGAACACTGTTGTTCTTATCTCTCTTTTTCCACAAAAGGAAAATCAAATCTTGAGAGAGAATTGTTTTTGTGAAAACTGTGCATTTTCTCCTCTCATAAAACAGGGCTCTTGTTTTACCAAACAAGAAAAAATTGCCCTCTGAATCCCAATGAAAATGTCACTTTTTGCATGCAAACATTAGAAGCAGAAAATGATAGTTCTGCTCAGCTCCAATAGCTACAAATAAAGTGATCGGACCAAAATACAGTCCATTAGTTGCTATAACAATACCAATAAACTTTTATAAGTTAATCAAAATTAAATAAAACTTTGCAGCAATACAAACAACTCTTTTTGGTTCTACTCTTGAAGAGCTTTATAATTTGGGACTGAGTTTTTAACCCACTGTCACTATTTTTCTAGATACAAACAGCAGTTGTAAACCACATGTGGGTACAATTTTTCTTCCATAGTTTAGGGCACATGGATAACAGGTACCATCACTGACTCAGGCATCAAAGTAACAATCTGTAGGTACAAACTGGTGCTTGGAATTATTTCCACCTGCAAATGTGCACCTGCAGAATTAGAGACACTGTTTACTATGGCCTTTGAATTTGACCTCAAAGTCAACTATGCATGCATATAATTCCAGATGGTGGCAAAAGATTTACCGCCTTCTGTGAAATAAAATGGAGTGTATGCAGAAATTTAAAATGAAAGGGAGATTAATCTAGGTAAGCACTCAAAAGTTTGTCAGAAATACAACTGAGTTTCTGTGTTCTAGGTATACCAGAATTACAATGAGTAGAATCTTTCATGAAATTTTCAATACTTTCGGGTTTCCGCCAGTTCAGAAATATCCCCTTTCAGCCTCCTGCTAGAATGTCTTTTGTTTTATACACAAATAAGTAGCCCTTATGTCAAATATGATAAAGCTGAATGACTCACTTGGTTCAATTAGGCTGAAAAAAATTATAACAAGGGGGGAAGAAATGAAAAGACATTTGGTTCATTTTCATCCAGTTTTGTTTCTTAAAACTCTGGCTGTGTACTGCAAATAACTGCTATCACATGATATAGCTGTGAGATGACTTGTGAAGTTCTGCAGAATGATTTAGTGGGGCTAATGACTGCCTTGCAGATGTCAAAGGGTAAACAGCCTTTTACCAGGTAGTAGTTAACCCCTTGGCCAAGAATAAATCTTGGGATGTTAACATCATTCCTAATTACCATCCACATATTTTCAAGGAAGATTACTGAGAAAAATAGGGCTATAAAAATACAACAGCCCAGGACTTCACATATTTGCTGTGTTCCTATCCATCTGGATTCTCAGCTGAGCACAGAAGTGTGAGTGTAATATCAGAGGATCTCCTTTCTCTTTCTAGGTATGGCTGACAGTAAGGGGTTGAGTTCATGAGGAATCTATCAGATCAACAGATTCTGATACCACTGACTGCAGTATTTTGCTGACTCTCCTATCCAGGCATCCATGGTTTTGATATCATACATTGCTGCAGAATCTCTTCCCAGGTAAGTTAAATCCACAGGGCCACATCCCCAGTTCACTTCATTAAGACCGCAAAGCCAATGAAAACAAACTGTTTTCAACTACACCCTTAAGAATGTGATGCTAGTCAGAAAGGGGAACATCGACAGGAGTTGGCCAACTGTCTGCTCAATTATTGGGGGCATGTGTCCACTCTTCCACAAGGTGTCACAGTTTAGCCTTCCTGGATCCACAGAAACGAGTGTTCCAGTTGTAATGGGGTGTAATGCATTTTACCATTTCTCACTGGCCGGGGGCAGTTGCTGCTTGGCTTGCCACAGCTCGCAGTCTAGTGACAGTGAACATGACAGTCGTCTTTCACACACCTAGGTAAATGCAACACACTTTGATTAGGGCTGCTATGATATCCTCCCAGAAAGTTCAGCACAAAACACAGCTGAGTTAGATATGCTGACAATACATGCCTTTCTGGGAGCTTGCTGAGGGCACATCTCTACCATCAATGCAATTATCATGGGCTGATTCTCACAGAAATTATGATTTGCTAGATTGTTCATAACACTAGATTCAAGATTCCTTTCTTAGAACACTGTGCTTCTGGCTGGAAAGACCCCTGCCTTTGGAATTTGTCCTTCATGGTAATGTGTGAAACTGAGTTTGATGTGATGATGTAAGGCTCATTAAATTTGGTTGATTGGCTCAGTTTTGAGTCAGCTTACTCATTTTATTTTGTTTGATTTGTTCCAATGTTGGCTTTTAATTTGAAGCGGCATTGTCTTCAGAAATGGGAGTACTATAGCAGGAGAGGTGAAAATTGCAAAGATGAATTTCTTCATATTTCTAGAGAATTTGCAAAGTAAATACCCACCTTTTCAGAGAAGCTCTGTTCCCACTTCAGTACCTGAACAAGTGGCCAGATTTTCAAAACTGCCCACCTCCCATTTTTCTCTGAAAATCTGGCCACAAATGAGCTATAAAAAGAGATATATAAATACCAACTACAGAAGTGGCTGATAAAAAGGCAATATTTGCTGGCAGATACTACAGTTTTTCTATTCTAATTACAGCAAAATTCTGTAGGGTAACTTTTGGCAGATGCTACAATTTAACTATGATCACTATATTATTATCTTCATTAACATTTTCTTCACTGTTTGTAGGCAACATTCATGGGAGCTATGTTTCTAGTTTTTATGCCATCTTCTTTTGACATACATAATTTGTGTGTGTTTTTCCCCCCAATTATTATTTTGTAATGGCTTCAATGTGAAACACTACAAAACACAGAAAGAAACACATTTTCAAACAAATGTTAAGTTTTATTACATTTTGTTTTCTTTTCATCTTCTTTTTGATCATTTCTTATTGTTTCCTAATTTAAAAAATAGAAGCAAACAGGAAACAGAACAGGTGATGGCGATGGCTTATGGAAGCTGTAATTTCACAGAAGACAATCATTATAATCAGAAGGCATACTCTACATTGGCTCCTGTAAAAGGGAAGAACATCAGTAAACCTTTCAGAGAAATAATTTCCAGATATGGGTGTGATCAGTCTAGAAAAAGCACTAACTTAAGGTTAGAAAGGTGATTTTGAGGCAGATATAAGGATGTTGCCATAAGGATGAAGACTAACAAATACGAATGCATGTCTGTTATGCTCCATAATGCCTGCAGGCAGACTGCTTCCAGAAAACCTCCTCTATCACACTGGCCCAGCCCATTTGTTCAGGTTTAAGTTTTGTCTGAAGACAGTCAAGAATATGAACTACAGTATGCTCAAATCCCTCTAAGAAGTCCTCTGTTCACTTTTACATTGGTATTTCTACATTTTTGGATAGTTCTATAAATTCACCAAGTAATTCTTTATAAAAATAATTACATTTATTTCAAATTAAGCAAGAATGCACTTTGCTGTTGTTGACAACTTGTCTCAAGGAAAAGGACCATTATTCCAAGATCTTGTTATAGGTTCTGAAATTTTTAAAGTGTTAAACAAAAAATCAAGAAACCTCTATTTTGGGGAACTCTAAAAATTAATTTACATGCACCAGCCTATAATGTGAAGTTACTGATCACAAAAATTCAGACAATAAAACTCACAAAGTATGCCACCATTTCAAAACAGACTCTTTTCGTATTATAAAGTGCTGAGGAGAAGCAGCTGAGATTACATATTGGAGCATCTCCTAATAAAGCTTCAAAGAAGCAATGTGCAGAAGAAAAACATCAAGTCAGAAACTCTTATCAGCACAGAACTAGCAGCCTAGTGCCCTAATGGAAATGCTTTCTCAGGAATTGGGACCTCTGTATGTCAAGACTGGCAGCTTTCAATTTACTGTTTTGTGTTGTAAGCTATGAGCAATGCCTGAAATGATCTATGCTGTTCCGAAAGTGTAACATGCAAGCTATTAGTAGGAGTATATGGAGGGAGCAGAATAACAATGGGAAATTATGCAGCGCATTCAGAGGAATCAAAATATGTGTTTCGTGCTTGGAACAGAAAGGCAATATTCAGAAGAACCATTTTAGAAATGTCACCAAGACAGGCATCTCACTTGTCTCAATACAGGCTTACAGGGAATACACTAATATGTACTTTGTTACATTGCTTTGCATTAGCCACTTGTAATAACTGCTTCAATGACTGAAAAAAGTGGACCTTCCATTGTCATATAAAGCACCATGCCTTTCATCTCCATCTTCACCCAAGAGCTCTTTACCCTTTACTGAAACCTGTCCTTGTCCAAACCAATTTGAACGCTTCCAAACTATCAAAATTTACTTTGCAGATCAAAACTTCATGGAGTACAAAATGAGACATTTTCTGAAACCTACATAAAACACACCCGCTGATGCCTAACAGCCTGCCATGTCAGCAACTTATACAGAGAACGCAAGAAAAGTTGCCAGTCATGGCCTTCGTTTTGCAAATCTACGCTGACAGTCCTCAACTAAGTTGCACACTTCTTAAAGTTACGTAGTCTAATTGTTTCCACACAGCAATGGTTCTTTCAGCTTTCTAGCAGTTGGTTCTCTTATTTTTTCCTGTTATCTTAAATATTGGGTTACCTTTGGCAAAGACCAGCCTGTTTTCCTAGCAACATTTTAACAATTTTCCTAAAAAAGTTCTGGAATATCATTTTTCCAGTTTGGTGCTCCACACTTCTAAAATTCTGCTTTTATTCTTCAAGCCGAATTAGCATCTCTCTCCAGGAAATTTTATCCCAGTCAACACAAGGTGACCTTCAAGTGCCTTATAATGAACAAGACCAAACTGTTCATTCTGGTTCTTCTCCTAATCTCTAGCTATCTTCACACTTACATCTCATACTGCAGTAGTTATTTTGGGTCTTTGCAAGGGCATTTGTGCTATATGGAGTTAAAGAACTGAATGTTGTTGTCGGGTACTTGATTTTCTGATTGAACTTGCAGAACTTTAGGTTTCTTTAAAAATTGCTTCCGTTCCTTATTGTTTCTTCCTGATTTTCTTCATTATCCTTGCTTATGCTATAGAACTCTAATACCACGTCCTCTTTGCTACCATTTCTTAATTTAACTATGTTAAACCTAAACTGGCACACACAGCCTTTGTAGATAAAAGTATCACACAGGATACTTCATTAATCATTAGTAAACAAGTTCCTTTCTAGATGCACAAAAAGACACTGAAAGTTTGTTCACTTGTTTCCAGGTGAATACTATGCTGAGGAAAAAACTAGTAAAGAAAGAAATGCAGCTGAGAAATTTACAAAATTCTTAGAGACACTTTTAACTTGGTAAAATAGTCTACCTAATGCTAATTTCTTTGATATTCACAGTAATAACAGTAATCATGATGAACTCATGTAACATTGATATGGATTGTCATAAGTACTTCTGTGTGAGTTCTACTGTAATTCAGCAATAATTAATTGCATGCATCATCATTACTCTTAAAATGTCACCCAACATTTTAATGTTATGGAGTTTACCCTAAGCTTCTGGCACTCAGTAATCAGATAATTTGCTTCTGAGATCCTACCTCAACCTCTTCTCCAAAGTCTATTGAAGTCAATGAGAAGACTTTAGTTAATTCATAAGGGCTTGAGATCATGTCCTTCACTAGTTGATCAAATACATTAAAATAAATGTGGAAGCTGTTGAGTCGTAATTTTTTAAAAAAAGTAATCATAATGAGGAATGTAATTACATATTTCAGAAAGTTTTCAAAGACTAGACAACTTTGATTCTAAGTGGCCAGGTTAGATCAGTTTGGAATGTTTTTAGGCAGTTTCTGTGATTAGGAGGAGTAAAAATGAAACTGAATAAACACAACAAACCTAGTGAATGCTGATTCTTTCTGAGATAAAAGTCTCAAGAAACACAATACTCTGCTGAATGTTACAGGAATAAGGCTCGGTTCATTTTCCACTGCTTCTAGCACCAGAGAAAGAATCAGTGCATCTGTATGCAAGTCCTTCTGCTGTGTTAGGCTGACAATTGTTAGAACAGGTCTCAGGTACAGTACCTGCCTAATCTAGAGAGAACTGCCCATCTTCACGCCAAGCATCATTCTGAACTTCACCACAACTCAATTTAGAGGCATTGCTGCTGCTATTCAGCGGGGCAATAAACTATCAGATCAACAGCCTGGGTTATCCTCGGCTTCCTCCTCAACTCAACCCCTCCAAAAGGGCAGAAATGTGCCCCAGCAGCCTGCGCCTGGGGTATGCACCGGCTCTCAATGTGACAGCTCTCCTCCTTCAGCAAGAGCTGCTC
This sequence comes from Carettochelys insculpta, assembly GCF_033958435.1. Lineage (NCBI taxonomy): Eukaryota > Metazoa > Chordata > Testudines > Carettochelyidae > Carettochelys > Carettochelys insculpta. Next base: position 35,357,305 of record NC_134137.1, on the reverse strand, counting down.
AGCAAGAGTTTGCCGATCAGCGGCAGGGCGCGGAGGCAGGCGGCAGCCCAGGATTATTCCTGCTCCAACTTTTCCCTGGGATTAGGAGCACGGTCATCCTCAACCGCTACGGGGTCACCTCCGCCCCCAACACCGAACCCCGGCCCCATTCGCGGGATCCGGCTGGCTCGGGCAGCCAATAACTTGGGCGCACCGGAGAAGTGGGGTCGGAGGGACCGGCTAGAGGGAGCGCAGGGGCCACTTACCGCTGCTGAGGGAGAAGCTCGCTCTGCCCCCGGCTGTCAGTCACCCATCCTCCAGGCAGCCCTGAGCTCTCCGAGGGAGCAGCGGTCCCTTCTGGGCTGGCGGAGTCCCTGCCCAACAATCCAGAGGGCGCCCCCCCCGCCTGGCCCGGCTTCAGGGCTGGAGCGAGCCGGCTCCGGGCATGCTTTGCCAGCCTCTCTCCTCCCCCCACGGCACTCCGCGGCTGGGGCTCCGGCCGCCTCTGCCGGCCCCTGCGCGCGAGGTGGTTATATGGGGAGGGAGGGGAAGCACCTCCTCTGGCTGGTGTTTTGCTGTGCAGCGATTTCTCCTCCAATGTGTTGGCTCTTCCCCCTCGCTCGCCGCCTCTGACTGGCTGGGGCCTCCGGGCGAGCGGAGTGCAGGAGAGCGCGCGCGTGTCTCCCCCGCGCTCCACCCAGCGCCTCCTCACCGCCGCCGGGGGAAGCGTGCGTGCCCAGGTCCCTGGGCTCCAGCCCCGGCGCGCCCGGGGATCGCGCTCCCCCCCCGCGGCGGAGCGGGGCTCGCTTCCTCTCTCGTCCGCGGGCTGGGCTGGGCTACCCCCCCCCCCCCGTGCCTCTGGATTTGAATTTATACGTAATCGGGGTGTTTGGCTGGCGGCTGGCCCCGCGTCTTGTCGCGGCTTCTCTTCCCTGGCAGCGGTGCAACTAATCAGAGCCCTGAATTACTGCTCGCCTGCGGGGGCTTTTCCCAGAACAGCCCCCCCACGCACACCTGGGGCGTGTTGTGCCTGGCTGTGTTCTCACGGTGACTCTGATGCTCCCCCGAGGCCATTGGGGAAGGGGTTCCGCCCAGGAATGCTCCCCACCCCAGAGCCGAAGAGAGGCGGCTTAGCCCGGAGTCAAGCCACTGCTCTTCCTGGATTTTTAGCTCACTGGGGCTGTAATTGGAAGAATCACACAGGCGGTAAATCTATAGGCTGGCAGCTTTAGTGCCATTGTTCTGGCAGCACCCTCTTCCTCCCCGCTCTCTGATTCATTCCCCAGTTCCCTCGGTTCGTCTGATTTGAACTGAATAGTAGTGACATGATGGTGCCTCTCTTCCCCCACATGTTTCTGTTGGGTCTGTGCTGAGCTGAAATGTGTCCCTCTTCACCGCTGTGAAACGGCAGGACTCTCACTCAGGTCCAACTCTCCACCCTCTTTATAATACACAGGTGACTCCAAGCAGTCTCCAGTTCCAGCAGCCCAGCACTTTTTTCTTCTGGCTCCTTTATGCTCTACTTGGTGGTCTGCCTGGCTCGTAATTGGCACACACAATCACATGCAGCGTAGCAGAGCCCTCGATGCCTTCTAATGCCGGGACCGTGTGCTTTATCTTGCAGCCCAGTTTCTGTTAATTAAAATTAGCCTTTCCTGTGTTCATCTGCTTCTTCTCGCTCATCTATATATGTAGTGTATACTCCCACTCTGTGCTTTTAATGGCTACCCTTAGGAACTAGGCTGATTTTAATCCCCCTTTTTTCTGTGGCAGACACAACGTTCTGCTTTAACATTTAATGCTTCCCCTGGCCTTCTATACTTTTTATTTGGTTTTCACCACTTGCTAGTAATTAGTTTTTTTTCTTCCTGATGTATTAACTGAATGATGGTTGCCTAACTCTGAGCTTTTTCTCTGCTTCAGTGATTCCACTTTGGTGATGAATACTCTCTCAAACTGGGATTGGTGCACAAAAAAAAAACTACACATTTTTTTTTTAAATTTTGGCATCTAGTTATTTTCTGTGCAACCGGTGAAGGCACCATCTGTATCTGTTTAAAATATGCACAATACTGGTCTTAAATCAGAGCTAGTCACATAGTTTTCTTAGGGAGTTAATATTTTATATTGATCCTGTCAAGATGAGACATCACTGGTGAGTGGTACACATTTTTATATGCGTTTGTGGTCTTGTATATTGCATGAAACTTTGGCAGAGGATCTGCAACTCAACGTCATGGGTGAATTCATTCTGTACAGAAATATCAGAAAAGATTTTTGTAGCTAATCTCCCATAAACTGACTTAAAAAATCCTAAATATGTTACTTCTTCCTGATCTTCCATAGATATATTAACTATTCTTGTGAAAAAAATATGAATGAACTTATAATTCAGAGACCTTTTCCTCTGAATTTACTCTCTTACAAACACAGTGTAACATTGTCTCTCGTAAGTCTGTCTGGTTATCTACAACTACGTATTTCTATTGTTTTATTGATACTGGAGTTTGATATATCAGAACTTCTTTTCATTGATTTCAATTCACAGAACATTATTATCTGGTCATTCATTCCAATGTTACTAAGTTACAAACCAGTATTTAATCAGGAGCCAGAAATAGTGACTGCATTAACTCTGATCTTATAAATAACCCATGAGATTCCATTTCTCAATATTTCCAGTATCAGTGTCAAAACAGAAGTATTTTTACCAGTTTTTTAACATACTGTAATTAATTAAAACAGTGCAGAATTATTTCGATTTTACTTTTGTGGGTTTTTTAAAGTACACCTATCTACAAAAATATGATAAGACTTTTCCAAAAACTGATAAGGAAAGCATTTCCTGACCTTTATCCACTCTTCTGAAGTTTACAGTCTGATCTTTCGGCAGGTGCTTAAAACCGTTTGTTCAATGGTGACTACATTGCATAATTTTTCCTTTTAAGAACACTTTTTTCTTAGAATTTTCCTTCTAGGAACACATTCTCTATTTACTTTAAATATCCATTTTACTCTAATTTTTTTATACTTACATTAAAAAGTACACTATCAGTATTTCAAGAGCCTTACTTACAGGAATACATTTATATTTTCTTTATTTATATAAACAAAAGAAATATAGGTTGGACATCTCAAATCTGGCACTCTCATCTGGCGACATCTGTAATCTGGCATGATTTTAATTAATTTATCATGGGTGTGGCCAAGTTTCCCATGGTACCATCAAAGTTTGTTAACAGCAACCAGTCCTGGCTCTCTATGTTGTGTGCTGTTATTTAGCTGTAATTTACCCCTAAATGCCTTCAAAGAGCTCAGTAAACAGTGAAGGTGTTACTAATGCTGCTAGACAATATTCACCTCCCATGGTCAAACAAATTCTTTTATTCAGCACCAGTCAGGTACTGAAGGTGCCAGACTAGAAAGGTTCAACCTGTACTATTCTGGCAATGCCAGTTTTATCTTTAGTGCAGACCGAAGGAGCACACTTTGTGTAAGTCTTTCTGTTAAAAAATTCATGTTTGTATGCATTTTCCCAAGGTCAGAACCCTTCTAAGATTGTTTATCCTCCACCTCTAACACGTGTTACAATTTTATCTAGTATAAATTCAATACTAAATATTTTGTAGTGAATTGGGGCAGAACCTTGATAATATTATTATTGTAGACCTAACTTCAACTTAGCTGTCAATTTGCTTATACGATCTAGTTGCCTAACCAGCTTTGCTTAATCTCTTTATCTCAGTGTCCCCGATGGGCAAGACGACAGATGCAACACATCTGCAGAGTTTTATTTGTCTTGCAGAGATTTTTCTTTCATTGCTTCCCACCTCTCCTTTTTCAGCTGAACCAAATAGATTCTTGTTCTTCTAACACAGTCCAACTGAAAATTAGTACTAGAAATAACACTGTTCCTGGGATTTGTTGCTAACATTTTATGGTAGAATTAGAGTTTTATTATTATGGTGATATTCTGTTTTAACTATTTCTGGAGAGGAGCAAAACAAACAGAATACACTGAACACCCCCAAACCCCACCATACACACACACATACAGTGTACAAATAAAATCATCGACAAATCTACATATACAATCACATAAAATGATTACCATTACTAACTACCCAGTTTCCCGCTCTAGAGCAGGTGGCCTTTATAGTAATTGCATTGCCACGTGTGGCAAATGTCAACTTTTTAATGACTTGGACTGTATCGGTTCCCAACATCGGAGATAACGGTATCTTAGATACAATTGTCTGGTAAATGGTGACATTTAAATGAGCACCCTTTGTTCATCTGCACTGATTTCTCCAGAATATGTGTGTAGGCTTTTCCATTTTCCCCAATCTGCAATGCTGCAGGTCTTATAAGACACATTTACAAAGGCTGTAAAATGAGGCCCACCTCAGTTTGAGAACATATAGTTCTTCAGGTTCTCTACAAATAGCAGAAGATTCAGAACCTGCCATGAAGCCTCATATCTGTAGCTGCTAGTTACTGTACTGGAGCTTGTACACAAAATAAATGGGCTCTGAGTCTCTCCACTGATCACTGAAATATGCCTGTCCAAACTGCCATCACTCAGACAACTGAGGGGAAGTTAGTAAGTTCTGTCAGTCAGCTGAGTGCTTGTGTGCACGTGCCCATTGCTATCTGGCTTAGGAACAGACATGGCTGGGCATTCCTACTATCTCTCTCTCTCTGTCTCTCTCTCTTTTTCTCCCTCTGTCTGTGGTCACTCGATAACAAGTAGGACATCATCATGTCACCTTCCTATTTGTGAGTCCGTTGATGAACTGATCAGCCCACTCCTGGAGCTGCAGATCTTATCACAAAAGGGGCAGGTGTTAGTAGATGTTGGAGGGGCACGTGGCAGTTTTTGATGCTCTTTACTTCTTCTCTGCCTCTCCTTATCTGCACTGCAGCGGGACCTCTCAGATTATGCCACCCCCTCACAGATTACCATTCTCCATTGGGGGTGGTCTTGGGCAAGGTTCTCGCAAGTGTTGACAGTGATGCTGCACTTTTTCATGTGTGTCTTCAGCACGTCCTTACATCGCTTCTGCTGGCCCCCAGTGCTCCTCTGTCTTTCCTCCAACTTGGAAAACAGAATCTGTTTTGGGAGGTGCTGATCAGACATCCAAACCACATGACAAGGCCAACAAAATTGTTAATGAATGATAATGGCTTCAATGCTGGTCATATTTGACTCTTCCAAGAGACTAGGATTCGTGCACCTATCCTCCCAAGAGATATTCAAGACTCTCCTGAGGCAGCCTTGATGATGTTGTTCAGGTGCCTTCAAATGACACTTGTATGTTGTCCAGGTTTCACATGTGTACAGTAGCATTGGAACAACCACTGCATGATATACAAGGAGCTTTGTCTTGGGATAGCTGTCTCAGTTTTCGAAGCCCCTTTGTCTCACGTTGGCTAAAGTATGCCAAAAACAACTGTAGAGATGGCTGTTGGTGCATGGACCCAAACTGACATTCAGCAAGGCAAAGGCTGGCGATGTCACAGCATTTAGTTGTTAACAGAAATGTGGACAGTGAGACTTTGAGAATGCAAAAATCAGCACTGCGGGTTTGGACAGCACTCAGAGTAACAAGGGCTGGTTATTTCCTGCCCCTCAAATCAAAGCCTCTTCCCCCAGACTCCTCACTAAGTTTCAGGCCAGCCCCTCTTCTGAGCTACACAAAGCCAGTCAATGAGTTCCTGCAAACAGGCCTGAAGAATGACAGCTGGAGAAGGTGGGACAAAATGAGCAAAAGGGTCTATTTTCTTGGCTTTGCCACAAGCCATGTGTACTGGTGACATATAACCAGGATCAGACTGGAAATCAGGGTGTAACATGGAGAGTCTCCCTAAATCTCCTGTGTTCTTCCAGCTCTGGGAGACATGTACCCAGTGCCAGCTCTGCACCTTATGCAGCATGTGTCTCCTGGAGTTCCAGTGCAGCTGTGTTGTGGAGTGTGAAGCCATCATATCACCCCTTCCTTCCTTCAAGTCCATCCTCCACTTATATGCCCAGCAGAGGTGATCTAATAACCCTATGGAGACTGCTGTCCACCCTGCTACCACATGAGAGTGGTGGTATGGGATGCGGGGGCAAATCTCCCTTGCATGTGTATACTGGTTGAACAACACTCTGGCTCACAAAGCGGGAAGGGATGGGAGAAGAATGTCCTCCTACTTAGTGTGGCCAATCAAATGATTAACCCTATGGAAAGTCACACACATCACCCAGGAGTTGTGTACAGGAATTCACACTGTGCAAACAATATGGGGTCATACTACCCAGGGCAAGAGCTTTTGCTTATTTGTGATGTTAATGGGAAGATCTGGGGTTTCCCTTAGTGTCTTCTCCTTTCTTCCCACTGCCCCGATCCCATGTATTTCACTCTCAGGCCAGTAATTTTCCAGTCAAATACAATCATGGCCTTCACTGATTCTAATTTGGGGTGTAAAAGGAAAGGGGATTATTTTCTCCAAATAAGCAAAATGCATGATGGCTGCATCAGGCAGACCACTATTCAACTGGGAGAAAAACAAGGATTAAGACTTTCAAATGTGGGTGCCTAAATTGAGGTATTAAAAAGAGGCTCTGGGACCTGATTTTAAAGGTACTCAGTACCTGCTAATCTCATAAATTTTAGCTGGTTCATAGCTCTTCAGGAAAATGGGCTACCCATGTTTGTTTTAAATATCAGTTTAGGGTTTGAAAATTTTGATCAGAGTAACATCACTCCAGACTGTGGCATTAAAATCTATGTTGCAAAATCCTGGATGTTTAATTATGCCACTCAATGATAAGTGATGTTGCAGCAAAGTCAAGAATTTTCTTGTGTCCTGTTAATGTAACAACAAATGAGGCATGAGAGGCAAGAATTCCCTTGGACTTCACTGTGCAGTACAGCTGCTTTTCCTGCTGGAATTAAACACAAACTTGTTAACATATGATGCTTGTCCTGGGAAATATTCTTTTAGGAATAATGATTCCACTAATACTTAAGCTTTTTATTAGCACAGAATAATGAATCACATGTCCTACATGTGATCTTGCCTTCCCCTCCCCATGTAACTTCTTGAAAGAAAAAAAATCAGCATGTTGTTAATGACAAGCAAATTATGACATAACTCTTGAATGTACATAATGATCTCTAATTTCAGGAGACTAAAGGTATTGGCCTACATGAGGAATTTAACAGAGACAGCAACTGTAATCCATACAAGCTGTCTAACTCAGAACAATCAGGAATTCCATCATAAGAAACAAAAGAAGATTTTGGAATAAGATGGATAAACAGGCTAATAAACTGGAGTTAAAAGACACTCCCAACAAAACAGCCAACTGGAAGTGCAGCAGACAGGGATGCTCAGCATCCTGGAGACCCTTTCTGTTGACAGAAGGCCTCCCAGAATGTCCACACAGCTTTTTTGTCCACAGGCACTCTTCCTCCTCTGGGAAAGGCTGAAGGTTTTCAGCTGAAGTGCTGAGTTTTGTAAACAGACTGTCAACAAAACTCATTTTGTGTGTGGATGTGCATCAAGTTTTGTTAACAAAACTCCGGTTTTGTCAGAAAAACTCGCTAGTGTAGCTATAGCCTTGAGGTGTGTCTACACATGCAAAAAACTTCGAAAAAAGAGGCCCTTTTTTGAAAGAGTGGGAGGAGCGTCTACATGCATAAACCTGTCTTTCGAAAGAAAATCAAAAGTACAAGGCTTGGAAATCGAAATCCGAACCCCGATCCCGTATCAGGAAGATCTCTCCCTTTCGAAATAATAAATTGAAAGAGTACACGTGTAGATGCTCCATAGTCCACTCTTTCGAAATACAGGTCCGCCATGGTGCCGATCAGCTGGAGCTCAGGGCCGCTCCAGCCGGCAGCAGTGGGACTCTATGGTCCCTGCGTTCAGCTGCTTTAAAGCTGCAGGCAGACAGAAAACCCATGGCAGGTTGCTGAGAGCGTGCTAGGAGCAGCGTGCACATGAGCTCCAGTTGCACGTTCCAGCCATGGCCAGCAGCCAGACCCCCCACAAGCCCCATGGCCCCCCCTCCGAGCCCTCTCCAGCCTCCCAGGGCTCCCAGGGGGAGAAAAAAACCGAGCCCCCTCCTGGATGGAGCGTGAGCTCTGGGACCCCCTCAGCCTCTGGCAGGACAAGGAGGTCCTGCGCCACATGGGTGTCAAGCAGTGCAATGCCACAGCCTTTGGCCACCTGGCAACAGGCATCTGCACCAGAGGCCACCTGGAGCATACCCCAGACCAGGTATGCTCCAAAATAAAAGAGCTCCGGCAGGGATATGCCTGGGCCAGGGACCAGGCCGGACACTCCGGGGCAGGTCCAGCTACCTGCCCCTTCTACTGGCAGCTCCGGAGCATCCTGGGGCTCCAGGAGAGTTCCCCCCACCGTGGCCTTCCTGGAAGGTCTGCCTCGACATGCGGAAGTTCTGCAGACACCTTTCCTCACCCCACTTCCGTAGCACCACATGCTCCCACCAGTCGGTGGTCCTGGGGTGAGTCCAGAGGCATCGGGGCACCCGGGGGGGTGCCCGGCGTTGGCTTTGGGGGGGAAGCCCCATGGCCCCGGGTGGACCTTGCAGCCACCCAATGAGCTCAGGTGCAGCTGCAGCGAGGGAGTACAGCACTGCCATCAGGGTGCCCATAATGAGGGTGTCCACCTGCAGGAGCTGTCTCTGGGCTTCCATGGGTATGAGCGGGCTCTGCTGGGCAGGAACAGGCTGGGCAGCACTCGGCTCGTGCGGAGGGGAGGCCGGAGGGAGGGGCCCTTTAAAGGAGGCAGCTGGCTGTGGCCCCGGAAGGACTTGTTGGCCATGGGACCCCATCCGTGGCATTTCCTCCCTCCCTTCTTTTGAAAGAGAGCTTGGAGCCACGTGGACGCTCTCTTTCGAAAGACCTTTAGCGGCACTTGGAAACAGCGGATCGGAACACTGATCTGAAAAATGGTGGCGGGTGGTCTCTTTTGATGGCCACTTTTTCGAAGGCTGAACTTCAATATTTGCCCTGTTGAAAGGGCGCTTACGTGTAGATGCAGCTGTCGAGTTTAGGAGGGACCTAGGTGAACCCACTAGGAAATGAACATCTATTAGTGTGTATAAGTGAATTAGTGGAGGAAGCTCAGTGGAAGAACAAGAACAACTATGCTTGCGTTGTCGATTTTCAGGAAGCATTTGACAGTATAGATCAGAAAGTGACTTGGGTAATGTTGGAGTCCTATGGAGCAGATAATAGACTGATATAGTTGTTGAAGGATATCAATGACCATGCAGAGGCAGCACTGAGAATGTGCAGAGAGTTGGGAAGTTGTTCTGGAACAAGTAGAGGTATGAGACAAGGAGATCAGATATTGCCAAGTATCTTCATCATGCATCTAAATCAGTGGTTCCCAAACTTATCGGCATCATGTCCCCCCTTTTGATTTTTAAGAAACCCTCATGCCCCCCCACCTCTACTTTACCATCATCCAACGCCCTTTTAACAAAAAATTTGTAATTTAAAATAAACACAAAAACTTGATATAAAAATGTTATTTAAAATTAAAAATAAGCACAAATAGTTTTTCTTTGCCCCTTGTGGTGTCTGGTGCAGCCCCAGCTGGCCAGCTGCCTGCGCCCCATGCCAGCCACCAGAATTGCCCATGTTAGCTGCCCACCTGCCTGAGCCCAACGCTGCCAGAGCAGCCCATGTGAGCCAACCAAGCCCCGCATTGCCGGGGCCAGCCACCTGATCCATGTGCTGCTGGGGCCAGATTCGTGCCCGTCCACCAGCCTAGCCCTGCAAGCTGCCTGCCCAAGCCCCATGAGGCACAAGCTGCCTGCCTGAGCCCTTCCCTTCCACCAAAATCAGGCACCACCAGCCCCCTGCTCTCACCCCATCCCCATGCCCCTCTCCCAAGACATGCACCCCCGACCCCTATCTAATCTCCTCCTCCTCCTCCTCCTCTCCCTCTTCCCCCAGCACACACTCACTCAGCTTTTCAGGAGGCAGCTAGCTCCACATGGGTCTTCTAGCTCCATGTGGGTCTTTGCCGGCCGTCTGCTTTTTATAGCAGCTGTGCTGGGTCGCCCACATGAAACAGCAGGGGCTGAGAGCTGGAAGCAAAGACTGGCTCTTTCTTGGGGTAGGGGGAATAACTGGGGGGGTGCTAGGTTGCCTCGCATCCCCCCAGAATTTCTTCTTGCCACCCCAAGTGGGGGGACATCCCCCAGTTTGGGAAACCATGATTTAGAGAGAGCAATGGACAAGATCAAAGAAGAGGTAGGAGGAATATCTGTGCTTGGGATAAGAATTAACAACTTGAGGTTCGCAGATGGTATAGTTATCAGTGAGAAAGATGAGGAGAAGCTAGTGAGAAAGGTGCAGGTGCTAAAGAGGAAGGGAAGCGATACAAACTCATTAGGAACACTGATAAAACAAAAACAATGGTATCTGGAGGTGAAAGAAGATCAGGGTAGATGGGATTGAACTAGAGAATGTAGAGAAGTTCATATGTCTGGGGAGCAACATAACGTATGATCTAGAGTGTAAGAAGGAAATAACGAGAATAGTGAAAACAAGAACAAGTTTGAAGATGATAGATAAGATCTGGAAAAACAAAGCGATTAGCTTAGGAACAAGGCTGAACATCATGAAAATGTGTGTATTCAGCAGCATGTTGTACGTATGTGAGACATGGAAGATAACGAAGGATTTGAAGAGAAGAATATTGGCATTCAATCAGAGTTGTTGTGGAATGAATGGTAAGGATGCAGAAGATCACCAGTGAGGAATTATATAGGAAGATACAGCGAAAAGAGAACCTACTGCAGAAGGTCATGCAACACAAGTTACAGCTATTTGGGCATATTTGCAGAATGAGTGACGAATGAAAAATCAAGACTCTGGTGTTCCGCCTAATGGATGATTCAAATAGGAGAGCCAGACCCCACGGAGAATGGGTAGATGATACAGTAGATTGGTGTGGAGCTAGTTTACAGAAACTAAGCCACTCCACACTGGACAGGGGAAGATGAACGGAAATAGTGAGAGAGGTACCAGACACAAGTGGGCGCTGAGCCCATGGTTGTTGATGATGACGATAAGTGAATTGGTGAAGACTTTTTTTTAAAAAAAAGAAAGCTTGAAGCAATTCTGGAATAGGAGACTCTTCTAACACTTTGGCTTCTATTATCTTGGGGGCAGAGGTAATTCTACTCTATTCAGCCCCTCATGGTCTCTTTTTCTGTGCCAGGAATCAGAATTCAGTTTAAAGTACCTGCACCGAATGGTATGTAGCCCCAGCAATTAAAATAACAAATCAACCTTTCAGGGCTTATTTTACAACTTGTAGGGATTACATTCATCATTTGACTTTTCCCTATGATATTTGACACTTTCTATTATTTATTGCTAGGTATGGCGAACTTGCAATTATTTAAATGGCGACAAAGAAAGACAACTGGAATGAAATATCCTCTTCAGAGCAGGCAGGTCCACAGGCAGTCATGCTTCTTAATTCATTGGAGTTATTGTGCTGAGCAAAATAGAACCAAAGCATTTGATAAAGCAGAATAAGTATTTAAAGGTGTCATTGATCTAATATAATACTAAGTATTATCGACAGAGGGATGACAATAGCAAGTATAAGTGAAGGGATCTTACACAGTAAATTGTTTTCTCTTACATAGTAAAATGCTATTATCTAGTAGCTGATGTAAAGCTCTTGTGCATTAAGAAAAATAAATATTAAAAGCCTAAAGGTAAAACATGAACTTAAGCTAAGGTCAGAACATTTAATTTATAATATATGGGTTACCCAAAGAACATTAATTCTAACACTTATTCCACAGCTGTTCTACCAAAGCTGAAGTAAAACATGTCTAAAATTAAAATGGAATATATACTGACTTCATTAGCTTAACAGCTGCACCAGTAACTGATACCAATGAACATAACCTACTTTGTTAGTATCTGGATACCATCTGCAACAATCAAAACTACTGGGATTTAAAGCAAAAGATGTCTAACTCTAGTGCTATGATCAAACTACCACAATATGCTTACGTGTGCTACTACCCTGAATTGATCTATTTCAAGGGAACTCCAGGGGTTGCCTACTGCAAGATAATTTATTAACACCAATGAATTTGATCTGCCAGAAGTCAAGAACAGAAATGCTAAATATAATCACGACTGAAAACTCAGATCATTCAATTTCATAGTGGAGGTTTGTAGAGAAAATGTTCATATTTTTTCAAAGACATTAATTATTTAATGAAGGCACTTTGTCTGGGAGTACATTTAATACCAAAATTTCTCATTCCTATAGATGTTCTCCCTTCCTCTGTACCAAATGCCACTAGCAGCTGAAGACTTGGCCCAGCATATTCGTCCCTTTCTACTCTGAGCTCTTGGCTGCAGAACATATGAGCTTGTTCATTTTGAACCCCCTAGATGTGAACTCAGGCATGTGTTTGTTTGTTTGCTCGTTTGTTTTGTTTGTTTGTTTGTTTTAGCATGAGTCAGAAGAGTCCAAAACTAAAAGAATCATTTTTCCTTGATCCTGTTCAGATATACCATGAGGTGATTATAGTCTCTTGTGATGGGGCAATTGCCCCACATTTGTCTATAAGGGGTTAAAACAGCCCTGGGTGAAGGCTGGGGCTGAGACCCAATCAGGAGAGGGCCAGATACAGCCAATCAGTGCCTGGCTAGACCATAAGAGCAGGCCTGCTGATGTGAGGGGGACAAAAAGGGCAGTTGCCCCCTTTGCCTGTTGTTTCAAAAGGGTGTGGAGCTTCAGGCACCACTGCTGCCAAGGTAGCAGTGGTAGCAGCTGGCGCTCCAGACCCCTTTGAATTGCCACAGCAATGTTGCTGTGCGTGGCTCTAAAGGGGCAGGGGGCGGGGACAGCTCCATGGTCTGGGCAGCACTGAGGACCAAACGCCCTAGGCCTCACCGCTGCCTATAAGAAGGGCTTCTGGAGCAGAAGAGCTTACTCTTGCTCCATTTGTAGTGCAGGAAGGACCTGGCTGCTTGATAGGGTAGAAAGGGAACCTGAGACAGAGCAATGCTGGGAAAGGAAAGGTGGAGCTGGGGAGCTCTGGCCAGGCAAACCCCCAGGGCAGGAGAAGGCATCAGATCCACACACTCCTTGCCAATGATGACTGGTGATTTCAGACTGTATCTAGCCCCTAAGGTAGGGGCTAGAGGATGACTGGCAGGGGGTCACTGAGGCAAGGTGAGTATATGGAGGTGGGGTTCTGGTTCAGTGGAGTAGGAAGATATCAGAGTGTGGGCACACTTCTGTGGAGTGGCTTCTTTGTCCAGGAGGGTTATGGAGCCTGGAAAGTTGTGGAGACACTGACAGGAGGCGGATAAAATGACAGCAGAGGGTCCTCGGAGGCTGAAGAAGAGCTAGTTCCCAGACTGGCCAGCAGGAGGCTACATCTCCATACTCAAGTTTTCCAGAATACAAATGTTAGAGGTTTCCCTGGTACTTCTCTCATGAGTACTATCCAATATGAATCTTTCCCCTGACACTTATGTTTGGATCCTGTAGTTCAGCAAAAACTTAATCTAGATCCAAACTCTTCCTTTCCAGCCCAATTTGAATCTACATTTTTGAATAAATGGCAGCTGTCAACTTATTTTCCCCTAGTGGCACAACATACTTATTTTAATATTAATTAAAACAGAAAAAGAAACCCAGAACAGAATAGTAATCAAAACAGAAAAAAGAGAAAAAATATTATTATTATTTGATTGTTAATCGAAACAGGAAAAAAAGTGTATACGATCATTTAAGTGGAAATTTCATCACTACACAACCAAAGTGAGATCACACAGACAGTCTTCAATCTAACATTTCCTGTGTTTTGAGTGTTTGGATTTGAAAATTGTATTTGACATGATTTAGTGTATAATTTCCAAAGATTTTAAAATCAGACAACCTAATGGAATTGTTTTGTTTATTTGTTTCCTTACATGTCACCATAGGCTGTGTCTACATGGTTAAGTTATTTCAGAATAATGGCTGCTATTCCAAAATAATTTTGCGAGCATCTACACAGCAAAACTGCTATTTAGAGATACTGTAATTTCAAAATAGCAAATGTCTTATTTTGAATTCTGTAAATCTCATTCTATGAGAAATAGTGTCTATTGTGAAATAGATATTTTAACCAGTGTACTTTCACATGGATAGTGTGAAGGACAATAGTTCTAAAACCCAACTTTGAAAATTGTCCTCTACTACGTTTTTCTGAAGGTTAGCAACAATGACTTATTTTTTAAATAGTTTCATTTGATACTGAGCTGCTCCTAGATGATCAGGTAGCAGCCTCATGCAAAAAGGATCTTATTTCATCTGTGCTTGCATGAAGAGCAGAATCGTTCCTTCTGAATGCTGATCTTGTTACAGTCCACACCTTACTCATTTTAAGGTTGGACTATTATAGTTTGCAAAGTACCAGGCAGAGAAGGTGTTATATGCTGCACTTAAATGCCCATGGTTGGTCACGTCAGCTGACTTAGTTTAATGGGACTTATGCTATGGGGCTGTAAAACTGTGTTGTCTCTGTTTAAGCTCAGGGGAATCTGCAAGTGGACAGGGTCCCACAGCCAAAGCTACATCCCAAACCTGAACCATCTACACTGTAATTTTAAAGCCCTTGCATGTGGAGCTCTGTGAGCTGGGGTCAGTGGGTATGGGTCATCAATGGATGTTTAAGTGCAGTGTAGACATGCCCTGAGTCCATTTGGAAATTGAAGCTAGTGAAGATTATTGCTCATTTCTGAAGTGATGAGTCACACAGAACACATTATTATGTTTGTGTTGTTGTTATGCTCTGTGACTTGCTTTAATGGCTGGAGACTTCTGGAGTAGAGTTTTAAGGTCTTGGTGTTGACATGTTTAACTCTTAATGGACAGAGATCTAGCTACTAGAGAAACTCCTCTATTTGTTTTCTCATTTGTGTTGCAGTAGCAACAAGGCACTCCTACTGAAATCAAATTAATCAAAGCACTTAAGTAGTTTGCCAAGAGTGGATGCTTTGCTGAATCTGGGACAATGCCTATATTTTTAGAATTATGGAGAGATATATGCATATCTTGGAGCTCTGGAAGGGAGCTTGGGAGATCCTCAAGTCCAGTCCCCTGCTCTGTTAGCAGGACCAAGCATCAGACCATTTCCTTTTTAATCTGTTTGTCCTCTGTCCCTAAGTGGCCTCCTCAAGGATTGAGCTCACAACGCTGGTTCTAGGAGATCAATGCTTGAACCACAAAGCTATCCCTCCTGACTCCCCTATATCTTGTTGAGCTGGAAGAGGTCATCAGGTCCACTCACAACAGGAACTATCATCACCCCTGACACATCACACGCTACATATTTATAATCTAACCTGCTCTAGATCCTTCAAGGGTCCTCTCAAGAACTGAGTTTACAACTCTGGGTTTACAAGAGCAATGCTCTAACCACTAAGCTATCCCTCCATCACTGTTTGCTGTGGTTAACAAGGACTGCTCAAACTGACAAAGCATTTTCCATGGGGAGGGGTCATATTAGCACTTCCTCCTCCTATTCAACCAGAATTTGGATTTGTTACTCTTCCAGACACCTTTAGTTAACCACTCCTTATTGGTAAGATTAGGGAAAGATGCGAATCAATGGGACTGGGATATGGTGGGTTTGTTGATAAACTATTGTGGTTAAAATGATATCTTTATTGAGGGGAACATCTTTATTCACATTTATATGAGTAATCCAATCAGCGTGTTGTAGAGTTTCAATGTGTGTTATGAGGCATTGTTTGTTAAAATTAGCATAATGCACCCTTACTACAGGGAGTGCACTACAAAAAGCAATATCAAATGGACAGGTATTTGTTATACAATGTTTGTACCAGGACAGGGTTAAGCTTTGAACAATTAAATGTTTCCAATTTTTAATTTATTCTGTGGATGGGAAAAGTAAGACATTTTTGTCATATCTGTAACCAAGAATTGTTCAATGAAATTTTGCAGGCAATCAGTACATATAAGGCTATTTTCAGATGGGTGAATAAAAGAATGTTAAAGCAGCAGATATATGTAAGTATTAAAGTTGTCTACTCTATATGCACAGTAAAAATGCTTTGTGCTTCCTGCAAAGGGCTTATTTTCTTACGGAGAGCCTGCAATTTAATTGAATAATAAACTCAGAAATAGCTTTTTCAAAGCAAGTCTGGGTCTATTGTCTCCATAAAGCATACAAAACATTGATAGGCTAATCCTGCTTCTATTAGATGCGTAATATGTGTTACAAACAGCCTAATTATGTTATTTTACTGTACTAGATAGATTTTCATATTACCTTTATATATTATTGTATGAAAAGTGAAAGTAGAAATGCCAGCTTGCTGCTCCATATTTTTCCCATTATTGAATTATGTATAAAGTGTGCAAGTCTTAAGGAAATGCTAACTGCCAAATGTTAATTGCAAGGTCAGCCTGATATCTAGATATCAGGTTTTGTACTTTCTATGGGACACATCATCCCCTCCCTCATCACCATTTCCATCAAGAACCGTATAGTAACATGCTCGGGTGTGTGTGGGGCATATTTTGTATCTAATAACATAAATAAACCGTAACATGCATGAAGAGTTACAGAGGTCATGCCACAGGAGCTATCACAAAGAAAGAACGGATCAATACATGTATGTAAAGAAGACATCCAATCCATGGAACATCGACCTCTAAGAACCTCCAGAACAACCTAATTCATTCCATGTCACAATAAAGTGGATGGCAAATTTGGACATGGATCTTTAATGTTGCTTTTTGGGTTGCCATACAGAAGAAGGCTGGAGTGGGGAGCATGACAGTATGATGCATATTATGCGTAAATGGATTTGCCTTGTGTACTCCAGGGGTTATATAATGCACATCAATATTATAATGTGGCTCCAATTGGAAACAAACTTCTGGTGGAACATAAGGAATTAGTCATGCCTAACATCTTAATTTCTCTTTTATAATTACAGTGCTGAATCTAGTTTGATTATACTGTGAAATCTTTAATAATGTTGTCTAGAGTACACATATTATCACTAATGGCAAGAGGTGTGAGATTTATTTTGAATATTCAAACTTGAAGTACACAAAATACCTAAAATTTTGTATTTAATCTATTTTCTCATAGAAGGAATCATTTTAACATTCTGTGAAATCCTACAGGAGCTCACGGAACCTGGCATTATAGTATATATGACACAGCAATGGTTGGTTAAGGTACATGGCTTGACATCAATGTCACTGGAGTCAATGGAAGATGCCTATTAACTTCAGTGGACTATGGATGGGGGCCCTACTTAGCATGCAAATTAGATAGTCGGCTCTAGGAGTACTGAAGAGTATTTATGTTTTGTGTACAGAGAAAGAGCCCCTTACTTCATTCTGCAGTGACCTCCATTTACCAGTACTCAATAGGAAAGGTTTATAGCTCTCCTGCCAGAGAATAAGTTATGGATCTTGGAAGGTAGCAAGAAATAAGAACTGAAGAAGTCTAGGAGAACCTTCTCCCATAGACCTACACTTTGCCTCCTAAACATTCTGCAGTTTCCTACATGGAGGAATCAGGAAAAGTGAATGGAAAGCTCTGTACTTTCAAGCTTCTCTAAACCATGTATTGCAGATTGGCTACAGAGAAATAGGACAGTCTTTTAATTAAGACCGTGGGCTGAGCCTGGTAAGCTTCTGTCCTCGCTACAGACAACATGTGTAACTTTAGAAAAGTAATTTAATCTCTCTGTTTTTCAGTTCCCCACTGTTAAAAAAAAGACATTATTTCTCTCATGCTTTAACAGTCTCATCTATTTACTTTGTACTTTTGTGAGGTAGGGGCTACCTACTATGGTATGTTTGTATGGTGTGCAGGACAATGAGGGCCCAATTTTGATTGTGCTCTCTAGAGGCTAACGTAGCATGAATAACAGGTTTATACATTTCTTTGGGAGAACAGTGAATTGTCTGTAATGACATATTTGGGAAATTCCTATTAACTGATATTTGAAACAGTGATTTAACTTCAGTGTTGGAAACAAGTATGTAGTTACTGTACTTGTAAACCAAGCTGATCAAAATACACATTGGTTTTGAATTAAATGAATTAATATGAATGTTAATTAAATTTGCCACAGTTGATAGTAAGATTAACATGTATACAATGCACAGTTAACAGAAGCAGAACTAGAGTCAATTAGTGGAATTAGATTTTATTTTAATCTGAGAAATGATAACCCAAATAGTAAATATTTATAGATATACAGTCACTGCAAATATTACTAATAACATAATTACATCAGTATAATTTTGCTTTATAAGCACTAAATAGATTTTATGATTGGGGACTAGATTGATGGTGTGCTGTTTTTATTAACCTTGTTCATGGTTTTCTATATACTTGAACATCTTGGTGGTAGTGTAATTGATTCTCGGTTTTATAGTTTTACATGTCAGGAAGAAAATAAATTTCTGTAGCATCATTTATGATGATTCTGTTGATGCTATGGCACTTTAGGAAAAAAATTCTTAACTCTCAGGGTGGTTAAACACTGGAATAAGTTGCCTAGAGAGGGTTGTGTAATCTCCATCTTTGGAGATATTTAAGAGCAGGTTGGATAGGCATCTGTTGGAGATGATCTAGGTGGTACTTGGTTCTGCCATGAGGGCAGGGGACTGACTTGATGACTTGTCAAGGTCCCTTCCAGTTCTAGTGTTATATGATTTTTTTCTGATTCTCCTTATCTGTATTATTAAATCACATTGTTTGTGTGTGCAACCCCAATGAATGCTCAGAACTTTATTTCTAAGGATCTAAGGTCAGTGGGCACTGAAGATTCATGGAGGGAGAGATGATAAGGGGGAAAAGGACAGCAGTGAAGTTACCTTGAGGATACAATAATTGGAATAGACTTCACTGTCCTACTGTACTCCTTTCCAGTGGGGAAAGACTGAAAGGTCCATACAGCTGTAGAATCTCCTAACTGATCCTTACTTTGTCCACAATTATCTCCGTACAATGTTGTTTAGGGAGCCTCCACTAGACTGAATATGTGAATACTCCACAAACCCCACCCCTGCTTTTCAAAGGAAAGCATTTCTCTGTAATGTTTTACAAGAATTAATTTTCTTTGCACCTCTGTGAGTTGTGTACAATGAATATCTTTTCAGATGAAAATACTGAAACAAAGATCAAAAGCCTTGCCTAGAGGTATTGCACTCAGTGTCAGAGTATGGCTAACAACTCAGCAACCCTGACTGCCAGCTCATACTCAGATTATGTATGTAGGAGACTTAGCAGAATTTAGCCATTAATTTTCAATTACTGGGATGGAATTGTACTATTTATTTCTTCCCTTTTCCAGTTAGTGGGCTAAGGGTAGGAGGTATATGTTCTACAAACCCCTATGAGGTTCCAAGGGCCACTTACTTTCTTACCATTCTCATGGCTGTAAAGCCTTGAACTTGGCCTTACTCATAGCAGGAGGAAGTTGCTTCTGTTCAAGATCCTCAATGCCATTTTATGAATCCACTATATGGTATTAAAGAAGAGTGACTCCAGGTAAATTCTTTTGCTTGGGGGCCGAGTGCTGTGACTCTGATGCTCCTCAGCTTGACAGCATGAAGCAAACAATGAAGTTGAGGTCCCCAGTTGAATCTTCAAGCCATTTCAGTGGTATTCTTAGGGGCTGATTATGAAAATAATAGCACAAGTCATCTGAGTACGTCCAACTTCTACAGCTATTTTGGCTCATTCTGCAAACCTTTACTCCGAGCAGTAGTCCTAAGTCATTAAATAAAAACAGATGTAGCATTCTTACAGAAATCCAGTGAGACAAAGAATGGTCACTATGCCTACAACTCAGGTGGATAACAAAGGCATAAGGATGTTAAGTGAAAACCTTCTGTGTATGGATTTCACTGCTGTGAAGGCTGGACATACTTTACCAATGTTTCCTCTTCTGTGAACCATATTAGGACTGAACATGATGTAGTACTTAATGTGACTAGCATAATAGAACAGCACCACCCATATTGTATCCATTGTGATAAAAACTGCAGTCAAATAAAGGGTCTCTAACAGACTTTCTTGCTATTGTTAAATTGTGCCTAATTGAAATAATCTCACTGAAACTAGTGGAGTAGCTTGAGCAATTGTCATGGTAATTTCTGATCCTGTTTCATCATACACGTGACAGCAAGTACAGTCAAGGAATGAGGGCTAGCTGATGTCATGGCCAGCATGTTGTCAGGACTTTTAAAAGCTGTTCCAGGCTGCGTCTACACTATGAGATAAATTCGAATTTATCTATATCAGTTTTCTAATTTTGGAATTTATAAGTTCGATTTTGACCATCCTCATTTCATACCTTGCTTCCCACGAAGTCAAGTTATTGCTGCCACACACACATTGGCTAACATCAACTGTTGCAGTAATGCATTGTGGGAAGCTATCCCACAGTTCCTTCATCCCTGTAGCATTCTGGGTATGCTTGCTGGTCTTGACATCATCTTCCCTCATTGCATGTTCATCATTTTCCTCCCAATCCCTGAAAATATGTCAATCCATTAGAAATAATGCAGAAGACACTCAAAATTAGAAGAAAGAATTTTTGGTTTCCCCACACATTTCCAACACGGGTCCATCAACTGCATTCTCAACTGGCCATCCATTCCACCTCCCATCACTGCCTAAATGCGATCCCTGAAAATTATGCATGGGCCTGGAATATTTCTTAAATTGCGAAGAATGTAAGAACGAAAGTATTTTTGGTTTGCCCCTACATTATATTGCCATGACGGGAGCAGAGACTGTATTCTCAACTGGCCATCCATCCCACCTCCCATCATTGCAGAAAAAAGAATTGTTGGTTTTAACCTGATGGCAGCAAGCCCAGGTATGGGGCAAGGTCGGGGTGTCACTGGATGACCCGTAGAAGTACTCTCCCCTGTCAGAAGCAAGCCCCTGCACTGCCAGGGGAGACTTTTCCCCAGTGGCAGCAGCAAGTACACGTATGGGCTAAGGGGGAAGGGGTCAGTGGATGACCAGTTGAACTGTTCCTTCCGCATGGGAGCAGCAAAGCCCTCTGTTTCCTGCGTGACTTGCAGCATTGCCAGCACTGAACGGCAGGCACATCCTTTTATTGGGTTTGGTTGGGGGCTACCCATGTAATGTGGCTGAGCACAGGAAAGACCCAGACTGTGTGGCACCTGTGGGGGAGGCAAGGGAGTTCATACACAAATGTAAACCATTTAGTAGAAGTTTATCAGCGTGCTACACAAGCACGACCCCCAGCACAGCCTTGTTGACACGTGGTATGGCAGGGCAGGGGGTGGTGCCAGGCAGCACAGAAAAAAATAGCAACTTTAGAGACAGATCTGTGAACTCCCTGCAGGGACCATTTGAATGGGTAGGTGCATGCATACCGCTAACAGCATAGAAAGAAAGCAGCCATTTCTCAGGCTGTCATAGACTAACATGAGCCCCCAGGGAAAGGCTTGCTGCTCCCACTTGGAAATTCAGACTCTTCCTGTTACTGGATTACACATGGGACACCTCTGGAGGCTAATAAATTTGATTTTAAGACATGCTGCTTTCACACTCACATTTAATTGAACATCTGAATTCCATTTTGACGCTATACCCATCAGGTAACTGCGATTTTGTAATCTCGAGATTAGTGCACTGACAATCGAGCTAATGGTCTTTACAGTGAAGACAGTCACATGGTAAAATTGAGCTAATTGAATTAAATTCAAATTTATCTCATAGTGTAGATGCAGCCCCCAACAGGGATGGAGGAGGGATAGTGAGAGAGGAGGTGGACCAGATAGGGAAACAGTTGAGAGAGAGAGAAGGTGAGACAAGACAAATAAAGAGTATTTGCAAAAGACTGCTGGGGAGTGAAAAGTGCCTGGGCTCTCTTCCCCCAGCAAGGCTGAAAGCTTGGGCCGTAGCTGGGGAAGGGGAACAGACTGACCAACTGGCCCAGAAAAACAGAGGTAGGTGCAGCTGCAACCCTCCAGCCAGAGGGAGAGATGTGGGACCCAGACAGGACATGGGGGCACCTTGTCACATTCCTCTTCTATCATATTGTGAAGTTTAAACAAAACATTTAAAATGATCTTGGGTTTAAGGTGTCCACATTCTAAAACACCAGAAAATATGATTTCCATATCATCAATAATTTATTACTAGTTAAGTTATTCTAGAGAGAGCAGTTCTGAAACTAATTATTGCAAGTCTAAAACATATCTAGTGAAGAATTACTGAAATGATATAAAATGTGGATTCAAATAATATTCTTGCAGTTGGCATTGGGGGAATGTAAAGGTTTTATTACTAGGGCTGCATAAGTATGTAAGTGTAATTAGTAAAAAATTACTTACAGTCATGATAATGTCTCTTTAAAAAATTCTAAATATATAATTTTTCTGATCTGGAGTATTTGTTGCCTGTTCTGATATTAAAAATAATTGTATTTTTGAAATAATTTTGGTTAGTTTTCTAATACACCTGAAAGAAAAAAGACCTAAAACAAATTAATAAATCTTAACTATTCTTTCTTACTGGCTGTGCACGTGTCAATTACATCTTAGTTATCAATTCATCTTATATAGTGCATTACCATATTTAAAAGTATTCACGTAGCTCTCATCAATCCCATCTCTACTGTCTTAGGCCATGATCCTGCAATGGACTGCATGTAGAGCAAACCCCTGGGTTGCATATAAGTGCCCCAGTCTACTGGCATACTGTCATTTGCAAGAAGGCGACTTTAGTTTGTATTAGGACAGTAGATTGAGAATGTACACAGTAAACTGGAACTATGCCCAGTTGCTTGGCAAGCTTGATCTAAATTCTGTGCCATGAACACACCATGTGGGAATATATAGTGAATGTCTTCATGTTGCACAGTCACATTTAACTATCCACATTCCTCAAAATACTCACCTTGGCATGAAAAAAAAAAAGATGATAAAGATTTTGCAAAGGTGTTGCCACTACAAATGCTCTTATATATGTAAACCCTAATATGCATGAAGTTAGATAACACCAGTGAGGAACAGATGGAAATAAAAGTGAAGAAGAGAAAGAAGAAAAAGGTAAGCTTAATAGCACATTGGGGGAAAAAAAGCCTTTATGTTAATGGATCCTGTAAAGAAGGCCCCTTATAGATCAAAAGGACAACTCTACCAGGTTCACTTAATAGTGTTTTCCCAAGTCATTCAGGGTAGGGGAGTGGAGGAGGAGCAGGAGCAGGAGCAGGAAGAGTCTCTGCCCTAGAACCCTCAAATCATGAAGAGGCTGTGACACACTGTGGGCACCAGGGTCCTGTGTTTTCCCACCAAGAGCCTTAGCAACCTATTGTCAATGAAGCTGGGTTCTGGGACTCATCCACTCACAATTTTTAAGTCGGAGTCCTCTGAAAGTAAAGGACTTTCCTGTAGAATCCCCATCAGGCTGACAGCAGGCGATCCAATGACCGCTGCTCCAGGTCCCTACTTGGCAGAGTTCCCAAATCTGCAAAGAGCCCTATACACCAGCCATGGATGATGCCATGTAGCTAGTTTACCCACACTTCTTCATGGAAACGAGGAGAACCATGTGCACAAGACCCTCTTCACATGCAAATCAGGTGGATGCAAGCTGCTCCCATATGTTTTCTATGCTTTTGTTCCTAATGGGCTCTGCACCCTCAGAACTCCCATTGATTTATTTTATCCCATTGAGTTATATTTTTGCAAAAGTGAACATATTTTACCTTCAGAGCTGGGATCAGGCTCCAGATTAGACTTAAACTTTTCTCAACAGGGACTGCATCTTTCCATGCATGTTTTTTTTTTTTTTTTTAGCAAAACATGATGCCATATCCAAATGAGGCCTTTCTGTACCACTGTAATAAAAAATGACAATAATAATAACTGGAATAACACAGGAGCTACATCCATACTAGAGGGCTCTTTTGAAAGGGTGCCTTTTGAAAGAGAGTATTCAAAATACTCCCTTTCGAAGGGGAGCATCTACACACAGGTGGGGATGGCGCCTTTGACAAGTGCCACTTTGACAAGTGCTACTTTGAAAGGGGCCATCCAGGACGTTGAAAGAGACTGTCTACAAGCACTAATGCCCTCCTTTGAAAGAATGGGTCAGGAAACATTGTGGACTGGATCGCTGGCTAGCTAAGCCCTTCCAGGGCTGCACCAAACTGCTCCTTTAAAGGGCCTCTCCCAGCCTGCACAGCATGAGGCCTGTGGAGCTGCCACAAGCCCCGCAGACACAGTGCCTGCAGGGACCCCTATGGAGCAGCAGAAGCTTGATACTCTGCTGGCTGCCATCAGTGGAGTGGTCACCATGCTGGCTGCAGCAGTGGTGGTTGCCCTGCAGCTCCTGGAAGGGGAGCCCTCCTTGGAGGCAGAAGAGGACACCCCAGACCATGGGATCCTCTGCCCCCCACAGGTGATCCACTGGGTCTGGAGCTACCCCACCAAGAGGATGGGGGCTAACTATTTACAGGAGGAGGGTGACCTAGGCGGCCAGCCCAGTGGACCATCACTCTGGGGCAGGGGTGGAGGGCCACAACTTGTGCTGACCCAGACCCCACACCTCCCCCTCTTCTGGGGAACCTGGCAGGGCTGGGAGGCCCAGGAATTGGCCTTGGCGAGGCCCTCTCCTGGGGGTGGGTGGGTGGAGCGACAGCAAGGGAGGCACTATGGGGGCTGTCGGGAAGGATGGTGGGAGGGGGATAGCCAGGCCAGCAGTTCTCAGTACATGGCCACCACATCCCTGAAGGTGGTGAGGAACTCCCCCCAAGCTGCCAGGTGGCCTCCCCCTCCATGAATCAGAACCGAGGCTCTGCCAGCTTCACCTGCCACCAGAGTGTGGCAGCAAGGTGGGGGTCCTTCGCCAGCTGCCTTTGGCTCCGCCATGCCCGTGCCCGTCCTGATGCTGGGGGTGGCTCAGGCCAGTTGCTATCCCTTGCCTCCAGCGGGCTGTCTAGGACTACAGATGGGTTAAGGCTCTCCCAGCCCTCAGATGGTGCGGCTGCGGAAACAGGAGGGAAGAGACCTTGTCCCCCATCCAGGGGTGCAGTAGCCCTGTGGCAGCCTCCTTGTGCAGTCTGCCCCCGCCCCGTACCTCTTCCTGGGGGCGGGGCATGGCTCTGTCCATGGGAGCAGGTGCTGATGGGCGCTGATGGCCATGCTGCCATCCCAACAGCCATGGTCTGGTGCAGCCCTGGTGGACCAGGGTCTGCCAGGGCAGTGAGGGGCCCCCAGTCATGTGTGGTACCCCCACCCCATGATCCAGGGTGTGTGCCCTGTTGGGTACATACCTGAGGGTCCACCCCTGAGGTTGGAGAATGACCATCTGGCTGATGCCCAGCTGGATGTGAGGGAGGGGAGGTCTATAACCAGGTCCCCCTCCTCGCTGGACCAGTCTGCTGCTGCAGCTGGCTCCGTCTCTGGCCCTGGTGTTGCAAGGCTGGGCAATAGTCCCAGCTCCTGCTCCTCTCCCAGCTGGGGCTCCTTGGCCAAGGTGTCCAGAGGAGGGCAGGCAGGGAGGAGGTGTGCCGGGCCCCAGAATCATCCTGATCTCTTGGTAGTAGGGGCAGGAAGGGAGGCAGCCCCCAACCAGCTAGCCGAGTTCCAAGCTTGGGTGTAACCGTGCCTCAGCTCCTTGTCCTTACTTCTCACTTGGTCAGGCATGCGGGCAGAGTGATCCTGGGTACTCAGTCCCTTGGCCAGCCTGGCGAAGGTGGCTGTGTTCCGTTGCTTCGTGCCCATGACCTGGAGTGCTTCCCTCTCTTGCCAGAGCCCCAGCAGGTTATGGAGCTTTAAGAGCTGCTGCTTGCACGGACCACAGAGTCCTGCAAAGGTTGGGCAGCACATCTCCACCTAACAGCTGATTGCCACCATGGCAGTCCCCACTCTTTCAATTCCTGCGGCACCTACTGTCGATTTAAAGTTCAAAAGAGCATGCAGTGTGTAGATGTGCCGTGGGCTACTTTGAACTGGGCCCTGCTCTTTCGAAATATTTGCCTTGTGTAGACACAGCTGGGTAGTATTGGTCTGGGGGAAAGCTTTGGCTTTTAATGCACAATACTTTCTAACTACTGCATTGTAGAGTCTGAACCCAGGTCCCTTTGTCTTAAAACATGAGGTTTAGGATAAGGGCATTCTTCAGTACTGATTACCTTTATTCGTTGTTTTGCAGGCATAGCAGAGAAGAGAGAGCTTTCCTTAACTTTTTCAACAAGTTTCAAGCTAATACCAGAAGTGCAATGGTAGCTCAAGCCACTGTTGGTGGTTTATATTTTAATTTTTACCTACCTGCACAACTGGTAGTGCTACTAATACTAGTAATGGAGGTTTTAATATCTCTCCCTTCTCTCCAACTGCTTTATGGTCTCTCTGAGTGGTAGCACGTGTTATTTAGTTGTTGTTCTTAAATCTTTGTGGTGTAATCTACCTGGGTGTCCAGCTCATGAGAGATCCAGCTGCCCTACTTGCTGATACTAGGAAACTGGACCGTCTTAACCTCTAGCTTCTAGCTTATCAGCTGGAGATGTGGACATTTCCAAATCCAGCTCAGAGCTGGACTCCTTGTTTCCAGCACACCTATCTCCCATAAATGCATTGTTCTGTTTAGCTCCCCAGTCTTCTCCTTGCCCCTCGGTTTGTTCCCCCAATATTGCTGCATCTCCTCAGTCCTAATGCAGCTTTCTGAATATGGGATCTGCTGTCACCTGTTTCAGATTCTGTTGAAAAAAGAGCAGTGTGGGCGCTCTGGTGGGCCCTTGTGTTGGCAGAACGGTCCTCCATGGCACAGGCCAGCTGGGTAGTGGGGACACCCTGTCCACAGCAATCACAGCTCTATGCTCTCAGTCCCAGCTGCTCTTAAAGCTGCAGGGGGCCCTGCAAACCCCATGGCAGGAAGCTGAGTTTGTGCGAGCAGCAGCGTGCTCACTGACTGCCTAGCATGTCTCAGAGCCAGCTCTGAAGGCCCGTGGCTAACAGGGAGGCACCCCTCAGGGGGCAGGCAGAGAGGACCCAGGACCCACTCTGGGGCAGCAAACACCGAGCCCCCTTCTGGAACAGGCCAGAGCTAGAGGACTTTATCAGCCTCTGGGTCAAGGATGACATTCTCCTCAACCCCTTGGCCAAGAGGAGCAATGTACCAGGCTATGCACACCTCTCAGCAGTCCTGGCCAAATGACGACACCCCACCTGCACAATACAGCAAGTGCAGGCCAAGGTCCAGGAGGTGCAGCAGGGGTATGTGCAGGCCTGGAATGCACACCTCAGGTCAGGAGCAGGGACAGCCACCTGCCCCTCCTACTCCCAACTGCACCAGCTACTGTGGGGGGATGATGGTGCTGAGTGCATTGCATCTATTGACACAGTCAAGAAGGCCATCCAACTGCCACCAGAGCTGGAGCAGCTGGGGACATTGCCAAGGGCGCAGCAGGAGCTGGACATGGACCTCAAGTCCAGCCAGGGGACCCTCATCACTGCCTTAGACTTGGGACACTCTAGTGAGGCCCTGGGCATCTCTGGACCTCTTCATGGGACTGTCCATTGAGTACCCCAGGGGTCACACCCCCAGGGTGTACGGAGGACATGCAAAGCAGTGCATGACCCACCAGGCTGGCCCAGGCAGCACCCCGAGCTGAGGGAATGGCAGTCATGAACCTGGCAGCATTTCCTGCTGAGACCCAGCAGGCAGCCCCTAGCACAGGCACCGGCTCACTGCCAGCACCATGGGAGGCTGCACAGTCCACAGGACCCCAGGGCAGGAACAGCCTGCCTGCCCCTGCCAGGGCTGTGAGCAGACCAGCTATGTGGGACACTGCCTGACCCCACAGATGCCACCAGGGGATGCACCCCCAGTATGCGGGCATGGCTGCAGGTGACAGGCGGCACCCGCCCCCATAGACAGCACAATGGGTTGCATGCATGCACTGGGTCCCCAGGAAGGCCAGGCAGTGCCTCTCTGTGACCAGACACCCCCTGAGCCTCTAGCCCATAGGATGGTCAGCCCAGTCCCTGAGACCCCACAGGGTCAGTGTGCAGCAGGGTCCACCATGCAGGGCATACATGGCTGTGCCCATGGATCAGCCACGTCCCATGTGTCAGGAGCAGGGAGCCACTGCTCTTGGTGGGTGTGGGGCAGGGCCTGTGGGGCTGTGTCGTGGGCATGACTCACCGTCCCTCCTTCTCCTCTTCTGTACAGCTGCGCCATTGGAGGACTGGGCCAGCACCACCACCTTGCCTGGACTAGTCAGTCCCATGCACCCCCCAGAGACAGCCAGCCCCAGACTAGCACCCGCTAAAGCTCATACCCCTCCACCACGGTTCCAGGCCCATGTGTGATGGGCACACCACTCCATGGGTGATGAGGCACTCTGGCTGTTTGCGGCTGCCCTGACGCACCAGAAGCAGCTCCAGAAGCAGCTGCTGGAATGGTGCGACTGGGCCTGGGACCATATGAAGTCTGCACTCTGGTAGATTTGGACCCTGTGGGAGGCCACACTGGCCCAGGCATACCCACTTGCCTCTCCCAGTGCCTCGGTCCTCCTTCCATGCCTGCCTCCCACCTGCCTACCCTCCTGAACCTCAGGTCCCTCCCGCTCTGCTCCCTGTACTCCTGGCTCTCCAGTCCCCCTGCCTGAGGCTGTGCTGCAGGGTCAGCAGTCTGCGATGGCTGTGGCTGGTCCCCCACCTTGCCTGCCCCACCAGCTGTCCCTACAAACCTGGCCCCTGCCCTGGCTCCGTGAACCCTGTTCCTCCCTATGCTCCTGGCCCCAACACAGCCCCAGTGGGGAGCCGGAATCCATGGCAGGAGGGTATCCTACTGCTGAGGCTGCTTGGGGTCCTACTCCCCATGGGCTTGTGGTCCCCTCCCACCAGCCTGAGGCCCTCCAACCCCTCTCCCAAGCCCCCCTCCAGGTTCAGATGCTCCCACCCCGTGTCCCAAGCACCACCCCTCACTGTACATTGCTGCCTTTAAATAGTTTATGTACATCTTTCCAACAAAACTTCTGTTGACAGAGTGCGGTCACACACAAAAGCCAATTGGGAGAATGCTCAGCTCTGTGGACAGAGCAGCCGGACTGCCCAGCCTCTCTCTCAACAAAACAGGCACCCAGAAGCACAGCTGACAGGGCTACCCACTGTTGTGGATGCCGTCTGTCGAGAGAAGGTCCCCAAGAATAGCCACACAGCTTTTTTGCCAACAGATTCTGTCGACAGCAGCATTATGCCTCATGATTGAGAGGCAGAACACTGCCAGCAAAAGTGTGGTGTTTTGTTCGGACACTGGGGACAAAATGCATTTTGTGGGTGCACACCCCCGAGTTTCGTTGACAAAACCGGAGCTTTGCTGGCAAAACTTCCTAGTGTCACCATAGCCTTAGAGTACTGGTATGCACTCTTAAACCCATTGATCTGTGCCCATAGGCTGAAGATGGCTTGAGGAATGTGTTGCACTGACCCTGCACAGAACAGGGACCCCTGTCCTGTCACAGTCCCCAAGCAGCTGCAGCTAAAACCTTCTGTATGTGAGACTCCACATGAGACTCAACCCATTCTATCTTGCCCTGCCCAACTTCTTTTTTTCCCTTACCTTTGCATTAATTAATACCTGTGCATTAATGCTGTTTGGCCCCTGGAGCTGTGCACTCGGAGCCGTGACTCCTGAGTTCCAGTCTTATCCCTACCTGACTTGTTTTTAATGATCTTCAGGGGTATCAGAATGCTATGAAAATATACTGTTGATTAATAATTCAAGAATGTAGAATAGGATTCAACCAGCTGTGGAACTGCCAAAAATAACAAAATAAAACAAAACCAAAGCACAATTGGATATAGACTTCAAAACAAAAGGCAAAATTTGCGTTTTAGATTAATATTGCTCAGACATTTCTAGCAAAAATTCTGACCCTGCATCTGACGAATGCAGCTGGCTGCCCATGTGCTTTCAATTGCTTGTATCATCCTTTGTCACCTAACTTTTGTGCACCTCCATTTTTCCACCTGCAAAATGGATGCAATAAGTACCAACTGCCTAGAGTAATGAAATTGAATTTATATTCTAACACACAGATCTCTGGAGGAAAGTTGTTGTTTTTTTTGTTTGTTTGTTTTTGGGATTTTTTTTCACGTTTGGGATTTTTTTTGTTCACATGTTTAATGTTTTATAGTTATTCTCTCTTTTTTCTTTAATATTATTCAAGAATATATATACCGGCTCTTAAATTACCTCTTGTTTTTTTTTTTGTTCTATTCCAGTCCATCTCAACACAGTCCTTTCTCTGATGTTTGTACAAGAGCTGAAATAACCTCTCTTGTGACAAGTTATCTTGTCATTTTATCTCTTGCTATAAAGTGTTTTGAGAAGCTCTGTATAAATGGTGCTGTATGAAAATGAATTGAATTTTACTGTTTTAGCCTGAAGCGGGTTCTGCTGTAAGATCATTCCCCTTCTTGCTTCCTTATACTTAGCTGACATCTTCTTTTTAAACAGATGTTACATTTGTGTTGGTTTTTTAATGTTATTTATCAATCCATCAGACAAAACAATTTGGATGTAGAATTTAAAAAAAAAACAAAAAACCATTCTTTTTAGCAAAGCTATGCTTTTACAAAGCTTAAAAACAAGAATAATGGAACTGCAAAATATACTTCTTTTACCAAAGAGCCTACAATGAGTTAATGAAAGGAAAGGAACAGATGAGTGTGTGGTGGGGGAGCCTTATCAGGTTATTTTGCCTATCTGTTACCAGTGTAGGAGCGTTCCCCACAGTACGCTTTTCCTTGCACTCATGGCAGTTAACTTTTTTTTTTCTTTCTGGCAGCAACATATCATGATGGTCCAGAGACTCCTTCTGGCCCATGCAAATTCAGGGGAAAACTGCTGACAGCTTGAGTGTTTCATAAAATAAATCCTCTCTTGTTCACAACTCCCCATTAATTGCCAATAATGGGCCACATCCACCCTGACCGAATAGATCTTTTCAGCTATGGCCTTCCTCTTTACTGAGACTCTCTCCTTAAATCCTTCTCCGAACCCCCCCGCCCACACTCATGCATCTGACAAAGCGGGTCTTTGCCCTCAAAAGCTTATGCTCCAAAATACCTGTTATTCTATAAGGGGCCACAGGACTTGTTTATAAAATAAAAAGGTGATGTTCTACCTCCAGTTTTCTAACGGCCAAAATGGATATCAACAAGGAACTCACAGGCTTGCAGAGACTTCCTTGGGAGTATTCCCATGATCATATGTTCACTTATGTAAGGGGTTCACAAACATTAAGCGCCTTGGGACAAAGAACATGGAAGAGATATTTTAGAAACATGCATAAAAAACATTCCATTATTTGGGGAGGGGAGGGCAAAAGGAAATTGAGGAGGCATTGAAAGATGATTAGTAGGGCGCAGTTCACCTCCAAGTGATTCTCTGATGCCAGGTTGGTCTTCTGGGAAGGCACCTGATTCTTATTGAGAAGGCAGAGATAGGTACTGCTACAGAGCTGTTGCTGAAAAGGTTCCTGAAGGAAACAAGTGGATACAGCCCTGAGACGGACCTGTGCAACTTCTCTAAACTGATGAGGAGATGCTAAGCAGATGTTGCAGAGAATAAAAAGGCTCCTACTAGGCCCTTGTGTCAACAAGGGGAAAGATGCCAGAGAGGAGAGGTCTGTAGGGAAAGCCAAACCATAGCTAAGAACTGCAGGAAGACAGAACCTCTAACACTGGGGTCAAAACTGTAGCTTTGAGGTCTATTTGGAAAGACTTTGTTCTAGATGTAAACTGGGCAGCAAAAGGGAAATGTTTGGCTCATGGGCAGAGTGTGCACTCTTTCAGAGCCCCAAACTGAAGGGGAAGCTGAGGCAGATTACTGCCCCCTTAATCATTGTACAACAGCAGTGGCTATAGGGCATGTTCACCCTTTGATAGGAAGTTATAACTGATGATTGCATCATGTACAAATAACTTATTAAAATAATATTGCTCAATTCTGTTCCTCACTGTATGTCACTATAAATTTGTATTTTTCTTGCCTTTTTGGCACATTGACTCTTTGTATGAGGGACTGGATTGCTGTGGTGATTTTTACCAAATAGAAATCCCTACCCTATAGCTGGACCAGGTTGGTTTTGAGCAAAAATTTTATTGGCTGTGATGGCCTGTTCAAAATGTGTAAGGAAGTCTCATTCGAACACTCACAGAACTATCCTACTCAGCACTAACAGAGAGTCCTGCTGACCCTTCGTGTCCAGTGTGTCAAATGCTTTTGGGGCAGAGGAGAACCCCCAGAGATGTGCAGTGGTATGGCCCTTCCTAAAAGCTGGCTGACAAGGTAACAGCCTAGAAACCCAGTCTTAACTGAATGGCATGGTACCTGAACCAGATTACCCCTTTTCCCATACCTCCAGTTCAGAGTTAAAAAAAGATTCATACGGTAACATAGGAAACTTGTACTGTGCTACCCATTCTCTGTAGAAAACAAGTTTTTTGTCTCAAAGGAAAAAAAGCTATTGAAATTGAAGGGAATTGTGCCATTAATTTCAGTCATTGATATTCCCTCATACTCTGTTTTCCCCTGGTTTCTTAGTCCTTTTATTTAGTCTGCTAAAATGTAGTCCACTAAATTTAATGAAAAAAAAACCAGAGAGCAGGTGAGAAGCTGCTATGCAGGGAGTCATATTTTGTTCTAAAACTTTGTCCCTTATTCTCAGGGTTAGTGGGGATGGAGAAAACAGTGAGGGAAACCTTCTGGCAGAAAGTGAGGCATGCTGAGAACTGGAGAATGACAGACAGGTGGATCCTAGAAAACCCTAGGAGAAAATAAGACAGCTGACAGTCATGGAAAGGTTGAAAAGAAGTAGGCAGACTTATTTGTAATTAGAATGTTTGTGCCTTGTTATCTGCATTTCGCTCCCCTAGTTCCTTATCATTAAAGACACAGGCATTGCCTTGCTTTAAGTTTCTCCAGCTTCTGATGCTCATTCAACTTCATAATCCACTGTTAACATTAAAAAATTGTGAAATTACAAAGCTAAGAGTATGGCTGCAGGTACAGGCTGTGTGGATTAACTCCGAACATAACATAATACACAGACACACGGTGCCATATACCAACAGCCACTGCTACACCAGGGAATTTCTCTGTTGCGGAAGGGAATGAGGGCGGGAATTTAATTACCCTTATAAATGACTTCAGAATAACGTGCCCCCTTAGGATGTAGACAGAACTAGAGTTTGAACCTAACAAAAAGTCAGGGTCCTCTTTACTTTGTTCACTCATCTTTCTACCCCTTTGCTGCTCCTCTCCACTAAAAATATGCACAGAGATGTGGGAAGCAGCTGATATGTGCTGCAGTTCCCCCACCATTTCCTGTGGTGCTTTACCTACTGCTAGTTTCATCCACTCTTCCTTATGAAGGCGGAGTCTGTGAGTCTGGCAGGCTGTCTGAACCATCTGTAACAGGGGAGCCAAAGGAAACCGTGTTAAGTCAGCAGGTGCCTCCATTACATCATCAATTTCTCTCCAACATCCACAGTTCACTGGCTCCCATTTGAGCAATGCGACTTTCTTTGGTTGGAGATACACACCAGACTGACCCACCCATTTTCACCGAGGCTGTCCACTACAGTGCATGGGTCCTCTTCTTCTCTCACGGACATCCCAAGTAGTATCAAAACAAAAAAGCAGTAAAGTAGCACTTTAAAGACTAACAAACTAATTTATTAGGTGAGCTTTCATGGGACAGACCCACTTCTTCCGACCATAGCCAGACCAGAACAGACTCAATATTTAAGGCACAGAGAACCAAAAACAATAATCAAGGTTGACAAATAAGAAAAAAAATATCAAGGTGAGCAAATCAGAGAGCAGAGGGGCGGGGGGTGGGGGAGAAAGTCAAGAATTAGATGAAGCCAAGTATGCAAAAGAGCCCCTATAGTGTCCCAGAAAATTTGCATTCCAGTTCAAACCATGTGATAATGTGTTGAACTTGAATATGAAAGAGAGTTCAGCAGTTTCTCTTTCCAAACCAGAGAGACAACCTCCCAACCTTATGAGGATTCTCACCCGCAGCCACCGTCTATACTGCAGGAACACCAGTCCTGGGACTTTTCCTTGCAACAAAGCCTGCTGCCAGCTTTGTCCACATATCTATTCTGGTGATACCATCACTGGACCTAACTAGGTTAGTCACAGACTCGTGAGCACATTCTCATGTTCCTCAACTAACATCATATATGCCATCATGTGCCAACAATGCCCAGATGCTTTGTATATTGGACAGACTTCAAACTTCAAACTCTCTGAGACAAAGAGTTAATGGGCACAAAACAGACATCAAAACACTCCTGATCCACAGACCAGTTAGTCTACATTTTAATAGAGTGAGCCATTCTGTTAATGACTTAAGAGTTTGCGTCTTATTGAAGAAGAATTTTCACTCTGCTTTGGAAAGAGAAACTGCTGAACTCTCTTTTATATTCAAAGTTGACACATTAACATGTGGTTTGAACCAGGATGTAAATTTCCTGGGTCACTATTGGGGCTTTTTTGCATACTTGGCTTAATCTAATTCTTGACTCCCCCCACCCCCCCGTCCCTCTTCTCTCTGATTTGTTCACCTAGATAATTTTTTTCTGATTTGTCAACCGTGATTACTGTTTTTGGTTCTCTATCCCTTAAATATTGAGTCTGTTCTGGTCTGGCTATGGTCTGAAGAAGTGGGCCTGTCCCATGAAAGCTCACCTAATAAATTAGTTTGTTAGTCTTTAAAGTGCTACTTTACTGTTTTTTTTTTGTTTTGATAGTATATAGACTAGCACGGCTTTCTCTCTGTTACTAATCTACATCCCAAGTAGTAGTAAGGGCTAATTTGTTAGCTCTTCCTACCAAAGTTTTATTTTGCTCATCACGTTCATGAATTAGGAGCATACCACTTTCCAGCTCTAGCAGCCCCCAGGACCTCCCAAGTGCTCTGAAATGAAATGCAAATTATCACATTGTAGTTGAATTGGTTTGGATATTCAACTGAGGAGAACAATCTTATCAGCATCAAACATTGGCCTCGGGCCTGTTCACAGGGGAAAATTCTTGCTTGCCAACATCAGATTGGAGATCCTTGGGTGCAGAGTTTCCAGGATTGTGGGGACTTTGACATGTAGCCTTCCAGAAATACCATGAGCATCTTCTCTGTCCCCATCCTCTGCACTGATGAATAGCACCCTGCCTGTCAAGATTGAACAATCTATATTCGAAACAAAAAGCAGTCAAGTAGCACTTTAAAGACTAGCAAAATGGCTTATTAGGTGAGCTTTCGTGGGACAGACCCACTTCTTCAGACCATAGCCAGACCAGAACAGACTCAATATTTAAGGGATAGAGAACCAAAAACAGCAAGCAAGGAGGACAAATCAGAAAAAGATAATCAAGGTGAGCAAATCAGAGAGTGGAGGGGTGGAGGGGAAGGTCAAGAATTAAATTGAGCCAAGTATGCAGACAATCCCCTATAGTGACTCAGAAAGTTCCCATCACGATTTAAACCATGTGTTAATGTGCCGAATTTGAATATAAAAGCCAGCTCAGATGTTTCTCTTTCCAAAAGGGTGCGTGAGGCATTAAAGCAAGCCTAAACGAAGGCCCCAAGATAAGCTTTAATTTTGTAGCTCAACAGGGGTTAATCACCCTTCTCCATATCTAAAGCCCTTAAATCCGCTGATGACAAACTGCCAAGCACTGATTGTCTCAAAGACTTAAAAGTCACTACACAGATTTGCTGCTGGCATAACCACGTGCAAATCTATTGATTTCACACAGCTTCACACCTGTGTCTGTCAGCAGTGAGCTTGGCCACTGTTTACACAGGGGATATTTTGGCAAAATTATATGTGAACAAAGCTCTTCGTAGGATCCTGCCTGCACTTGAACTACAAAAAAGTTCCTAAGATATCTCTGGAGAAGAGCTTTGTATCTATGGATTGTAGTAAAAATATAAGGACATCCATACAGGGTCAGACCACCAGTCTGTCTAGCCCAGGATCCTGTTTTCTGTTATTAGGCAGTGTCAGATGTTTCAGAGGAAATAAAGAGAATACAGAAATCATTGAATAATCCACCCCCTGCTGTCCAGTCCCAGCATCTCACTGTCAGCAGCTTTTTCATCTTGACTAATAGTCATTGATGGAGCTGTCCTCTAAAACTTCCTTAATTCATTTTTGAGCTCTATTAGATGTTTGATTGTCACCTGTGCTCCCCATGGTGCTTTTCTACAATAAGACAGAGATTTTACAGAGCCGTCTTTGGAGGGGAACCAGTGTTACTGTGGAGCTCTTATCCAGGACTGTGGGGAGGACTGAAGCTCACTAGTGCCACTTGAATCCCCTTTGCAACAAAACTATATTATGAGCAGAACACCTACTGTTCGCTCCCAGCCTCAGATAACCTAGCAGGGGTCAAACGCAACAGTAAGTAAATTGTCTAGTAATGGCAAGACAAAGTGGTTACTGGGGCAGCTTCTTCTGGTGAGAAAGACAAGCTTTGAAAGAACTCTTCTTCAGGTCTGGTAACAGACAGGTTAAAGGCAAAATGGGAGGGAATATGAGCCTGGATAGCCTTCAAAGTTATAAAAAGGAAGCTGCAACTATTTGGGCATGTTTGCTGAATGAATGATGAACAAAAAATCAAGACCCTGGTATTTGGCATAATGGATGGTTCGAACAGGAGTGGCAGATCCCACAGAGAATGGATAGATGATACAGTAGACTGGTGCACAGCTAGTCTACAGAAACTAAGCCACTCCACACTGGACAGGGAAAGATGGAAGGAAATAGTGAGAGAGGCATCAGACACCAACAGGTGCTGGCCCACAGTTATTGATGGTGATGATGATGATGGTGATGATGATGATGATGCTGTTACCCTTCAAAGTGAAATAGATGGGACCTGGTGAGAAAGTGGCAGGAGCAAGATGGATGAAGAGCCACCTTATCTATAGTAGGAACCAGAGTAGTTTAAGAAAAGTTGTGAAGCTGGGAAAGGAGAAGAAAACTTTTTGGAGTGATGAGGTGGGTTTTGAGGGATGGAATGTTATCTGCACAGATGTCTCCAAAATTGCACAGCCACCCAATAAATTGTGGACTCATCTGATAATGTCTATTTTTGTTATGCTAACACTGTATTCCTTGATGGGGCTATTATATTTTTATATTCTGAGCATTTGAGTCCCTCCTGTGGTGACTGACTGAGGGAAGTGGCTTGCTGAAAGGCCAAGGCATATTTACAAGGGACCCAGAAGATATGCTTTTGGAGAAAATTCTGACATTGCAATGGCTCAGAGCACATCAATTAAGTGAAAAACAATGACTTAATCCCATTGAAATGAATCAAATTAGCTGCTGTAGCAATCAAAGATAATCAGATTTTGTTGGGAAATTAACAGTAAGTGGCTCACACCAGTCATTCAGGCAAAGTTGCAAGTTGGAAGGAAGTGAGGTTGGAGGTTGCTAAGTATTACAAGCAGTTTTTCTGCCCTCAACCTGCTATGCCTTTGTTTCCAAATTCAAGACCCCTAATATCTCCTCTTGTAAACAGCAGCACTCCCCTGGGACTTGCAACAATGAAGATATACAACAGACAACAGATTTTTCCCCTGCCACTGTACGCAAATGACCTTTAGAGCAAACAAGGGAAGAGACTATATGCTAGGAAATTAATTATTTCCTGTTAGGCTTATCTTCAGTATTTTCCATTAGATGCCAGTTGCTTTATAAAGAAACCTGGATAAAGAAGGGAGGTGTAATCAAGAACTGGCTTCTTTATTATCAGCCTTAGATAAAATGTTATGCACATTTAGGCAATAGATGGGTATTGATGTATTAATTTAAATTATAATACTGTATGGAGATCCACACCTCATAGAGCTGGAAGGGACCTTGGGAGGTCATTGAGCCCTGTCCCCTGACCTCTTGGCAAAATCAAGCACCATCCCTGACTGATGTTTTGGTTTTTTTTTAGAATCTCTTTGCCCAAAAGGCCCCTTCAAGAATTGAGCTCACAGCCTTGACTTTAGCAGGCCAATGCTCACACCAATGAACTACTCCCTCTGAATGATGTCAGAGTCCTTTAAGAAGGTGTTAGGGACCAAAGTCCTGACGTTCAAGTGAAAGAACTATTGGAAATGTTCTAGTGTAACATATTCTCGCCAGGTTTTGAATGCCTGCTTTGCTACAGACCTGCCCTCCCTTTCTTGGCATGTCACTTTGTCTTGGTCCGTGGCTGTAAAAGGGGGATGCAAGCATTTTCCTATCTGACATGATGATTGAAAGGATTAAAGCTCGTGAGGAGCTCAGGTAATGCAAGCTGTGTAAGTATCTTAGACTGAAAGATATTATATGTGAATATGATATCATATATGTTTCTCAGTAGTACTTCACACACTCAAATATTTTGTCTTTTTCCCACTTGAACAATGAAGCACTCTATCATGGTTTCTATGGTCATCTTGTTGTGGTGTTTGAATTTGTGATGACAGCCCCTTTTGGGGCACTGCATATGTGTGTTCTCTTCAGATTTGTTAGAAGGTCTTTTTTCTTTTTTACCAAGTTGCTTTTTACGAGCAAAAAACTCAGAGAAAGAAATGCTTATCTCTCACCTTTATTCTCTAGAGAACTGCAAACTACAGAACATAATGTCCTAGTCTGTAAACTACTATCTACAATTCTACTGAAGTCAGTGGTTCCCTACTCCAAAATCATCCTGTTTATTCTCCTAAGAATTGCACACTTGATTGTGGATCTGGCTGGAGAAGCTTTTGTTGTGGTCAGTCTATAAAGGCATGGTTTCTTAAAATAACCTTTAAAAAAAAACGAAAAAAACAGAATTCACCCTTAACAAATTAAAGGACCATTAGTACAACATATTGAGCCTACAATCAGATCCAGGATAGTTACCAGGAGACTGACCCTGTCAGAGTCAACATTCTGGGGTTCAAATTTGCATGCCGAGTGGAGACATGTGAAATTGAACTATTAGGGTTTGACAGTTGATGCTTGTACTCCTTATTATCACAAGGACCCTCCTCTGTGAGGGTAGCCAGATAGGTCGAATGAAAATATGGCGATTCCAGCTACAAAATTGTTATAGCTGGAATTTCATATCTTGGATCAACTTTCAGGTCTAGTATAGACCTGGTCTAAGACATTAGTGACACCAGTTAGGATGGATAACATGAACAACTAACCTGATCACAGATGCTGGTTTTTATTTTCCTGGAACGTAGTTTGGTGCTCACTAAGGAACTAGAGGTCATCTACAGTATGCCCTCAAAAACTGAGGAATGTGAAAATTGTTTTACCTGCAATCTGAGCCATTTTCTGAAAGATTTATACACCACATCAACTCTTTCCAGCACTGTCTTTTTCACTGGAAAACCTCAGACAGCTAACGGTCTGTTTTGTGTTTTATCAAGTCTCTCAGACTGCAGCTTTTAAAAAAGTCAAATCCTTCATCCTTCTGCTGCTGCCCAGAGGAAAACTTTTGACTTAGTTCTTCATTTATTTTGCTTTTGCTGGCTTCAGTTTGGAATCAACCAAATCCCTGTGTTAATCACATTCCAAATTAATTAATGCTTTCAAAAATGATTATGCAAAAACTCAGAGATGATGGAAGTATGAGATGAAACAATGGCTCCAGCATTATTCTACCTATGCAATGCCTTCAACCATGGGTTTTCACTAATGTAACAAAGCATAATTTGGCCCAATATCTCAACTTCCCTTCACAAACAGAGCCCCCTGGGGTAAAGCAAGGAATTGATCACAGGAAGCCCTTGTACGAGTCCTTGCTGAGGAAGGGGGCACGATAAGCGAGCTGTTTAAGGAGTTGCAGAGGGAAGGCTGAAGGCCTTACTTTCCCAGCTGAGGCAGTGGGCAGACATGGACACTAGCATAGATGTTAGGCAGGCCTAAGTGCTAATCCTGGTACTGGCATGGATTTATTTTG
Organism: Carettochelys insculpta; assembly: GCF_033958435.1. Lineage (NCBI taxonomy): Eukaryota > Metazoa > Chordata > Testudines > Carettochelyidae > Carettochelys > Carettochelys insculpta. Next base: position 35,317,257 of record NC_134137.1, on the reverse strand, counting down.
CAGCTTTATTTTTATCCCTAATAATTAGGAATAATACTGGTCACAATTAACTTCCTAACATGGCTGTTATGAAGATTAGCTAAAGTTCATTTTGTAAAGTTCAAAAGCTATAGTGGCAGTAGACATTCACCGCAGAATTTGGTAGTCTTTCTGTTTGTATGTTGCCTGCGCAAAGGTCCTGATTTTTAGAAGATCCTAGATCCCATTAAGGCACCAAAATAAGTGGGCAGTTTTTCAAAAGCAATTTAAGTGCTGGACATGGAACTCTGCTGAGAATCTACGTATAGGCACTTACAATGGGACCTTTGCTTCTTGGAAGAACAGACTTCAACTGTGATTTCTGATCACCTGAAACACAGGGCAGAGTGAGGCCCTTCACTTTTCTTTGCTTCACTGTTGCTCATCAGAAAAGATGGTCTTATCACCACCGACTTCATAAAGTTACAGCAAAACATAATTCATAGCAAGATACCCCCAGCAAATTCCAGTTTCAGATAAATGGGTAATCCTGGTGCCGATGCCTTCTATTCCTAGGGGGCAGTGATGGAACAAGTACCCAAAAAAGTCATTTCAGTTAAAGTATTGCTACCGTGAAAAAGAAATTAACTAAGTAAAAGTGAAATTATCCTTCTGGTAACTACTTGAGTAAAAGTGCAAACATATGGGACACATCTACACTACATTCCTCTCATGAACGTCAGCCCCTGAAAACTGTGACCCTCACCGCGTGCAATCTGCCTGGCACCTTGCACAACACGTCCTTTTATTGGTTCATGGTCAAGCCACATGATGTGGCTGCTTGCAGGAATGTTCCAGACTGCATGGCACCTCCAGGGGCAGGGAAGGGAGGGGATGTGAGGGTCAGGACAACATGTAAATGGCTGAAAAGAAGTTTCTCATAGTACCAGACAAGCACGACCCCCACCCACAGCTTAGCTGACACGTGGCACAAGGGGCCAGCAGCTGGTGCCAGGCAGTGCAGGAAAAAATGCAGCAAGCAAGAGTATACACAGAAGCACAGACCCCACAACTGCGCTCCTAGCAAAGAAAAAGAAAGATTTGTCAGCCTCCCATGACCCTCCAGCCATGGGCTTGCAGCTCCTGAATTGTAAAGGTCTTCCTGTTACCTAATTCCTCTGCAGCTGAGAGCAGTGGAGATGTAAGATGGCAGAGCAGAGAACTGTGGTTCATTGCGGGGCACGTACAGGACATGCGTGGAGGCTAATGATTTCAATTTCAAGACATGCTGCATCCTCACTACGCTTCATTTGCAATTTTAAATTCGAATTGAATGCTATACCCATCAAGTTACTATGATTTTAGAATTTTGATATCATGTTAATTTTAGTGGTCCATACATAGAGCTAATGGAATTTATAGTGAAGACAGGCACTTGCAGAAATCAGGCTAACTGACTTAAAATCAAGTTTATCTCATAGTATAAATGCAGCCTTAGACAGAGGGGTCAAATGAAGGCCTGCATTCTGGGGGAGTGGGCAGGAGGGGCTTAGCTGAAGTTTTCACAACTTTGGGAACTTTATTTTTCCCCATTGCTGCCTAGAACATGGCCAGAGGTAGAGAGGTTTGGAAGTAAGTACTACTTTGTCTCAGCATTTATTTTGCAGCAAAGGCCATTCTTTAGTGAGAAAGTTCTATCATAACCTACTCTCTCCAGGGCCATGTAGTTTACTGCAGTCACTACTATGCTTTAACTAACACAAGTGGAATGTGAAATGTAGGTTCCTAAGGGTGTCGAATTCAGCTCTCAGAATCAGCTGTGCATCACAAATACCTTCTTTAACTTGAAAGAGTGTCACAAGGTTTCATGGCACCACCCCAGAGCTGGTCACTGGCATCAGCTTGACTTTGTACTGGTAAGCAGGAAACATCTCAACACTGTTAAATTTACATGCACGTACCACAGTGCAGACTGAGACACTGATCACTCCTTGATCATCATCAGAGTGAAAACCATCCCAAAGAAACTCTATATGACAAAGGAATACAGTAAGCCAAAGATCAGTGCCCTCAATACCGAAAATGCACTGAAATACTCTGTCTTCACAGATGATCTCACTTGCAAAATGGAACACAAACCTGACCAACAAACCATTGATGAAACATGGCCCATGCTGAGAGATGCAATATATGATTGTGCCAAATCTGCCTTTGGAACACAAATTCGCCAACAAAGGCTGGATCAATAAAAATTCTGACATTCTTAGGCCTCTTCTCCAAGAGAAATGCCAGGCACATATGAATAACATAAAGAACCCATCTCCAAGCACAAGAGATCATCTTCGACATGTGAGATCTGTTCTTCAGAGAGAATCCAGGCAGTGTACAAGCAAGTATTGGTCTGACCTATGTTCTAATATTCAAAAGGTGTCTGATTTGGGTGACCTGTAAACTATGTATGGTGGATTGAAGAAAGCACTTGGAACAAACATTACCAAAGTCGCTCCAATGACACATTTAAATGGACAGGTGATTACACACAAAAAGCTGCAGATGTCCAGATGGGAGGAAAACTATTCAAGTCTTTATTCCCATGAGCATACAATACAACCTGAATTTGACAACCTTATCCCAACTCTTCCAGAAATGTCAGAGCTAGATGCAGAGCCTATGGAGGAAGAACTTTCTCAAGCTCTTTATGCTCTCTCCAGTAGAAATGACAGAATCCCAGTTGAAGTCTTGAAGGCAAACAAGGCTGTGCTCTTCCCCTTCCTCTATGATTTACTCCTAAAATTTTGGAGAGCAGGAGATGTCCCACATGACATGAAGGATGCAAACATCATCACTCTCTATAAAAACAGAGACTACAAGGGTGAATGCAACAACTACAGAGACATCTTGTTAATGAACATCACAGGAAGAGCATTTGCCTATATCATTCTCAAACACCTGTTAAAACTCGCAGATCGAGTCTATCCAGAAACACAATGTAGCTTCAGGACTGGCAAGTCAACAATGGGCATGATTTTCTCTTTGACAACTACAGGAAAAATGCAGAGAACAAGGAAAGCTGTTATTCATAGCATTTGTGGACTTAAAAAAGGCATTTGACACAGCTAGTAGATTGGGACTATACAGATTATTAACCAAGATTGGCTGCCCACCGACCCTACTCATGCTCATAACATCCTTTCACGAAAACATAAAAGCAACAGTGCAATATGATGGATCCACATCGGAACCATTTTCAATGAACAGCGGAGTCAATCAAGGGTGTGTTCTTGCCCCTATCCTCTTTGGCATATTGTTCTCAGTGCTATTAAATTGTACATTTCAAAACTCATGCAGTGATGTATTTCTCCACACAAATTAGATGGCTCTCTTTACAACCTGGCAAGACTCAAGGCGAAAACTAAGGTCAAGAAAGTTCTCATTAGGGAACTCCTCTTTGCAGATAATGAAGCTCTCATCACGCATAATGAAGATGTGCTACTGTCAATGATGGATTCCCTGTCCAGAGCCTGCAAGTTGTTTTCCCTTGACATAAGCATGAAGAAAACTGTTGTATTCACTCAAGGTATACCTTGGCGACACAATGTCATTCTGGATAATAGCCCATTAGATGTGGTTCAACATGTTACCTTGGATCTACTGGCACCACAAACCTATCCATGGATGAAGAACTGAACATCAGAATCAGGAAGGCAGCTACTATTTCTGGCAGACTTATGAAGCGGACAGGGAGCTGCGGACAGGGGAGTTTTAAGAGGGAGGAGAGCAAGTGAGCCCGCCGCTGAAGAAGCTACCAGGTGAGAGTGCTGATCTCTGGGTGAGTGAGCGTGTGCTTTAACTGCTGGCAATTGAACTGCCATTTTGATTCCAGGTAGAGGGAGTTGGAGTTTCAGTTTCAGTTGGGACTGCCTGCCTGACCTTTTGCTTCCTTGATCAGCCTTCCCCTGTGTGACTCATAGGGGGAGGGCCTGAGAGAGGCCAGCAGGCTTAAAAGCCAGAGGCAGGAGCGACCAGGGGAGCGAAGCAGACAGGGAGCTGCAGACAGGGGAGTTTTAAGAGGGAGTTTGACAGAGGGAGTTTGGCAGAAGGGAGGCCTACGATGGTCAGGAAGACCCGCAACACCTGTGCCACCACTACTGCTGTCTCCTCCACCTGTGCCTGTAGCCAGACAGACTGCCTGACCATGGATGCCTCTACCCAGACCCTGGTGTGGCCTTGCAAGGACTGTGCCTTGCAAGTCCCAGTTACTGATATCCAGGCTGGGGGGGCCGTTCAGTGTGATAGGTGCCTGCTGGTGGAATCTCTCAGGCAGCAGGTGGGAGAGTTACAGGAGGAGGTGTCCATGTTGAGGAGTATCCGAATCCATGAGCAGTTCCTAGATAATATTCATCTGGGGTCTGCTAAGGTGACTGTCCCAGTGTACAGGAAGGCTGATAAACCACTGGTGGAGAAAGAGGTAGACCAGGGTGGGCACTGGCAGCTGGTTACTTCTGGCAGCAGGCAGTGTTCCACCCCTGCACAGAGCCCTCCCACTGTGGTACTGGAAAACCGTTATGCTGTACTTGCTACAGGAGATGAGTCGCCCAATACAGAAGAGGAGAAGCCTCGTACCCCCGAGGCTGAGAAGTCTCCTGCCACCACTGCAAGAAGGAAACGCAGAGTAGTGGTGGTTGGAGACTCTCTTTTGAGGGGGACGGAGGCACCCATCTGTCGCCCTGACATTTCGTCTCGGGAGGTATGCTGCCTGCCTGGGGACCGTATCCGAGATGTTACAGAGGCATTGTCGAGGATTGTCCGGCCCTCAGACTACTATCCCATGCTTCTCATCCATGTGGGCACTAATGATACTGTGAGGTGTAATGCTGAGCAGATCAAGAGTGACTACAGGGCTCTGGGGTCACGGGTGAAGGGGTTTGGGGCGCAGGTGGTATTCTCTTCAATCCTTCCTGTTGCAGGTAGGGGCCCAGGCAGAGACAGGTGCATCCTAGAGGTGAATGCCTGGCTGCGTGGATGGTGTCGCCGGGAAGGCTTCGGTTTCTTCGACCATGGGATGCTATTTCAGGAAGGACTGCTAGGCAGAGATGGCGTTCACCTTTCGAGGAGGGGAAAGACCATTTTCGGACACAGACTTGCTAACCTGGTGAGGAGGGCTTTAAACTAGGTTTGCCAGGGACAGGGGAGCAAAGCCCGCAAGTAAGTGGAGAACATGGAAACCTGGGAGATGGGTCGGAAGTAGGAGGGAGCATGGGCAACAATGTCAGAGTAAAAAGACGGCCAGGAAAAAACTGGGGGGAAAGTTCAAATCAATATCTAAGATGCCTATATACCAATGCAAGAAGTATGGGTAATAAGCAGGAAGAACTGGAAGTGCTAATAAATAAATACAACTATGATATCATTGGCATCACAGAAACTTGGTGGGATAATACACATGATTGGAATGTTGGTATTGAAGGCTACAGCCTGGTTAGGAAAGATAGACAGGGAAAAAAGGGGGGAGGTGTTGCCTTATATATAAAAAATGTACACACTTGGACTGAGGTGGAGATGGACATAGGAGATGGACGTGTTGAGAGTCTGTGGGTTAGGTTAAGAGGGGTAAAAAACAAGGGTGATGTCCTGTTAGGAGTCTACTACAGGCCACCTAACCAGGTGGAAGAGGTGGATGATGCTTTTTTTAAACAACTAACAAAATCATCCAGAGCCCAGGATTTGGTGGTGATGGGGGACTTTAACTATCCAGATATATGCTGGGACACTAATACAGCAGGGCACAGACTATCCAATAAATTCTTAGACTGCATTGGACACAATTTTTATTCCAAAAGGTTGAAAAAGCCACCGGGGAGAAACTGTTCTGGATTTGATTTTAACAAATAAGGAGGACTTGGTCAAGAATTTGAAAGTGGGAGGCTGCTTGCGTGAAAGTGATCATGAAATCATAGAATTCACAATTCTAAGGACTGGTAGGAGGGAAAACAGCAGAATAGAGATGATGGATTTCAGGAAGGCAGATTTTGGTAAACTCCAAGAGCTGGTAGGTAAGATCCCATGGGAGGAAAACCTGAGGGGAAAAACAACTGAGGAGAGTTGGCAGTTTTTCAAAGAGACATTATTAAGGGCCCAAAAACAAGCTATTCCCCTATGTAGGAAAGATAGTAAATATGGGCAAAGATCGCCTTTGCTTAACAAGGAGATCCTGCATGATCTCAAACTAAAAAAGGAATCCTATAAACAATGGAAACTAGGACAAATTACAAAGAATGAACATAGGCAAATAACATAGGAATGCAGGAGTAAAATTAGAAAGGCTAAGGCACAAAATGAGATCCAACTAGCTACAGGCATAAAGTGTAACAAGAAGGCCTTTTACAAATATACTAGAAACAAGAGGAAGACCAAGGACAGGGTAGGGCCATTGCTCAGTGAGGAGGGAGAAACAGTAATGGGGAACTTGGAAATGGCAGAGATGCTTAATGACTTCTTTGTTTCGGTCTTCACAGAGAAGTCTGAAGGAATGCCTGACATAGTGAATGCTGGTGGAAAAGGTGTAGAGTTAGTTTTTGAAATAAAAAAAGAACAAGTTAAAAACCATTTGGAAAAATTAGATGTCTACAAGTCACCAGGGCCTGATGAAATGCATCCTAGAATCCTCAAGGAGCTGATAAAAGAGGTAGCTGAGCCGTTAGCTCTCATTTTTGGAAAGTCATGGGAGCCAGGAGAGATTCCAGAAGACTGGAAGAGGGCAAATATAGTGACCATCTACAAAAAGGGGAACAAGAACAACCCAGGAAATTACAGGCCAGTCAGCTTAACTTCTGTGCCAGGAAAGGTAATGGAGCAGGTAGTTAAGGAAGTCATCTGCAAGCACTTGGAAGGCAGTAAAGTGATAGGGAACAGCCAGCATGGTTTTGTAAAAAACAAATAATGTCAAACCAACCTGATAGCTTTTTTTGACACGATAACAAGTCTCATAGATAAGGGAGAAGCAGTGGATGTGGTATACCTAGACTTTAGTAAAGCATGTGATACGGTCTCGCATAATATTCTTATCGACAAACTAGGCGAGTCCAACTTAAATGGGGCTGCAATAAGGTGGGTGCATAACTGGCTGGCTAATTGTAACCAGAGAGTAGTTGTTAATGGTGCTCAATCCTGCTGGAAAAGCACAACAAGTGGGGTTCCGCAGGGGTCTGTTTTGGGACCAGTTCTGTTCAATATCTTCATTAATGATTTGGATATTGGCATAGAAAGTACACTTATTAAGTTTGCAGATGATACCAAGCTGGGAGGGGTTGCAACTACCTTGGAGGATAGGGTCATAATTCAGAATGATCTAGATAAATTGGAGAAATGGTCTGAAGTAAACAGGATGAAGTTTAATAAAGATAAGTGTAAGGTGCTGCACTTAGGAAGGAATAATCTGTTTCACACATACAGAATGGGAAAAGACTGTCTAGGAAGGAGTACAGCAGAAAGGGATCTAGGGGTTCTAGTAGATCACAAGTTAAATATGAGTCAACAGTGTGATGCTGTTGCAAAAAAAGCAAACATGATTCTGGGATGCATTAGCAGGTGTGTTGTGAACAAGACACGAGAAATCATTCTACCGCTCTACTCTGCGCTGGTTAGGCCTCAACTGGAATATTGTGTCCAGTTCTGGGCACCCCAATTCAAGAAAGATGTGGAGAAATTAGAGAAGGTCCAGAGAAGAGCAACTAGAATGATAAAAGGTCTGGAGAACATGACTTATGAAGAAAGGCTGAAAGAATTGGGCTTGTTTAGCTTGGAAAAGAGAAGATTGAGGGGGGACATGATAGCGGTTTTCAGATATCTTAAAGGGTGTCATAAGGAGGAGGGAGAAAACTTGTTCTTCTTGGCCTCTGAGGAGAGAACAAGAGGCAATGGACTTAAGCTGCAGCAAGGGAAGTTTAGGTTGGACATTAGGAAAAAGTTCCTAACTGTCAGGGTAGTCAAGTACTGGAATAAGTTGCCAAGGGAGGTTGTGGAATCTCCCTCGCTGGAGATATTTAAGAACAGATTAGATAGATGTCTATCAGGGATGGTGTAGATAGTGGTCGGTCCTGCTGTCGGGGCAGGGGACTGGACTCGATGGCCTCTCGAGGCCCCTTCCGGTCCTAGTGTTCTATGATTCTATGATTCTATGAAATGAACATGGACCAATCCTAAGCTGACAGTGAAAACAAAGATACTATCTATCAGGCATGTGTATTGAGTATCCTTCTATATGGTTCTGAGGTGTGGACCACCTACTGGAACCAAGAGAAAATATTGAACGGCTTCCATCTTCACTGCCTCTGAAGAATTATGAATTACAACTGGTGAGATAAAATTTCAAATGCAGATGTCCTGTCAAGATCTGGCACGCGCAGCCTCATAGTGATCCTCAACAGCAGAAGACTACGTTGGCTTGGTCATGTGAGCAGAATGGGTGACAAACATCTTCCCAAGGAAATCCTCTTTGGTGAACTGTCATGTGGGTTGAAAACAAGAGGAAGACCAAAGCTAAAATTCAAGGATAGATAGAAAAACTCCATGAAAAAATTCAACATCAATTCAAAACTCTGGGAATTTACATCATTCATTCATTCATTTGTGCCATGCCGACTAGCGTAGGCGATCATGGCCCTCCACCCCTGTCTATTACAAGTACTCTGGAGCATCTCCCCAGTACTGTGGCAATGCAACCATGAATGATTTTATCCAATATTTTCTCACATTGTCTACCTCGTCCTCACTTTCCATTATACTTTCCTGTTGTCACTAAATTTTCAAGTGCAGACTTTCTAATTACATGGCCTATAAATTTTACCTGCCTTGTTCTTATCCTATTTAGCAGTGTTCTTTTGCTGTTGGTTTAATTTAAGACAGAGTCATTCGCCCTTTTGGTCATCCATGAGATGCACAATATCCTTCTACATCCTGCAACATCATCGGATGAAAACACCTGGCAATGATTGCTATGACAAGGCACATCATCCTTTGATAATGTACGTGCAAGTCATGCAAAAGAACTTCTTAGAAGGAAAAAGCTCTCAGGTTCAAGAATTTGGAAATAGACTGACATGCAGTTATTGCAGTTACCCATACGAATGCAATGTTGGATGGAGAAGAAATGAGAGAAACTACAGACTCAAACACTGCCCATGGATCCCCACAGCTGCTGCTAATCACTGTCTCTTGAGACAAAAAGGGCCAATATGTTTATGCTTACCACTATAGGCACTGCTGTTCTGAACATGCATTTTACTTCCATAGGACAGCTGTGATGGCTACATCTCCGATGATAATTATATGGAGGAGCAGCTCTGATGCTGAAGCTAACTAATGGAAGAAGTGCACTTATGAGAAGCTAGTGAGATTTAGTGGATAGTGAGCTGTCCTGCCACTCAGGAGACAGGGGATTGATTCTTGTCTCTGTCACCAACCAAAAGTGTGTACCCATAAGAAGACACTTCTCTAAATGACTATGAGATTATATGGGTGAAAAGAGCGAGGTAGCTATTTATTAACGATAATTACTTTGGGCTTACATAGCACATTCCACACAAAGAGATTAGTGAAGCTCAACCTGGCCCTGCAATCCTTCCCAGGGAAGGCTGAGAGTGGGAATCCTGCAGAGTGAAAGAGGAATGTTGTTGAGTGTACCTCACACTGTTCGGGATCTTCTTCGCACTCCTCCTGAAGCATGCCTTTGGATCTTCAACATAGGGCATCTTGCTGCACACAAGATCTGATGTGAAACTGTTTAACCTTGCAAGGCTGAAAGCTAAGTCTAAGGTGTGGGAAGTCCTCATCAGAGACATGCTGTTCACAGATGATGCTGCTGTAGTGTCTCACACAGAAGACCAGCTTCAAAAACTGCTGGATCAGTTCTCCAAAGCTTGCAAGGACTTTGGGCTTACCATCAGCCTAAAGAAGACAAACGTACTCGGGCAGGATGTTGCTGAATCCCCATCAATCAGCATTGACAACTATACGTTAGAGGTCATCCACGAGTTTGTTTACCTCGGGTCCACCATCACTGACACCCTGTCGTTGGACACTGAGCTAAATAGGAGGATCGGAAAAGCCGCCACAACTCTGTCCAGACTCAGCAAGAGAGTGTGGAATAACAACAAGCTGTGCACTCACACCAAAATGCAAGTCTACAGAGCCTGCATCCTCAGCACCCTCCTTTATGGCAGCGAGACTTGGACCCTGTATGCCCGCCAGGAAAAGAGGCTGAATGTCTTCCACTTGCTCTGCCTCAGGCACATCCTTGGAATATCATGGAAGGACAGAGTGACCAACACTGCCGTCCTCAAGCAAGCTGGAATCCCAACCGTGCACACCCTCCTCAGGCAGCGTCGGCTCCGCTGGCTTGGCCACGTCCACAGGATGAATGATGGAAGGATTCCAAAAGACATCCTGTATGGTGAGCTAGCCTCTGGCAAAAGACCTCCCGGACGCCCCCAGTTGCGCTACAAAGATGTCTGCAAGAGAGACCTCAGAGAGGTAGACATCGAGCTGGACAACTGGGAAGAACTAGCAGACGACTGCAGCAGATGGAGGCAGGGGTTACACAAGGGCCTTCAGAAGGGCGAGATGAGGATCAGGTAGCTAGCAGAGGAGAAGCAAGTGCAAAGAAAGCACACTAAGGACTTGCCAGACACCCACCACATCTGCAAGAGATGCAGCAAGGACTGTCACTCTCGTGTGGGTCTTCATAGTCACAGTAGATGCCGTAAATGAAGTCCTCAGTTGAAACTATAAAGGGCACAATCCATAGTCTATGCAGAGTGAAGGATGCCTACTACATTGTCTAATGGGCTTCACCTTGATCCTTCCTCCTGCAGGATGAGGAATGGTTTTCTCTCACAGAATTCAGCCTACTGCCACTCTGACACTCAGTTCTGGAAACCTGGCCAGGATTGTCTGCAGCTGACCGTGTTCTTAGCATGTCCTGTCCTCACTTATTTCTTAGGAAGAGTTACTATATCCTGAGACAGACATATCAATAGTGGCTTACACCTTCCTTTGAAACATCTGGTAGTGGCCACTATCAAAGACACAGTACTGGACTAGATGGACTTTGGGCCTGATTCTGTGAGGCAGCTTCAATGCTCATATGATATACTTGTCCATGGTCATACAAAAAATCACTGTTGGTAGAAGCAAGGAGAGAGTCCAAAGGTAGGAGTCTCTTCTGAGCACTCAGAAACCTTGGCTAGATCTGCACTAGGGTATAAAGTTAATTTCTGTTACGCTATTCTAACTATGCCGTTAGCAGAGCTAGAACTGATGTTTCAGAATTGATTTTCTTACTTAGTGTACATCAGGGCTCCTCAGGCTTGCACCGACATCCCTTTCTCCATGCAATAACATGGAGTACCAGGGTCGACGGTCGAGTCCAGAGAGATTTTGTTATACCTTAACACATGCAGCAAAATCAAACTCCGGAAGATTGACCACAGTGTGGTCGATCGTCAGGTAAGTGTAGATTCACCCCTAAATAGTCACTTTGTTTTTCTCTCAAAAAGTCTTTTCCTAGCACTAAAATCACAATGTAAACTGCTTGCTACAGAGAAACGTTATAATTGATTGATGGGGGTTGTTTGGGCGGGTGAGTTTTTTTTTTTGTTTAAATGCTTTTTGTGTAGTGGTGGGGGGCTAAATGGCGCAGCTCATTCCATGTCATCGCCACCCTCTAACGCTCATCTCTCTCTCTCTCTCTCTCTCCTTCATTCTCTCTCTCTCATGCTCTGTATCATTTCTCTGTTCCAACAGCCCAGAGCTACTTTTCTGAACTCCAGGAAGCCCATTACCACAACCCTCTCCCTTTATAGGGCCACATGAGATAAATTTGTGGCCATGAGCAGCAGTATTACCTACCTGGCCATTAAGCTCATTGCGACCTCTCTCCAACCAGTTTCCTAGTGCTAAGTCAACACCTGCCGGAGCTGTTAGTAGGAACTCTAGCTGCTGTCTGAGTCAGCAGAATCTACTGTATTAATAACAAAACCAGCTGAGAACAAAGGTCTTCACAATGGTGATCTAATCTTTGATGCAAACTCTGTTTGTGGCACCCCTTAGATTGCAAACACTTTCAGGCAGAGACTCTCTTCCTGTTCTGTGTTTGCACAGCACCTAGCACAATGGAATGCTGGTTCTTGAGAAGGGTTCCTAGGTACTACCACAATACAAGCAATGGATTATTCAAGTCTCACTCCTCTGCCTCAGTTTCCCCAACAGGATAAAAGATACTAACCATCATAGCTGGTTGAAACATTTTGAAGACGAACAGGATGATGTTTTCAAGAGAATTGATTCGGGTATTTAATAACTGATAATTCCTTCTTCACAGAGGTGCTGGGACTAATAAGGTATTAGTGCTTGTTCTGAAACAAAACCATCAAAAATCCCACACAAATATTTAGCAGAAGAGAGCCTGCTTGCAGTTTAACAGGAAAATCATCCTGTGCAAAATGTATTTAATGTTGGGGGGGCTATGCACAGACCTCATCCTAAGCAGATAGCCTCCCCTTCTGTACTAGGAGGCTGGTGAAAGTGTGTGAGACAAGACTTGAAAACATAGTATTCTCTTGATATCAAATGTCAGTCAAACTTGGAACAAATGAACTAACATTCCCCCATGTACCTAAGGCCTGCCCTGTGCCTAGGGATAAAATCCTGGTGACTAGTTCTGGGAAACAGCAGTAAAGAAGATTCTCTGATCTCTCTCTCTCTCTCTCTCTCTCACACACACACACACAAACATACACAAAGCCTCAACCATTTTATTAAGAGTTAATAAGGGCTCTAACTACCAGAAAGTCAGAAAATCTACTAAAGTATTTACATATTTACCAGTACATACTTCCATAAGGGGTGACTGGCCAATCTGGCAAAGGCGTTCTGAAGATTCTTTACAGATTTTAGTCTCACATCTCTGCCCGTGTGCTACTGCTACAGAGCTGAAAATTAATTAACTTCCAGGACTGTGTGACTCTATGGTCTGAGTCTGCCAATGCTTACATGTGAGCTGGCCCATGTTTTTTTTTTTTTGCATGAAATTAGCTGATATGCATGTTTTGAGGATCAGGGTACTGCTGGATCAGTTCTCCAAAGCGTGCAAGGACTTTGGGCTTACCATCAGCCTAAAGAAGACGAACGTACTCGGTCAGGATGTTGCTGAATCCCCATCAATCAGCATTGACAACTATATGTTAGAGGTCGTCCACGAGTTCGTTTACCTCGGGTCCACCATCACTGACACCCTGTCGTTGGACACTGAGCTAAATAGGAGGATCGGAAAAGCCGCCACAACTCTGTCCAGACTCAGCAAGAGAGTGTGGAATAACAACAAGCTGTACACTCACACCAAAATGCAGGTCTACAGAGCCTGCATCCTCAGCACCCTCCTTTATGGCAGCGAGACTTGGACCCTGTATGCCCGCCAGGAAAAGAAGCTGAACGTCTTCCACTTGCACTGCCTCAGGCGCGTCCTTGGAATATCATGGAAGGACAGAGTGACCAACACCGCCGTCCTCAGGCAAGCTGGAATCCCAACCATGCACACCCTCCTCAGGCAGCGTCGGCTCCGCTGGCTTGGCCACGTCCACAGGATGAATGATGGAAGGATTCCAAAAGACATCCTGTATGGTGAGCTAGCCTCTGGCAAAAGACCTCCCGGATGCCCCCAGTTGCGCTACAAAGATGTCTGCAAGAGAGACCTCAGAGAGGTAGACATCGAGCTGGACAACTGGGAAGAACTAGCAGACGACCGTAGCAGATGGAGGCAGGGGTTACACAAGGGTCTTCAGAAGGGCGAGTTGAAGATCAGACAACTAGCAGAGGAGAAGCGAGCGCACAGAAAGCACACTAAGGACTTGCCAGACACCCACCACATCTGCAAGAGATGCAGCAAGGACTGTCACTCTCGTGTGGGTCTTTATAGTCACAATAGACACTGTAAATGCAGTACTCAATTGAAACTTTAAAGGGCACGATCCATAGTCTATGCAGACTGAAGGATGCCTACTATCATTCCACAGTATTTGCTATTCAAAATTTGTCAGTAGGAGTTTAACTAAGTAAGAATAATAAGTTCAAGCCCTTAACCAAAAATTATTATATCATAGAAGGTCTCAGGCTCTCTGAGTTGACATTCTGGTGTCCTAATACAAAATTTGCACTTTCTGTAACTAGCAAGAGATACACCTCTATCAATCTAAGGAGAAAGTAGCCTGAAGCCATGAAACCAAATTAATAAGCTCATTAATTCATAACTTCCAATGAAAAGTATTGAATAATTAAAAGAAAAATAGAAAACCCACTAGAAATCTCATGCACACATGGAGATTTCGTGATTCAGAGCCAACCAATTCCTGAAAGTTTCCGCATTGATTGGCTACTCCTGGAGAGAGGTTTTAATTATGTTTTTTCTTTTGAACCCAGTGCAAAGATTTTAATATTAAGCACTCCTGAAACTGTCCTCAATTTAGTTGCCTATTAACACTATGTGAACTAAAGAGCACCATACGGCTCTGACTCCTCTTCTAAAAAGCCGATGCATGAATCTGTCTTTCAGAACTTATTCGGCTACAAGGGGAGCAAAAGTCTGTCATCTCTGTCTTTTGGGATGTTGCTCTTGCACCTGCATCGTGGCTGAAGTCAAGCTAAAACCTTGTCACGTTTAAATTATTTAACAGCCTTACAGACTAAAGATCTAGTGCCACTGCAAATGTCCTGGCATGTTTCATGCATTCAGCTGAAGCAGGCAGTCAATCCAGACTGCTTGCTGTAATCCTAGCAAATTGACACCTCATCACTAGAGCGAAGAAGCAAACATCTCTTGATTTCATTCCACAAGAAGCTTCTCAAGCTATCTCTGACATATATATGAGATCAACTGACTTGAAATGTATATGTCAAGGAAATATAACGAGGCTTACCACATTGACAGCTAAAATGAATTCACGTGAATTATACAATAATGCCTGCCGTATATAGTAAGGTCAGAGATATATTCTGTATCTGAGGGCCATTTCTCAGTCTCTTTCTATATACCAAAGACTGTGAGGGGAACACTATAGTCAATACTGAGCTGATTTATACTGTATTTCTGCAGTTGCTCTTTTACAGAGTTTTTTGCTCACTTTAATTTCCACTTCAGATGTGAACTTCTAGATTTTGTTATGCACATTAATATTTATTCCTATTACAGAAGTGTCTAGAAGTCCCAAACAAAAATGGGTGATATCATGCCAGGTGGCGTGCAAACATTGTGTGATAGTCTTGGTCCTGACCAGCTTACAGAGTAAACAGGGAAGAGAGGCAGAGCATGGAAGGAATATATTATTTTCTCATGTCTGTGCTGGAAAACTGAAACACAGAATAAATGACTAGCCCAAAGACAGGAAGTCCTTGAGTCCCTCTCCAGTGTCATTGCACAAGTCCATCTATCCCTTCTGTATTTGGTACTCTGATATTACACATTGAGCATGGTAAAAGAAACCAAGCAGAACAGATGCCTAGAGTTTTGAAGTATTTATTAAATTTATGGAATATATTAAGCACTTTCACTTGAGTGTACACAGATTATATTTGAACCACTTTTCAATTTAATGGGTGGTGCCATATGGCCTTCCTACTCAAATTAATTCATTTCTATTATAACTTTCCTAAAGTTGGCTGTATGTCTAGAAACTTTTCATGGTGCAATTTACATGCGTCTATCCAATATTTAACAGAACATGTGGTTTGCCCTTTATTCTTCTAACCAGTGCCAAATGAATTGTATGCATCCATCATCACTGCAGGGGATGTGATGGAGATGGTCACACCTGAAACATTCTTTACAAGAGATAAATTAGAGGGACTATTTCAGAGTGAGGACTCAGCAGAAGAGGTTTTGGAACAAATTGATAAATTAAATAGTAATAAGTCCCTACAATCAGATGGTATTCACTCAAAAGTTTTCAAGAAACACAAATATAAAATTGCAGAACTACTATCTGTGTTATGTAATCTAGTGCTTAAATCAGTCTCATTACTACACTAAAGCATAGTCAACGTGAAACATATTCATGCAATTAATTAATTAATTAATTAATTTTT
Source organism: Carettochelys insculpta (assembly GCF_033958435.1). NCBI lineage: Eukaryota > Metazoa > Chordata > Testudines > Carettochelyidae > Carettochelys > Carettochelys insculpta. The sequence continues at coordinate 35,301,165 of NC_134137.1, read as the reverse complement.
AAAAGGCACCAGAGGAGCTCCTTGCTATTACAAGTCAGTAAGCCTAAATTGAGTATTACGCAAATTGACTGAAGTTATAGTAATGGAAGAGATATTCACACATACAGATGAACACAAATCCTCTTAAACAAAATAAGCAGTCAAGCGGTAAAAAGGAAGATCTTCTTATGGATCAATAACTGGTTAAAAGGCAGAAACAAAAGAGTAGGAATAAATGACAAGCTTTCTCAGTGAAGAGAAGTAAACAATGCCCCCCTCCCACAAGGACCTGTGCTGGGACAAGTGTTATTGAACATATAATAATACATGGAGATATATATCTCGTAGAACTGTAAGCGACATCAGGGCTACGTCTACACGTGCACGCTACATCGAAATAGTCTATTTCGATGAATAACGTCTGCACGTCCTCCAGGGCTGGCAATGTCGACGTTCAACTTCGACGTTGGGCAGCACCATATCGAAATAGGCGCTGCGAGGGAACGTCTACACGCCAAAGTAGCACACATCGAAATAAGGGTGCCAGGAACAGCTGCAGACAGGGTCACAGGGCGGACTCAACGGCAAGCCGGTCCCTTAAAGGGCCCCTCCCAGACACAGTTGCACTAAACAACACAAGATCCACAGAGCCGACAACTGGTTGCAGACCCTGTGCATGCAGCATGGATCCCCAGCTGCCGCAGCAGCAGCCAGAAGCCCTGGGCTAAGGGCTGCTGCACATGGTGACCATAGAGCCCCGCAGGGGCTGGAGAGAGAGCGTCTCTCAACCCCTCAGCTGATGGCCGCCATGGCGGACCCTGTTATTTCAATGTTGCGGGACGCGGATCGTCTACACGTGCCCTACTTCGACGTTCAACTTCGAAGTAGGGCGCTATTCCCATCCCCTCATGGGGTTAGCGACTTCGACGTCTCGCCGCCTAACGTCGATTTCAACTTCGAAATAGCGCCCAACACATGTAGCCATGACGGGCGCTATTTCAAAGTTGGCGCCGCTACTTCGAAGTAGCGTGCACGTGTAGACGCGGCCCAGGAGGTCATTGAATCCAGTCCCCTGCCCTCTTGGCAGAATGAAGCACCATCCCTGACAGATTTTTTTTTAATATGTTTGCCTGAGTCCCCTAAATGGCCTCCTCAAAGACTGAGCTCATGCTCTGGGTTTAGAAGGCCAATGCCCAAACCACTGAGCTATCCATCTGCCTAGTCTTAAATAACCCAGGAAAAAAGATAAATTGTGAGGGAGCAAAATTTTCAGACCAAATTATTCAAGATAATTCATTTCAAAGCTGATTATGAAGAGTGACAAAGCAATCTCGCAAAACTAGGTGATTGGGAAACAAAATGGCAGATAGCATTAAATATTGATAAATCCAAAAATATCATTCCAATGCTATAAATGAAATGGAGTGAAAATTAAGCTTTTATCACTCAAGAAAGAGATCTTGGAGTCATTGTGGGTAGTTTTCTGAGAACATTTACTGAATGTGCACAAGCAGTCAAAAAATGAACAGCTAGGGAATGTTAGAAAAGGGATAGACAATAAAACAGAAAATATCATATTGCCACAATAGAAATCCTTGATACGCCCCCACCTTCAATACTGGGTGCAGTTCTGACACCCCATTTAAAATATAATGTGAAAACTACAGAGAGAGAGCAACAAAAAGATTGGGGATGTGTGGGACAGCTTTGATAGAAAGATTAAAAAGAATGGGACTATTCATCTGAGAAAGTAAATGATTGGGGGACTTATGAAATCTAATTTACCTCTTCATATAACACAAGAACTGGAGTCACCTAGGGCTTGACTATACTACCACCTTCTTTCAAAGGAATGATAGTAATTAAGGTGTTCGGAGTTTACTAATAAAGTGCTGTGCTGCATACGCAGCACTTCATTAAGCAAATTCCCCCCCACAGCAACTTTGAATTTTTAAACTTCGAAATACTGGCTGGCGTCTAGCTGCGGCGTACCCACCGGTACTTTGAAGTGTTGGGGCAACTTTGAAGTCCCTTTACTCCTCCATTACTCCTCATCTAGCCCCGGCTCTTTGAAGTCCTGGCAGTTGAGCTGCAGCTAGATGCGCACTGGTACTTCGAAGTTTAGAACTTCGAAGTTGCCATGGGGGGTCGGGGAGGGCATTTGCTTAATGAAGTGCTGTGTATGCAGGTCAGCACTTCATTAATAAACTCCCAACACCCTAGTTACCATCCTTCCTTCAAAGGAAGGTGGTAGTGTAGACAAGCTCCTATTGAAATTAATAGGTAACAGGTTTAACACAAAAGCAAAGCAAAAAAAAAATAAAGGGAAGTTCTTCATACAATATACTTGTTGCTAGAGCATGTTGTGAAGTCCAAAAGCATAGCGGAGTTAAAAAAAAATTAGATAAGTTCATGGTGGATAGGCCAATCAATGACTATTAGCTGAAATAGTTTGAGTGCAACCCATTCTCTGTTTCCTTAAAAGTCTGCTTGCCAGACACTGAGACTGGATAACTGGGGATGGATCACTCAATAATAGTCCCATTCTGACAAGTATCAGAGAGGTAGTCATGTTAGTCTGTAGCTTCGAGAACAACAGGAAGTCTTGTGGCACCTTATAGACAAACGGATATTTTGGAGCATAAGCTTTCGTGGGCAAAGACCCGCTTCATCAGATGCATGAGTGGGGGGGTGGTTTAAATACCCCTCTGAAACCACCCCCTCACTCATGCATCTGATGAAGTGAGTCTTTGCCCACGAAAGCTTATGCTCCAACATATCTGTTAGTCTATAAGGTGCCACAGTCCCATTCTGGTTACTCCCTTTGAAGCATCATGCACTGATCACTGCCAGAGATTATGCTGGAGTGGACTGACCATTCAAGTGACCCAGTGTGGCCATTCTTCTGTAATCTTGTTTGAAATCTTAAGCAAATTTGCCACTTTAATAAAAACCAAATTCTGGCACTTTTAACTCACATGGGGATTATTTGCTCATTTGTTCACAAGATGACTATTTGACAGTGTTGGTATTACAAAAAAGCATACCCGAACATAGTGAAACTGTTCTTGAGCAATTTTTGCAATGGATTTGGGCAGATATAAGCTGAACATCAATACCATGCACATGCCTTCTTTTTTCCACCAATTTTTCTTGCTGTTTTGTTTCTTTTGTGGATATTACAAGGAAACCCCCCCTCTACTCTCAGCAGTAGAGTTTTTCCATACCCTACCTAATGAACAGTATGCACATTGGTGAGGAATTGTAAGCTTTTGCTCAAACAAAGGTTTTCATCTCCCAGAAAGAGTCCCTTTCAAGACTCTAGTGCCACAGAAACAGGTAGATATTATTTTGGAAGCTCCTGGAGACCTCAGCCAGCCCCTGTGTTTGTAGCATTTAGCACATAGTACCATGACAATCTTTACCATGGAGAACTTACAGTCTAACAGCCCTAGGCACAACTGAGGCATAGGGCAAGCAGTCAAGCAGGGTAACAAAAATAACAGTGATTTAGGCAGTATTACTGATGTTTTATAACAATACTGTAGTTGTGTTTGGCAGGGACTGAGAAGAATTAGAAGTGGTGATCCATCTTGTTCTACCTGACTAGTGTGTAAAAGGGCACAAGACATATTAATGTGGTTGTACCTTGTAAGTAGAAACATCAAGAGACTATTCGGGGTGGGCTAGCAGACATTTTCATTGATGCCAAGAGGATGCAAAATTATTGCCTACAGGTGTGTGAAGAAATAAAATTCCATTTTGTGATGAATTTGGGTACTTTGAAATTTAATTGAATCCAGTTTGCCTCGCTGCAATTTTGACTTCTTTCCAGTTAGGGTTTACCTTATTCCTGGAATCATGAAGGCATGTATCTTGACTTGACTTAAACCCTTGTACTCCAAGTGGAGCATAGGTCATCTACAAATCTCCTCCATCTCACTCTGTCTTGGGACAAAACTTCTAGCTGACTCTAGGAGTACCCCAGTTGTTGTCCTTCAGCCTCTGTAGACCTTCTCCATGTTATCTGAGGTCTTCCTCTTTTACATTTTCCTGGCAGGTTCCATTTGAGAGCTTGATGGACTATGCTGGATGATGGTTTTCTGAGAGCATGGCCTAGCCATCCCCATTTTGCTTCTCCTGATTTGACCATCAAGTGGTTCTTGTCTTGCTTTGTTCCAAAGCTCCTCATTTGTGACAAGGTCTTGCCATTTGATGCGAAGGATGTACCTCAGGCACCCATTTACCAGTGTCTGTAGCCTGTGATTTCAAGACTTTTTAGTATACCAGATCTCTCATTCATACAAAAGCACACTCTTCACATTTGTGCTGAAGATCCACAGTTTCGTCTTTGCAGATATTATTTGTGAGCTCCGTATGGGATGAAGAGTCTTGAATGCAGCTGTTGCTTTCCATATTCTGGCACTGATATCCTTATCTGTTCCTCTGTCTCTGCCCATAACACTCTCCACGTAGGTGAACTGCTCCACATATTCCAAGTCATTGCCTCCCAGTGTGATGGTGTTGTTTTTGGACTGGTTGATCCTCATTCTTTTGGTCTATCCTTGCTTTCCAGCCCTGCAAAGCTCTTGGTTCCATTGACATCTTGAGTAGGGGAGTTCCATGATTATTATTGTTTGAGAAGGAAAAAAGTCCTTTTATTAGTGCTGAATTTACTGCCTTTAGTGTCATTGAATGGTGAAGTATTCCAAATACCTGATCCACCTTTTCTACTATATCCACTATTTTATATACTTCTGTCATATTCTCTCTTATTCATGTCCTTTCTAAAGTAAACAGTCCCAGACTTTTTAATCTTTCTTTAAACAGCAGTCTTTTCATTGTTTAATAATTTTTATTTCCTGCCGCCCCTGCTTTGATAGGGTGACTACACCTGCACACTATACCCCAGCTGATGATTTAATAGAATTATAATATTTTCTATCCCATTCCTTTTTTACCTGAACATTTTGTTTACTTTTAAGGCAGCTGCTAAACTTCAAGCACAGACAATTATTTATGTGGAAGATGGCTCAGGAGCTTAGTCAGCCAGAGGACCTATGTATGAAGGCGATAAGTAAAAATGGATTTTGAAGCAGCAACAGCAGAATGTGGGAAGTGTTCACAGCTAATCTATGTGGAGATTAGTACAAAGCACAGAACAGATCTCTGCATTGTATTTAGCTGTCCTTTTTAAAAATACCAAAGGTCCTCCTGACTTGCAGATGTGCTTAAAACTGATGTGAAGTTAAGCACATGTTTAAGTCCTGTTCTGTCAAGAGGATTCAGACTTGTGATTAAGAGCTTTGCTGAAATGGGACCTATACAGAAAAGTATAAAAACTATGTGATAATAGCCAAAAAAGGTCCAGACCAGAGCTTTAAATGAAGAACAAATACATGTGCATAACTACGATAATGAGTCATTTCATGTCCCTTCAAACACATTCCCTTGCAGCTGAGGAAAGGAGACTTAAAACCTATACTTTTGAGCCCTGAGAGACTAATTAGTGTTCTTGTAGCTAAAAATCAGTTCCCCGGTTTCCCTTCCAAAGGACACCTGTTGTTCCCAAGGGGAGCAACCCACATGTGTTTTAGCTCATAAGCAGTAGAAGAAGAAATTAATCAGTCCCATATTCTTTAGGATCCATTTCATGCTTTACTAATAATTTACAAACTAAATCTTTGTATGAATTCTGATATATTTCTCCTTTTTAGGTGAAAGATATCAACCATTTACCATTATATTACCTTTGTTGCTTCTAACATAGTGTTGTATAAAATCCAGATTTGAAGAAGGCCAGAAACCACTTTGTTAAACTAGTTGCAATAAAGATGAGGGCAAGAAATCCTTGGACAAACTTCAAAGCCAACAGGCTCTATTCATTTGAGTACTTGATGGACATGTCTGTCTGGATATTTCCTGAAACATCACTTCCACACTTTGTTTAGAAGATTAAAGCATATTTGTCTCTGAAACTTGTCAAGACAGATACCTCTGGCAAACCTCATAGTTAAGCAGTTGGATGTGGTGATGGCTAAGGGGAAAATTCAGGGAATCACTATATATTTTATTTATATTTATGCATAAAATTAATCTAATATTGGGCCTGACTGTTGTCAGTTGCACTGGGTTTCACCACATCAGCTTCAACAGGAATTGCTGTGTGCTCAGCACTATAGAAAGTCAGGACACTTCAGGACAAGAGTTTTTCAAGGTGACTTTCAAGGTATGTATATACTGCGGTAAAAGACCTGCAGCGCACAACAGGGTGGAAGAGGAAGATTTCAGAACCCCAACTCAAACCCCAACATCTCTTTATTATACTTAATGCCCTGGACTGTGCCTCTCAATACTGAGTAAGGTGATCCAGGGTATGGGAAGTGGTGCTTTTTGTTTTGTTTTATTTTAAATCTCAGCAGAGACATCCCTGTGGTGGGATTTGTTCTATGAGGTATTTTGTCTAGAGATAATTTGTCTAACTCACAATGTTTTGTAGGGGTGGTTTGAGTTTGATGATGCTCGAGTAGCACACAGGCAGGGTTTCCTACCTGGTCCTTGGAAGATTGGGCCCACCATGGTCCATTGGCTCTAGCGCAACCTGCCATGTGGACAGGCTGAGAGTTGGGGATTCTCGAGATTCAGGGTTTGTGGCTGTGTTACTCCACTCCTGATACTGCCCTGGTGTCAGGGTTCTGTTCCCTTCCACAAAGAGTTTCAAAGACTTCAGTCAAATCTTAGGGAAAAAAACCTCAAAACTTCAAACTTTTTGCAAAACAGAGTTACTTTTCTCCACCCAGGTCTACCCCACTTCCCACAGCTCCGCTGAAAAATCCAACCTAGGTCACTATTATAAACATAGGAGCCCACTGACTGATTTTCCAAAAGAGCCTAAGCAATTAGTGACAAGATCTTGCTTCAGCTCAGTGAGCTTGGGGTGCACACCTCCATTATGCTCTATGAAAATGCGAGCTCTTCACCCTAGGTTTGAACATCTAAATCCATATTTCAACACTTGAAGCTAAGTGGCACAATAGTCAGAAGTGTTGAGCAACCTTGAGAGCTATGGATGCTCAGCACTTCCAAAAAGAGCCTTTCATTTTTCATTGCCTCTAAATTCAGATTTAAGTGCTTTTGAACTCTTGGCAGCCAAGTTTGAAAATTTAAACTGATGGGTACAGTTGATTCACTTGCAGAATTTTATTTCTGGCTTGTTGTACGAGTATCGCTCTTCTGTTTTTGAATTGCTCCTGAACTGCTGACAACTACTTTTGCAGACAAAGGCATATATTCTAGCCATCGTGCACATAGTACACAGGTGTAATTCATTTATGCACTGTGAATTACCTGCTTGAATTCAAAGCAAAGCGTGCTCTGCAACCTTTCACTAGCTTAAGGGAAATTACAGTTAATTAAAAAGGCACTTGAGTGCAATAGTTTATCTTATATTCATTTGCTTGGTTCTTGGATTTATTTTTAGTCTATGCAAATTATTCTCAATACTGTTATTCCACACTACAGCCATAAGTTTAAATAGACATGTTCTTAAAGATATCTCTTCCTAACAATTGTATTCTAGGGGACAAATATTATGTTCATGTGTGGCCTCTCCTAAAAGGGTGTGAATACTCAAATGCCTGTGCCCATTGCAAGTTAAGGGAACTTACTACTTCACAGAATTGAAACTTTAAACTGCGTGCATCTACAAAGAGATAAAGTGGGTGAAGTAATGTCTGGTTTTTTTGGACAAACTTGCAGTGGTGAGAGAGATATACTTTCAAGCTTACATAGTGCTTTTCTTCAGGTCTAGGAATGGTGCCACGTTTGACAACATTTGTTCCACTTTGCTTTTATCTAACGAGTTAAACATTGCAAGAGACCATTCGAATGTGAAGTAGGCAGTCATAGGACAAAGGTGGTTTAGCAATAACTTTGTTTTAACGAGCCATACATCCAGTGTCTCTAACTCCATGATTCTTGGTATGTAGCCAAGATAGAAATTTAGGTTCTCACACTCTTCTCTTGAAGGCTTGGTGCAAGCTTCTGTGAGGAGAAAGACACTCTCTTAGGATCAGCTTATTAAGCTCTGGGGTTTAGATGGAGAGTTTTTAAAATCAACCACAGAGCCTTACATTCAACTTTATCTCCTAGTGCAGAACAGGTCTAAAAGGTCAGCTGTGGAGTGATGATTATGTGGAAAGGGTTTGCCCATAATGATATTGGCTGTATCTACCCTAACAAGCTTTTTCAGATAATCTGGCCCGTTTTTGAGAGAACATGTGATGAGTCTATATGCAAAATGCACTCTTTTCATTTGTAACTGAAAGAACATGGCTTTTACTCCAGGAGCCCTCTTCAGCTCCTGGATCAGGAACAGCACCTTCTTTCGAAAGCTGCTTTCAAGAGAAACTGTCTGTAGATGCTCTGTGGGCCCTTTTTTTGGAAGAGCAGTCCTCACAGTACTCGATTTTTTGATCCCTGGCCTGTTCTTTCAAAAGAGTGGGAGCTGTATGGATGCTCTCTATTGAAAGACTGAATTGCTTTTCTGATCTGGTTTTTCGTGTGCAGATGCACTCTTTTGAAAGAAGTTTTATTTTGGAAGAGATCGTCTAGAAAATGTTTTGAAAGATTGCTGTAGTGTAAATGTAGCCATGGTGTTTTCTCTGATCACTTTTCACTCACACAGTGGTTGGGGCATTCAGTGAACTGGATGAGGGATATGATATAAGTTGTGTCTACACGTGCACGCTACTTCGAAGTAGCGGCACTAACTTCGAAATAGCGCCCGTCGCGGCTACACGCGTCGGGCGCTATTTCAAAGTTAACTTCGACGTTAGGCGGTGAGACGTCGAAGTCGCTAACCTCATGAGGGGATTGGAATAGCACCCTACTTCGATGTTCAACGTCGAAGTAGGGACCGTGTAGACGATCCGCGTCCCGCAACGTCGAAATTTCCGGGTCCTCCATGGTGGCCATCAGCTGTGCGGTTGAGAGATGCTCTCTCTCCAGCCCCTGCGGGGCTCTATGGTCACCGTGTGTAGCAGCCCTTAGCCCAGGGCTTCTGGCTGCTGCTGCTGCAGCTGGGGATCCATGCTGCATGCACAGGGTCTGCAACCAGTTGTCGGCTCTGTGGATCTTGTGTTGTTTAGTGCAACTGTGTCTGGGAGGGGCCCTTTAAGGGACCGGCTTGCTGTTGAGTCCGCCCTGTGACCCTGTCTGCAGCTGTGCCTGGCACCCTTATTTCGATGTGTGCTACTTTGGCATGTAGACGTACCCTCGCAGCGCCTATTTCGATGTGGTGCCGCGCAACGTCGAAGTTGAACATCGACGTTGCCAGCCCGGGAGGACGTGTAGACGTTATTCATTGAAATAGCCTATTTCGATGTTGGCTTCACGTGTAGATGTAGCTGTATTGTGATAGGCATGCATAAAACCTGTAGATCTTGAAAGATGAGTTAATAGTAACTAGAATGATTCAAATCCACCACAACACGACTTTCAAGATCTCTGGATCCCATACATACCTATCATAATGTGTGGTAAAGTTGGGAACAGGGGTTAATCCAGGGGTTGGCAAACTTTTTGGCCTGAGGGACACATCCAGGTAGCAAAATTGTGTGGAGGGCTGGGTAGGGAAGGCCAAGGAACCCTGTGACTCTTCCATTAATCTTGCCCCCAGCCTCTATTTGAGCCTCCATTGCCCATCCCCTGACTTCTCCTGGGGAATTCTACCCCTATCCAAACCCCAAGCTACCTGTCCCCTGGCCACCACCCGCAGGACACATACTCCTATCCATCCTGCGCTCTCTAGCCCCAGTCACCCCCATCCCCGGACACTTATCTTTATGCCATCTGCTTGGCTCCCCGCTCCTTTACTGGACCACCTGGAGCACTGGGCTGGGCTACCAGTGCTACAGCTGTGCCATGCAGCAGGATCTCACTGCTGCTCTGCTCAGAGGATTGGCACTAGCAGGGTGGCAAGCTAAGGTGACAGGGGAGGGGGAAAAGAAGGGGATGAGACAGCTCCTAGACTTCCCAGGCTGGAGCTTGGGGGTTGGACTAGCTGGAAGTTGTCTGTGAGAGGTAATTGCCCCTATCTGGGTTAATCCACTCTGTGGGCCCACGAGGCCATATCCCCTCAATTCTTCTAGGCATGCTCCACCTGAAACACTGATACACAAGGGAGCAACTTAGCTCAGTTGGGGCTGACTGCCTCAGGGAATGGAAGTATGATGAAGGTTCTGGCAGAAGGATTGCTGGAACTTCAGGACACAGAAGCTAACTAGATGGTGATGACTCATGACACCCTGGCACCTGATGCCAGAGAGAGGCTATGGAAGCAAACCATGGAGGAATGGTAGAAAGTAACCCATGGAATCTTGACAGGAAATTCATCATAGGATGGGGGCTTAGCTTGGCATATTTTGGCAAGATGCCTCCTGATCTGATAGCAGGCAATTCTGACACCTTCAAATGCCTGGATCTTGACCTGGTGAAGTAGGGAGAGCCTAAGACTCCCTACCCTAGCCACCACCAACTCTGAGGCAGTGGCTCACCCCTTCAATCACTGCAGCCACATCATCTACAGCCCTGAGAAAGAAGGGAATCATATGTACTGTAGTGTCTAGGCCACACAGGCTTGACAGAGAGGGCAGTTGCATAAACTCTATCCATTGGGTCATAGGGTCCTGAAAGAAGGTAGCTTTATACGTTATGTCCATCAGCCCATGTAGCACTGGCTGGGAGAGAAAGTACATTGATTCTGGCTGTGAAGAGGCATACCCTGGAATAGGAGGACAACCCTGTTGACCCTGCTCTCCAAACATTAGCTCTTACTGCCCTAAAACTAGTGGAAGCTCTTCAAACTCAGACATAGGGACATAACAAACTTTCACTATTCCCCTAAAGGGTGATGTTGTGTATGACCCCAGTGATACAACATACATTCAGTGGGTTTCATCCAAATTTATATTAGTGTAAAGGAAATCAGAACTACATCCAGAAAATTGAAATGCACTCCTCCTGGACTTACCTGGAGTTCTGAAAAGTGTAAGAGGAAGTAGAAAAAAACACCAAGTGTATCCATGAGGTAGACAATACAAAAAGCTTTTCCCTGCAAAATAGTATGTCCAATATATATGTAAGTAGTTTTAGGTAGCTAACCTACAAGAGAAATGATTTTTTGGTGGACCATTCAACAACAAATGCTGTGTATTTACTGCCTGGTTTCCTCAACGTATTAGAATATAGATTTGTTTTAGGGGAAATAACTTTTACCTATACCTTTAGGAGCTTGCCAAACCTAAGTTTGCCATAGGAAAACCATTCAAATCCATAGATTTTGTGTGCCAAGTGAATGTAAAAATATGGCATTAAAATAGAATGATTAAGCAGACTCTTGAATTGTTTGTAACTTCCACAGGTACTGTAAATCTACATGTTGAATGCCTGTTTCCAATGAAGGATAAGAAGAATCTTGGGATCCAAGTGCATCGCTGTGAAATGAAATCAAGCCAGATTCTTTGTCGCTATTGAAATTTTTCATTCTGACTCAATTGTGCTTGGTGGCAGGGAAGCCAGAATACAAAGCAGTTTGGACGTGTCAGAATGGCTCTTCTGACAGCTGTTTACAGGTACAAGATATGGTGGTGATATAAGTTACAGAAAACAATGATTATCCCCAAAATATAGCAACAAGAAGTCCTGTGGCACCTTATAGACTAACAGATATTTTGGAGCATAAGCATTTGCGGGTAAAGACCCACGCTTATGCTCCAAAATATCCTTTAGTCTATAAGGTACCACAGGACTTCTTGTTGTTTTTGAAGATACAGACTAACTCAGCTACCTCTCTGATATGTGTCAAAATATAGCAAGATGTTTAGGAGACACATGGTGGTGATTGTCACATGATAGCCAACAGCAACGCCAGTTGTATAACGTTTGATTTCTGTGCCCTGCATTTCTAAAGGAGGCTGCCTATTGCAAAATCCTCCATTTTGGAAAATTATTTCATTTAGGATAATTGCTCTTAAAGGTTCAGTCACACACACCTTTCTCCCTAAAAGGAATATATAATTGTTCATTCAAATTTTGTCTTCCTTAATTTTAAAATAAACAAGCTTAGTCAACTTAAACTGCATAGTTGTATGTCAGGTAAGGAACAAACTTGTCTTCTACATTATACAATGAAGGTTTTCATATGTCTGACAACTTTTACTCATTACTAAACAAAGTCTTGAAATTTCACATAGACTAGAAAATGTCTATACCCGTTTTGTGTAGTGACTGTGGACTGCATCCCAAACAAAATTATAAGAGGTTGATGAAACAAAGCTGTTCTGAATGCAACAAAGCTGTTCTTAGTAAGATGTGCATAATAGTACTAGCAGTGGATGTTAAAAGTCTCTTCCGCTCCTTCAACATCACTACTTTAAATCGCCATCTTTTAAAAAGAAAAGAAGGACAATCAAGGCGACTACAGAGCAGTCTCACCTGATTCCCCAGAAAAATCATGGCAGGAATCCTCAAGGACTCCATTTTGAAACATGTGGAAGAGGGGAAAGCGATCAGGAATAGTTAACATGGATTCGCCAAGGGCAAGTCTGACCAACCTGATTGCCTTCTATGATGAGGTAATTGGTTATGTGGATTTGGGGGGCCAGTGGATGTTTTATACATTAACTTTAGCAAAACTTTAGATATGGTCTCCCACGTAATTGTTGCCAGAAAGTTAAGGAAGGATGGATTGGATAAATGGACTATAAGGAGGTTAGAAAGTTGGTTAGATGTCAGGTTCATTGGGTAGTGATCAATAGCTTGATGTCTGGTTCGTGGTTCAGGCAAAATGTCCGAAGGATCAGTTCTAGGGACGATTTCTTCCACATCTGTATTAATAACCTCAGCCTCTTTTCAGATGACACTACTTTAGTAGCAGAGGTGGATACATTGGAGGGTAGAGTTAGGGTCCAGAGTGACCTAGACTTGAGGATTGGACCAAAAGAAATCTGCTGAGATTCAACAACAACAAATGCAGAGTCCTGCACTTGAGATGCATTTTTACAGGCTGGTGACCAACTGGTGAAGTAGCAGTTCAGCAGAAAATGACCTGCAGATTAGAGTGGCTGAGAAGCTGGGTATGAGTCAATAGTGTGCTCTCTCAGCGAAGAAGGCATATCAGGATGTGTTAGCAGAAGTGTTTCCAGCAGATCTAGAGAAGTGATTTTTCCCCATTATTTGGCATTGGTGAGGCCACATCTGGAGTATTATGTCCAATTCTGGGACTGCCCCCACCCCGACTACAGAAAAGACATGAACGTATTAGATAGGGTCCAGTGGAGGGCAATGAAAATGATTCGGGGGCTGGAGCACATGACCTGAAAGGAAAGGGTAAGGCATCTGGGCTTGTTTATTTTGCAGAAGAGAAGAATGAAAGGGGATTTGATAGCAACCTTTAACAGCCTGAAAGTCAGCTGGTTCCTGGTAGGATGGAGAGAGGCTGTTCTTTGTGGTGACAGATGGCAGAACAAGGTCTCAAGTTGCAGTGGGGAAGGTCTAGGTTGAATATTAGGAAAAACTATTTCATTAGGAAGATGGTGAAGCACTGGATGGGTTATCTCAGGAGGTGGTAGGATTTCCATCCCTAGAGGTTTTTAGGTACTTGCTTGACAAAATCCTGGCTGGGATGATTTACTTAGGGTTGATCCTACTTTGGGAATGGGGCTGGACTGGATGACCTCCTGAGGTCTCTTCCAGCCCTATGATTCTATGATTCTATGAACTGGAAACAATTTATTGCCACTAATCTTGGAAGTGGGTTTGACATATCATATATAAAAGAGGCGATAAAAATAGCTCTTCCTAGCTGAGTTTCTACAAATGAGAATGCACTAGATTAGACAAAGATACCATCTCTTTAAATTTGTTTGCCCTCTGTCAATGGCCCAAAGTATTTGTGGCAAAATAGAAATTAGATAGAAGACTACAAACAGCATAGTGACAAATATCATAAAGTTGGAGTGTCCTTCCTGAAACTGGGATGTCAGTTATCATCTCTGCATTGGATCCTAAATTCTGTTCCACACATAAAAAAAAGACCCTAGAGCTGCCTATGTAAGTTCTAAATTACAGATTTTAGTCTCTGAAGACTCCACTAAAGAATGAAATGTCTTTTGGAACTGGTCAGGCTTTTTCACTTTAAAATGCTTTTCAGTGAAAATGGCATTTTTACCTTAGATGAAGATTTCCATTGAAATTATTCAAGGTGGTCCACTTACAGATCTCCTTCGTCTGCCTCCATTGTCTCCACCTGCTCTCTTGTTTTGTGGCAAAATGGTGGGTCATGAGGGAGGGAGAAACCACTAAAAGAGAGATTGGCAAAACCCAGATTATTATTTTAAACAACCTGTTGATCTCATGAATGTCCACAAGAAATAAGATCTGGGCAGCGTCCAAATACTGCCCGACTGAGGCTATTGCATTATGCAAATCAGGTATTTATATTGACAAACTGCTTGCAAAGCCCTGACATCACCAAGTACATGTGCAAATACATCATTTGGAAGGTTACTTTAGGTGTCTAAATTAGGTATGAACAAGGGTATGTGCACAACTAGGTTCAGCTAAGCTTGAAATATGTTCCATACATCCAATTGAAAGTCACTGGCAATGTTGCCTCATCAAATACCTCTAAAGCAGTGCATGAGGGCTTGTTGAAAATTATTCTTTATCACGATAAGTTTAAGTAGCTAGCTTTGAAGAGTCCATCAGGTCACCAAAGGCAGTGATTGTCAAATATAAGTCGCAATGATAATACTACTGACTCCACACATAAACTGAAGGCATATACGGTAATATGTGAATTTTGGGAAATGCCACAAAAAGATAAATGATCTGAAGGACCCACACCAGGAGTTGACTCAACATATCAATATTCTAGGGATTTACAGAGCTGTACAAATTAAAGTTTTTTACAAATAAAAATAATGAAAAAAACATCCTAGGGTTTGAAAGTTTACCTTCCATTTGGGCTAAAGGAAAATGTATATTGATGGGGGAGTGGGCCAAACACCCATGAACCTCAAAGTTGGCAGGCATATACACAAAGGTCTGATGAAACAATAGGGAAACTGTTTGAAACTTTCCCCTAAAAACAGTCTTTGACTATAAAGTGCTATCTGGATGAAACCCAGTTTTCTAAAAATGTAGATTTTCACATATCACATAAAAGAAATTGTCTGGTTTTGACTCTAGTGGAATGCAAAGTTTCATGTTTCCATTTCATAGTGACTTTGTGGTTTGACATTTGCCTTTTTAATCTAACTAAAATGGTCAAAATAGAAATGTTTCATTTGTCCCAATTTTAAAAAAAATCATAAAAATTTAGACTTTTGGCTTTTATTTCCATATGAGGGACACTGTTTTTCATACTCTAGAGCCATTTCTACACATGCCACTTTTTCTGAAAGTGGCATGCTAAGAAATGTCCCAAAAATGCTAATGAGGTACAGATGTAAATTTCCAGTGCCTCATGAGCATACAGTCACATGATTCAAAGTCTGGAAGAAGCTCCTATGGAATCCAAAACAGCGTGTAGAGGCGTTTCCCCTGGGTGATCTCTGGGAAGGAAATCCTCCTTCTGGAAGCCCCTTCTTCCTGAAAAAAAAGTGGCATGTGTAGAAACAGCCTGTGAGACAGAAAATCCAGCTCTTCTGAATAGTGCCAACGACTATCTGCTTATTTAGTCCCTCTGGAGGTGCCCTGGTTCCTGACAAGAAGGGGCACTGCTAACCATGGCTGTTATTCTGTCTGCTGGGAATTGTAAAATAATTCCATCACAGATAAGGCTCCCAACAGATATGTGGATTATGTGTGTTACATAACTGTCAAATCATTCTAGAATCATGAGTAGCATTCAGAAGAAACCATCAGCAATGTCAAACCAGAGGGACTGTTCTTCGCTGACCTGATGGGATTGTATTTTCTTCAGAGCTAATGTTATGTGGGCTAAAATCTTTACAAGATGTGGACTTCATCCTATAGAAGCTCCATAGTAAGAAACCAGAAAAGAACATTAACAGCTAAAGGCAATTAGATACTTATGTGTTCTCCCCCATTACCTTGTTCCCAGTAGTACCTGAGCACCTCATAAGCTGCATCTACACGAGCCCATTCTTTGGAAAGAGTGGGCCCCACTTTGCAGTAGCGTGCGGTGTGTCCACACACACTGCATGTTCTTTTGAAGATGAAATCAAAGTTAGGCGCTGCAGGAATTGAAACCACTCTTCCAAACAGAAAATAGGAAGAGGCCACTCTTTCGACATTGTTTTTTGAAAAAGGGTGTGAGGAGATGCTCTGCGTCCCACTTTTTCAAAAAAGTGGGGTCTTCCAAGGTGGCAATCAGCTGTTAGGTGGAGACATGCTGCCCCTATGGTCTGTGTGTGCAGTGGCTCTTAAAGCCATGGGGCCCAGGAAACCCTGTTGCAGGAAGCTGAGAGTGTGCAGGCAGCAGCCATCATAAATGATGCCCCTGCGTGCCTCAGCAGCCCCCACAGAGTGACGGTCATGAGCCAGGCACATGAGGAGCCCCAGAGCTCCCCCTTCTGAGCCCACCCAGGGCTCCCAAAGATCTAGCCGGGGGAGAAAAAGCATGCCACCTCCTGGAATGAGCATGAACTACAGGACCTGATGGGGCTTTGGCAAGAGGAGGAGATGCTCCGGGTCGTAGAGAGCAAGCATCAGAATGTGGCCACCTTCACCTGGCTAGCTGAGGGGCTCACTAATCAGGGTCACCCCGTCCATACTCCTGACCAAGTCAGGAATAAGGTGAAGGACCTGTGGTAGGGTTACTCCCAGGTTCGGGACTTGGCCAGCTGGTTGGAGGCCATCTCCACTTCCTGCCCCTATTACAGGGAGCTCAGAAGCATCCTGGGCCCTCATAGAATCATAGAAGAGTAGGACTGGAAGGGACCTCGAGAGGCCATCAAGTCCACCCCCCTGCCCTCATGGCAGGACCAAGCTTTTTCTAGACCATCCATGAAAGCCATCTATCTAACCTCTTCTTAAATATCTCCAGTGATAGAGATTCTACCACCTCCCTTGGCAATTCGTTCCAGTGTTTGATCACCCTGACAGTTAGGAACTTTTTCCTAACGTCCAACCTGAACCTCCCTTGCTGCAATTTAAGTCCATTGCCTCTTGTTCTATCCTCAGAGGCAAGGAAGAACAAGTTCCCTCCCTGTGCCTTATGACACCCTTTTAGATACCTGAAAACTGCTATCATGTCCCCCCTCAATCTTCTCTTTTCCAAACTAAACAAGCCCAATTCTTTCAGCCTTTCTTCATAAGTCACGTTCTCTAGACCTTTGATCATTCTCATTGCTCTCCTCTGGACCCTCTCCAATTTCGCCACATGCTTCCTGAACTGAGGTGCCCAGAACTGGACACAATACAATACAGGACACCTCCTTCCCACTGGCCCTCCTGGACACTGTGGCCGAGGACCCCCAACTGGGAGAGGAGCAGGAGCTGGGACGAGTGACCAGCACTACACCACCAGTGCTGGATATGGAGCCAGCCTTGGCTGGGGACTGGTCCCATAAGGAGGGAGAAAGGGTCATAGACCTCCCCTCCCGCACCTCTAGCCTGGAGTAGGCCAGACGGCCATCCCCCAACCTCAGTGGTGGACCCTCAGGTACATACCCAACAGGGCACATACCCCAGATCATGGATTGGGGCACCATACACTACCAGGGGCCCTCCACACCCCTGGCAGACCCCAGCCTGCCAGGCCCAGCTGTACCATGGCCCTGGGGTGGCGGCTTGGCTGCCAGTGCCTGTCAGCACCCGCTCCCATGAACAGTACCACTCCCTACACCCCCGGAGGGGGAGGGGAGCAGACCACACAAAGGGGCAGATATGTCTGGTGAGATGAGTCCAGAGGGAGTAAGAGATTTGCCTAAGGTTGCAAAGGAGATATATGGGGAAGCAGGGAAGGGAACAGTCCCTGTCCAGGGCACAAATTGCTAGAACTTCCTTCCTTCTTACTGCAATGACTGTTGAAACAGCATTTTCCCACCCCTGAAAAAAAAAAAAACAGAAAAAGAAACAAAAACCCATCATTACTGCCTTGCTAAAAGCTGCCTTTGTGCTCAGAAATGATATTTTCTTTTTAACCTAATTCAGAAATTCTCAGAGAAAGGGGACCAAGTTTTATTTTGCAATTCACAGCTATTCTTATAAAGGAAGTCCAGATAATTCTTTCTCACAGATCTTATGGTCAGCATTCAACAGCACGTATAACACTAGCAGAGCTTTCCCATACTGCCCTGTCAATATGGCGCAACTTTGACCTGCCACCTCTATAGAAGAGAGGCTGCTTTGTCCTCTATCCCCATTCAATGTGTCATCCATCTGAGCAGGGAGGTCAAGAAATCATCAAATGATGCCAACTATTATGTGACTTTTGCAAAGGATACCTGTCTGCTGACAAGCAGACCTTACCCATTACATGACAAAAGTCCTTTCATGGGCCCATAGCTAAATCTACACAGAACTTTATAAAACAGCCACAGAGTCCTAGAATATTTTCTTTACTTGTAATGGAGAAAAATGTGAACTTGTTTAACATTTGATATTTACTATAGTTTGCTTTGAGTGTTTCTCTCATTTTACCCCAGGAAGCACCCTTTGTTCACTTCATGACTTGTTTTTATTTCTTCTGTCACAGAAAGGCAAATAGGTAAAGTTTGGATAACTGACTTCTCTTTGTCAAGCACTTCTGCCTTCCCATATCATTAGTCTACTGATTGGTCTATTTTTCGGTGCAAGACACTCCTCTGATTAATTATTTTTGTCAACTATGGGATAAATATTTCCATAAAAATCAAAATATATGTCATAATTATGAAACAAAATTTCTAACCTCAGTTGGGGATTGTTTGTTATGAGTGTAAAAGATAGCTACGTGAAAAGATAGGTTTCCATGTTTGTAAAATTCCAGCCACAGATTTTCTGAAATGATTATAGGTATTTTTTTTAATATTTTAGTAAAATATCCAAATGCTACAGGAAATCTATCCTGACAGTAATCAAAGTGCTGTTGTATGTTAAGACAATGTTAAATAATGCAAAAAGTTAAAGAAAGATGGTATATGGGCAATGGTAATTGTAGTGTTATTCACTACACAGAACCTCAATTCTTGTATGTATTTTAGTATAATGTCTTCACTGTGTAAACACTTTGCACATAAGCAGATGTCGAAATATGTGCAAGTTTATTCCCCCATCCCCTTTGTGGAGGAAGTCTGCCATGTTTGTATTGTTAGCACATTGCAGACATTAAACAATGGAGAGACACTCCTAACACATCATATCTTTTACACATAGGAGGGGAAAAGTTAAAAATAGGGAGTTCCATCATATTAATCTGACAAGCTTAATAGACCTACAATGATTCAAACTAGCTGTAGGCATGTCCCTTTCTTATTTAGAACAGAATATGGAGGCACTAATTTACCAGTGTTGAATTTGTGTAGGTGAAAGCAACACCAGGAAAAGCCAGGCACTACGGAATCAGTGGAGGCAGAAATTAGTTGAAAAAATGTCAGCAAAAGAACCTAAATATACCAGATGATGACCTCCTGAGTTCTCTTCCAACCCTATGATTCTAAGAAGCCTATGATTTGGACAGATGTTCTCTTGCACCAAGATTCACAGCAATATTCAGGTTACTGCCAGCCCTGAGGTACAAGTCATACAGGTCAACTGCACCTTATATCTCATAAAAAAGACAATTCTTGTAATTCTAAAATAAACTAGCTATAGATTTATCAATAGGCAAGGGAAATGAATTATTTACAAGGTTAAAGCAGCTAAACATACTCAGAAATAAGTAACAATCTCAAGTTTCCAAATTAATAAAAGCTTATAAATTAGGCAAGGGCCGTGTGTCCTTTATGGCTAACTCAGGCTACACTCTGGAGTTCTTTCACTTATGGTTAGGAAGCCTTGCCCCATTTTCCAGACTACAAGCAGCATATAGATCCAGTTATTTCTTCTAAAGGGAATTTATTCCTTCCCCCCATTTTCTCTGAGCTGCAAACTTATCTTCTGATAGGAACTCATTTGGATGATTCATCTTCAAGGCAGGGCAGGGAAACCAGGGTAACAAAGTCTTTTGTCCTGTTTAATGTTCTACAATAATTCATCTGTTTGAGGCAATGTGTGTCTAAGACACTATGATATTATTTGTTGCTATTGTTGTGCAAACAATCTTTCATGTTTTTTCCTTGCACCTTTGCTAAGAATTTTTTTAGTTCGTCTCTCACCTGCCACTGTAGTGACATGGTCAAGTGCAATGCAATAATGAGCTGAAACGTAGGTAAAAAGCAAAAATCATACTTGTAAATGCAGTATCCGCATGCTTGAAATATAAATATTTCTGTAGCTTAGGTATGCATATGTATCAAAGTTATGGGAGAGCATTTACTGAACAACTTTAATAAAATACACATGCCATGAACCTAAGTTTACTTTGGCTATTCGGGGAATTGCCTGCACAGTACACATTTAAACAGATGCATCCTGACTACAGAATACTTTCAAAGACAATATAAATAAGCTGACTTTCATGTCACGCATCTTAATATACATCCAAAAACATCTGGCAAGTGACACTAAAAATGTGGTAAATACAGACTTTCTTTTCTGATATGACGATTTACAACAGATGTAGACTTCCCATGGTAATTTCAGGAGATATTCCTGTAAGCTCATTTAAACCTACAGCATAATGAGGGCAGGTATCTAAATATCTTTTAACTAACCTGTTCTCTCTCTCTCTCTTAAAAAAAAGATATCTCTCATTATCAAATTTTCAATTCCCCATTTTAGAGAATGATCCAAATTACCCCTCTCCTAGCTACACAAATTTTGCCTTTGGGGTTTTCTATTCTAATCCACAGGCCTTTGCCATGTTTTTATTTTTCCACTAAAGAAAATAAGAGCAATACATACGATGAAAATTTCAGTGCAGGCACTTGTTTTATTCCTTGCATGATTCATGCATTTGTAAAACTGAAAGGTATTTTCTCGGAAGGTTCATGCCATCTCTATTCATCGTTCCTTTTGCTAAGTCTGCCTGCTAGCATATTTATGTCTACCATTGCCTAGACCTAGTTCTTTCTTTAAGCAGCCCATGCATTTGTTTTTGACAGGGGTTGGCTTTAAGACAAAGCCATCCATTCAAATCAATAACCATCACACAATAGTGGATTACTCCAATGTCTTCCCCTTTATAACAAAAATCCAGTGGGAATGCTGTATAATTTTATTAACTTGCTTTTTAAATAAAAACTTATCTGTGATCCCACTCTGTCTTTTGCCACCCTGTGGCTGCTTAGAATCTTTGCAACTAATTATTTGTAGTGCCCCAACTGCATTTTTTAAAAGACACACAAGGGCTCAAGCGTATTCCATTCTTTTACCTATTCGCCTGGGTTAGAGAGTTAACGGTTTACATCTGGTGTAATATATTGACTGAAATATAATCTTAGAAGTTTCTTCTAGGTAAAGATAAATATATTTTTATGACTACTACGTGTTCTGGTGAATAGCTGAGATGTGGCCATCTTAGAAGCGCTCTTACATTTATCTTTCTTTTGAGACCACAACTAAGATCATCTATATAGACAGGGGAGGTGACTCAGAAGTTAGCATCAACCCATTCACTGGAAATGTAATCATAGATCCATTTTTTTTAAGAAAAGCACTCAAGACCTCATTCTTATAATTAAATTCAGGAGTCACAGTAAGATGTATGGATTGTTCCAAAATGATTTATTCTCAGATCTCATTTAAAAAACTCTAGTCGATCCGATTGGTTTAATTGCTCACTGGTTGAAACAACTGCTTCAGGCTATGTAGTTGTGAGTCCTGCTCTCCCCCCTCTTCAACTAACAGACGGGAGGTGACTTTATAATTTATATTTCATTGATTTCGTTCCCTAGAAGTAAAGGGAAACCAAATACCAGGGACAAAACCGAAAAAGTAGAGAAAGGAGGGAAGGAAATGGAAGAGAAGAAGGGGGCAGGGAGAGGGAAAGAGAGCGACATCTTGGTTTCCACCCATTAGGAATTAAAGGCTTTTTTAAAAGTTAAACCAAATATATTCAGACTTGTCTGAGGTCTGCTTTTCACAGAACTCATTTGTCCATTGCCATGCACCTTTTGCAGTGCACATCTTCCAGCAAGGCAACCCCTACTTTACAATGTGCACCACATCTCAGTTTCATCTATTTTCTAAATGAAACTGGGACTTTACTCGCTCAGGCCATCTCTACACTTAATGGAGATCAATGCTGCTATGAGCAATGCAGCGAGGTCAGTTTAGCAAAGACCCACTAAATCAACTGCAGAGCACTCTCCTGTTGGGGCTGGCCCTCCACTAGAATGAGAGGAATGAGGATAGTTTATGGGAGACTATCTTCCATTGATGCAGCGTGACAGACGTTGCTGTAAGTTGACCTAAGAGTACATCTACACTTAAAATTGCTGGAGGTTGATCTTCCTGGGTTCAATTTAGCTCACTTAGTGGGGATGCACTAAATCAAACTGTCTTGGTGCCACCCTTGACCCTGATATTCCTGGCAATCATGAGAAGTAAGGAAAGTCAATGGGGAGAGTTTCTCCCATCAACCTCCCACTGTATGGACATTGGCAAAAAATCAATTTTAGATAAGTCAGCTCCAGCTAGGCAATTCCCATAGCTGGCTTTGCATATCAAAATCAATTTTTTCTCCTAGTGTAGACGAGGCCTAAGCTACATCAACTCCAGCCATGTTATTCATGTAGCTGGAGTATTGTAGCTTCAGTTGACTTACCCCTGTGCTGTAGACAAGGCCTCAGAATGAAAGTCAGACTAATGTCTCCTTTTGTCTACTCTCATTTGATCATCTTTTCTTGGAACCCCCCATCATTGCAGTTCCACATCTTTTTGAATATTTTATACCTATTTACTTAGAAAGTTTTTATCAGATTTACAGATTAGCTCCATGTAAGCATCAGAAATAAAGCCTTAATTATTAAATCACGGAGCTTCTCTTTTTGTTTAGAGAAACATTAAACAAAAAGATGATAATGACATCTATTTATTAGTATCATAGAGGTAGCTGTGTTAGTCTGTATCTTCAAAAATAGCAAGAAGTCCTGTGACACCTTATAGACTAGCCCATATTTTGGAGCATAAGCTTTTATTTTTTCATGAAAGCTTATGCTCCAAAATATGTCAGTCAAAAAGTTGGCACAGGATTTCTTGATCTATTTATTAGAGTATTTCCAAAATGCAGATTGAGCTTTTTTATACCGCTCAGGACATATTTCTTTTTCTCCTCATGATTTTATTCAACTGAGTGAAACTACAGACTTTATTCATGTTTATCAAAGTAGGTGCATCTCCCAAATATTACTATTCAGAACATTGGCCACATGTTCCCTTTTTTCCCCGATGAACGTGCATAGATATCAGATTACCATTTATTCAGTAGTGAAGTATCTATTTGCCCTTTATTTTTCTGGGTATGGAATCACTGAGTTAGTTTTTCCATAACAACCTCCTCTAATTCGGGGGTATTTGTTTTTTCCTAGTGAGCGGTTATTAGTATCTCAACAGTCACTAGCAGCTGAGAACAGAAGGATGCCTTTCTTTGATTGTGAGCATTTCTGCTAGGAAGCTTTAGGAGGATTATTGGGAAATCATTCGATAATATGAGGTTCCAAAGCACATGAATACTCTCGAATGAAAGGCTAGATCTACCATGGGTATATATAGAATCTTCTATTTCATCACCATTTGCCCACCATTCCCCTCCCCCCACTAAATCTCTGGATTTAAACAAATTGGTGTGAGGTACCACTGAAATAGTATTTCTCAGATATTTTCTTTGATTATACCACAAACTCTGGTTTCTTGTCTTCTTTTCCAGAGACAAGTCGGTTTCTTTGGAGAAGGTTTCTTTAATGATTTAATTTGGATAGAGTATATGGCTGTACCATTAATAGTTAACAAACAAATCACCAGACAGTTTTTATTAGGGTCATGTAGTCCACACATTCCCAAACATTGTGACTTTAACTTCACTGGAGTTGTGCATTCAACTTACATACCAATAGCCAAATTACCTGCTGGCATAAATGGGAGATATGGAGGAATAAAATGGTAGATGGAAAACATCTGATATTGGCCAGTAACTTCTTGATAAGATGAGGGGATCAGATGGCTTTGAAATGTATCCAATATTAGCTCTGCAGCAAACAACTATAATGAACTTTGAACCCTCTCCTGTGAATTTTTTTTCCCATGGGGCCATTAAATGAATTCGGAAGACATGTAATCAGAGTAGCTCCCCTGTGCATGTTGGCCAAAAGTAAATGAAAACCAAAAACTATTCCAAACATCTGTAAGATGAGAATATTCAGAAGTCTTTTGATAGCATTTTAACCTGCCACCTGTTTGTTTGATCTAATAGTGGGCTGATTCAGAAGACACAAGTGAAAGCTAAAGGAGCACTAAGAGCACTTTACAGATCTCAAAGAACACAAGAATGAAGATCTTGATTTGTCAGGTGCTGTCAATTTTAATTCTAGAGCTGACGAGACTGACACAAAAACATCAGGCTGTGCTGAATTTGGCATCAAAAAGGATAAATGTGGAGATAAGCCTGAAATTCAATGAGAAACTGGCTACCACAACTGGATATGTCTTGATAGAAATTAACTTATTTATTTGCCTCTGAAGAAGGGGAGACAGAAAGTTAACAGGATTGAAAAGAACGTGTGAAAGGACAGATAAATAAGACTGGTGACAAAATGGAAGTTCTTTAATGTAAGCTTGGGGAACATGCTGCAAAATGGCTCAAATATCTCCACACTGGTACTTTTTGAACACAAACAAAATTACATTAGGCCTAATTCTTCTCTACCTTAAGCAACGTCCACACTTGCATACATACTCGGGCACTGTACAGAGTGGCATGAGGGGGTAGGCATCTGCATGTCCCCAGCTGCCGGCTCACAGAAGGGAACAAAACCCTGGGTGGCTGAAGTGGGTCCCCAGGCTGCAGTCCTAGTATGTGCAGCTCTGTGCAAGGCAATGTGTCCCAGCTAGACCCAGCAGGCAGCCCCTGGGTACAGGCAGCAGCCCACTGCCAGCCCCACAGGAGACTGCATGAGCACGAGGTCCTGGGGAGTGGGGCCTTTCTGCCTCTGCCATGGCTGCCAGTGGGCCAGCCACACAGGCAACAGCCCAACCCCAGACGCACTACCAAGGAGTGCAGCTCTCGGTTTGTGGGCATGCCTGCAGATGACAGACAGCACCTCCCCCTGTGGATAGCACCATGGGTCACGCTTGTGGGAAGTTCCCGGGGAGGGCCAGGCTGCTTGCAGCATAACTGCAACCCATGCAGGGACCCCTCTGTGGCTGGACACTCCCCACTTGGACTGCTAGCCTGTTGAGTGGGGGTTTGAGGGGCCTCAGCAGTCAGCCCAGTCCCCAGGACATTGTGGGGTCCCTGTGCAGCAGGGCTGGCCATGCAGAGCACACATGCCTGTGCTCCTGGGACATCCCCATCCCTCAGCCCAGGGGTGGGGCTGCTGCCCACAGGGTGTGGGAGGCAGGGCCGAGGGGGTTGTGTTGCAGGAATGACTCACTGTAACTCCTCCCTCTCTTCCTTACAGCTGCACCATCAAAAGGTCCACCCACCCCACCTTGCCTCCAAAGCCAGCCAGCCCATCTTGGGTCCAGAGCCAGACAGCCCAGGAGAGGCTCCCGAGAGGGCCAGCCCACCCCCAGCATGGGGTTGGGCCCGCTGATGAAGTGTATCAGTGGCCTGATGAGGTTGCCTACACAGCCACCCTCAGCAGGCGGACAGACCTCCAGGAGAGGTGGCTGCGGGAGGATCTGGAGTGGCAGGTGCAGGTGTGGGAGTGGCAGATGTGGGCCTGGTACCAACTGATGTCCTGCCAGGATGCTGTCACCGGAGCCTGGTGAGACCGGTTGGTCCAGCAACCTGTGGCTGCTGGCCCTGCTCCCACTGACACCTCAACTCCCTGCACTGCTGTCACCTCTTCTGTACCTGCTTTCTCATCCCTCCCAGCTCCACTGCCCTGCCCTGCCTTCACCAGATACCCTGATGACTATCTTGGACCTGGCACTGTGGCTGATGGCCAGACCAAGGACCTTGTCCCCCAGGTGACCACCCCCATGCTAACCTTCCCTGCCTCCTAGTCTCTTCCTGCTCTCCCTGCTGAGCCTGACCCCACCAAACTCCCTCCACCTCCCTACCTCCCATGGTCCTAGCCCCATCCCAGCCCTGATGGGGACCCCAAAACCACAGCAGGAGGGGATCCTGTAGTCAACACTGCTCAGAGTCCCACTCCCCCATCGGGTTGCAGCCTCCAACCCCTTCCCGAGACTGAAGCCTTCCCCATCCCAAGCCCCACAATGTATATAGTTACTTATTTTTCTACCATGTGAATAGTTGTTTGTACAGATTAGTTTGAACACATTTTTCTATTGTACAGTAAAGGGTTTATTTGTTCACAACCCTGTGTCCCTCATTATTGCAGAGGGGTCATGGAGGGCGGGATGGGTGATGGGAGGGATTGCGGTGGGGACGGGGCAGGTCCCCGCTGAGGGGTGTCCTGGGGAGTGTCACTGGGGGCTGCGGGAGAAGCTGTTCCTTAGTGCCTCCCAGATCTGCACCCTATCCTGGCATGCTTGGTGGATGGGAGCTGTGCCTGGCTGTTCACAGCCATGGACAGTGTCCACTCCCCACCCGGGTAGGAAGGCCTCCTCCTTCCACTCCACAATGTTGTGGAAAGCAAAACAGGCAACCACAACATGGGGGACACTGTGCTTCCCCATGTCCAGATGGTGCAGGAGGAGGCTGAAGGCACACATAACCTGGTTCTATGCCTGGCTGAGGCAGCTGTTGAACAGGTCCTGGGTGGGGTCCAGGTACCCAGTGTAGGGCCTCATAGGCCACGGCATGAGGGGGTAGACATCTGCATGTCCCCAACTACCAGCTCCGGGGCTGGGGGGTTGGGGAGCGTAAGTGTCCGCCTCCATCCTCCAGCAAAGTCTGGAGCTGTGGAACACCCGTGCATTGTGTGCCCAGCCCAACCACCTAACATACATGCCGAGGAACTGTCCCCAGTGGTTGGCCAGAGCCTGCAACACAATGGAGAAGTATTACTTTCAGCTGATAAACCAGGCCACCCTATGGTCCAGAGCATAGATAGGGATGTGGATCCTGTTGATGGCCCCTAGCTGCTGGGGAACCCCAGGGCTGCAAAACCAGCCACAGCCACATCCAGGTCTGCAAGACAGATGACCCTCCAGAGCAGGATGGTGTTGATGGCTGTCATGACCTGCAAGAAGAGGGGACTGAACACACATGAGGAACAGGGGGCCCTGGCCCCCTTTCACCCATGCAGCCCTCCATGTGTCCCCCATGAGCCCACCCCCTGGCAGCAGGTCTCTTTGAGGGTGGGATGGCATGGTCCCCTGATGATGGGGATCCTCCACAAACACCCTGCTCCCCAAGGATCCACCTTGGCAGGACCCCCTTCTCCCCACTGCAGGGTCTGTGGCCAAAGTATGCCTGACCTCCACGAGGACAGCCCCCACGCTGGATTTGCCCACACCAGCCTGGTTCCTGATGGAGTGGTAGCTGTTGGTGGTGGTGAGATTACAGAGGGCATGGGCCACTCACTTCTCCAGCAGAATGATGGGCCACATCCAGGTGTCCTCCCTCCAGAAGGTGGGGGTAAGTCAGGTGCAGAGCTCAAGGAAGGTGTCTTTTCTCATTCTGAAATTTTAGCCTCACTGTTGGTCACCACACTGCCCCATGACAAGGTGGTCCCATCAGTTGGCACTGGGGGTGTACTTCCAGACCTACCTGACTACCCAGGGAGTGAGTGTGGGTTAGGTCCTGAAGTGCCAATGGCATGCTCCTGAATGGTGGTGTGGGATGTGTCCAACCAGAGGAGATCGAGGACGGCTGTAATCAGGATGGCCAGGAGCTCCAGCAGGTCTAACAGGTTCCAGGTAAGCCTGGGGTGTGGATGGCACTGGTGCTTCTCTCAGCAAGTGTGTGAGCCCTGCTGTAGTAGCTGCTGTCCCTCAAGGAGGTAGACAAGGCTCAGCATGGGTAAGGAACATGGTTCAGGTTGGGGGGTGGGGTGGGGCTTTAAGATCATGCCTGTCCAGGGGTCCCGAAGGGAATTGCTGGCCATGCAACTCCATCTGTGGGGTTTCAGGGCCTGCTCTGTTGAGAAGGTGGATGGGTAGTCTGGCCTCTCTCTGTCTATAGAGCAATCCACTTTAGTGTGTGGCCGCAATCTGTCAACAGAAGTTTTGTCAGAACATATCTTCTGATAGTAACTTCTGCAACAGATCGCTGTATTGTAGATCTAGCCAGTATGTGCTCACTCATATGCCCCATACCTACATTAAGAACCCATATATGCTGCGGTGGATATGGGTATATGCTTTACACCTGGGACTAACTGGAAGCTAGGAAGGTGGACCAAGCACATTTACACTGCTGTTGAGCCTTAAGAACTACCCTGGGGTTTCTGCTGCAACAGAAATGTGCTGACATATGCTTACAGGACTGGGATGCAATCTGAAGAGAAAAAAATAAATGACTCATGCATCTGATGAAGCAGGTCTTTGCCCACGAAAGCTTGTGCTCCAAAATATCTCGTAGTCTATAAGGTGCCACAAGACTCTTGTTCTTTTTTCATTGAGAAACAAGCTATTATACTTGTACTCACATCAAACCGAGGAATGGGCTTCTCTTTCACTTGTCTTATTTACATCTGATTGGCTGGTGAACACTAGCATCACTGGGATAGGTGGGGACATATCTCAGGAGGTAGTACTGATGCTTTAAACACCGAGGGCCCAGTTCAAATATACTTGAGTGTGGCAGTTATAACACCTGGACCTGGAACAATTTAAGGCTGCACACATTGAGGGTATAGCAGGGGAGGATATTAGTAAATCACTGTTCAACCAGACCTGAAACCTTCACTGGTGAAGTTGCATCCTAACTCCTGGCATGCTCTCTTCTTCCCCTAACACCAAGGATTAGGGAGCAGAAGGCATTCTGCTACTGCTGGTAGTGTTACGGTTGTGTTGAGGTGAGTGGGGAAATCTCTACCAAACTTTTTAGGACCTGTAAGGATCCTTTGTATTGGTACATGGGTAGCCTAAAGGGGCCAGAGACTTATGCAGAAAACAGACACTAAAAAGAAAATTAGGTACGTAACTGATATAAGGCGGCTTTAATAAACTAGGCAAGTTGACTTTACTTGTCATAATTTTTCATGCTTTTTTTCTTGCATGTAACTTTTTGTGTCATCTCATGAAGAATCTTAGACCAAAGTTTAATGAAACTAATCTTACTGTGTTAGAGAGAAAGCCTGGTGATGGAGTTACTCAACATTTCCATGAATTAAAAGTTAAATGTCTCAAGAAAATGAACCTGAGGCTGAGTCACTAAAATCACAGAGTCCCGTCTTATGTGTGCAAGAACTGTACAACCAGTGATCGCAGCTTGTACTCAGCAATTCTGAAAAATCAGGAAGATTCCGTTAACATCGACAAAGGATCTTATTTTAGCCTATTTTTGAATAATGTTAGCTGGAGTTTCTTTGCCTTGTTCCTCTCTCCTACCTCCCCACCAGTCTTTGCTCTGTCAAAAGTACCTGCATGACCTTGTGTCACTTACCCACTGACTTCAGTTACCATTGCTGTAAAATTGAGATATTATATAAAATCTCTCACAGCGGTATCCCGAGGTGCTCATTAGTATCCAAAAAAACTTCTGGAAGGTAAACGCTAGAAGTGCAATGTTTTTTTCCTCATTATATGTCAAATGTCAAGTTATATTTGTACTATAATTTATATGCTGTAGTTACCAGAAAAAGAGTTCTCACATTGCCTATTATATGTGTACATCTACAGATAAGTAATCTGATTTAATTGTGACTTTGCCCATTAAATGCCTAGAGAATGCAATTTGTACTATGTGATGAATAGAGTTAAATCACTTGCATTACAGTGTTTAGAGATGCAAAACTTGGGGCTATAACACATTTTCTAATTGTAGATCTGAAAGCCATGATCTGCTTGTAATACAGGGTAATTAGCAGCAGTAGATGTTTTATGTCTAAATATAGGGTTTTATGTTTTGTGAGAGCTAGGTAAAACACTCTGAAAAGTATGGTTTTGCATAGTATATTGTCTTATTATACTGTGTTCTGGTAGAATAACCTACATTAGTGTAATAGACAAGGCAAATTATGAATATGTAACCTGCATTTTACTCACCATTTTATATATTGCTATGCACACACACACACATCTATGTTAGAAGAACACTAGAAACTTACCAAAGTCAAGCACTCAGAAGTTAGGATGTACCAGAATTAAGGTTGCCTATGCAACCCTAATTTGTCCCCTAATACATATTCATTTTTTCTAACGCTGGAAGGATTAGATTTTTATTCGTAAATGCAAAGAAAATGTTGAGCTCATTGTACACAGTGATGCAGAAAATATTTCTATCAATAATTATAATTTAAAGATAGGCAAAATAAAAAAAAGTTTCTTGAGAATTTATTAGCATTTGGCCTGTCTATTTCTGTAGCTGACATTTCAGGCTGAACATTTGTGTCTTAATGCATATAAAGCTTTAACGTTTTGAATCTTAATCTCTACTGAAATTAATTATGGTCTGACTTTTCCCGTTTTTTCAACTGGGAATATTTCAAACAATGAAAATAGAAAAAATATTTTAAAATAAACAGAGATATCATCCATCAACATTATAGAAAATACAGAATATACGGGATCAGATTAAATTATCCCAAGAGGTCTGAAGGAAGTCAAATATGAAACTACAGAACTACTAACTAGAGTACATTAACTATCAGCTAACTCAGACTCTGTGTCAGATTGCTTGTGGATAGCCATTGCAATGCTAATATTCAAAATAAAAAGGCTCCAGAAGTGAAGCTGGTACTGAAGTCAGGCCAACAAACTTAATTTCAGCACGAGACAAATTGACAAAAACTGTAGTAAAGAATAGATATTATCAGACAAACGCATGAATACGATATGGTGAGTAAGAGTCAACATGGGCTTTTGAAGAAGCCAGCAAATGTGTGGACATGGGTGATCTAGAGGATATAAGTGTACATGGACTTTCAGATATTTTGGCACACAAGCTTTCATGGGCAATGACCCACTCTGTCAGATGCATAAGTGGGAGTTCCAGCCCCTTATCCCTGATTTTTTCCAGGTGCTGCAGGAGTAGCAGTGGCCAGAAGCCTGGGCCTTTTAAATTGCCACTGGAGCACCATGTGGCACTCTCCAAGCACCCCTGTGATGGAGGTGTGGAGTTAGATGCTCAGGTGTCAGAGAGGACTGGCTGCTCCAGCTGCATCTCTTCCACCTGAGATCCCTTCCACTTCTAGGACCACAGAGCTGCACACGCAGCTTTGCCCAGGGGCCTGGCAGGTCAGCTTCCCCACCCAATTGTGTGTTAATTGAAATCTCATTCAGTATAATCTCATCAATTAAATATGTTTCCTGTTACTTCCTCACACCATTTTGACGATTTCCAACAGATTTCACAAGTCATTGAGAACAAATGAACAATTGTACAACATACAGTAGGTTAGTTCTAATAACTCACACATGAGACCAGGCCCGCCAACTGAGAGGAGGGGGGTGATTGCTCTGGAGCCCCAGAAATTTAAAAGGTCTTGGAGGCTCCCAGCCATGGCTGTTGCAAAGGCAGCAGTCAGGAGCTTCAAGCCCTTTTAAATCACCAGGGCAGACAACAGCGCTCCCAAACACACATGCAATGGTATCAGCTGCAGTGAAGGCTGACATTTCACTGGGCACCACTCAAGGGGAACCCCATCTGCATGGACTTGGCTTGTGGGTGCGTGAGGTCTCTTTCACTCTTCTGCCCTGGGGCTTGGACTTACTGTCAGTGGGCCTGAGAGACAGTGAAGGGGAGATGTGACAAAGGTCTATCAAATCATGACCGGGGTGGTGGAAAAAAAACTACTCACCCTTTCCCACAACACAAGATACAATGCTTACCCCCAGAAATAAATAGGAAGGAGGTTTTAAGCAAACAAAATGGAGACTTTTGTCACACCTGCCAATTTATTGCCAATAAAAGTATAACTGGGTTAAAAAAATAATTAAATAAGCTCCTAAAGGAAGGTCCATCAGTGGCTATTAGTCAACACAGCCATGATACACTCCGGCCGTGTCTACACGTGCACGCTACTTCGCAGTAGCAGCGCCAACTTCGAAATAGCGCCCGTCACGGCTACACGTGTTGGGCGCTATTTCGAAGTTGAAATCGATGTTAGGTGGTGAGACGTCGAAGTTGCTAACCCCATGAGGGGATGGGAATAGCGCCCTACTTCGACATTCAACATTGAAGTAGGGCATGTGTAGACTATCTGCGTCCCGCACCATCGAAATAACGGGGTCCTCCATGGCGGCCATCAGATGAGGGGTTGAGAGACGCTCTCTCTCCAGCCCCTGCGGGGCTCTATGGTCACCGTGGGCAGCAGCCCTTAGCCCAGGGCTTCTGGCTGCTGCTGCCGCAGCTGGGGATCCATGCTGCATGCACAGGGTCTGCAACCAGTTGTCGGCTCTGTGGAAGTTGTGTTGTTTAGTGCAACTGTGTCTGGGAGGGGCCCTTTAAGGGAGCGGCTTGCTGTTGAGTCCGCCCTGTGACCCTGTCTGCAGCTGTGCCTGGCACTCTTATTTCGATGTATGCTACTTTGGCGTGTAGATGTTCCCTCGCAACGCCTATTTAGATGTGGTGCTGCCCAACGTCGAAGTTGAACGTCGACGTTGCCAGCCCGGGAGGACGTGTAGACGTTATTCATCGAAATAGACTATTTCGATGTAGCATGCACGTGTAGACGTAGCCTCCATGTCCTGGGTGACCCTAAGTCTCTGACTTCCAGATGCTGGAGCTGGATGGTAGGAGGAGGACCTGGGGATGAGATAAATCTCCCACTTTTGCTGACTCCCTGTAAAGCATCTAACCCCCTTCACTACAGGAAGACCAGATACCAAACTCAATGGACCATTGATCGGTCCCAGTATGGCTGTTCTTATATTCGAGAAATAATTCCATTAAGCCTAATTTCAATTTAGTTTTTAAATACTGATCATATACTTCTTTTAACAGAACCCCATTTATTCATTGCTCAGGATTGACCTCTGAATCAAACCTGTGTACTGAAGGATACTGTTGTCTGTAGAAACCCCACCTCACTTGATGAGGAAGTTGGAAGATGGGTCATTAATGAGGCAAGGTATTATAGGAAGAAAAAGAATAATCTTGTTAAAGCAGCTGAATGGTGCCCTGGAGCTCTGGATTCTATCCCTCCCTTTTTAAAGAGAATTTGTCTGTGATGCTGCACAAGTCACTTAAATCAAACTTTCCACAGGTGGTTACTAATTGTGTGTTCCTCATTTTCTGCATGCCTGACTTCAGACCCGAGGGTCTGATTTGCAGAAGTGCTAAACACTCAAAATTGCAAATAAACTAAATGGGATCTAGGCTTTCAACAGATATGCTGAATAATGCTAACCGCTTTAAAAGAATCAGGTCCTACTAAGCTTAGATGTGGGACCCCAAATTATTGGATAATTTCAACCTTACTCTCTTAGGTCCTGATCCACAAAAGGACTTAAATACCAAAGCCCCAGACATAGGCACCGAACTCCCCATATTAGGCACCACTAAGATCAGTGGATGTGTGTGGGAGCATGTGAAGTAACATCACCTCTCTTCCCCAGGTTTGCTTCTTGGTTTGTATGGAGGATGTTCACACAGACTGTGCATGCTCAGTACCATTCCTGACCCCACTTCCCCTAAGTCTGCTCCCATTTCTTGACTTGCACAGTTATTTTCGCTCCTGCCTTACTCTAGGCATCTGGACACCTATCTCCAAAATCCTAGAGTAATCCAAAAACTCAGGGAAGACAGATGCTGTCTTGCTCACAGGACTAAGTCTGAGAAATGTGCTCAGATGCAACTTCCTAGACTGGCTCCCATTCAAAATCTGGCCAGAGGAGGTGGTGTTTCCACCCATTTTATAAATTTTAGCCTAGAGATTAGAGAACCCACCTGGAATGCAGGAGACCCAGGTTTCTTTGCTCTCTGTTTGAGGGGTGAAAGCATTTGAAGAAGGGTCTCCCACATCCCAGAAACATGTTCTAATCTCTCAGCTGTGGTTATTCTGATGTGCTTCTCCCTCAGTCTGCCTATTGTTTCACTGTGAAATGCTGGTACTGCAATGGCTAAAATAAGTCACCAATGTAACCAATTGTTGTCTTGAGGAATTCTGTCACACCTCATTGCTGGGGCAAGAGCAACAAGGAGTCACCAAATGAAATTAATGGGTAGCAGGTTTAGTAGCATCCTTCAGTCTACGTAGACTATGGATCGTGCCCTTCGTAGTGCCGTTTGGCATCCTCATTTGCAGCGTCGGCTGTGACTGTGAAGACCCACATGAGAGTGACAGTCCTTGCTGAATCTCTTGCATATGTAATGGGTGTCTGGCAGGTCCTTTCTGTGCTTTCTGTGGGCTTGCTTCTCCTTTGCTAGCTGTGTGATCCTTAACTCACCCTTCTGAAGGCCCTCGTATAGTTCCTGCCTCCATCTGCTGCGATCATCAGCCAGCTCCTCCCAGCTGTCTGACCTGATGTCTACTTCCCTGAGGTCTCTCTTGCAAACATCTTTGTAACGCAGCTGGGGGCATCCAGGAGGTCTTTTGCCAGAGGCTAGCTCGCCATACAGGATGTCTTTTGGGATCCTTCCATCATTCATCCTGTGGACATGGCCAAGCCAGCGGAGCTGCCACTGTCTGAGGAGGGTGTGCATAGTTGGGATTCCAGCTTGCTCAAGGATGGTAGTGTTGGACACTCTGTCCTTCCACGATATTCCAAGGATGCGCCTGAGGCAGCGCAAGTAGAAGACGTTCAGCCTCTTTTCCCAGTAGGCGTACAGGGTCCAAGTCTCGCTGCCGTAAAGAAGGGTGCTGAGAATGCAGGCTCTGTAGACTTGCATTTTGGTGTGAGTGTACAGCTTGTTATTCCACATTCTCTCGTTGAGTCTGGACAGAGTTGTGGCTTCTTTACCGATCCTCCTATTTAGTTCAGTCTCTAAGGACAGGGTGTTGGTGATGGTGGACCTGAGGTAAACGAACTCGTGGATGACCTCTAACGTATAGTTATCAATGCTGATTGATGGAGAAACAGCAACGTCCTGAGCAAGTACATTTGTCTTCTTTAGGCTGATGCAGAGCCCAAAGTCCTTGCATGCTTTGGAGAACCGATCCAGCAGCTTCTGGAGCTGGTCTTCTGTGTGTGACACGACAGCAGCGTCATCTGTGAACAGCATCTCTCTGATGAGGACTTCCTGCACCTTAGATTTAAAACTAACAAAAGGAAGGGGTTTTTTTTTGTTTGTTTGTTTTTCTTCTCCATGCAGCACACAGTCGGCCTGTGGAACTCCTTGCAAAAAGAGCTGGGTACATTCATGGAAGTTAGGTCAGTCAGTGGCCATTAACAGCATGCATAGGAATGGTGTCCCTAGCTTCTGTCAGAGGTTGGGAATGGATGACAGGAGAGGGATCATTTTGGTGATTACCTGTTCTGTTCACTCCTTCTTCGGGCATCTGTCATTGGCCTCTGCTAGAAGACAGGATACTGGACTAGATGGACCGTTGGTTTGACCCAATAGGACTGTTCTTATGTTCTAACTGTTTAATCATGGAATAAAATTCTTCTGTGGTTTAGCATCATCAAGCTGTGAACACAATTATAATTGTACTACTCTTCTTCTCCTCCACCCTGCTTTCTATCCTGCATCACACTTGCTTAGTGTTTTGTCCTCAGATTAAGCTTCCTATGTGTTTGTATGGAACCTAAAAATATGGGGTCCAAAAGCTGAGGGATTTTTTGAGCACTACCAAAATCTAAAGTAGGGGATAACGAAAATAGGTGTATCAAATTTTGCTGGGATCGTGCCAGATCTTCTAAGCCAGTTATGGTCAAAGTGGATCAGCTTTGCGCCTGCAGAAAGAGTGAAGTTGACAGTTAGTAAAGGGTTGAGACAAGCAGCACCAGCAGGGTGTGAGAACAAATTGTGTTTTTACATTGAGTAGAAGAATTTGTAAGAATTCAGTTGCATGTTCTGTGCAATAAACACCTGCTACTGCTTGCACTCTCTCTCATGGTAATTCGTACACAGACTGTGTCATCATAGCCTCTGGACAGCTATGATATGTCTGCAAATACTGACTATAGTAAGTGCATTGGCAGGGACTTTAGGCATGCAAGCCAGCAGTCCTGCATGTGGTTGCTGAATTTCTCAGCTGTACCCTTAGCGTATGCACTAAATACGTCTTCAACACAGCAGGGATGATTATGCATGAGTGTTAGAGCTTCCCTCCCAGGACGAATGTTGGGAGACTGATCCTTGTAAAAATGAATTTGCACATGGTGTCGGGGCCCATAGCATTGTTAGAGGAGTAAATACATGAGTTTCTATTGCCAAGAGGAAGTAGAATCATAGAATTTACGCCCAGAAGAGGGCCCATTTAATTTGACCTTCATGTCACAGCCCACCAATGCCACCCAGCAGCTACACAGTAAACCCAACAAAACCAAATAGACCAAAGTATTACAGCCCACGGGAGACTAGTATATTATGTACCATAGGCAGAGAATAGACATACCCAGATGCCCAAACAGACACTGCAATGATTAAGTCAGATATATGTAGATAATCCTGGCAAGAGATCCCCACACATGCAGTGGAGAGACACTGCCAATCCCAAGCACAGCGCCAATCAGAGCTCAGGGAAAATTTCTTGATCCCACATATGGGATCATTTAGACCCTGAGCATAGAATCATAGAATCATAGAATAGTAGGACTGGAAGGGACCTCAAGAGGCCATCGAGTCCAGCCCCCTGCCCCCATGGCAGGACCAAGAATGTTGTTATGAACCAGTCAGTCAAGCACCTGGGAGAGAAGATACCTGCTGTCCCCTCAAACTGTGGTCCTCTCTGTCAACATCCCATCTCCAGCTGTGGTCATCCCTGATGCTTCAGAAGAAGGTTAAAAAAAAACCACCCACCATGGCAGGTGAGATGGGTTTGGTGTGGAGGGGGTGGAATCTCTTCCTGACCTGGGCGGGTGGCTGGGTGAGGCCTTGAAACATCAGTGTTTAGGAACATAAAACACGGTGGCAGTGTGCCCTATGGATATTGAGCCTCACCCCTACCCATCATAACAATTCCGCCATAAAGTTCCAATCACGTTTATCTATCTCTCTCTTAAAACTAATTAAGTTGGTTGCCCCCACAATGCCTCTAGGGGTGCTTACAAACCTGCCTCTAATTTCTTGCCTATAGCCAGGCAATAACAATATGGAAATAAATGTCAAGTCTTAATTACAGCAGGTTCAGTGAGTGCTCCTAATCAAGAGAAAAGAAAAACAAAACAAAACACAAAAACCCTCAAACAAAAGGAATTTAAGGACTTTTTACAACACTTTGGGGAAAAGAAAAATATTCTTGGTGGAAATGTCAACTGCATGCTGATCCTGAGACAGCTCTGATAAAAAAAAGAGACAAGGAAGGTAGGGAAGCAGGTGCAGCATTGACTTAGCTGTGCCAATAATTCAGTCTCTCAGATTGCTGGAGAGAACTGCAGCCAAGGCAAATAGATTACACTTTTTACTCACACTCTCATCAGTTATATACTAGAATAGATTTAATAATAATCTGCAAAGTCTTAATGAAGCAGACAGGATCTGCACACATTGGTACCCTTACATGGCCAGATCATGTGCTACTAGAAACAATATTTAGTAGCTGAGGTGTGTCCCAAAGCTCACTTTTTGGGAGATGAACTGCTTGCTTCCCAAAGATTAAGCTCAGTTGCAGCAATTGAAGAAGACCTTGTTTGTTACTTTCAGGTAAACGGTATTTTTATGGGAAGAACAGTTTTTTAGAAGATGGGGTTTAATTTCGAAATATCCGTGTCTACACTGCTTTTCTTCCTTCAAAATAAGCGCTTTTGAAAGAATATGCAAATGAGCTATGTAAATTTACACCTCATTTGCATTTTCAGTTTCTCTCATTTGCATGTCTCTTTCAAAAGAGCCCTAGTGAAAGATGTGCTACTTTTGCTGCATAACCTATACACCTCAGATACTCCAAGCTCTGAAGTTACTTGGAGATATTTTTAAATAACAGGCTTGCCAAAAAATAAGTGAAGTGGATAAATAACAGAAGGACTTCTGCATGCAACAAGAAACATGAGAAGTCTAAGACTCCAGGAACCGATGGCTTTGCAACTGAATTTTAAAGGGTATTTAAAGATTTAGTAGGGGGTCACTTAGGAACATAAATTACTGTGGCAGTGGGACTTAAGAATGTTGAGCCTCACACCTACCCATCATAAACAACTTCATCATAAAATTCAAATCATGAGTGTGTACAACTGGGCAACAACCTCTGTAAGTTGTCTTAGGATTCAATGCTCAAACAACCAAGAAGAGCACTGTGATTTAAATGGAATAAAAATGTGGTGAAGGAGGAGATTTTATGCATATATAATTGTCATGTACAGTTATTAGAAGGTATCGGGATGCAATCTGTGACCAAGTAGCATACATTTTTTGGGTATTCACTATTGAAATGATCCTTTGATAACTCTCTGGGGGCTTTTTTTGTGGAAATGTTCACACAAAAGGCAATGAAGAATTAATCTCTAATCTACTAATGGGTTCTTGGCTATTGATAACCTCCTACGGGGAAAAAACAGCCTAACAAAACTGGAATAGTGCAGGAATTTTGGAGGTTGCAGTTCTGGAAAAATTAACTTACAAAGGACAAATAGATATTTAGGCCGTGTCTACATTTGTCTGGTTCTTCGGGTACTTGTCCTCATACCTCTAGGACATGTTTCTCATAGCAATATCACACTCTGCATATAGATACATGTTAGGCACCTACACACACACTGCTCTTTCTTGGTACCTACTATTGTAGGGTTGGTATCACAGAAGCATGGCCCAGAGCTGATCAGTTCAAACTTTTCTCATCTTGAGTGCAAAAATGCAAGATTCAAATTGTGTTTCCACATCAGGTGATCTGGTCATCTGTATTTCTAAGACTAACCACAGTTTGGGCTTACAGGAGAAACAAGACTGTTCACAGGTTGTTGACTTGATCATTGAGCCATTAAGGTTCCACAGCATCACTAATGGCCCTTATTAGCAAATTTAGAATTATAAACAGATCCATACTTCATACTTTTAACTTCACATACAAGAATGATACTTGCACAAAATAGAATATACACATTCAGCAGATAGTAATTTTAAAATAGATATGTTACATGGGATATTTCAGCTAAAGTCTCTTCAACTTATGAGTATTTATATTTGTAAGACAATTTTCGTAAAGCATGGGAGGCATGACATTACAGTCTCCATTTTGGCTATGTTTCTCCCTAAGGGACCATGTTTTTGCCAATGATCATGCATGCAGCCATCTTAGTGTTAGAAGCAGGGCTCCGATGCTTCAGTGGATTTGTCAAACTAGGCTTTAACCTGGTTATCTCACCTCTGCAGTCTGCCCTGGTAGGTGTTCACAGATCATGTTTAAATCCACACAAAAAACTAGATGGAGGCCTGTCTTATCACTTTTAGCCCAGTGGTCAGAGTTTACACCCAGGATGAGTGAAACCAAGGCTGACTTCCTTCCTTTGTAGCAATTTAACCCCAGGATTTCCCACACCCAAAATAAGTGGTGTAGAGATTGCTGTGAGTCAACCTGGGTACTGCTTGCTCAAGAAGGACAGGCATAGAAAAAGGAGGAGGTGTTGCCTCTATATCATAAAAAATTATACATTTGGACTGGGGTTGAGATTGAAATAGGACTGTCTTGTTGAGAGTCTTTGGTTAAGGATAAAATGGGTAAAAAAAGGGTGAGGTCTGCTAAGACTAAGCAGGAAAAAAAGAGGTGATGAGGCTTTCTTAACAAATAAGAAAATCATCCAAAGCACACAAATTGGTGCTGATGGGGGAACTTCAGCTATCCAGGCATCTGTTGGGAAAATAACACAGCAGGGAACAGATTATCCAACAAATCCTTGGAATGCATTGGAGACAATTTGTTTATTCAGAAAGTGGAAAACAGCCACTGGGGGAAGACTGCTCTAGATTTGTTTTCAACAAACAGTGAGGAACTGATTGAGAATTTGAAAGTGGAAGACAGCTTTGATGAAAGTGATCATGCAATGATAGTATTCATGATTCTAAGGAATGGTAGGAGGGAGACCATCAAAATAAAGATAACAATTTTAAAGAAAAAGCAGTCAAGTAGCACTTTAAAGACCAGCAAAATAGTTTATTGGGTGAGCTTTCGTGGGACAGACCCACTTCTTCAGACCATAGCCAGACCAGAACAGACTCAATATTTAAGGCACAGAGAACCAAAAACAGTGAGCAAGGAGGACAAATCAGAAAAAAGATAATCAAGGTGAGCAAATCAGAGAGTGGAAGGGTGTGGGGGGAGGTCAAGAATTAGATTGAGCCAAGTATGAAGACGAGCCCCTATAGTGACTCAGAAAGTTCCCGTTCCAGTTTAAACCATGTGTTAATGTGCCGAATTTGAATATAAAAGCCAGCTTGGCTGCTTCCCTTTGAAGAACGGTGCGAAAATTCTTTTTCAGTAACACACATACCGTTAGGTCATTAATAGAATGCCCCATTCCATTAAAATTTCAAAGAAGGCAGACTTTGGCAAACTCAGGGAGTTGGTAGGTAAGATCCCATAAGAAGCAAGAACAAGAGGGAAAATAACTAAAGGCAGCTGGAAGTTTTTCAAAGGAACATTATTTATGGCACAAGGCCCTGCGTAGGCATGATGATATCTGATTGAAATATTGGACATCAGTTTAAAATGTGGCACATGACTAGAAAGAGATAACCAGCTCATAGGCTGACTGATCCAGGGTCCAGCTTTAAAAGTTGTGGGAGGAATGTGTAAATGGCAGTTGGCCTGGTACATTAGGTCAGAGTACAACTTTGAAATGCTTGCATTCATAGAGCAATAGAATGGTAGGTCTTTGCTCAGGTCTTGTGATGTGAAAAAACAATCCTTGTCTCACTGTATCTTTGACTTAACATAAGAAGGGAATATTAACATTTATGAGGAAATCTGACCAACATATTCTTCTTGTTCGCATGTCTCTTTAAAAGTTGTGGTAAACTGTATGAGAACTGTTTAATGGATAAATTGCCCTGTGCTAACTGCTGTGATGTTTGGTAGACAGAGGTGAGGTCAAAAGCCTGCTGTGTTCTTCCTGGCCAAGAGGCTGTTGCTGCAGATGTATGAAAGTCTCTTTGGACAGGATCCCTTTTGTCTCAGATCTTTTTCAGGTTGCCTACAGGGGAAATCTAAGCCATAATGATTGATCTCAGTCATTGGCTGGAATTACCATCCATATGGACCATAAGCTATGAACTATTTCTAAAAGAGCCCTTTCCAGTTACAAGATAACCCTCTGTATAGTGCATCTCATATGCAAGAATCGAAGTCATGTCTGTATGTATATTGGTCTTTTAGATAATTTTCTCTTTTATTTAAAAAACATATTTTAGTTAATCGGAATTGGCTCTAGGCAGTCATTTGGGATAAGGAGTGATATCTTTATTGACCTGAAAGGCAATGGGACTGATCCTTTGGAATTGGTAGAACTTTATTTGACATGGGTATCTGGGTGGAAGCCTGAGGTGGGGTACTTAGAGGGAATTGTATGATTTGGACAAACACAAGTTGTTTTGTGATGACTTGGTAAATATAAATATTGGAATAACCACCTCTATTTGAGTGATCTCAGTTGGTTCCCCTGTTTATTACAGTAGGAAAGAGAGGAGGTGCAGCAATAGATGAGCATGGCTTAACCAGGATATTTTGCACAATGTAAAAATAAAAATAAAAATAAACCAAGTCCTTCAAAAAGTAGAAATTAGATGAAATTACAATGAATAATACAAACAAATAACATAATTATGTAGGGGCAAAATTCAAAATGCCAAAGCACAAAATGAGCTCAGACTAGCTAGAGACATAAAAGGATAATAAGAGAACATTTTGCATATATATTAGAAGCAAGAGGAAGACCAAGGAAAAGGTAGGCCTATTACTCAACGAAGAGGGAAATACAATAACAGAAAATGTGGAAATGGCAGAGGTACTAAATGACTTCTTTGTTTTGATTTCCACTACGTACAGGGAGGGGTGCGCACCTGCTCCACAGGGTGGGGGTGACGCAACGACTAGTCACCTGCACACAGGACCGGTGTTTCCGGGCCGCACACAGGCCACTTCCCACGTGGGATGCGGCATCCCATGGTG
This sequence comes from Carettochelys insculpta, assembly GCF_033958435.1. NCBI lineage: Eukaryota > Metazoa > Chordata > Testudines > Carettochelyidae > Carettochelys > Carettochelys insculpta. The sequence goes on along the minus strand of NC_134137.1, from coordinate 35,258,632 downwards.
ATGCACCAGCAATGCCCAGTGCCTGCCCTCAGTGGACAGCACAGCAAGCCACACCAGCTGCCTCCTTTAAAGGGCCCCTCTCTCCGCCTTCCCCTCTGCATGAGCTGAGTGCTGCCCAGCCTTTCCCAGCCTGGCAGAGTCCACCCTGGAGGCCCAAGGACAGCTCCTGCAGGAGGACGCCTTCATCATGGATGCCCTGCTGGCAGTGCTGCACACCATCGCCGCAGCTGCACCCGAGCTCATCAGGTGGCTGGGTGGCCCCCCAGGGCCGTGGGACTCACCCCCGGGGCACTGCCGGGCACTCCCCCAGGTGCCCCGACGCCTCTGGACCCACCCCAGCAGCACTGACTGGTGGGAGCGTGTGGTGCTAGGAGAGCAGGGCGAGGAAAGGTGGCTGTGGAACTTCCGCATGTTGAGGCAGAACTTCGAGGGGATCTGCCACTGGCTCACCCCGCACTCCGGCACCACAACACCTGCATGCGGCCAGCCCTCACCCTGGAGATCACCACAGGGAAGCTGGCCACCCCAGACTCCTACTGCTCCATGGGACAGCAGCTTGGGGTGGGCGAGGCCACATCGGGGCTGTACTTATGGAGGTAAGGTGGGGCCGGGTGGGGGGGGCCAAGGGGCTGGGGAAAGGGGAAACCTCTGTTGCAAGGGGCCAGACAGAGCAGGGTCTGGATGGGAGGGTGGCAGGGGGCTAGGTGGGGTGGGGGCTAGATGGGAGGGGGCAGAACAGGCCTGAGGTGGGGGAGATGACCGCCACACCCACACTAGAGCACGTGACCCCCTTCCCCCCACTGCAGGTCATCAGGGCCATCAACGCAATACTGCTCCATAGGGTCAGCCGCCTGGGGGATTTGGACCACACTGTCGCCGGCTTCCAGGACCTGGGCTTTCCGAACTGCATCGGTGCTTTGGATGGCACACACATCCCCATCTGTGCCCTAGCACACAGCGCTGGCCAGTACATCAACTGAAAGGGCTACCATTCGTTGGTGCTCCAGGCCATGATGGACGTTAGGGGCCAGTTCACCAGCCTCTATGTGGGCTGGGCCGGCTACGCCCACGATGCCCGGGTCTTCTCGAACTCCAGCCGCTGCCGGCGCATAGGGCCAGCACTTTTGTCCCCCAGCGGGAGATCCCAGTGGCAGAGGACGTCATCATGCCGCTCTGCATGGTGGTAGATGCAGCATACCCCCTGCAGCCATGGCGCATGAGGCTGTGCATGGGACACCTCGACCCCACCTGGGAGGCATTCAGTGAGCACCTCAACCATGCCCGCAATGTGGTGGAGCAGGCCTTTGGGTGCCGAAAGGGGCGGTGGAGGTGCCTCCTCACACGGCTGGAGGTCGGGGTCCTCAATGTACCCCAGGTGGTGGGCACCTGTTGTGTCCTCCACACCATTGTGGAGGGAAAGGGGGACACCTATGTCCCCGGGGGGCCCTCTGGCAGGCGCCATCTATGAGCAGCTGGGTGCCACCCCCATCCGCCAGGCCCACTTGCATAGCCACTGCATCCGGGAGGCCCTCAGCAGGCCTTTGCTGATGGCCACCTCTGACCTGCATGCACAGCCACATCCCACACACATCTGCCACCCACTGTCCCCACCACCCTCCACCCCACCAGTACCACACCCACACATCCACCACCCACTGTCCGCCTGAGGAGCACAGCACAGAGTGGTGAACAATAAAGAAATGTTTATCTAACTATTTTTGTTAGTAACTATATACGTGGGGAAGCTAACTTGGAGTGGGGTGGGGGAACCTAACTTGGAGTGGGGCGAGGCACTCATTCCGGGGCAGAGGTGGTGGGCCATGAGCCCCTTTGTCCCCTGGAGCCCCAGTCTCCCCGGGTGCAGGGTCCCTGGCAGGGAGGAGAGGGTGCAGGTAGCACCAGCAGGTATTGCTGGTGAGTGGGCCTGGTGGGGGTGGAGGGTGCGGGCTCAGTGGAGGCGGGCTTGGTGGGGGCAGGAGAGGCAGGCTTATGGACTGTGGGGGAGCAAGGGGGGCAGGACCAGCATGGGGAGCTGCTGGGGGGGCCAGGAGGCAGGAAACAGTGGTCGTATGGTCCCAAACGGCATGGCCAATGCCCTCCAAGCTGGACAGCAGCCGATCCCAGGCTGCCCTCCTCCATTCCATGTTGGCCTGGGGGAGCTGCAGGTGTTGCTCGGCCACCTCTGGCTGGTGCTGACTGGCTGGATCCTCCTCAGCCCGGTGGGGGGCCCTCCGGCCACAGTCCCAACAGTGCACTGCCTGGGGTGGTGTCCGGACACCTCCGAGGGCTGCGGGCAGGCTCTCATGGACGAGGGATGGTGCAGGGCTCTCCCAGCCCATGGATGGTGTGGCTGTGTGGAGAGGAGGAGAGCATGTCAGTAATGTGCCCCAGATGGAGGGGACCGGGCTGTGGCCCACCTGCCCGAGCCCCCCACCCATGGGGCCCCCACTTTCCCAAAGGACACTGACCCCCCCCAGGGGGCACTGACCTGCACCCCCGCAGGCTGGGCCTCCCAGCCTGGGGCTGCATCCAGGGGTTTCTCCTGAAGGTGGCCCTTCCTGGCCTGTGGTGTGTGGGCCCCAGGTACTGTCCAGCACCGACCCCATGCAGACAAACCCCATGCGATTGAAAGCAGCCCTTTAGAAGTGCCATGGCCACCATTATACTAATGAGCCACTGCATATTTATTGCAGTGCCTCATTAGTATATCCTGAAGTGTCTCGTTAGCATCCCCCTTTTGAAAGTGGGGTGCTAGTATACACACAGCCATTCTGTTCTGTACTGGGGAAAAAGGAAGGCTATGTATGCATATATAACACGTACCATTGCAACATTAACGAGGAAAGTAGTTAAATGCAGTTACGAAAGCCAGACATTTTAAAATCAGCAGGCATGGACAGATTGCATAAGAAAGCTTTAGGACCTCTCTGAAACAGGAATGTTGATTTTCGATAAGATCTAGAACAACGTGGTTGTTCTACAGGACAGGAAGAAAGCTAATCTTCTGTCAATATTTCAAAATGGGAAACCAGAGGAGACAGATAATATAGGCCTGTCAGACTAATATCAATCATGAGCAGAATAATGAAGTGGCTGATATGGGACGGGATTAATAAAGAATTAACAGAGGCTAAAATTATTCTTGCCAATTGAGATGGCTTTATGGAAAATAGACCCTGTCAAATTAATTTGATATATTTTATAAGATTAGAAATTTGGGTGATTAAGTATATTTCATCATTACTACCTTTGATGCCTGGAAGGAATGTAACTTGGTATCACGTTTCATTTTGATTAAGAAATAGAATCATATAAAATCAAGATGGAATGCATTAAGTAGCTGAACTGTCTGAAAATATAAAGGGGGAATCATCATAGTTTGGGTGTATTACTAGCAGGGTCCCAGAAGAATTGGCTCTTGGCTCTGTGTGCTTGAACATTTCCATCAATGACCTGGAATGAAACTATAACAACCAAATTATCACTGGAAGTTTGAAGACAGCACAAAGATTTGGGGAGCAGTAAATAATCAAGAGGTCTGGTCACCAAAGGGATTTGAATTGCTTGTTAAGTGTGGCACAAACAGGAAACAGGCTTTTAATGTGGTCAGATACATTTAAGAAAATGCATTTAGAACATACTAGCATCAGCTGACCACAAGCTCCCAGTTCACAGGGACATTCTGTCCCTACCCTTAGCGGTAGGTAGAGAAATGCCAGCAGCCAGCTGCTTCCAGGAGCAGCATGAAGCCCCAGCATAAAGGCTGCCTGCCTGAGCCCTGCTGCACCACCATCCGGTAGGTGCTTCCTGGCCAGAGCCTGCACCTTGCACTCACAGAATCACATGTCTGGAAAGGACCTCAGGAGGTCATCTAGTCCAGCCCCCTGCTTCAAGAAGGATCAACCCCCACTAAGTCATCCCAGCCAGCACCTTGTCCAGCCGGGACTTAAAAACCTCAAGGGATCAAGAATCCATGACCGCTCTAGGCAGTGCATTCCAATGCTTCACCACCCGCCTGGTGAAGTAGTTTTCCCTAATATCTAGCCTACACCTTTCCCGCTTCAACTTCAGACCATTACTCCTTGTTCTGCCATCTGACACCACTGAGAACAGTTTCTCACCCTCCTTTTTAGAGCTCCCCTTCAGGAAGTTGAAGGCTGCTATTAAATCACCTCTAAATCTTCTCTTCTGTAAACTAAAGAAGCCCAAATCCCTCAGCCTATCCTCATAGGTCTTGTGCTCCAGACCCTTAATCATTTTTGTTGCCCTTCGCTGAACCTGCTCCAGCAAATCCACATCCTTTTTATTCTGGGGGGGGGCAAAACTGGACACAATATTCCAGATGTGGCCTCACCAGTGCTGAATGAAAAGTAATAACTACTTCTCTAGATCTGCTTGAAATGCTCCTCCTAATGCACCCTAGTATGCCGTTAGCCTTCTTGGCTACAAGGGCACACTGTTTACTCATATCCAGCCTTTCATCCACCATAACCCCTAGGTCCCTTTCCATCTTACTGCTGCTGAGCCAGTCGGTCCCCAGCCTGTGACAATATATGGGATTCTTTCGCCCCAGGTACAGGACTCTACACTTCTCCTTATTGAACCACATCAGATTTCTTTTTGCGGAGTCCTCCAATTTATCCAGGTGCCTGTGGATTCTCTCTCTACCCTCCAATGAATCTACCTCTCCCCCTAGATTTGTGTCATCTGCAAACTCCTCCCTCAACTCCTACTACCTGCCCCAGATCAGAACCCGCTCCCCCCCTGCACCTAAACCCTAAATCCCCTTCTGCTCCCCAGTCTACTGCCCCAGGTCAGAATACCCTCCTGCACCAAACTCTCTCCCAGAGCTTTTTGCTTTCAATTTGAAAAAAAAATATGTTTTGTATACAGGGGCCCCACAAAATCAAATAGTCACAGGGCTGTGGGAGATTTAAACCAGCCAAGATGATTAATATGATCCACAGATTTATGCTTTGGGGGAGTATAGAAGAGGAGAGAGGATAGCTCTACCTTTGGAACTGGTGCCAGTACAACTGTAATACTGTCCAGTTCAAGGATGTTGATGAATCAAAGAGTTCTCAGAAGAGCCATGAGACTGATTAAAGGATTGGAAAAATGGCTTACATCTTATTTTGAGTCTATCTATTTAGTTTCTCAGACAGAAGATAGAGGCATGATTTCATTACAAATGACAAGTCCTAACAGGGAATTTTATAATAGAGGACTCTCCACGATATTAGACAAAAGCATACCAAGACCCAGAGGTTAGAAGCTGAAAGTGAATAAATTCAGGCTCAGAATACAGCACTTTTTTACACTGAGGGTAATTAACCACTGAAGCAACTTAAATGATGGATTCTCCATCAAGGCATTTAAAATCAATATTGGAGTTTTCTCTAAAAAATGTGCTCTATTTCAAACCCAACATAAAAGAAGTCCAGGTTAGGTTATGGAAGAGATGAGACTAGCTCACCATGGTGTCTCCTGGTTTTTGAAATCTCTAAGTATGTTATCCTGATGCCTCATATAAAATACCATACCAGAGAATCTCTTTCAGGTATCTCAGTATTGAGCTCAGTAAACTGTTTTTTTACAAACCCATATTTTCCTGACACGCACCTAATCTTGAGATGAAGAGACAGAGAAATGACTAGTTCCCTCAGTAGTGTCACAGATATGTAGAGCTGGAAGGGACCTTGAGAAGTTATGTATGCCAGGCCCCTGTGCTAAGGTAGGATCAAGAAAACATAGAACATTCCTGGCAGGTATTTGTCCAACCTGTTATTACAAAAAATCAATGATGGGCTTTCCACAGCCACGCTGGGAAGCCTCGTCCAGAGCTTAACTACCCTGGTAGCAAGACTATTTTACATAATATCTAACCTAAATCTCCAAATTTGTTGCTACCTGTCCTGCGTTCAGCAGATATGAACATTTTACTACAGTCATCTTTATAAGAAAGCCATTATAACATCTTTATAACAAAAGACATTTAAAAAAAAACTGCTCTCCCAAGTCAGATTTTCTAAATCATTCAGCCTTTTCATTATTTTCTTCTAGACTCCCTACAATTTGTCTACATCTTCCCTGAAGTGGGGACCCCATGTGGGCACAGGACTACACTGTATCATGGAGTTGACTCACATTCAGTTTGGCTGTGTCTACATTACAAAAATAACTTTGAAGTTGCTTACTTCGAAGTAAGCAACTTCGAAACAGAGCATTTACACACACCCTACTTCGAAGTTAAACTTCGAAGTACAGCATTACTCCATTCCTGGGAAAGAAGTAAGGACTTTGAAGTTGGGCTCCTGACTTTGAAGTTAACTTCAAAGGAAGGGAAAAAAAAATGTGTGTAGACTCTCTGCTGGCTACTTCAATATAGTGCTCAGCTTCGAGGTTAACTTTGAAGTTAGTTCCTTGTGTAGATGCACCCTTTGGCTACGTCTACACTAGCACACTACGTCAAAGTAGCCTATTTCGAAGTAAGAACATCAAAATAGGCTACTTCAAAGCGTATCGTCTACACGTCATCCAGGGCTGGTGCCGTCAACCTTCAACGTCAAAGTAGTGATGGGGAACGTCAAAAGGAGCTGCCCTGGAAGGAAATGCGGAGCGTCCACACACACAAGCACTCCCCATCGAAATAAGGGGCCAGGAAAGCCCACGGACCAGGTCACAGGCTGGACTAGCCCTTCCAGGTCAACAGTAAGCCGCTCCTTTAAAGAGCCCCTCCCAGACACACCCGGCCTGCACAGCATGAGGTCTGCAGAGCAGTAGCCACTCTCTCGCAGACCAAGTCACAGCAGCTATGGACACCCAGCAGCAGCAGCAGGAAGAGGAGGCCCTCCAGGTAGTCATCCAGGGGGCAAGCGCTCTGCTAGGTGCTGCCTGGGAGGCCGCCCAGTGGTTCCTGCCAGAGGATCCCTCCCCGGAGGCAGACGGGGATGCCTCTGACCACTGGGCTCCCCTCTTCCTCTCCAACCGGCTGCTCCCCCCCCCTCGAGCTACCACACCAGCTCTGAGTGTTTGGAGCAGCTCGTCATGTGGGAGCGTGTTAGCCGGTGGCCGGGTAATGTGCGGTGAGGTAGCAACTATGCCCTTGTTACCATCCGAGTCTTTAACTGCTAGAGCGTGGAGCTCCATGCAGCGTGCAGCCTGGGCCAGGCTGACGGATGCCCCTGGGTCCTAAACAACCCAATTTTTTACTGCTAGAGCAGGGAGATCCTAGCACTCTCACCTATGGCCAGGCTGTGGTAACCAAATGGTTAAAGTTCTTTTTATTGTGCCAGCTGTGTTGCAGTGACAAAGAATAACAGCAGTCAGGTTCAGATCTTAACTAGTTACAAGTTTATTAAGCTACAGTTATAAGCGTGCAGTTACAAAAGGCTATTGTCTACTTCTTTATGCTAGCAGAGTACAGGTGTTAACAGGTTACATTACAAATCGATACCACGAATTCAATTCAGTTACAGTATTCAATTACAATTCAATACTCTTAATGCAACAGCATCTATCTATAGAGCTCTAATTCTTTAAGGCTACGTCTACATGTGTATGCTACATCAAAATAGCTTATTACATTGAAATAAGCTATTTCGATGAATAGCGTCTACACATCCTCCAGGGCTGGTGCCATCGACGTTCAACGTCTATGTTGGGCAGCACCACATCGAAGTAGGCGCTGCACGGGAGCATCTACATGCCAAAGCGGCACACATCGAAATAAGGGTGCCAGGAACAGCTGCAGACAGGGTTACAGGGCTGACTAGCACTTCCGGGGCAACAGCTAGCCGCTCCCTTAAAGGGCCCCTCCCAGACACACTCAGCCTGCACAGCACGTGGTTTGCAGAGCCATAGGCACGCACACTTCGGCTAAGCAGTTATGCACCACCAGCAGCAGCAGCAGTAGCAGCAGCCAGAGGTCCACCCAGCCGCCCCTGAAGGAGCAGTGCTCGCCCTGCTCAATGCCATGCAGGAGGCAGCTGATCACCTTTTATTCGTGGAAGAGGAGCTGCCCCCAGGAGAGGGGGAAACAACACCAGACCCTGCTGCCCCCCACCCCCTCCCGCCGCTCATGCCGCCGGCTGTGGAGCTACCCCACGAGCACCGACTGGTGGGAGCGGCTGGTGCTCGGCTAGTGGGATGACGACCGCTGGCTCCAGAACTTTCGTATGAGCCAGCAGACATTTCTGGATCTCTGCCAGTGGCTCACCCCCGCACTGAGGCACCAGGACACCACCATGCGGCATGCCCTCAGCATGGAGAAACAGGTTGGCATCGCTGTCTGGAAGCTGGCCACTCCAGACAGCTACCAATCCATGGGCCAGCAGTTTGGCATCAGCAAGGCCACCGCCCGGGCTGTCCTCATGGAGGTAAGAGGACCCATGGGGAGGGGGAGGCAGCCCTGGGAGGGGAGGGGAGGGGAGCCCTGGGGGTGGAGGGGAGGGGTGCCCTGGGGGTGGAGGGGAGGGGAGCCCTGGGAGAAGAGGGCCAGACACACCCTGCACACCCCTCATTGGTGCTCTCCCATGTCCTTCCCCTGCAGGTCGTCCGCACCATCAACGCCCTGCTCCTCCACAGGCTTATGCAGCTTGGGGACCTGGATGCCGCCATCGCGGGGTTTGCCACCCTGGGCTTCCCAAATTGCTTCGGGGCTCTGGATGGGACCCATATCCCCATCCTAGCTCCGGAGCACAGCGGAGGATGCTTCCTGAACAGGAAGGGCTACCTTTCGGTGGTCCTCCAGGCCTTGGTGGACAGCCGGGGCCTCTTCCTGGACATTTATGTTGGGTGGCCTGGCAGCACCCATGACACCCAGGTATTCTGGAATTCGGGCCTGTGCCACCAGCTGGAGGCGGGGACCTACATCCCCCAGCAGGAGATCCCTGTGGGGGACACCACAATGCCGCTGTACGTCGTTGCAGACGCGGCGTACCCACCTCCGGCCCTGGCTCATGCACCCTTACACGGGCCATATCACAGCCAGCCAGGAGTGCTTCAACACGTGCCTGAACCACGCGCGCCAGAGGGTTGAGCGCACTTTTGGCTGCCTCAAAGGGCGCTGGAGGTGTCTCTTCACCCGCCTTGATGCGGGCCCCACCGACATCCCCTAGATTGTGGGCACGTGCAGCGTCCTCCACAACCTGGTGGAGAGCAAGGGGGAGGCATTCTTTCAGGGCTGGGCTGTGGAGGCTGGCAGGACTGATGTGCAGCCACCCGCTGCCCCCTGTCACCAGGTGGACCCCGAGGGGATCTGGGTCTGGGAGGCCCTGCGGGCCCATTTTGACCAGGCCACGGGGTGAATGCTGGCAGGCCCCCCACTGCACCCCCCCATCCTCCACACCACTCCCTGCCCCTACGCCCACACCACAGTGCTCATAAAGTCCCCCCATGCCTCCTGGCACCAGGCCAGCACCCGCTTCTGCAGATGGATGCGCTGCTCGTCCACCTGCAGGCACTGCTCCGAGACCTCCAGCTGTCGCCGGAGGACTGCCAGCAGCTGGGGGTCCTTCGCCGTCCGGTGGTGGTTCTGGGTCCGCCGTCGTCCCCGCTCTGAGGCTGGTCGGTGCTCCGCCGAGGGGCTGGCCTGCAGTGATGGCCCTGGTGGGCTCTCGGGGACCACTGACACCTCGCTGGTGCTCTCTGGGCCCTCCGATGGTGCAGCTATGGAACACGGGGAGGAAGAAGAGTGGAGATAGCCGTTAGTGTGGTCCCGAGCCTTGGCCCTTGTCCCCCCACCTCTCTGCTGCTGGTTCCCCATCCCCAGGAGATGCTGATGATGATGATGGGTGTCCCACCCCCTCCCCCCGGGGGACCCTAGGTTCCGCTCCCCCCATCCCCAGGGATGGAGCATGGCACTGTCCTGCTGGGGGGTCAGGGGCTGATGCACTCTTCTGAAGGACATGCCACTGCTGTCCTTGGGGCCTTGGTCATCTGGGCATGTGGAGGGCCCTGGTCATGTCTGTTGTCCCCGCCCCTCAACCCCGGGGGTGTGCACCGGCGGGGTACATACCTGACGGTCCACTCCCACGGTTGGGGGACACCCTCTGGGTGGATGCCCTGCTGGAGCTCCGGGAACCCATGACGATCTGCAGCCCCCCGTCTCTGGAGAAGGATTCCCCCTCCTCCTCCTCCGGCATCCCAGGGGTGGGCTCCTTGGGGGGCCCCTGGGGTGCGGGGCTTGCCTCCAGGGCGCACTCCACCTCCGGGGCCTGCTGGGGCTCGTCGGCCAAAGTGTCAAGAGTGGCCAGCGGGGAGGAGGTGTGCCGGGGCCCAGGATTTCCCTGAGTTCCCTGTAAAAGGGGCAAGTGACAGGGGTGGCCCCAGATCGGCTGGCCGCATCCCGGGCCCGGGCGTAACCCTGCCGCAGCTCCTTCACCTTACTCCTGACGTGGTCAGGAGTGCGGGCAGGGTGACCCCCGGTGGCCAGGCCCTCGGCCAGCCCAGAGAACGCATCCATGTTCTGCCTCTTGCTCCCCATTACCTGGAGCACCTCCTCCTCACTCCAGAGCCCCAGCAGGTCCCGGATCTCGGCCTCCGTCCGGGAGGGGTCCAGCTGCCTCTTCCCCAGATGGCTGTCTGTCTGGGAGCCCTGGCTCCCCTTAGGGGGCGTGCCCTGGGGGCGCTTGGGGGGCTGGCGGGCGGCCATCGCAGCCGGGGGGGGTGTCTCTGGGCTGCAGGGAGGCGTGCAGGCTGGCCACGTGTTACAGGTGTTGCCTACACACTCTCTCAGCTTCCTGCACAGGAAGTCAGGGGGCGGGGAGCTTTAAGGGGCCGCTGCACGCAGCGACCATAGATCTCAGGGGCTGGAGAGAGCGTCTCTCAACCCCTCAGCTGATGGCCGCCATGGCGGACCCTGCTATTTCGATGTTGCGGGATGTGGATCGGCTACACGTGCCCTACTTCGACGTTGAACGTCGAAGTAGGGCACTATTCCCATCTCCTCATGAGGATAACGACTTCGACATCTCGCCGCCTTATGTCGATGTCAACTTCAAAATAGCGCTCACCATGTGTAGATGTGGCGGGCGCTATTTCGAAGCTGGCACGGCTACTTTGAAGCAGCCGGCAAGTGTGGATGTGGCTTAACTGTGCGCATGAAAAGGAGACCTTAATATGGTACATCTTACCCTCCTTAATATGGGTATATCTTACCCTCCTTGCGTCTCTCGATACCAGCGTAGCCAAGCCAGGATTGGTCACTCAATTCCGCAGAAAGACGAATACGAGGTTGGGCATCCCCAGTTGCGGACCTCTGGAGGCAATCACCTGACCCGACCAGCAGGTAGTTGGTGGGAATGCACTCAGAGTCAGAGTGCTGCTGGGCCCATCTTTAAACCCCTTGGGTCACATATTCTGTTTCTTATCTATGGTGCCAGATTGTACTGGTCTGTCTTTTATGGCTACGTCTACACGTGAAGCCTACATCGAAATAGCTTATTTTGATGTAGCGACATCGAAATAGTCTATTTCGATGAATAACGTCTACACGTCCTCCAGGGCTGGCAACGTCGATGTTCAACTTCGACGTTGCACGGCACTACATCGAAATAGGCGCTGCGAGGGAACGTCTACATGCCAAAGTAGCACACATCGAAATAAGGGTGCCAGGCACAGCTGCAGACAGGGTCACAGGGCGGACTCAACAGCAAGCCGGTCCCTTAAAGGGCCCCTCCCAGACACAGTTGCACTAAACAACACAAAATACACAGAGCTGACAACTGGTTGCAGACCCTGTGCCTGCAGCATGGATTCCCAGCTGTGGCAGCAGCAGCCAGAAGCCCTGGGCTAAGGGCTGCTGCCCACAGTGACCATAGAGCCCCACAGGGGCTCGAGAGAGAGAGTCTCTCAACCCCTCAGCTGATGGTCGCCATGGTGGACACCGCTATTTCGAAGTTGCGGGACGTGCAACGACTACACGGTCCCTACTTCGACATTGAACATGGAAGTAGGGTGCTATTCCTATCCCCTCATGGGGTTAGCGACTTCGACGTCTCACTGCCTAACGTCGAAGTTAACTTCGAAATAGCGCCCGGCGTGTGTAGCCGTGACGGGCGCTATTTCGAAGTTAGTGCCGCTACTTCGAAGTAGCGTGCACGTGTAGACACGGCTTATGACGCCAGTTTTTACAAGGGCAATTCTTACTTAATTTGTACTTGTAAGACAGGAGATAAAGAATTTGGGAGTACAGGACATTCTTTTAAAAGGGCAGAGATTTCTCTTCTGGGATGGCTGTGTGGGTGCATCAAATCCATTAATGCCAGCCAAGGACAGTTCTCTGAGGCCCTTTGTTAACAGTTAGCCTGCTAGCCCTCTATCTGTGTTTTCAGTTCCTCAGGGTCACGATGAGCCAGCACATCTGGGCCCCTTTAGGAAGTCATCAAAGACTGTGCTGTTTAACTGCTGTTCAGTGCCCTGTGTGCTCTGAGGCACCTTAGAGGGGAGGCAAAAGCTGGTCTGTAGTGGGGAGATTTTGTCTGGCTACAGAGTGGGATGACGACATGTGGCTGCAGAACTTCCTCATGTGCCGGCAGACCTTCCTCGAGCTCTGCCAGTGGCTCACCCCTGCACTGAGGCACCACAATACTCGCATGTGGCACACCCTCCCCATCGAGAGGAGGGTCGCAATAGCTGTCTGGAAGCTGGCCATGCCAGACAGCTATCGCTCCATGGGACACCAGGTTGGAGTGGGAAAGGCCATGGTTGGGGCCATCGTCATGGAGGTAAGGAGGCCCGGGCATGCACCCACTGGGGGCAGGGGGCCAGGTATGGGGCTGGGGAGGGAGGGGCCGGGTGTGGGGCTGGGGAGGGACCGGCGCCGGGGAGGGAGGGGCTGGGCGGGGGTACCCGAGGAGGTTTCCGGGATGGGGGCTTGGGGGCATGGCCTGGGGGCATGGCCCTGGGGCACCCTGCACAGCCTCATGGGTGCCTGTGTTCCCTCCCCACAGGTAGTTCGTGCGCTTAACACCATGCTGCTCCAGAGGGTCATCTGACCAAGGGACCTGGACGCAGCCGTAGCTGGATTCGCTGCCATGGGATTCCCGAACTGCTTTGGAGCCCTGGATGGGACCATATCCCTATCTGCACCCCGGACGACAGCAGAGGAAGATGCATAAACTACAGGGGCCACCACTCCATGGTCCTGCAGGCCATGGTGGACAGTTGGGGCCACTTCCAGGACGTGTACGTGGACTGGCCTGGCTGCACACACGATGCCTGTGTTTTTAGGAACTCGGTCCCACTGGGGGACACCACCATGCCCCTCTGCCTTGTGGCAGATGCGGCTGACACACTCCAGCCCTGGCTCATGCGCCCGTACACCAGCTACCTCAACACCAGCAAGGAGTGGTTCAACACCTGCCTGAACCACACCCACCAGGTGGTGGAGAGGACATTTGGCTGTCTGAAGGGCTGCTGGTGGTGCCTCCTTGCTCAACTGGACGTCAGCCTCCAAAGTATCCCCCAGGTTGTGGGCGCGTGCTGCACTCTCCACAATGTCGTCAAGAGCAAGGGGGAGGCTTTTGTCCCAGGGTGGGCAGTTGACACCAGCACAGGGTTCCCCCACATGGCCGCCGCACCCAGCTGCAAGGCCCACCATGTGGGGGTACGGGTCCGCGAGGCCCTGCGGGCCCACTTCAATCAGGGAGACCCCTGAGCACCTTCCTGGCCTTCCCCGGAAGACCCCCCCCACACACAGCCTGCACACCGCCCACAATACCCGCATGCCACCCCCCCAACAAGCACACGCCTCCAGCTTTTTTGAAAATAAAACCTTTTTTTTCTGAAAACTGCTAACTTGTTTTGTTCACAACAGAAACTGCAACCAATATACAAAACGGGGGACAACTATATATATGGGGGCCCAGCGGATGGCTCGGCTGTTGGCCCATCAGTCTGGGGGGGGCGTAGAGGGGTGCGACCCCCAGTGGGTACGGCTCGTGACCCCGCCCCCCCGTGTCTGCAGTCCCTGACGTGATTGGCTGGGGGCTGAGAAAACCGGCTAGTACGGCTGGGATGCCTCCGCTGGCCGGTCTTCAGCCCCAGTGGGCTCTGTGGAACTTGCAGGTGGTGAGGCAGGGGGGCAGTAGGTGGGGCAGCAGGCGGTGAGGTGGGGGGTGGTAGGCGGGGCAGTGGGTGGCGTGGCAGGTGGGGCAGCAGGCAGTGCGGTGGGGGGGGGGCTCCGGTGGAGCAGTGGGGAGGGTGGCCCAGGGGACAGTTGGGGGTGGGAGCCAGGTGACGGCCTCCTGGATCAACCTGGCTATGTCCCGGAATACCTCCATGAAGTCCTCCCATGCCGCCCAGCGCTGGGTGGACTCCTCCCTGTCAAGGCGGAGTCTCTCCTCAGCCACCTCCGTCTGCCGCTGGAGAGCTGCCAGGAGCTGGGGGTCCACAGGGGCCATCCCCAGGGTCCGGCAGTGGTGGAATCATCCCGCTGCCCTTGGGGTTGTCTCCGAGCGCTGGCGGTGGCTGACCTCTGGTGGGCTGTTGGGGATGACGGAGGGTGCCTGGCTGCCTGGGGTGTCAGATGGTGCAGCTGCAGAGAGGGACAGAGGGAGGGGAAGGCTGTTAGTACAGTGCCCTGGCCCCTGGCCTGTTCCCCCCATCCCCCCTTGGGTGCTGGGTCTCCATCCCCGTTAGTGGGTGTGATGTCCCTGTTGGCTGTCCCCATAGCACTGTCCCCATGCCCCTGGGGTTTAGGCATGGGTGCAGGTGCTGATGGGCACTGATGGCCATGCCGCCATCCTGGGACCATACTGTGGCTGGGCATTTGCGGGTTGGGGTCCGCTAGGGGTGTGTGAGGCTCCCGGTAGTGTCTGGTGCCCCTGCCCTGTGGCCCATGGGTGTGTGCTCTGTGGGGTACGTACCTGACCGTCCATTGCCGTGGTTGGGGGAAGCCCGGTGGGTGGATGCCCGGCTGGTGCTCCAGGAGGGGAGGTCAAAGAGGAGCCCCCCACCCCTTGCTGCTGGACCCCTCCTCTGCTGTCCCGAGGAGGGACTCCTTGGGTGGGCCCCAGGGTGCGGGGCTGGCCTCTGGGCCGGACTCCGGCTCCAAAGCCTGCCGGGGCTTGTCAGTCGTGGTATCAAGGGTGCCTGGTGGGGGAGGAGGTGTCCCGGGGGCCCAGGATGGCCCTGTGCTTAACATAAGAACATAAGAACATAAGAATGGCCATACTGGGTCAGACCAAAGGTCCATCAAGCCCAGCATCCCATCTGCCGACGGTGGCCAATGCCAGGTGCCCCAGAGAAGGAGAACAGAAGACAATGATCAAGTGATTTATCTCCTGCCATCCATCTCCTGCCCTTGTTATGAAGGCTAGGGCACCATACTTTATCCCTGTCTAATAGCCATTTATGGACCTAACCTGCAAAAATTTATCAAGCTCTTTTTTAAACCCTAATAGAGTCCTGGCCTTCACAGCCTCCTCGGGCAAGGAGTTCCACAGGTTGACTGTGCGCTGTGTGAAGAAAAATTTCCTTTTATTAGTTTTGAACCTACTACCCATCAATTTCATTTGGTGTCCCCTAGTTCTTGTATTATGGGAAAAGGTAAATAATTTTTCTATATTCACTTTCTCCACACCATTCATGATTTTATATACCTCTATCATATCGCCCCTCAATCGCCTTTTTTCCAAACTGAAAAGTCCCAGTCTCTCTAGCCTCTCCCCATATGGGACCCTTTCCAAGCCCCTAATCATCTTAGTCGCCCTTTTCTGAACCTTTTCTAATGCCAATATATCTTTTTTGAGGTGAGGAGACCACATCTGCACGCAGTACTCGAGATGTGGGCGTACCATAGTTTTATATAGGGGAAGTATGATATCTTTTGTCTTATTATCGATCCCTTTTTTAATAATTCCAAACATCCTATTTGCCTTACTAACTGCCGCTGCACACTGCGCGGATGTCTTCAGAGAACTATCCACTATAACTCCAAGATCCCTTTCCTGATCTGTCGTAGCTAAATTTGACCCCATCATGTAGTACGTGTAATTTGGGTTATTTTCTCCAACATGCATTACCTTACACTTACCCACATTAAATTTCATTTGCCATTTTGCTGCCCAATCACTCAGTTTGCTGAGATCTTTTTGTAGTTCTTCACAATCCCTTTTGCTTTTGACTGTCCTGAACAACTTGGTGTCATCTGCAAACTTTGCCACCTCACTGCTTACCTCATTTTCTAGATCATTGATGAACAAGTTGAACAGGATCGGTCCCAGGACTGAGCCCTGGGGAACACCACTAGTTACCCCCCCTCCATTGTGAAAATTTACCATTTATTCCAACCCTTTGTTTTCTGTCTTTTAACCAATTCCCGATCCATGAAAGGACCTTTCCTCCTATCCCATGACCACTTAATTTACATAAAAGCCTTTGGTGTGGGACCGTGTCAAAGGCTTTCTGGAAATCTAGGTATATTATGTCCACTGGGTGCCCCTTGTCCGCATGTTTATTAACCCCTTCAAAGAATTCTAATAGATTAGACAGACACGACTTCCCTCTGCAGAAACCATGCTGACTTTTGCCCAACAATTCGTGCTCTTCTATGTGCCTTGCAATTTTACTCTTTACTAGTGTTTCTACTAATTTGCCTGGTACTGATGTTAAACTTATCGGTCTATAATTGCCAGGATCTCCTCTAGAGCCTTTTTTAAATATTGGTGTTATATTGGCCGTCTTCCAGTCATTTGGTACCAAAGTGGATTTGAAGGATAGGTTACAAACCACTGTTAATAACTCCGCAATTTCACATTTGAGTTCTTTCAGAACCCTTGGGTGAATGCCGTCTGGTCCTGGAGACTTGTTACTATTCAGCTTATCAATTAATTCCAAAACCTCCTCTAATGTCACTTCAATCTGAGTGAGTTCCTCAGATTTGTTGCCTAAAAAGGCTGGCTCAGATTTAGGAACCTCTGTAACATCTAAGAAATCATTTAATCGCTCCGCAATGGCACTGTCTTCCTTGATCGCTCCTTTTATATCTTTATCATCCAAGGGCCCCACTGCTTTTTTAGCAGGCTTCCTGCTTCTAATGTATTTAAAAAACATTTTACTATTGTTTTTTGAATTTTTGGCTAGCTGTTCCTCAAACTCTTTTTTGGCTTTTCTTACTACATTATGGCTACGTCTACACGTGCACCCAACTTCGAAATAGCTTATTTCGATGTTGCGACATCGAAATAGGCTATTTCGACGAATAACGTCTACACGTCCTCCAGGGCTGGCAACGTCGATGTTCAACTTCGACGTTGCTCAGCCCAACATCGAAATAGGCACAGCGAGGGAACGTCTACACGCCAAAGTAGCACACATCGAAATAAGGGAGCCAGGCACAGCTGCAGACAGGGTCACGGGGCGGACTCAACAGCAAGTCGCTCCCTTAAAGGGCCCCTCCCAGACACACTTTCATTAAACAGTGCAAGATACACAGAGCCAACAACTAGTTGCAGACCCTGTATATGCAGCACGGACCCCCAGCTGCAGCAGCAGCAGCCAGAAGCCCTGGGCTAAGGGCTGCTGCCCACGGTGACCACAGAGCCCCGCAAGGGCTGGAGAGAGAGTATCTCTCAACCCCCCAGCTGATGGCCGCCATGGAGGACCCCGCTATTTCGATGTTGCGGGACGCGGATCGTCTACACTGTCCCTACTTCGACGTTGAACGTCGAAGTAGGGCGCTATTCCCATCCGCTCATGGGGTTAGCGACTTCGACGTCTCGCCGCCTAACGTCGATTTCAACTTCGAAATAGCGCCCAACACGTGTAGACGTGACGGGCGCTATTTCGAAGTTACTGCCGCTACTTCGAAGTAGCGTGCACGTGTAGACGCAGCCTATGACAGTTAATTTGGGAGTGTTTATGTTCCTTTCTATTTTCCTCACTAGGATTTGACTTCCACTTTTTAAAAGCTGCCCTTTTCTCTCTCACTGCCTTTTTAACATGGCTGTTTAGCCATGGTGGTTCTTTGTTAGGTCTCTTACTGTGTTTTTTTATTTGGGGTATACATTTAAGTTGGGCCTCTAGTATGGTGTCTTTAAACAGTTTCCATGCAGCTTCCAGGGATTTTAGTTTAATTACTCTACCTTTTAGTTTCTGTTTAACTAGCTTCCTCATTTTAGTGTAATTCCCCTTTTTGAAATTAAATGCCAGAGTGTTTGACCGCTGCGGTGTTCTTCCCAACACAGGAATATTAAAAGTTATTATATTGTGGTCACTATTTCCAAGCGGTCCAGTAACAGTTACCTCTTGGACCAGATCCTGCGTTCCAGTCAAGACTAGATCGAGAGTCGACTCTCCCCTTGTGGGTTCCTGTACTAGCTGCTCCAAGAAGCAGTCATTTAAGGCATCAAGAAATTTAATCTCTGAATCCCGTCCTGAGGTGACATGCACCCAATCAATATGGGGATAATTGAAATCTCCTATTATTACTGTGTTTTTTATTTTGATAGCCTCTCTAATCTCCCTCATCATTTCAGCATCACTATCACTGTCCTGGTTAGGTGGTCGGTAATATATTCCTAATGCCATATTCATATTAGAGGAATGAATTGTTATCCATAATGATTCTATGGAACATTTTGATTCCTTTAGGATTTTTACTTCATTTGATTCTATATTATCCTTCACATATAGTACCACTCCGCCACCCGCACGACCTGTTCTGTCTTTCCGATATAATTTATATCCCGGTATGATAGTGTCCCACTGATTTTCCTCATTCCACCGTGTTTCTGAGATGCCTATTATGTCAACTTCCTCCTTTGATATGAGGTACTCCAGTTCACCCATCTTATTAGACAGACTCCTAGCATTAGTGTAAAAGCATGTTAGAAAACTACCACTATTTATATGTCCGCCTTTCACAGACGCGTTGGATTTTTTTATGCACGATTGTTTCACATCTGATCTTGCCCATATATTATTTCCCACGTTCCCTATCTGACTAACTTCTAGGGAATCCCTGTCTATGGAGCCTCGTGTAAGAGAAGTCTCCGTCCGATCCAGGTGCTCCCCCGCACCAATCGGCTTTCCCCCACCTCTTAGTTTAAAAACTGCTCTATGACCTTTTTAATGTTTAATGCCAGCAGTCTGGATCCACCTTGATTTAGGTGGAGCCCATCATTCCTGTATAGGCTCCCCCTACCCCAAAAGTGTCCCCGGTTCCTAATAAATCTAAACCCCTCTTCCCTACACCATCGTCTCATCCACGCATTGAGACTCCGAAGTTCTGCCTGTCTATCTGGCCCTGCGCGTGGAACTGGAAGCATTTCAGAGAATGCCACCAAAGATGTTCTGGATTTCAGTCTCTTTCCTAGTAACCTAAATTTGGCCTCCAGAACATCTCTTCTACCCTTCCTTATGTCATTGGTACCAACATGTACCACGACGACCGGCTCCTCCCCAGCACTGCCCATAAGTCTGTCTAGATGCCTCGAGAGATCCGCAACCTTCGCACCAGGCAGGCAAGTCACCATACGGTTCTCCCGGTCATCACAAACCCAACTATCTATATTTCTAATGATCGAATCCCCCACTACTAAAACCTGCTTCTTCCTAACAGCTGGCGCTCCCTCCCCCAGAGAAGTATCCTCGGCACGAGAGGATACAACATCACCCTCTGGAAGGAGGGTCCCAACTACGGGATGGTTTCCCTCTGCTCCCCTTGACTGCTCTCCTTCCCTGAGCCTTTCATCCTCCGTAACAGCCTCAGGACTGTCAGATTGGAGGTGGGACAGCCCTACTATGTCCCGGAAAGTCTCATCCACAAACACCTCTGCCTTCCTTAGCTCCTCCAGTTCAGCCACCCTGGCCTCCAAAGCACGCACTCGGTCTCTGAGGGCCAGGAGCTCCTTGCATCGAGCGCACACATACGCCACCCACCCACAGGGTAGGTAGTCATACATACTGCACTCGACACAATAAACAGGATAGCCCCCACTCTGCTGCTCCCTGTAATAGGGGCAAATGGAGGGGGTGGCCCCAGACTGTCTGGCCGAGTCCTGGGCCTGGGCGTACCCCTGCCGCAACTCCTTCACCTTACTCTGGACATGATCCAGAATGCGGGCAGGGTGACCCCAGGCAGCCAGGCCCTTGGCCAGTCAGGCGAATTCTTCTGCGTTCCACCGCTTGCTCCCCATCACGTGGAGCACCTCCTGTTCACCCCAGAGCCCCAGCAGGTCTTGGAGCTCGGCCTCTGACCAGGAGGGGCCCCACCTCTTTTTGCCCCCCCCCTTGGCTGCCGGGGGTGCCTGGGTCCCCTCAGGAGGGGAGCCCTGGGGGTGCCTGGGGGGCTGGCTTGAGGCCATGGGTGGTGGGTAGATGGGTCGGGGTCTGTAGATGGTGTGCAGGGCTAGCACGTGCATGTGCTGCTGCCTGTACCCTCTCAGCTTCCTGCCACAGGAAATCTGGGTCCGTGGTGCTTTAAAGGCTGCTATGCGTGGGGACCATAGAGCCCCGCAGGGGCTGGACAGAGCATCTCAACCCCTCAGCTGATGGCCGCCATGGAGGACCCAGCTATTTCGAAGTAGTGGGATGCAGATCATCTACACACATCCTACTTCGACATTCCATGTTGAAGTAGGGCACTATTCCCATTTTCAGATGGGAATAGCGATTTTGACGTCTCGCCACATAACATCAATTTCAACGTCGAAATAGCACACAGCACATGTAGATGCGATGGGTGCTATTTCTACCTTGTGCCGGATACTTTGAAGACATACCCTTTGTGATCTACAGTAACCTCTGATCCTTTTGAGCTGCACTATCACCTAGGCAGGTATTCCCTATTGTATAGATATGCATTTGATGCTTAAGTGTGTTTCTTACCTCTGATTTTAATTTGATCATGTGGAAGTTAAAGCCATTGATTCCCGAAATGCATTTCTCTGCTAGACTCTGAGCTTTTGCACCCCAGTCACATTTGAGGCATTTAGGAATTATTGTAATAATAAAAAAAAAACAAAAGGATGCAATGTTTTTGCCTTGTTGTGGTAATAATGGTTGATGTAACAGGTGCTAAAACTCAGTGGTGTTTGGTTAGTGTCATACCAAAGTTCCTTTCAGCCCCCTTGAAAGTGTAAAATTTCACACTTTCCACTGGCAAAAGGGAAAAATAACAAATGCAGGACATTTTGATCTTGCTCATTAGACATATAATGGCAATATTTTCTCAGCATTGCAGGCACCTGAATACAATAAGAATGCAAAAATAACAAATCACTGTAAAAACCCAATGGTCAAAGAAACTAATTCATATGAGAAATCTGAAAACCAAACAGTTTTGGCTATTATTATTCTTTCAGACATTAAAATGCCATTTTAATGCAGTGTCATTAATGTGCTATTCACCAGGTGGAAAAAATATAAATGTCTGCTAATATTTTTAACTCTTCGCAGGCAGCTGAAGCAGATTTGCAAGGTTGCCATTTCCTTTTTCTCATGTTTTACCTAAACAAATTAAACATTAGAATTACAGCTCCGGATCAGTGCAAAGGAATGCCTGTGCACCAGGCTAGATGTAATGCATGCGCTAGATACCACAACTCTTTTGCACTACAGCAGGGATGGGCAATAATTTTTGCAGAGGGGCCACTCCATGAATTTTGGTACTGGTCACGGGCCAGAACTGGGACCACTGAAAGAGGCAGGGCCTTGGGCAGAAGGGTTGGGGCTGGGGGCTGCAGAGAGACAACAAAAGTGTGGGAGCATGAAAGAGAAACACTCTAGCTCAGGCTATGCTCCAGTGATCTGTCAATGGAAGTTTTATCGGAAGAGATCTTCTGACAAAACTTCTATTGACAGATCGTGTCCACGCGTGGAAACGGACCGAAAAAGCAATCCACACCGTCGAGGGACTGCAGCCACACAGCTCCGGGTACTCTCTCAACAGAATGGGTCAGGAAACTTTTCACACAGGGTTGCATGGCTGGCAAGCTCTTCTAGGAACCCCATCCACGCGTACCCTTAAAGGACCCCTCCTAAACTCCTGCACATGCTGAGAGCTGCAGAGCTGCATGAAGCCAAGCAGAGCCGGTGCAGGGCCCAAAAGCCGCTGGTCAGAGACACTGACCCCGCCAGGTAGCCAAGGACCCACAGCAGCCCCTGTCATTGAGCTAGTCTCACTTTGTGGTCCAGCAGTTGCTCACCATGATAGGGCCTGCCCTCCACCTCCTCCAGTGGGAAAGATGTGCTAGCAGGAGAGAGGAGCACAATCTTGATGGCCTGGGGCCTCACCCATACCCACCTCACTGGGTGATTGGGGTGTGTGGAGATACCCCACTGAATCAGACTGGTGGGACTGGGTAGTCATGGGTGAGTGGGACCACCTGCAGTGTGTGCATAACTTCTGCAGGAGGAAGGAGAAGTTTCTGGAGCTGTGCACCTGGCTTTCCCTCCACCCTCCACAGACAGGACACCCTCAAGTGTGCACCTGGCCCCAACACAGGCTTGCCAGCCCCCCTCAAGAAGAGCGTAGCCATTGCCCTATGGAGGTTGGCCATGCCGGACAGCTATTGCTCCATGGGCTACCAATTTGGTGTGGAAAAGTCCACTGTCAGGGCTGTCCTCATGCAGGAAAGGAATGCTCAAGTCACAGACACTGCATAGTAGGGCTTCCAGCTAAGGGGTCCCTCAGGGAGTGGGGTTAAGAGTGCAAGGGGCTTGGAAGGGGTGGGGGAAGGCCCATCCCCAGGGGACCGTGCCATCCTACCCCTGCAAAGGCCTGCTGCTGTAGAGGTGGCCTCACAGGGAGTTTTGTGGGGAAGGAGGCTGGGAAGGGACAGAGGAGCCCACCGGGATCCAGGGACACCTCCCCATGAGCTCACATGCATGTTTGATCTCCAATTCATGCAGGTTGTGAGGGCAATTAACACACTCCTGCTCTGGAGGGTCATCCACATTGCTGACCGGGATGCAGTTGTGGCTCCCAGCACCACCTTGGGCTTCTCCAGTTGTTTCAGGGCCATCGCTGTGACCCATATCTCCATCTGTGCCCCAGACCACAGCACTGGCTGATACGTTAACCAGAAAGGTTACCACTCTATTGTTCTGCAGGGCCTGGACCACCACAGGGGACAGTTCACTTTTACATGGGCTGGTCAGGCTGGACACACAGCATGTGGATCTTCCACAACTCTGGCCTCTGCCATAGGATATAGGTGGAAACCTGCAAACACCCCTTCCCCTCCTGGAGCTCGTGGTGGGGGATATCCCCATGCTGTTTTGCATGGTGGGGAAAGCACCCTACCCACTCCTTTCTTGCCTCATGTAGCCCTACACGGGGCACCTGGACTCCACCCAGGACTTCTTTAACAGCTGCCTCAGCTGGGTGCACAATCCAGTCGAGTGTGTCTTCAGTCAGCTGAAGGCACTTTTTCACTGTCTCCTCACCTGCCTGGACACTGGGGAGCAAAACATCCCCCAAGTTGCTGGGGCATGCCGTGTGATCCACAATGCCGTGGAAAGCAAGGAAGAGGCCTTCCTCCCAAGGTGTATGGCTGCTGCTGATCTGGGGCATGAACTGCTGGGCACAGCCCCCCTAGATGCTATGCCCACAGGGATGGAGGTGTTGCAGATTAGGGAGGCCCTACCAGTCAATTTCTCACAAGTCTCACAGGGCCTGCAACTCTACCTCCTCCTCACCAGGGCTCCTCCCATCACCCACCATTCCTCCCTGCCCCCCTTACAATGATGAGGGGCATAGGGGTGTTGCCAAACCAAATGTTTACTTAGCAGAACTTGTATAAAATAAATGCAACTTAAAACTATTTACAAAGTGCCACTCTGGGAAACTATGTACATAGGAGAGGGGATGTCTTGGGACAGGGTGTGGGAGGCATTTCAACTTGGCTGGGGTGGAGGGGCAATTAGTTTTGGGAGGGGGTGAGGGGCCATGAGCCCATGGGGGGAACAAGACTCCAAGTGGCCTCACCTGTGGGGTCCCCTCTTGCCATGGGTTAGGGGATACCATCGGGACGGTCTTGGGGCCAGGTGCACAGGGAGGTATGGGCATGAGAGGGGTTCAGTGGGCTTGGGACTGGGGAGGGAGTGGAGGTTCTTGGGGGTAAGGGGACTTCCACAGTGGAGAAGGAAGAGGGGCTGCCATGGTAGGAAGCGGGGGGTGGCAGGAGGGCTGCCATGGTGGGGCCAACTTTGGCCATCAGCCAGCGGGTGAATTCCATGAAGCCCAGGAGGATGTCAGGCAGGGGCAGGGCTGTTGGGACAGAGGGGCGCGGGTGGCTGGGCCGACTGCTCCTACAAGAGGCTGGTGATGATGCCGAAGCATGACATGAATTTTGGCCCATGCCTCCACCACACCTGCACCTCCTGCTCCACATGCAGCCGCTGCTCCATCAGGTCATTCTGGCACGTGAGGGTGGCCACACATGTCCTCAAAGTGTTCTTGAAGTGTCGTCCTTGGGGTGTCGATGGGCCCTCTGGGAACAGGCCCACTCCAGCAGCAGTAGTCATGCTCCAGTCCTCTCCTCCACTGCTTCTGGACTGCATGGTTCTGGAATGTAGATGGGGCTGGCTGACCTTGGCGGTGGGGTGGGGTTTGTTTGGCCCTCAGATGGAACAGCTTTGAGGATGAGAGGGGAGAGAGGGATGGTGCAGCACCCCCCAACCTCCAGGCCAAGGGATAGAGATGTCCCAGGAGTGTGGGCTTGTGTACCCTGCATGGTTGTCCCTGCTGCACAGGGACCCTGCTGTGCCAGTGGGACCAGGTGTAATGTTGTGCTCCTTCCTCCAAAGTCTCAGCATTCCAGAAGGTTTCTGGGCACTGAGGGGACCCTGCCCAGGTGGCAGATGCACATGGTGTAGTCTGAGATTCCCCCTACCCCACCCAGATGTGTGGCTGGCAGTGCTACCTATGGGACCAGGTGTTGAGTGTCACCTGAGGGCCTGCCCACAAGCTGGGAGCTGTGGCCTTCCATGGTGTGTCTGGAGTGGGGCCAGTGGCCACATGCCTGCCCTGCTTCCAGAGGTGGTGGGGCAGCTGCCCCCCCCCACCCCAGGCTCCAGGGTGTGATGCATGGGGTACTTCCTGGGGCATCCCTCGAAGAAGTCAGGGCGTCCCCTGCTCAACATGCCCTGGCTGGTGGATGCTGAGGACATTGCTTGAGGTCCTGGGCTGCTCGTCCTCTTTCCATGGCTCCACGTCTGTCATGGGTAGGGGGTCGTCCCTGGCTGTATCCACAAGGTGCTAGGGAGGAGCTCTCAGCACCCTCAAGGAGACTGTGACGTTCCGTGCAAAAGGGGCAAGTGAAGGGTCCTGCCCCTGACCTCCTTGCTGCATCCCTGGCCTGCACATAGCGCTGGTGCAGCTCTTTGGCTTTACCCAGACCTGCTCCAGGGTTCAGGTGGGGTGATCACATGCCGCCAAGCCCGCTGTGAGCTGGCCATAGATGGGGCAATCCTCCTCTTCATGGAGACATCAAGGAGCATGGACTCCTTTCCCCACAGGCCCAGGAGCCCCAGAGCTCAGGTTCCATCTTGGACGGAACCTGGCATTTTGTGGGACTGGGGCTCCTGGGACCTCTACGGCTGCTCCCTGCAGGGCTCAGAGGGGTTCATGTAGCTGCTGGCTGTCAGCCATGCTTGCTGTCTGCTCACTGGATGAGGTCATGAGGATATGGAGGGGGCTGGGTGGTGCCTGTGCTTCACACACACTTTCCACTTACTGACACTGACTTGCCAGGGTTCCCTGAACCTTTAAAGGCAGTCAGAGGCAGAGATCATAGAGCTGTGCCTGCAGTGGACAGGGAGTCTCCCAGCTCCGGTTGCCTGGTGCCGTGGGGGACTGCTCTGTCAAAAAAGGGCCCCCGGAGCATCTACATGCCTTTTCTTAAAAAAAAAAAAAAATCTGTTGAAAAAGGTGCTCTTCCTTACCTGGGAGAGGCAGAGGGTTTCCAGAAAAAGTGCCACGTTCTGCCGATCTACTTTTGACAGAACATGTTTTAGGTGTAGATGCTCCGCCTCCAGTATAAATGGAACTCAACTGTGTGAGAGCCAGACATTGTGACACAATTTGTGTGTGTGCTGGAGTGTATATGTGACAGTGACTTTGTGTTTGTGGTGCAGACTGGGTAAGTGTGATAGTGAGACAGAGTGTGTGTGCTGGAGGCTGCTGGTAAGTTTCTGAGAGAAGCCACCCTCTGTCTCTAAAGGAAATCTGTCTGGCTCTGTTGTTTCCCCACTTCCCGGCTCTGCACTTCTGAGTCACTCACCACCCATGCTTCAGACTGAAGCAGCTGTGCTGTGTGTCTCCCTCTCCCTGAACCTTTTTCTGCAGAGGTGGTGTACAGGGGCAGAGGCACATCCTGACTTCGGCACTATCCTGTCCCCTCCCTCCTCTCCCCATCTGGGCAGCTAGCAGAAGAATCCCAGAAGTAGCTTTGTTGCAGAGGGAACAAGGAGGGGAGTGGGGCAACTGAACACATGCTGCTGGAGGTCATTATGCATGCTCTGCTAATCAGCTGGGTAGGCCAGGGAGAAATGCTTGGTGGGCTGGACGCAGCCCCTGGGATTGATTTTGCCAACCGCTGAACTAGAGGATGCATTATGGGTCTTGCTATTCCTTTAAGATGTAGCCAGCCTTGCTTTTGCTCTTGGCCAGTGCTGCAAGGCTGCTCCTTGGGATCCAGACTAAGGAAATGGCCAGTCTCTGCCTTGAAAATTTCCCTTGAAAATGTGTATTGCAGAAAGTACTTTGAAATTCAAGCCTAACCTCCTGAGCCTGAGTTTATCTAGCATTGTGGAGAAGAGAAACTCTCTTTTCTGACTCTAGTATAACCAGTGACTTTCTTGTTTAAAAAAAAAAAGGTGAATCTGGCACTCAGCTTGCTCCCTGCCCCTATGCCCCAGCCGATCCCACAGCTGGGGCTGCTGAGGTGCCGGTTCTCAGTGCCAGCAAGTACCAGCAAAAAAGAAAAAAAAAAAAAAGCATGGAGTACAACACTGTAGAGCTTCTGTTTTTATCTGCAGAGGTGAACAATAACCTTATGTTATACATATCACATATATTCTATAGCAAAGTGGTATATTGACATGGACAAGATTGAACGTCAGAAAGCAGTGTTCAGTGAACGGCCATCTGCTGATTAAGTGCCTGTGCATCAGTTTTACCTCTCAGAGTAAATAATGTCCATCGCTGTCATTGCAATAGGTAGCAAATTTAAGAAGGCTAATTTCCTGCTTCTCCCAATTTGTAGCACAATGTACAGCAGCATTATACCCAAAGGCTTCCATTATTCCAGTATTACACACCCATATGCTGTTTTACATATACAATATATATTTGGTTCTTAACTCCACATCATTTATGCTGAGTAGTTCACTAGCCACATGGTTGTTGCAATTACAAAAGGCAATGGATTTCTTCAGCATCTACTTTCCTGTGTTTTGTGGTGATCTCATATATTTTGTTCGTTTGTGTCACTGGGTTTTAAAACAGCTCCTCCTGAGTGCTGCTATCTTCACTTCTATGTAATTGTTTAGAAACTATATATTTTAGAAAAGTTAGCAGTCAGAAACAACCAAAAACTGAAAACAAAAATACTTTCCTGTAAAGATTTATGACTTTTGCTTGAAAATGTGTAATTCAGAATCATTGGATTAAGATTTTTGCAATTTTTTAAAAATAAAAATTACTTTAGATTAGTATTCCAGAGAGGTCTAAGAGCCCAAGTGTTTTAGACCTAGTCATTCATTCCCACTGAAGTCTGTGTGTAGCAGTAAAAGAGATTTCCCCCATTTTATGAATTGTGGACCTCTTCCCAGTGTGGTCAGTGCTGTCCATTCCAACTAACAAACGGTCATCTCTGCATCTACAGATTGAAGTGGCAAATGTAACAGGGTGTGCATACCTTGCACTGGGAAGGAAGGGGTTAAACCTTGTGATAGGAGGAAGTCCTGCCCCTCCAGCCACACCTGGAGTGCTCCAGTTGGTGAGCCAGTATAAATGAGATCAGCTCAAATTAGCTCACCTTGAGCTGGATGATGGAGCAGAAGGACCTGACAGTGGAGCTCCAGTGTAACAGGGCCAAAGATCCAGACAGCATGAGCTAGAGACCTGGAAGACTGCACTGAGTTTCCTGTGTTGGTGGAGCTGTTGGAGGAGACTGGTGTGGTGGCGCCCAAGGGCTCTGAGAATCCTGGAACTATGTGGATCAAAGCAACTCCAGAACTGGTGGGAAGCGACGCAGGGAGTGTGTTTGAGTGGTGTCTCCCGCCTAGGTAAGCTCAGCATGTTGCTGTGGGACTTGCTGGTGAGCGAGCAGTGGATCACTTACCCAGTGCCAGGGCCCTGGGTTGGGTCCTGGTGGAGTAGAGTGGGACTGGGCCCCCCTACCCAGGCTGCAGCCCCCACCCCTTGACTCTGGCATTTGGCTATGCTGCATAGAACCTAGGATTATGCTAC
Organism: Carettochelys insculpta; assembly: GCF_033958435.1. Taxonomy (NCBI): domain Eukaryota; kingdom Metazoa; phylum Chordata; order Testudines; family Carettochelyidae; genus Carettochelys; species Carettochelys insculpta. The sequence goes on along the minus strand of NC_134137.1, from coordinate 35,230,206 downwards.
TGACTCTGGCCATTAGGATGTACTGCCCTGAACTCAAGGGCTGTGATACTGACTCTGGCTGTTAGGCCACCCTCTCACAGAATAACAGACTGATAACTCACTCTAGAGTGGCAGCAGCAGCACAAGTGACATGCGCCCCCGTTCTGCCCCCTGTGCTGTTGCCACAGAGAATGGATTGTTCATATGTTGTGACACCAAGGTTTATTCTCTGGGCAGCCAAAATAAAGTATTAATACAGCTCTTGGTTCATCGTGTATTACAGGGGTCTGCAACCTGCAGTCCCAAGGCCAAATATGGCTCTTTAAGGACTTCTTTGTGACTCCCAATGCTATAATTGCAAAGTTTCTTTTTGAAGCCTCAATTATTTTCAATAAATGGTGAATGTCTAAAAGCCCAAAAATGAGCTTCTCATATCTAAATAGTAAACGATATGCGATCTCGAAATGTTGGATAACTCCTCCTTTAATATGTGCAGTCTCTTGTCGGCATCATACTATATCTGTGTTTTGATTGTGTTGCTAATAAAGTCTTGATGTCGAAAATGGAGAGGGAAGTAGTGTTCCTTCGGTGAAAGGCAACACACATTTTAAGAAAGAAAACTGTAATTAAACATGAAGTAAAATTGGCAGAATTAAAATAGGTTCGGGAGTGAAAGTCAGGAAGACAGTGGTACAAACATATACATATAAAGTGTAAGGAAATAGAATAGGTAAAAAGTTTGTGAACTTCCTCCAGTGAACATGTATCATGTTAGAAATTGTGTGTGTGCCATCCTTAAAATGGGTTTTACAAAAAGAATTATTTGACTTTATTAAGGACCACTTTGTTTTCACATGCACTGTGGCTCTTGAATTATTGAGTTTTATACTGAATTCGAAAAAAAAGTCTCTTCTTGCTACTTTGGTAGCTGACCCATGGTCTGTCAAGTGTCTGATTTCTAATAAACCCAGTCTTATCTGTTTATTTAAAAAAAAGTGTTTTATTATATCTATTAGCTAGCTCTGGAGTTAGGATTTTAACATCCTTATTTAATAATGAAATAGCTTTGTAGAATTATCATACCAATAAGTCTATTCCAGGTTTAAACAATACACAATAATAGCAGCTCACGCAGAAATGAAAACCTCTTCATTTAATAATCCATTAAACAGTATCTACAGATTTGCACTACAGGGGAAATTGAAAGTAAGGTATGCAATTTCAGCTACAATAATTCTGTTGCTGAAGTTGACATACCTTAATTTGGGCTTCTGTCTATGTCACTATTAGTAATCTTTTAAATGTTTTATAGATTATAATCAGGGTCAGAAAGTCATGCACTAGGCACTGCACAATTGCAAAAAGATAATCCCTGACCTGAAGATACTAGAATTAAGGCAAATTGAATGATGAAGGTGTCAAGAGTTAGGAAAAAGCAGAGGATAGTGGATGATACACTAGACATCTGAACATGCATTAAATTTAAGCCAGCTATATGCACAGTTAGATGGTTTTAGATTTTTTTTTTCATTGATTAAGAGGTAAGTAACACCTGAAAAGGGACCAGCTGAAATGCCTAAATACTCACAGTATTCACTCAGTAAATCTGGCTCTAGAGACCACCACCTATTTGTGGTATCTTCCACAATTTCATACTTCTACCAGACTATAAACAACTTGAATCATTAACAAGACAAAACTCCAGCAAACGTAGATTATATGCCCCAATTGATCATTTGAATTCTGGACAGGTGTGGCCTTTAATAGCCTTTGAAGTATAAGGGTGGGAGGACTCCACAGGTAGAAAAAGCTATGTTTCGTTTAATAACTAATTATTAAGTTACAAAATACTGTCAGCCAACCTCAAAGTAGGTTATTTCTCTGCAACATTCCCTGTGCTCTTTGACATATAGAAGTGAGATTTAAAAAAAAATAAAAAATCAGTAGCTTTCCAGTATAGATGATATACTGAGCTATGATTTTGCTTCTATTCATATTGTTTCCTCTTCATTTACTTTTTTAGGTTCAAGTTTTTACACTATTGGACTTACAATTACCTATATCTCTGACCATTAATATTGGTCCCTTTTGCTCTTCACTATATTTTCCTCTCATCAATTCCTTCAAGGTAGATTGTTAAATAAAATAGGAACAGAGATTAAGCCAGGCCCTACTTCTGTGCAACATGTTGGTATATATACATTATATCATTATGAACAGAGATTTGGCAAGCAGTTGCCTTTTATTTACAGTAAAGCCACATTTAATGCACTCTCATTAAAGCTAGTTTGATTGCTATCATATTGTCTATCTTTCTTATTTCTATTGGTGTTTTGCACTCCAATTCAGTCCACCTATTGCATAATTACATAAGAGCTAAACCACAATAGTTATTCTCAAATTGCCATTATCTTCAATTTCAGATTCATTTCTAAAAATCTACCACAACCTAACAAATTATATGTCTATGGCAAATACTCTATTAAAAAAGATATATTTCTTTCAAAATGTTACTAATGAAGCTTTCATCACTTTGTCATAAATGATTAGGTGAGAAATTATATAATAGACCATATGGCCTAGTTTTTGTTGAAATTTTTCCATCAAACCTGGATTTTTAGTCCAATAATTGAAATTTTCCAGAGAAAATCAGTGTGAACATTGATACCAATTCCACAAAGCACTCAAATGTAACAAAGCCCAAATAAATCTATGGCCGTGTCTACACGTGCCCCAAACTTCGAAATGGCCATGCAAATGGCCATTTCGAAGTTTACTAATGAAGCGCTGAAATGCATATTCAGCGCTTCAATAGCATGCGGGAGGCAGCGGCGCTTCGAAATTGATGCGCCTTGCCGCCGCGCGGTGCTTCCCAACGGGGCTCCTTTTCGAAAGGGCCCCTCCTACTTCGAAGTCCCCTTATTCCCATGAGCTCATGGGAATAAGGGGACTTCGAAGTAGGTGGCGTCCTTTCGAAAAGGAGCCCCGTCTGGACGCGCCGCGCGGCGGCAAGGCGCGGCAATTTCGAAGCGCCGCTGCCGCCCGCATGCTAATGAAGCGCTGAATATGCATTTCAGCGCTTCATTAGTAAACTTCGAAATGGCAATTTGCATGGCCATTTCGAAGTTTGGGGCACGTGTAGACGTAGCCTATGACTTCTCAAACACATAACATTAGGCATATGACTAAGAGCTTTGCTGGACTGGGACCATTATCAGTAAGACACATTAGAAAATATAACAGCTCTTGTTTCAATGCATATTAAATCTTGTTTCTTGTATATTTCATCTTCAAAGCTGTTTACAAGTCATGACTAACCAGTCCTGAGAACATCCCGCTACGTAGATAAACATGGCATGCTATTTTTTTTAGCACAGTTAAAGAAAAATATTCCTGACTCCAAAGCCAAAGAGTAAATCAGTCAGAGCACAGATTAGAACTGTGTGAAGATAATGGCAGAGAATTCAGAGAAGTATTTTGACAGGTCCAACTACTGGAATGATATTTGGAGGTCCAGGTCGTTCCATAGAATGCATGCATCTCTAATATAAACACTAATGGACTTGCCATAAAAGATGGATTTGACCCATGGTTCTTGTGTAAATCAAATATAGGTTTGTTTATTAGTTTTTGACTGATTGGTTTGTTTTCCCAACTTGACTCTCTTTTTTACATGATCAGATTGTATAGCTTATATAATGTCACAATTGTGGAACAACATTTATCTTCGCATATGACAGGACAATGAAAAAAATTAGTTATAGCTAAATATGCCTGTGTGAGTAACGTTTGGATGAAACATTTATCTTTCAATGTTCAATCTATAACACAGAACAGGATTTAATTCTTTTTTTAAACTTAAGGGTTTCCACTGTAAGCCTTCCCTTTCAGCTGAAATTTAGCAAACATGATGCCATATAGCTCAATGGAGAGACTGGAGCAGTGGTAATCCATTCCCGATTCTGTTACTATTAATATTCTCTCTTGAGCAAATCATGTATACCCCTCACAGTTAGGTAAACAAGCATAGGTATCACTTTAGTATCACATTATTTAAACATTATCCAACAATTACAGACAATACAGGGTATTTATAAAAAATGTTTAGGAAACTTAACTGTAAAGTTAAGATCTAGATTATTTGCTTTTCTGACAAGGTCTCTGACCTGATACTTTTGAATTATTCTAATTACTTCCCTTTCCACCAGGCAGTCTTCCTCTAATTTTGAAAAAAAAAAAAAAGAAAGAGAGAGATTCCTTCTGTGGTTATTAGTATTAAATAGGTCCATCAGTTTTTCCCTTTTTCTCCTACAACTGATAAACTTTCCTTATGCCTTGTATTACTATTTTGCATTTCTCCACCCCATGACCCCCAGTTTTTGTTCATTTGATGAACCTTCTTTTTGGGCCTATCCAGTTCGTCTTCCTTTGCCAAGTGTTCAGGTCTAACCTTTTTCTTACCACAGAGAAAAAAGTTGGCACTTCATGGATGAGTAGCATTCACAGCCTGTATTCATAAACCAGAATGTTGCATGTGTTCTGCACCGAACCATCTCAAACCCTTCCTTAGTTACTGTTCATAGCAGTCAGTTATTTCAAAATAATCTTTTGCACCTTGAAACACGGTAGCATATATCCAGTTTCTTACTGTTCTGCTTCTCTTCTATTCCTATAAGCTAAGCCAATTTATTGAACTAGGGCAGATCAAAAACATTAATGTTCTGAATGTTGAACTCTTTACATGTCAATGAAAGGCCGAAAAAGGACCACAGACCCATTTTAGGCGCTCAGGTGACTGCATTAGCACAATGTCTGAGCATCTCACAATCTTGAAGGTGTTCTAACAATACCACATTTTACATACCATCTAGTCTGATCTCCTGGGTAACGTAGGCTGCAAAATCTAGGAAATTATATTACTATGAGGTCATGGCATTTCCTTGTAACTTTAAGAATCTCTCAGTGTCAGACACATAGATCACTGCTCTATCAGCAACTCCTGCCAGACTTCACAAATTCATTACACCTCACAAACTGGTGTCGTAGTATTTATCTATGTACAATGTTGTGTGAGGTATCAAATAAAAGTTGGTGACATACTGGTCAGGAATATTGTGGTGACACAATAGCTACTGACATTGTATAAGGTATTGTGTCTATAAACTGAAATTATGTTTTCAAGTCCATAAGAAGGCACAGTGCATGAACAGGTCATCTGCCAGACAGAGCCATGTCTGTTCACCATTGTTTTCTTTCTGTAAGTTAAGCATTGTAGAGCCAAACACAGAGGAAACTTCCTTGCATATTAACACAGATGGGGTTAAAAAATCCATAGCAATCAGGGGAGATGAAACCAGCAGGGGAGAGCATACTGGCGCCTAAAACCCAGGGTTTATCTTAACTCTGGAAATAAAGACAGTAAACTCGGGTTATGTAAGGATGAGGAGAACATTTTGTTGTGCGTTTCCTGAGGGAACTCCTTGCAAAGTGCGTGGGAGGTAGAGAAATCATGAAAATCTGGAGCTTAGTATTACCAAAAACAAAAACAAAAACAAACAAAAAACCACAGCAAGATCTGTAGGAATCTCCGAGTGAGACACTATTTAAGGCATAGGAGGTTAGTCTGTGAAAGTTATGACCAGTGTCTGAGAAGAATTTTTATGCTATTTTTATTTCTAACCATCATTTTTACTCAACACAGGTTGAACCTCTCTAGTACTGCACCCTTGGGACCTGACCAGTGCCAAATGAGAGAATTTGATGGATCATGGGAGGTCAATATTGTCTAACACATTACCAACACTTCCACTGCTTATTGGGCTCTCAGAAGACATTTAGGCGTAAATGAGAGCAAAACAACAGCACAGAACAGTGAAAGCCAGGAAATAAATAAATTTGTTGTAAATAAACTTGTAAATAAACTTTTTGGGACATGGGAGACGTAACCTCTATAAGTGGCCATCTGGTTAACTGAAATCACGCCAGATTATGGATATTGCTGGATGAGAGATTTCCATATTAGAGAGGTTCAACCTGTAATCATTTGACTGTTTGAATATGCTCTTTACTGATAAGCTATCAGTGTACATACAATGTGCTAGACCTTTTTTTAGCAGCAGCAGCTGCCCGGTGGAGACTCAGTACCCCACCATCAAAATAAGTCAGTGAACACTCACCAAGGATATGCAAATTCATATGAATTTGACCACAGGTGCATGCTTGCTCCTTGCTCCCTAGGAAAAAAAATAATGTTTAAAGAGATTGGCCACGTTGTTGCAGTGTTCTGTTTGGAACTGGTTCAAAGATGATGCCTTCAGGTGCCTTGAGACACCAAAATGCAGTGGACAGATACTTGGGTCAGTGACAAGTAAGAGACTTGTTTTACTAAGAAAATTCCACTGACATATCCTGAAGTGACCTAAAAGACCAAAAAGAGAATCGAGAAGATAGATGACTAGGGGAATGGTTGAAGAGGTCTGCATACAAAGGTGGACTGCTGTTTTCCTGGATATTGCCCGGAAGCATGACAGAAGCCTCCTGATGGCAAATGAGAAGTTTGTTTTCGTAGCCTTGGCAATGGAATTTCCTGTGAAGTCCTGGTAACAGTACATGTAGATTTCTTAATTTTATATCGACCAGCCTGTGTGAGATTAATAACATCAGACAGGAGCAGAGTACTGTGCAGTTAAATAGCAGAGGGAAAGGTCTGATGTTCTAAGCTTCCAGGTGTTGAACTATCAATTTTCCAAGCAAGTTGTTCTGAGTGCTGAACTTGACTGCCATCTTCTTGCAGTATATTCATCCCCTATCCAACGTCAGAGTTAATCCACATTTCATTCATGCTGCAGGAAACGGTCATTGAGGAAAATGTTTAACTTGTGGCTTGCACTTGCATTAAGCAGATGAAACCATCTTCAAAAAGCTGAGCTGCAGATACTATTGACAACAATAATCTGCCATAAACTTCATATCATCATTCTTTCCTGTGTCAATTTCTGAGAAGGACTGATGATGGCAGCTGTAGCAGAAACAGTAAACCCTTGAAATGCGTGATTTGAGTTGTACTGAACTTGCATTAACGTGCATTAAGGACAACTCAAAATCCTGCTTGCCCTGGCCCTGGCTCAATGTCCCCAGCCCTGATTCAACCCTCCTGCCCAACCCTGCTCACCACCCACTTGTGACACTGTCTCAACTCCACCCACCCCCAACCCTGTTTCAAACCCTGCATGCTTGGCTCCAGCTCACCCGCCACAGCCCCAGTTCAACTCCGCTCACCACTTGTTCGTGACTCTGGCTCAAACCCCCACCCCTGTTCAACTCCCCCCCAAATGAGGCTCCAGCTTACCCCCCCATCCCCAATTCAAGCCCCCTGCCTCAGTTCAAACCCCCTTTCGAAACAGGGCCTGATTTCCTGAAAGAACTTGCTAGTGTAGAAGCTCTCATGGTATCCTGCAGCTGCTCCTTTGATACAAACATTGTTAGCATGAGCTGCCTTTAGAATATACATGCAAAAGCATACAGTTAGCAAAGAAAGAAACAAGAGGGCAAATTACCCAATTGTGTCAATAAAGTAGGTGGCATTTACATGAATAGAATGACATCTTTTTACACCAGTGGAGAACTTGGTCCTAAATTTTAAATAACTACCTAAAAAGAAACTAAAAAAAGCTAACTGGAGCCAAGTTTATAAGCCTTTAAACTTGACTTGTTAGATAAAAAAAATGTTTAACTGTAAAGACAGCTTTTAGAAGAGTGCAGCTTCTTCTCAAGATTCAGCAACTTCAAAAGGACTGCCTGCAGAGTCAGAATGGTTCATGTTTAAAAGACAACATTAGGAATGCTATCAAAGGCTTTAGGCTCTCACTTGGTTTTAAATCTGGAAGTACGGATGATTTCTTTTTTTTTTCTTTATTTATTTTTAGAGTTAGACAACATACAAAGAAATAGGAAGAAGAAATCTTTTTCCCTCTGTTTTCATTTCCATCTTTCAGCCAGATAGTCCACTTTTCATGCTGAAAAACAAAAACAAAATAATCCAGTCTTATGAAAAAGCAACTGCTTATTCTCCAGTTCTTTACACTTTTTCATTCATGCTTGTGCAAAGCGAGACTAAAAACCACTATCATATCAGGGTGATAGCACTGAAAACCCATTTTGCGCTGATGTAAATCTATAGTCCCCAAATTATAGTCCTTCAGCTCCACGTATTTTAAAACTTGGTGACTTCCTACAATCAAATACCATTCAAATAAAAAAAAATCCAAACTCTGAATTTCAGGACATGAAATGCCAGCATGAGACTACATGAATATTTTTGCAATTTAATTCAACTCCCGACCATTTGTTTAATTATATAATGCAATCTAATTCAAATTTCTACAACTATGCTCCTGTTTCCAATTGCACCATATTTGTCTGAATATCTTACAGTGTCAGATATATGTAGTTTTCCACATTTAAGTTGTTTGTTTAATTTTCATAGAAAATTGCTGGAAATCCAGACTCACAGAGATAACAGGATGGAAAAGGAAGCTGTATATTCATTGCTTCATCAGAGTTCTTTGCACTTCCCTTTAACAGGAATCCAGACTTTTTGGATTTTTTTAGAAATAAAAACATGATCCTCAGTGTGTGATCATTCAACAACACATGGGATTTTCTTGGGATATATAAGGTTGGAATGGAGTCAACCATTACTAAAAATCGGTTTTGAATCCAACTTGAATCTGAAGATTCACGTTGGACTCAAAAGCCATTCCCAGTAGTGGCTGACTCCATTCATGTTCAACACCAGGAAATATTAATGAAAATGGAAAAAACAAACAAAGAACCAAACAAAACCAAACCAAAACAACAACAAAAATCTGTTCAGACAATTGATTTAATATTTGGTCTTCAATAATGTTTTGATCAATTTCACTCTGCACTTTTAAATGTTTGATGAACATCTTGATAACAAACTTTTCAATGTGGCATCTCCAGGGACAAAACTTTTTCATGAAGCCTCTGATTTTTCTCTCTTGAACCAAGCACATTTGTGTTCTATTTTTTACATGCAATGATATTCACACTGCATTTCCCAGATATGCCTACCCAGTAAGCTAAGATAGTCAAGAAATTCACATTACAGATGTAATTTTCATGGTCTTTGTTGCCCCTCAGAGAAGAAATTAGTTTGTATTACTGACATCTGGTAGGATACTCAAGTGATTGGAGTGTTAAAAATCAATGGTTATAACCTATTTGGAAAGGATCAAGTGTGCAAAAGGGAGGGGAAGTGGCACTCAGTGCTAAAAATAGCACCACCTGTTTCTTAGGCACTGACAACTGAGAAGAAAAATGATCTTGAATGCTTACACATCACTGTCCCTACTAATAAATGCACAGTTTGGGGGTATTAGCCGATGTCTGCTGCAAAGCCTCAAATTATATTGTGCAATGGGATGACCAGCTCCTTATGCTCATGTCTACAAAATATGGGGTGGCCAAGGAGAGTCTCTGCTTTGACAGGGAGGAGTCCACCCAGCACTGGGTAGCATGGCAGGAGTTCGTGGGCGTATTCCGGGACATAGCTGGGTCAATCTGGGAGGCTGTTGCCTGGCTCCCACTCCCTGCTGCCCCCCTGCCGCCCTCCCTATCGCTCCACCCGATGCCCCCCTGCCTCACCGCCTACCACCCCGCTTGCTGCGCTGCCTGCCTGCCAGCTCCCCAGGACTGGAGCCCACTGGGGCTGAAGACCAGCTGGTGGAGGCATCCTGGCTGTACCTGATGGTCCTCCCGGCCCCCAGCTGGCTGTGTCAGGGACCACAGATGCGGGGAGAGCCGCGGCCCATACCCCGCAGAGGTCACGCCCCTCTACCCCCACTCCAGATTGATGGGCTGATGGCCGAGCCATCTGCTGGTCCCCCATTTGTATATAGTTGTCCCCCTTGTGTATAGTTGTTCCCCTTGTATATAGTTGTCCTCCTTTGTACATTGGTTCCAGTTTTTGCTGTGAACATAACAGTTACCAGTTTTCAAAAATCCACAGTTTTATTTTCCAAAGAACCTGAGATGTGTGCTTGTTGGAAGGATGGTGTGCGGGTGGTGGGGGCAGTGCAGGCGGTGTGTGGGGGGCACTCCAGGGAAGGCCAGGGAGGTGCTCAGGGGTCTCCCTGATCAACATGGGCCCGCAGGGCCTCACAGACCCATACCCCCTCACGGTGGGCCTGGAGACTGGGTGCGGCGGCTGGCTGGAGGAAGCCCGTGCTGGAATTGACTGCCCACCACTGGACGAAGGCCTTTCCCTTGCCTTCCACAATGTTGTGGAGCATGTAGCATGTGCCCACAACCTGGGGATGTTCTGGAGTCCGACGTCCAGGCGGGCAAGGAGGCACCACCAGCGGCCCTTCAGGTGGCTGAAGATCCTCTCCACCACCCGGCGGGTGTGGTGCAGTAGGGCATTGAACCACTCCTGGCTGGCAGTCAGATGGCTGGTGTATGGGAGCATGAGCCAGGGCTGGAGGGGGTAGGCTGCATCCACCATGAGGCAGAGGGGCATGGTGGTGTCCCCCATAGGGATCTCCCTCTGGGGGATGTAGGTCCCTGCCTCCAGCCAGCGGCACAGGCCTGAGTTCCGGAAGACGCGAGCATCGTGTGTACAGCTGGGCCAGCCCACGTAGACATCCTGGAAGTGGCCCCGGCTGTCCACCATGGCCTGCAGGATCATGGAGTGGTAGCCCCTCCAGTTGCTGTATCTTCCCTCTCTGTGGTCCAGGGCGTGAATGGGGATGTGGGTCTCGTCCAGAGCCCTGAAGCAGTTCAGGAACCCCATGGCAGGAAATCCAGCAATGGCTGCATCCAGGTCCCCAACTTGGACAGCCCTCTGGAGCAGCATGGCATTGAGCACATTGAACACCTGTGGGGAGGGAACAGAAGTGCCCATGAGGGTGTGCAGGGTGCCCAAGGCCCCTCCCTCTAACTCCCCCTCCCAGGCACCTCCCCAGGTACCCTCCTAGCCCCTCCCTCCCCAGCCCCACCCCCAGCCTCCTTCATGGCCCTCTGCCCCCCCGCCAGTGGGTGCATGCCCGGGCCTCCTTACCTCCATGGTGATGGCCCTGACTGTGGCCTTTCCCACTCCAAACTGGTGTCCCATGGAGCGGTAGCTGTCTGGAGTGGCCAGCTTCAAGACAGCTATTGTGACGCTCTTCTCGACAGGGAGGGTGCCCTGCATCCGTGTGTCCTGGTGCCTCAGTGTGGGGGTGAGCCACTGGCAGAGCTCGAGGAAGGTCTGCCGGTGCATGCGGAAGTTCTGCAAGCACTGGTCATCATCCCACTCCCCCATGACCAGGTGCTTCCACCACTCAGAGCTGGTGGGGTAGCTCCAAAGGCGGCAGAGCACCAGGTGGAGGAGGAACAGGGGGCCCAGTGGTCAGGACCCCCTACCAGGAGCTGCTGGACGGCCTCCTGTGCAGCACCTAGCAGGGTGCTTGCTCCCTGGGTGACTACCTGGAATACTTCCAGCTGCTGCTGTTGCTGTTGCTGCTGGGGGTCCATAGCTGCTGTGTGTTGGTCTGTGAGAGTGTGGTTAGTGCTCTGCAGACCTCATGCTGTGCAGGCCAGGTGTGTCTGGGAGGGGCCCTCTAAAGGAACGGTGTGCTGTTGCCCTGGAAGGGCTAGTCCAGCCTGTAACCCCATCCACGGGCTTTCCTTGTCCCTTATTTCGATGAGGAGCACTTGCGTGTGTGGACGCTTCACATTTCCTTCCGGGGCAGCTTCTTTCGACGTTCCCCATCACTACTTCAATGTTGAACATCAATGGCAGCAGCCCCGGAGGATGTGTGGATGATATGCATCGAAGTAGCCTATTTCTATGTTGCTACTTCGACATAGTGTCCTAGTGTAGATGTAGCCATGGGGGGGAAAAGTTGCTCTTGAGAAAGTTCAGTTTTGGTACCAGATCCTGGATACGTCTACACGTGAAGCCAACATCGAAATAGGCTATTTCGATGAATAATGTCTATACATCCTCCAGGGCTGGCAACGTCGATGTTCAACTTCGACGTTGCACGGCACCACATCGAAATGGGCGCTACGAGGGTACGTCTACACGCCAAAGTAGCACACATTGAAATAAGGGTGCCAGGCACAGCTGCAGACAGGGTCACAGGGCGGACTCAACAGCAAGCCGCTCCCTTAAAGGGCCCCTCCCAGACACAGTTGCACTAAACAACACAAGATCCACAGAGCCGACAACTGGTTGCAGACCCTGTGCATGCAGCATGGATCCCCAGCTGCGGCAGCAGCAGCCAGAAGCCCTGGGCTAAGGGCTGCTGCCCACGGTGACCATAGAGCCCCGCAGGGGCTGTAGAGAGAGCATCTCTCAACCCCCCAGCTGATGGCCGTCATGGAGGACCCGGCAATTTCAACGTTGCGGGACGCGGATCGTCTACACGGTCCCTACTTCGACATTGAACGTCGAAGTAGGGCGCTATTCCGATCCCCTCATGAGGTTAGCGACTTTGACGTCTCACCGCCTAACGTCGATGTTAACTTCGAAATAGCGCCCGACGCGTGTAGCCGCGATGGGCGCTATTTCGAAGTTAGTGCCGCTACTTCAAAGTAGCGTGCACGTGTAGACACAGCTCCTGAGGGTCTCATGCTGCCAGCACTACAAACATCCTTGAAGTGTCCAGATATTATAGATGATAATTTCCCAACTCCAAAAGTGGTGCATCCTCACTTAGATACTGTCTTGATATATAAAGAACAACTGATGGCACAATTAAAAGTGAATGCTAACTCAGCTACAAATGATTGAACATTATAAATGTGATACAATTGCAACCAGATCAAAGTCCAGGCTTTAAATACGTGCCCATAAAGGCTGGGTGCAAACTATATTCTTCTGAAAGAAAGAAAAATGCAAATGAAGGAAATCCTAAATGCGAATGAAGCACTGATTTACAAATCTCATGCTTAATTTGCATAATCTCATCTCAGTGCTTTTTTGAAAGAGATTCTTGCAAAAACAAAGCAGTGTAGATGGGGTTCTTGCAAAAAAAATCCTGTTTTGAAAGAACCCTTATTCCTGAAAAACAATGAGGTTTACAGGGTTCTTTCGAAAAAGGCTTTTTTTCCAAAAGAACCCTACCTACTGTGCTTTTGAAAAAGTGATGGGATGATATTGTGCAAATAAATCATGAGATTTGTAAATCAGCACTTCATTTGCATTTTCAATTTCCCTCATCTTTCTTCTTTTGAATGAGGAAAGCAGTCTAGACATAGCTGCAGTGTTTAAAAGGGGCAAAAATAAAACTGAAAACTATCATGAGCTCAATCAGCTGGGAGAAAGAATTCAGTCATAAAGTGTAAATGCTATCTGGAAACAGTCTCAAAACTGAGGAAAGTGGCCGTATGGGTTACAAAGCCAACCTGGGTTACTGGTGAAGTAAGGATAGAAATTTTTATTAAAAAAGTAAAAATGGAAGAAAGGGGAATTTAATAGCAATGAATATGAATCAGATGAAGGAAATTTAGAAAAATAATAAAGGCAACAAAGGGGTATAAGATAAAGTCTGTGGCTAGCTGTTATGGGAGGGGACTCTTTTCCTTAAGTATATTAGGAACAAAAAGTATCATAAGTAAGGCTCTAGGTGGAAATGATAGAATTATAAATAGTAGTACACGTTGAAGCTCTCTAGTCCAACTCCCTCAGGACCTGACCAGTGCGGAACAAGAGAATTTGACGGATCACAGGAGGACAACGTTGTCCAACAGCATTACATGTCACTGGTTACTGGGCTCTTAGATCACATGTAGGGGTAAATTACAGCTAAATAACAGCACAGAACTCTGGAAACCAGGATTGGTATTTTAAACAAACTTTATGGGACCATGGGAATCTTGACCACATCCATGATAAGAGAATGTCCAGCTAATTAGTCATACCAGATTACAGATGTTGCTGGAAAAGAGAGTTCTGGATTAAAGGTTCAATCTGTACAGAAAAAAACCAGAATTATTCAATAAATCTGTTCTGACCTTCAGGGAAAACACAGATGATAGAGTCTCCTAATCCCATGATAATTCATTTTTCATTCCACTAGTATCTCCGAAGGATGTTAAATAAAAGAAGATGAAGTCAGAAATTTTAAAATCAACACATTCAGACAACTCCCTTCCAAGTATTTAAAAGAGCTGGCTCAGGAGGTGACTGGGTTGTCAATGTTGCTTTTGAATAAGTCTTGGAACAGGGGAAGATTCATAAGACTGGAAGAAATCTACTCTTGTGCCACCTTTAATTTAGAAATATTAATGGGATTGACCTAGGTAATTAAAGGTCTGTCAATCTGCAATTGATCCTGGAAAAGATAACAAGGCTGCCAATAAGGAACTGCATCAATAAAGAATTAAAGGAGGGTAATACCAGTCATTCCAATGAATGTCAGTTATTGAAAAACAGAATAATTATCTAATTTTTGTTGAGGTTACAAATTTGGTTGATAGAGTAGTGTTGCTATAATAAAATTAGTCTCCTGTCGGGCATTTGTCTTGGTATCTCATAACATTTTAATCTAAAAATCTTAAAGATAGAAAGTTAACGTGTTGTGCACTAAATGGATTAAAAACTGGCTAAATGAGAGGTTTCAAAATATAATGGGGAAACATCTTGAAATAGGTGAGTGGCTAGTGGTGCCTCACAGGTATTGTTTCTTGGACCCATTCTATTTACCTTTTTAATTATTGACTGGATGGAAACATAAAATCTTCATTTATATATTTTGCAGACGATGCCAACACTGATGTGGTTGTAAAAATAGAGAGGATTTGTCATTGAGGCAGAGTGGTCTGGATCACTGGATGCAACCATGTGTTTTAATATGGCTAAATGCATATGTAACTGTACACATCTGGGTGAAAAAAATGTAGGCCATATTCAGCAGATAAGGGATTGTATCCCGTCAAGCAAAAACATATGAGAGTTGTGGCCAGTAATCATCAGAAACATGAGGTCTCAGGGGATACTGAGGCCAAAAATGGCTGTATACACAGGAGAATCTAAGGTAGGTGTAGACAAGGTATTTTATCTCTGTATTTGGCTCTGGTATAATCATTGCTTCAATACTTTGTCCAGTTCTGGTATCCACAATTTCAGGAAACACATTAATAAATTGGCAAGCACTCACAGAAGAGCCACTAAAATGATTAAAGGGTTAAGACGCTAAAGCTACTTTGCTTAACCTGGAAGCTAGGAAGGGCTGAATTGATCGTCCATATATACCTACATGGAGAACAAATATTTCATAATTGGCTTGTCAATCTGGCAGAGAAAGGTATAACATGCTCCAATAGCTGGAAGTTGAAGCTAGACAAGTTCAGACTGCAGATAAAGTATAAAATTTTAAACAGTGAATTTAGTTACCATTGGAACAATTCACAATCACTGGCAATTTTAAAAATGAATATATCATGTTTCTTTAAAATGTGTGCCCACAGAATTATTTTGCAAAAGTTCTGTAGCCTGTGTCATACAGGAGGTCAGATTAGATGATCGTAAGGGAGCCTTCCAACCTTGGGATCTATGAAAATTCTAATTTCATCATGCAATTCGAAGACATGTTGTAAAATTTTTTCATGTCACTTCACTGTGAAACAAAAGCTGAGCATGGTCACAGACCATTTCTTTACACGTGTTCACTGCCCTGAATTGTATAAAATTAATAGTTCTAGCCATGTTGAGGAGTTCCGATAATTCAGTTCATGATATCTTCAGTGCCAAGCGCTGGCAATGAATAATTCACTGTGTTCAGATAGCTGCTGGTGCCACTACATTTTCTTATGCTGTGATCCAACTCTTCTTTCTGGTCTGGCTGCTGCCACATCAGTGCAGACTTCCCCTTATGTAATGCAGTTAAACACTTACCTCCACTATAAATTTATCAGGGATCTTTAATATTTCCTCACTAGTTTTCTGGATTTTGTTGTTTTTGTTATTTGCAAGGTAAAAGTTCTTCAACTATTGCACCTTGTGACAGACTACAGCAAGTTACAGTAGGCTAGCAGAGGACACATACATGGGCAATTGGGTCTGTGCTTTTATGTTTCCCATGGACTGAGCTCCAGCAAGGGTCAGCCTGCAGCACCAGGTCAATCCAACACCTGAGGCTTATCAAACACCTGCAGCCAATCAAGGCCTATGGAGCCCTTGAAAAGGCTTCCCCTCCGGTAAGGAGAGGGAAGGAGAAAGTAGTGGACTGGGAAGGAGGAAAGGTCTGTAAAGGAGAGCCTTGTGAGAGAGAAGGCATGCTAGAACTACAGGAGAAGGTACTGGGGAAAGAGTCTGGGGAAATGGCCCAGGGAGGAAGCTGTTGCCCTTTTGGCTGATGGAGATAGCCCTTCCAGCAGCAGCTACCCAGGGTCCCTGAGCTGCAACCCAGATCAAGTGGGAGGGGATTGGGTTCCCCTCACACCATCCCACAATCCCCAGGACAGCTCAGAAGGAGCAGGAGGAGCTCCAACATCCCTGTGAGGACTTCCCCACTTTTGACTGTGCCTATAATGAGGATGGCTGAGTAGGCTGTGCCCTGCCCCAGGGGAGCCATTGGAGGCAGAGCAAAAGGGGTACAGCGAGCCTCCGAGACATTACTTTAACCACCCCGAAGCGTAGGACCCACCAGGTATGATTTGGTACTTTGTCACAACCTATTCTGGCAAATCTCACATAACAAAGAATTTGGCATATATTGGCTATATCTGTTGATTCATCAAGCTGCATTACTAAATATGGACTCATAACCTGTTCTATTAATGGTCGTGGATGTTTCTGGAAGTTTATCAGCACAACAGGTGCTATTGTTGATATAGCAATGTTTTTTGCTATCATAGCTACTTGTTCCTGTCCATATTCTACATGGCTACCTCTACACGACAGAGATCTTCCAGAAGAACATCTTTTGAAAGCGTGCATCCACATGAAAAAAAGCAATCTGCTCTTCCAAAAAAGAACATCCACACAGTCCCCGGTCTTTCAAAAGAATGGACCAGGGATAGAAAAATCAGGCCCCAAGTGGACTGCTCTTTTTGGGGGAAAAAAAAACAAAACAAAAAACAGAGGGCCTACAGAGCCTCTACACACATTTTCTTTTGAAAGAAGCTTCCTGAAACCGGAAAGGAAGAGCAATTTTGAAAAAAAGGAAAAAAAAAAGTACCACATTCTTTTGATTTATTTTCAAACACTTTTTGTGTGTAGACTCTTCATGGGATCTTTCCAAAGAGCCTTCTTCTTTCGAAAAATCTTTCGAAAGAACTTGCTAATATAGACACAGCCCATCTGTGTATGGTTGATAGAAATAGAATGGAATGTGCTTCATTTATAGGTTGAACCTCTCTAATCTGGAATTCTCTCATCCCTCAACAACCATAACCAGCAGGCTGTTAACTGGATATCCACATATCATGGGTGTGATCAAGTTTCCTGTGGTCCCATGAAGTTTGTTTACAGACACTAGTCCTGGCTGTAAGTGTGCTGTGCTCTTATTTAACTGTAATTTACCCCTAAATGTCTTCTAAGAGCTGAATAATCAGAGTGTTAATGCTGCTAGACAATATTTTCCTCCCATGATCCATTAAATTTTCTTGTTCCACACCAGTCAGGTCCTGAGGGTTTCAGACAAGAGAGATTCAAGTTGTACTTTGCAGGGCCAGAGAACAAAAAGCTTCTAAGACTTTTTTTTTTTAAAGTTGGCTCATGAGCTATGACTTTTTTGCTGCTTTAATGCTTTTTTTCACAGTGGGAGAGGGGCAAATGTCACAGCTCAGTTATGATTTCTGGGAGTTTGGTTTCCGAATGTCTTTGTTGTTATCCTAGCCTCATACTTTCATTTACTAACACTTGAAAACACACAGCATATTTTGGCTGTGGACACTGCAGTAATATTGACACACAAAAACCCCTTACTTCTCTTTTTTATTTTAATTGTACTAAAATCATCTTCAACAGAACCTTTGCTAGATGTAGGCTTAGCACTTGGCACAAAAACACTTTTCCTCCCAAGGTTGAAGAGAACAGGGGACTACGGCTGAACCCAGATATTTTGATTTTGTGCATCACCCCCAGGCATGTGAAAAATCGAACCTCAGAAGACTGACCCTGACCAAGTTGATCTTTCATGATAGTGAAGACATTACTCTTCATTACTCTTACTAATAGCAAATTAGAAACTAACCAACAAAACCCCTCAAACCGGCATCTTAGTTACACCTCTCCTCAAAAAACAAGACAAAAACAAAAAACCAAAAGCCATTCTCATGGTTTCTCCAGGGAGCTCTGGTGAACAGTTTGGGAAGTATTGATATAAAGTGACCAGACAAGGAGCAAGGAAGTGGAAAATCAGGGGCATGGTGTCAATTGAGTCACACGCCTGTGCTAAGCTTTTTGTATTGGTGTAACTATGCTGGTCAATGGTGTCTGCTTTCCCTTTTGATAATGTTGTGCCAGTCAAATTCCAGGTGTGGGTGTAATATACTGGCTTCTTGCCCTTGGGTGTTATGACATGCTGTCCTTTTCATAGAGGAGCAGAAATAAAAAAGTCTGATACAGAGATGATGAAACCGTTGCAGGGCATATGTTGACTGACACTACAGCCACAGCAGACTCTTCCTATCAGCCTCCACTAAGGCTATGGAATCCTATCCCATGGAACTATCACACCTTACTTTACAAACAAGCTCGGAGAAGGTTCTTGTTCTACTTGAGGGACAGTTCCTGGCCTGAGTTACTCACTCCTTTGTCACCTCTCACGTGGATAAGAACAATGTTCCATAGATGACCATGAAGCCATCAGCACGTGGGAAACTGGTGGAGAATATTCTTCAGCAACACAGGTTAGCACAAGCATATCAAACTTTTTCTTAGCTCTGTACAGTGGCTTGATCTAAGATTAAGGGTTTTGATGTCTGTCCTTGTTTTCAAAGTGCTGCTTGGAAAATCAGATTAAGGTAATCTTGGGCTCTGGTATACAAAGCCCGTCATCTCTGGTGTTCTGCTCCTCTGTGCTGCCCCTGATCAGCTTTGGGCTGTGCAGCCTTTCCCTAGCCAGTCACTGCTAGCTCAGGGGGTAGAACCTAGGGCTCTGGAGCACTTGTGCCACAGTGCCCTGGTTAATCCAGAACTGGATCCTTGACTTGGACCTAAGATGTCTAAGAGTCCACAAAGAGTTCCAGGGTGAACACCATTCCTCTGACACAATGAACTCTCTTACAATAAGGGTAAAGCTCATTTGTGCTGGAGACAGAATTTACTAACTCAGACATGAAATGAATTCCCTGAAGAGCAAAAGACTCCCATCACAATCCTCAACACCTTCCAGGCCAGAAGTAAAGCACATTTGATCTTGTCTTCTGCGTAAATACATAGCTACATATAAAAATACCACCCCCCACCCCCCCCACACAAAAGAGTCCTCATTACACCAAGACACACAGCTCTATGCGTGTCCCATTGAGGAGAAGATGAAGGAACAGCCAACATTTACAGGTGGTGGTAACATCTCAATGCACTATTCAAAGTTACTCACATACAATGATGACAAGCACAGAATAAAAACCTACATAGGTTAAAAACAGCTACAAGAGAATGAAAATATACACATAAAAACCAAGCCCCACCCCAAAAACACAACACAAAAACAAATCTAGCCTCCAGCAACTATTTTCCTTCTTACTAACACCTATTAATAATTCTCCTCAGAGCGCCTATTAACATCTATCACTTTGAAAATATAGCTTGTATTTCTTTCCAAAGCAGCTTACAGAGCAAGTATTGTTATCTTTAAAATGGTGATGAAGAGCTTCAGAGAACTAAAATGAGTTCCCCCTAGACTGTCAAGGTTAGTAGTCAGAAAACTGACACATTGGAGAAAGAGTTCTGCATTTTTATTAACTGCACAAATACTCAAGCTTCTGGAAATCTGGTTTACAACTTAGCATACTCAGGCACTTAGCATTTGAAATGAGAGTGCAGTAGTAAAGAGAGAAAACATCTGAATACCCTCTCAACACAAAAGCAAACACATAGGCTGTGTCTACCCGGGCACAAATCTTTGAAATAGCCATATTTCGAAGATTACTAATGAGGTGCTGAACTGAATATTTAGCGCCTCATTAGCATTAGCACGCTTCCAGCCGCAGTGCTTCAAAAGCACTGCTTTTGAAAGCATACAGCTCGGTGCGGCTACACGGGGGTCCTTTTTGAAAGGACCTGCACCTTTAGAAATCCCCTTATTGATCAGAATAAGGGGATTTCGAAAGGTGCGGGTCCTTTCGAAAAGGACCCCTGTGTAGCGGCGCCAAGCCGCACACTTTTGAAAGCGGCGCTTTCGAAGCTCCACGGCCGGAAGCATCCTAACGCTAATGAGGCTCTGAATATTCAGTTCAACACCTCATTAGTAATCTTCGAAATACGGCTGTTTCGAAGATTTGTGCCCATGTATACCCAGCCATACAAAACTACATACACTTAAGATTGGGAGTGATTATGCTAGAAGTACAATTTCTTATTTACATGGCTACAAAAGCTGGTCAAACTGCTGATTGGTCAAAATCTAAATTTCTTAGGAAAGTGATTTGATTTTGCAGGAAAAGTTTGGGGTGCAAGCTGGTACTTCTGGCCAAAATCAAGTCTCTGTACTACAGAACAGAAAAATAGTTAGTACATTCACATGGGATGTAGGAGACCCAGATTCAAATGCGTTCTCCAAGTCAGGCAGAGTAGCAACTTGAGCCTGTGTCTCCCACATGACCTCTAACCAATGGACTCTTCTGGGCAGGAGAAACCCTCTGTCTTTACAAAAAAAAAAAAAAAAAAGAGAGAGAGAAAAGGCCTTGGTTTTGTTCTGGCATGGAACAAAATTCAACTGTTGAAATAGATTGCTTTTGTGAAGTGTATCACTATTTTCCCGTGAATTTTAATGGTTACTCACATACTCCTTAAGTATACTTATTCTGAGAAAGAGCTCTGGGTAGCTCAACATCTTGTGTGTCTCTCACAGAAGTTGGTCCAATAAAAGATATTATCTCACTCATTCTGTCTCTTCGATATCCTGGTACCAGCAAGACTTAAAATCACTGCATAATACTTACCCTCACAGACATGTACGGTCACCATGCTAACTCCAACAGCGCTAGAGAGTGAATCTGTGGCAGATTTTATTAAAGCCTTGGGGATACAAGCTGCCTACAGCATCAACCTCATTATACTCTACCCCAAGGTCTGTTCACAGATGGGATCCAAAAATGAACAATGCTTAGGTTTGATGACACATTTTTTTATTCAGTAAGTTGACTCCATCCTAAAGGATTGTAACTGAAATAGGCAATTAGCATCTTTTCATTCTTGGTAACACATTCTTACTTCAGGATGTACTATGCATTTACATTTTATTTTCTTCTCTCCTGTCTTCTATTTATGTAGAGGTCTGATCCCAGCACCTCCTTCCTGATGCTATTGCCATTGCAAAAGCACACACAAATTCTTCTGTAGAGCATAGTTATCCAAGCTCTAGAACTCTGTGGGGTCACAGAAAGCAAAAAAAAAAAAAAAAAAAAAATAGCTCTGTCACTTATTCTGGAGTCAATTGATACAGGTGAGCGTTGTGGTTTTTTTGCTGTGTCGGCAGCTCTTGAGTCAGTTTATTTTTGGATCAAAAAGGAGAAATAAGGAAGAGCCACCTTTCTGTCTAGCAGATCTCAGCCATGCACAGTTTTTAAACAGCAGCAGAGTCTGGCAAGGGAGTTCTGAGCAGGAGGTTGGACTAGATGAATCCTTGAGGTCTCTCCCTACCCTAATCTTCTATGATTCTATGACATAGGTGCCTGGAAAACAACCCAATACCCAAAGATCATGGGAAAAGAGATGTCACGTGATAATATTGAAAAAAACTACCTGGAAGATTAATATTAGATCATAAAAATACTGTAAAACACTAGCTCCCAACCTGGGTCTGCAGTCCCCTTGGGTTCCAGGAGGGTATTGCAGGGGGTCCACGAGCAAAAGATAGATAAAAATGTCATAGAAAATAAGTTTTAAATTGCAAGGTTACAATCAATTATTATTTTAAATTAAATCTTCCAGTAAAGTTATTAATTGCTGTGACATCAGAAATGAGCATGCATTATTTTAAATGTTAATTATGTATGTTTCCTTTTTCATTTAATAAAGTGCACATAGCAGCTAGAATTGGCTTTGATGGGGTCCACAAGTGGTTTGGGGGTGTTGATGGGGTTCACACTAGTGAGAAGGTTGGGAACCACTACTGTAAAGGTATATCTTTCTCAACATGTCTTAACCATAGGATACAGGTGGATCATCAACACTAATGAGAATAAAGGGAATGTATATAGGCAATAGAAAATTGGGGTTCCTTAAGTTTCAGGGGGACACAGACTGATAAGAGAAAAGAGGGCTGACACGTATGGATACATGCATGATACAGGTATAGACATAATCACATTATAAAGAGGAGATGCCCAAAATGAAGAAAACTGATCTCCTTTTGGGAGACTCCAGCAGGAAACAATCCTTTGCTCATGATCAAGCCATGAGAGAGCCAACGACCTTAACATTATTGTTTAATGATGCAAGTGGAACTATATTTGTGCATGCAAGTTCTATATACCTTGGTAATCATAATTATAACAAAATTTGTAAAACAAAGTAGACCTTGTCAATGTATATGTGGTCACTAGCCTTGGCCTTTATGCGCTTCTAGAGACTAATTCTAAAACAAGTAGTAGAAGTGACCTTAAGAAAGTTTGAAACTTTGGCCACCAGAGCTAAATCTATGGTGATGTGATACCACACTACACATTCACTTTTAATACAATAAACATTTACACTATATAGGCCTAGATAGGAGTAGCCATCTTAATAAAAAGCTAGAGAGAGACCTGGTCTTCCAAGGACAAGCGAAAAGGAGCTGCAGGGATTAGTGCTTTAATTATGTCTGGATCAGAGGAGCCAAGAAAGATCCTTCTCTCTGACCAAAGGACTGGAGTCAATCAGTTTTTGTCTGTCTGAACTTATACAGCTGGGAGTGCAGAGAAGGACTTGAAGTCACTGGCCCTAAGACAGGGTTGGAGACAAAAGAACTCAGAATGAAGAGGCTCAAGGAAATTGCAGCAAATTATTGAAGATAAGTAGTATGTGGCTTCTGTTTATATGGTCCCTGGGTTGCAACCCAGGGCACTGGATGGACCTCAGTTTCCCTACTATCCAAAAGCAAAGTGGTATAAACCCCAGGAAAGGGACAGGGCTTAGCTGTGAGCCTGAGCAAAGGGCTGAGTTTATATGTCCCTGACCTAGATCTGAAGAATCTAATGATGGCAACTAGACTGTTGATTTATTGAACTCTTTAAATGTCCTGGAAAGGGTGCCTTTGCATAATGAAAACATATTTCCCTCCCTTAAATACAGGACACTGGTAAATCACTTATATTCAAGTGAGCTCAAAGGCAATCAGTCAGAATTGTGAAAACAATGAGAAGTCCTGTGGCATCTTATAGACTAACAGATACATTGGAGCATAAGTTTGGGTATGAGTAATTTACCAGTATCCCGTATTCAAGGGAGGAAAACATGTTCTTCATGTGCTCTAATATACCTGTTAGTCTATAAGGTGCCACAGGACTTGTGTTTGCAGATCCAGTCTAACACAGCTACCCCCTGATACCAGTCAGAACTATGCAATACAAATGTTCAAATTAACAATAAGCAGACTGAGTCCATTAAAAGGAAATGCCGCGTAATTGGATTATTTTTGCGTTATCTTTAAGGTTTCCACAGGGAGAGGTGACAAACACAAACTCCCATATACCTCTCATATGGGAGGGCAGGATGATCGACAGACCACCTGATTTGACCCTGCCTACCAGGCACTTTTTGCCTCTACGCCTATTGAGGTCTCTGGGATGGACCTACCTCCCTGATGGCATGTATTCCCAAGGCAATGTGCAGGGAGGGGATGGGACATAAACTCACACTGCCTCACACCCTATTTCTGTCAGGGTAAACACCGGAAGAACGGTCTTCTGGACTCCAAATCACATGACCGTATGCTAATGAGGTGTGGGGAATTTGCATCCGTGCCTTATTAGCGTATTTCAGGCCATGTATTACGTGCCACTTTTGAAGAAAGCGGCCTGTGTAGAAATGGCCAAAAGGAGCACCCACATTTTTTCGATTTACTTTTGAAGAAACATTTTTTGTGTGTAGATGTGCTGCTGGATCTTTCAAAAGAGCCCCCTTCTTTTGAAAACTCTTGCTAGTGTAGATGTAGCCAGAGTGTGAAAAGGCAGCTAACATCACAAGGAATAATGTAGCCTTCTCCTGTCCCCTGGCTACAGCTTGGGCAAGAAGGAGTTAAGCCCAAATGATTCGTTGTGCACCAGGGTCTGGAGAACCTGACTGAAGGGGCTTCAGCATATCCAGCTAGAGAAGTAGCTCACAGGGAAGGGTATCTAGGGTATAGAGCAGCCTTGTGCTCCCTGAAGGCAGGAACCAGGGTGAGGCAGGGGAGAAGGTGCAATGTCCTGGGGAACTGCTGTGGAGCCTGCAGGGTTGGAGTGTGAACAAGCTGGAAATCTCTTCTCTCCACTCACCACTCCAGAGCATAGCTGAAGGATGGAGAGGTTTCCTTATGCCAGTGTTTTGCAGGCTTTGACCACATAGAGAGCTTGGCTTCTCCTGTCCGGCATCCCAGGCCAGAGGGTTGTGAACTTTTCTGGGGCATCTGCCCAGCCAGAGGCAGTGGGAGAAGAAGCAGCCTGCCAGCCAAGTTCGCGGTGAGCTGAGGATTCTGACCAGAATCTGCTTCTCTGTACAGCACTGGAAGTGGGTTGTGCCCTGCCAGGGAGATTGAGAGGATCGGTGGGGCTGGGATGTGTGAAGAGACAACACAAGGAGAGGACACTGAGAGGGGGAGAACCTAAAGGGCTGAAGGGCAGGAAGCAGGGGTTACGCATAACTGGCTAGCATCTGCCTTCACTCACCTGCCCCTGCAGTGAACAGATAGTGGGAGCCAGAAAAGGGACAAATGGTGGGATCCTGCTGGTCAAGAAGGCTGCACTGATGGACCAGCAGGGGGAGAGGCTGGCACTGAACACTGCAGCTTGCCCAAGCAACAGCTTCACACACCATTTTGCATTGTCCAGCCAGGACCCCAACCCTTTCCCTGCTGGTGGGCAGGCCTGGCCAGTAGCAAGAACTGCCAGTACTGATTGGGGGAGACAGAAAATACAGGACAATTGCCTGTTTAAAAAAAAAAGTTGGAACAGGTGGGAAAGATAAGTAAAGGGCTGTTCTTTTAAAAACCGTAAGCCTGGTCACCCAACCTTTGGACTGGAGGGACAAGCTACTGAAGGCCTACTAATATTGTTAGGTAGCCAGCAGGAGGGAAATGATGTGAGAAAAAGGTGGACATACCACATGCTCAAGAAGGAATATCCCCATACAGGGCATCAGCTAGCCTTAAGTCTAATGACTTTCCCAGTGAATTTGTTTTAAGCAGCCAGATTTTTGATTTTTGTTGTTTTTCCACTATTCATGGAATTTTGTAATCCAACATATCATAATATGAAAAGTTTCACTTCATTGAGGAAAACCCCCTTGTTTTTTTGTTCTCCCACTCTTTTCCAGTATATAAAAATCACTTTTTCCATAAAATTTAAATTATGGAAAATTTAAAATTTAATAACTTTTTAGCTTTTTTCCTGGCCCCTTTTTCAGAAGTCACATGAAGAGTTCATACTGTTATTGTGGGTGCTGTCACGCCAGACAAAATGGAGGCTAAAGAGCAGCCTTCCACTTGACACTTTGCTCTTCCCAAGCTTGTCCTTCCTATAGATTTAGAAGACTTGAAAGTGTGCTAAGCCCTGTTGAGGGCCACTCTGAATCTTACCGAATGGAACCTTACTGTGACAATGTCACATGATCACAAATTTTTCCCTTTCCCTCCCCTGTAGGTTTCCCTGCTGGAGGAGAAGCTCAAGCAACGTTTCTCAAAATTTTTGAAAACAGGGACCAGCTTGCTGTCTTCCTAAACTGCATCAGGGAGATTTCGTGGACTGGTACTATTGAGAAACACTCAGTCACTGAGAAACACTACTCTAGAGCATGGGTGAGTATCTGAAAGTAGTTTAATCATTGCTGTACCTACCTACTTTCTTTCAGTATGACAAGTCCAATGCAGAACAGTACTAGACAGATCTCCAGGTGGTATTTTAAACTCATCTTCTATCTGTACTTCATAGAAGCTAAAGATCCTGCAGAAATTTCCAGAAGTAGCATGGATTAATGTAGGCATCAGCCACAATATTCTCCCCTATAGTAAAGACAAATTCCATTGTACTGTCAAGAGCATAGCATGTGAATTCTTTCCTTACCCAGTCATTACATTCCCCATAACTCTTTATATAGACAACATTGTTTCCTTGAATACAAAATACAAGATTAAGTCATGATTTTAGTTCAATACTCTTTTGGATGGTGTTGTTATGGCTTGTTAAGGACCCAGAAGTGAGAAGTGCACTTTTACTTCTAAATCTCTTCTCATTTCATGATCAAGAAACTGAGGTCAAGGCACAACATCCCAAAATCCCTGAATGCAAGAATACTTAAATATTCACTGTTCTTAAAACCCCAACCCAAAAGCTATTCCCACAATTAAACAAATTTGAGGTAGTTGGATGTACAGACGTGCCAGGTAAAAAATAATAGGAGGTTAAAGGGCAATATTTTTAAAAAAAATACCTTCAGAGAGGTTTAAGTGTTTTCCAAAAAATGGAAACCACGTGAGATTTAAATGAAGTAGCAAGGATTGATGGCGAGGGGAGTGCAGTGAAGAGACTCTTGAAGAATTCTACCAGGATTTCAATGACTTTTACCCCACCGTCAGTCTCAGCCTTGTCCATTCTACGTGAGAGCTCCATTTCCTGGACACCACAGTACAAATCAGTGATGGTCAGATTAATACCACTCTATACTGGTAACTCACTGTCCACTACTCTTAGCTACATACCTCCAACTTCCATTAAGGACACATCGCACGATCCATCATTTATAGTCAAGCCCTTATACACAACTCCATCTGCTCCAATCCTACTGACAGAGACAAAAAAACTTTAAGATCTCTACCAGGCATTTGTAAAACTTGATTACCCACTGGGAGAAGTAAAGAAACAGATTGTCAGGGTCAGATGAAAACCCAGAAGCCAGCTACCTCTAGGTAGGCCAAAGAGGGTTAATAACACAACACCACTTGTCATTACCTATAGCTTTCAACTCACACCCCTCCCGAGCATTATTGACAATCTATAACCTATACTGGAATGTGATACTTCACTCTCACAGGCCCTAGGTAATAGGCCTGTTCTTTCCTACAGACAGCCACCCAACCTCAAGAAAATTCTCACTAGCAACCACACACTGTACCACAGAAATACTAATCCTGGAACCTTTCCTTGCGACAAACGCTGTTGCCAGCTCTGTCCACATACTTACACTAGAGACACCATAAATGGACCTAATCACATCAGTCACACAAACAGGGGTTGACTTTCCTACACTCCCACTAATGTAGAATGCATGTGCCAGCAATGGCCCTCTCTCATGTACATTGGACAACCTGGACAATCACTTCACCTGAAAATGAATGGACACGAATCAGACATTGGGAATCTGAATATGTGTAAACCAGTAAGTGAGCATTTCAACTTGGCAGGACACACTATTGCTAATTAAATGGTGTGTGTATAACAGCAAACATTTTAACACCAGATTACAAAGGCAGACATCTGAATTGGAATTCGTTTTCAAGTTTGATACCTATCACTGTGGAGTCAAAGATCTCAGTTATCTTATACATTACAAAGACAATTTCCCCACCTTTGAGATTCACAGTAATGGCAGCTATCCCACTTAGTGGATACTTACTGGTTTTTTTTCCTTCCCTCACCCCCATCTAGCTCATTCCTCAGTTTTGTTTTGTTTTGTTTTTTTCTACTCAGTTATCAGTTATTCTCCAGAGCTGAAGAAGTGGGTCTTTCCCACAAAAACTTATTAGCTAATAAATAAAATTCTTACTCTTTAAGGTACTACAGGACCACTTTTTCTGTTTGGTGAAGATACAGATTAACACAACTCCTCTCTGAGACTATTCACCATTCTGACTTACTAGTGTAGCAAGAATATCTTTCAGACCCGAATTTTGAGTCCTTAATTCTCCTCCATGGAAGAGAAGAGGCAGCATAGTTTGAAAGATCAGAAAACCAGTGGCTGGACATCACCAATGTCTTGCTTAAGTATCATGTAAATATCTCACTTCTATTTCTAAAATCTAAAGGCACAAAGTTAGACAAAAGCTAACCATAACCAGCTCTACCAAGGAGAGTCTCCATAATAAAACTGCCCTCATATTTTCACAATTCGCTAAAACACTGAGGCGTATGCATAATTCTAAACACAGAAGTAGTCTCATTAACCCCAATGGGACAATATACATGCTTTAATGCAGTAAATTGCCTAGGAAGGTTGTGGAATCTCCATCACTGAAGACATTGAAGAGTGTGTTAGCTAAACACCTGTCAGAGATGTTCTCGAGACCCTGAACGATGCTTGACCCTGCCATGAGGGCAGGGGACTGGACTTTATGATCTCTTGAGGTCCCTTCAGGTTCTTGTGTTGATGATTCTATCATTTTACCTTGTATTCTGAGGAGCAGCACACAAGGGCATCTACGAGTCAGAGAAAGGAAGTTTCAGAAAGAACCTTCTTCTGAGAAAGATGTTTCAGATCACAGGCACCTCAAATTTTAGGAGCAAGTTGGCAGCAAGAATGTCCCAGCTGAACAGCCTGTCTTCGCAATTATATCAACTGAGAAGCATCATGCCAGTTAACCCACTTTCAAGCCACTGAGGATATAAGAGTTGAATCTCTCTCTCTCTGTCTCCCCCTCTCTTCTTCTCTCTCTATACATATATATTGTGTAGACACATTAAATTGCTGACTTTGATACATTTAAGTATCAACTAAATTTGAGCCACTTGTAAATTTCTTCTTACATAATATAGTGTCAGGAAACATGCAGGATTCCTTGGACACCTGTTTAGATCATCAAAAAGGAGTAAATAAGAAGAAAATTAATTTTCTAACTGAATTAGCTACAAAAGGACATTGATTTCTGAAAACATTTGCAGTTTTTACATGTAAGCATGAGTTGCCTACTTCACAGAAAAAAATGTAATTGCAAATATAGATACAGTGTGTAAAAGAGTGATTATTTGGTGTGCCAGGTTTGTCCAAGATATGGAAATGAGAAACTATGTGGAACTTTTCTTTCGTTTTCTTTATGGGAAGTCTGGCACCTGGAGAGGTAGGCTTGAAATCCAAGCTTTACATTTACTGTTGAAAATGCACGTTTTTCATGGGTTTTATTTTATACAGCTTTCCTTGAGCCTTTTCTCACTCTTAGGCTGCGTCTACACGTGCACGCTTCTTCGAAGTAGCGGCACCAACTTCGAAATAGCGCCCGTCACGTCTACACGCGTCGGGCGCTATTTCGAAGTTAACTTCGACGTTAGGCGGTGAGACGTCGAAGTCGCTAACCTCATGAGGAGATAGGAATAGCGCCCTACTTCGACGTTCAACGTCGAAGTAGGGACCGTGTAGACAATCCGCGACCCGCAACGTCGAAATTGCTGGGTCCTCCATGGCGGCCATCAGCTGGGGGGTTGAGAGATGCTCTCTCTCCAGCCCCTGCGGGGCTCTATGGTCACCGTGGGCAGCAGCCCTTAGCCCAGGGCTTCTGGCTGCTTCTGCGGCAGCTGGGGATCTATGCTGCAGGCACAGGGTCTGCAACCAGTTGTCAGCTCTGTGTATCTTGTGTTGTTTAGTGCAACTGTGTCTGGAGGGGCCCTTTAAGGGAGCGGCTTGCTGTTGAGTCCACCCTGTGACCCTGTCTGCAGCTGTGCCTGGCATCCCTATTTCGATGTGTGCTACTTTGACGTATAGACGTTCCCTCACTGCGCCTATTTCGATGTTGGGCTGAGCAACGTCGAAGTTGAACATCGACGTTGCTGGCCCTGGAGGACGTGTAGACGTTATTCATCGAAATAGCCTATTTCGATGTAGCAACATCGAAATAAGCTATTTTGATGAATAACGTCTACACGTCCCCCAGGGCTGGTGGCATCGATGTTCAATGTCAATGTTGGGCAGCACCACATCAAAGTAGGCGCTGCAGGGGAACGTCTACACGCCAAAGTAGCACACATCGAAATAAGGGTACCAGGAACAGCTGCAGACAGGGTCACAGGGCGGACTAGCATTTCCGGGGCAACAGCTAGCCGCTCCCTTAAAGGGCCCCTCCCAGACACACTCAGCCTGCACAGCATGCGGTCTGCAGAGCCATAGGCACGCACACCTCGGGTGACGCAGTCATGGACCCCCAGCAGCAGCAGCAGCAGCCGCCAGAGGTCCACCCAGCCGCCCCTGTAGGAGCAGTGCTCGCCCTGCTCGATGCCATGCAGGAGGCAGCTGATCACATCCTAGCCACAGAGGAGGAGCTGCCCGCAGGGGAGGAGGAAGCAACCCCAAACCCTGCAGCTCCCCCCCGTCGCACACGCCACTGGCTGTGGAGCTACCCCACGAGCACTGACTGGTGGGAGCGGCTGGTGCTCGGCGAGTGGGACGATGACCGCTGGATCCAGAACTTTCGGATGAGCTGGCAGACATTTCTGGAGCTCTGCCAGTGGCTCACCCCCCGCACTGAGGCACCAGGACACCGCCATGTGGTGTGCCCTGAGCATGGAGAAACGGATCAGCATCGCTGTCTGGAAGCTGGCCACTCCAGACAGCTACCGATCCGTGGGGGAGCAGTTTGGCGTTGGCAAGGCCACCGTCGGGGCTGTCCTCATGGAGGTAAGAGGACCCACGGGGGGAGGGGGAGGCAACCTTGGGATGGGAGGGGAGCCCTGGCAGGGGAGGACCACACACACCCTGCACACCCCTCATTGGTGGTCACCCATGTGCTTCCCTTGCAGGTCATCTGCGCCATCAACGCCCTGCTCCTCCACAGGCTCATGCGGCTTGGCGACCCGCCTGCCGCCATCGCGGGGTTTGCCACTCTGGGCTTCCCCAATTCCTTCGGGGCTCTGGATGGAACCCACATCCCCCTCCATGCCCTGGAGCACAGTGGAGGACGCTACTTAAACAGGAAGGGCTACCACTCAGTGGTCCTCCAGGCCTTGGTGGACAGCCGGGGCCACTTCCTGGACATAGATGTGGGCTGGCCTGGCAGCACCCACGACGCCCGCGTATTCAGGAATTCGGGCCTGTGCCGCCGGCTGGAGGCAGGGACCTACATCCCCCAGTGGGAGATCACTGTGGGGGACACCACCATGCTCCTCTGCGTCATCGCAGACGCGGCATACCCCCTCCGGCCCTGGCTCATGCACCCTTACACGGGCCACCTGTCAGACAGCCAGGAGTGTTTCAACCAGCGCCTGAACCACACGCGCCAGGTGGTGGAGCACACATTTGGCTGCCTGAAAGGGCGCTGGAGGTGTCTCCTCACCTGCCTTGATGCGGGCCCCACCAACATCCCCCAGATTGTGGGCACGTGCAGCACCCTCCACAACCTTGTCGAGAGCAAGGGGGAGGCATTCTTTCAGGGCTGGGCTGTGGGGGCTGGCAGGGCTGATGTGCAGCCACCCGCTGCCCCCGGTCTCCAGGTGGACCCCGAAGGGAGCCGGGTCCGGGAGGCCCTGTGGGCCCAGTTCGACAAGGCCGCTGGGTGAATGCTGGCAGGCCCTCCAGTGCATCCCCCACCATCCTCCACAACACTCCCTGCCCCTACGCCCACACCACAGAGCACCCAAGAGCACCCCCCCCACTTTTCTTGTAAA
Organism: Carettochelys insculpta; assembly: GCF_033958435.1. Taxonomy (NCBI): domain Eukaryota; kingdom Metazoa; phylum Chordata; order Testudines; family Carettochelyidae; genus Carettochelys; species Carettochelys insculpta. The sequence continues at coordinate 35,198,286 of NC_134137.1, read as the reverse complement.
TAAAAACAGACATGTTGTTCATCAAACCAGAATATGTTGAACTCTTATTATTATCATAACTATTTATAGGCAAAATAAATATTATATGTATTATAAGATGACAGTCAAAAAAGGGGAAGACAAGGAAGGTGAGAACTATTTACATGGTGGGGCAGGTATCATCATAACAACATAACAGGGGTCTAATACAAACTATTTACAAAAGACAAGTGAAGGGGATATATACAAAGGGGGTGTGGGGCCCAGGACGTGCCCCCACCCCAATGTCCAGCACCGGGGGTGGGCAGCCGCGACCTGCGCCTCGGCCTCAGCCCTGGCCGGGGCTGGCTGGGGGCTGGGCGGACCGGTAGATATGGTGGGCGGGTGTCAGCTGGCCTCAGGTCCCCCTCGGTGGTGGATGGCGGTGCGACGGCGGGTGGAGCAGGCAGGGTGGGCAGAGCGGTGGCCGGCACGGCATGGGGGGGCCAGGTAGTCCGTGACATGCTTGAACGTGTGCATAAAGGCACCCCATGCCTCCTGGCGCCAGGCCAGTGCCCGCTCCTGGAGTTCGAGGCACTGCTCCTCCACCCGCAGGCACTGCTCAGAGACCTCCAGCTGCTGACGGAGGATTGCCAGCATCTCGGGGTCTGTTGCCTTCTGGGAGTGCTGGCTCCACTGTCGTCCCCGCCCTGGGGCCGGTCGGTGCTCCGCCAAGGGGTTGGTCTGGAGTGATGGCCCTGGCGGGCTCTCTGGGACCACTGACACCTCGCCGGCGCTCTCCAGTCCCTCCGATGGTGCAGCTGCGGAACACAGGGGGAAGAAGAGTGGAGACAGCCGTTAGTGTGGGCCCTGAGCCGTGGCCCTTGTTCCCCCACCCCTCTGCTGCTAGTTCCCCAACCCTGTCCCCAGGAGATGCTGCTGCTGCTGCTGCTGCTGCTGGGTGTCCCACCCCCTCTCGCTGGGGGACCCTAGGTTCCGCTCCCCCCATCCCCAGGGATGGAGCATGACACTGTTGTGCTGGGGGGACAGGGGCTGATGCACTCCTCAGACGGACATGCCACTGCTGTCCTTGGGGCCATGGTCACCTGGGCATGTGGAGGGCCCTGGTCATGTCTGTTGTCCCCGCCCCTCAACCCCGGGGGTGCGCACCGGGGCGGGGTACATACCTGATGGTCCACTCCCACGGTCGGGGAACACCAGGTGGATGGACGCCCTGCTGGAGCTCTGGGACGGGATGTCTATCCGGAGCACCCCCATTGCTGGAGGAGGATCCCCCGCCCTCCTCCTCCTCCTCCGGTGCCCCAGGGGTGGGCTCCTGGGGGGGCCTCTGGGGTGCGGGGCTTACCTCTGGGGCGGACTCTGCCTCCAGGGCCTGCTGGGGCTCGTCAGGCTGAGGTATCAAGAGTGGCCGGAGGGGAGGAGGTGTGCCAGGGGCCCAGGATGGACCTGAGCTCCCTGTAAATGGGGCAAGTGACGGGGGCGGCCCCAGATTGGCTTGCCGCATCCCGGGCCCGGGCATAACCCTGCCGCAGCTCCTTGACTTTACTCCTGACGTGGTCAGGAGTGCGGGCAGGGTGACCCTGGGTGGCCAGGCCCTCAGCCAGCCGAGTGAACACATCCGCGTTCCGCCTCTTGCTCCCCATTACCTGCAGCACCTCCTCCTCACTCCAGAGCCCCAGCAGGTCCCGGAGCTCAGCCTCTGTCCAGGAGGGGCCCCGCTGCCTTTTGCCAGGCTGGCAGCCCTGGCTCCCCTTGTGGATGGGTGCCCTGGGGGCGCTTGGGGGGCTGGCGGGTGGCCGTCGCAGCGGAGGTAGGGGTGCCTGTGGCTGCAGAGGGGCGTGCAGGCTGGCTGCGTGGCTGGGCTGCCGCCTGCATGCTCTCTCAGCTTCCTGCACAGAAAGGCAGGGGGCAGGGACCTTTAAGGGGCCGCTGCACGTGGAGACCATCGAGCTCAGGGGCTGGAGAGAGCAACTCTCAACCCCTCAGCTGATGGCTGCCATGGCGGACCCCGCTATTTCGATGTTACAGGACACGCAACGGCTACACATGCCCTACTTCGTTGAACCTACGACGTTGAACCTGCTCAGCATCTGGGCCGAGTCCTTGCAGAGCGGGGTCCTCCCCCTGTCGTGCAGGTGGGCCATCCTCACCCTGTTGCTCAAAAAGGGGGACCCCCTGTGACCTTCAGAACTGGCGTCCCATCTCACTCCTCTGCACGGAGTACAAGATAATCGCCAAAGACATCTCCCATCGCTTGGGGTCCGTGCTGCAGGACGTGGTCCACCCCGACCAGACCTACACTGTCCCGGGCCATGCCATTTTCGATAACCTCTATCTGGTCCGGGATCTCTTGGAGCTCGGGTGTAGGAATGGTCTGTCATTTGCCCTCCTGTCCTTGGACCAGGAGAAGGCGTTTGACAGGGTGGACCACGGGTATCTCCTGGACACTCTGAGGGCCTTCGGGTTCGGACCCCATTTCATCGGGTTTCTCCAGGTGCCGTACACTGCCTCAGAGTGTCTGGTCAAGCTCAACTGGACCCTGACCGCTCTGGTCAGCTTCGGGTGAGGGGTGCATCAGGTCTGCCCACTGTCAGGCCAGCTCTACACTCTGGCCATTGAGCTCTTCCTCTGTCTCCTTCAGCGAAGGTTGACGGGGTTGGTGCTCCATGAGCCAGAGCTGCGGCTGGTCCTGTCGACATACTCCGATGACGTACTCCTCGTGGTCCAGGACCCGGGAAACCTGGTGCGGTTGGAGGCCTGCCAAGCCATCTACTCGGCGGCCTCCTCTGCCTGGGTCAACTGGGTCAAGACCTCTGGCCTGGTGGTTGGGGCTGGGTGGCAGGTGGGCCGCCTCCCGCCCGTGCTTCAGGCCATTCGGTGGAGCGTGGTTCCTCTGTCCTATCTGGACGTCTTCCTATCTGCCACACATCCCTCTCCGCCAGAAAACTGGCAGGGTTAGAGGGCAGGGTGGTTGAGCTGTTGTGGAGGTGGGCAGGGCTGCTCCAGTGACTCTCCCTATGGGGGAAGGCACGGGTGCTTAATCAATTAGTCCTGCCCATGCTCTGGTACCGTCTCAGCACCCTTGTCCCACCCCCGGGTTTCCTGGCTGCCCTCCAGAAGGTAATTCTGGAGTTCTTCTGGCCAGGACTGCACTGGGTCCCTGCAGGGGTTCTCCATCTTCCCCCAGAGGAGGGAGGATAGGGCCTGGCCTGCCTCCGCACTCAGGTCCATGTCTTCAGCCTCTGGGCCCTGCAGGGACTCCTCAACAGCAATAGTGCAGATAGTCCGGCATGGATCACGCTGGCGCTCACTTTCCTCCGTTGCTTCTGAGGGCTCTGATACGACCGGCAGCTCCTTTATCTGCCTTTGAGAGGCCATCCGTGAGACCTCTCGGAGCTGCCGGCCTTTCACCAGGACCTCCTCCGCACCTGGCAGCTGCTCGCAGTCTCCAGGTCCTTGGGGGCCACCATGGGGGAAGACCTCCTCGCGGAGCCCCTGCTATGCAACCCCTACCTCCGTGTGCAGGCGGCAGAGTCCCCCACAGTGTGCCAGAGGCTGGTCCTTGGTGGAATCACCAGGGTCGGAGACTTCCTGGACTACGACCGGGGAGACTGGATGGAGGTCCCGGCGCTCGCCCAGCGCATGGGGCTCTCCACCCTTCGCTCTCCCTGGCGCGTACTCAAGGAGGTGAAGGCTGCCTTGCCACCCGCTGCTCACGTCTACCTACGCTGGGTCCTGTGAGAGGGTACACCCCATCCCCCTCTTACTCCTGGCCCTCCGGACCTCTCTGTGGGCCCCCTGCTCCGTGAGCCTTCCTGCCCCCCTCCCCTGCATCATCCCAGCTAGCTGCACACCCTTGCAGCCGGTCCCCTTCTGAACCATGCCCCGACGTCATCTGTACATGCTCGTGCTTCACAAGCTCCACTTCCCCACCCTCATGTCCCTCTCAGACCACAAGTGGTGGGACCTTCTACCACCTTTGGAGGGTGGGGAGCCCCAGTGGGCCAGCCTTTATTCTACCTTGGTCCCGCGGCCCGCTGGGTGCATTGGCTGGAGAATCCTCCATGGGGCGGTGAGCACAGGTGTGTACCTGGCGCGGTTCACCCCCTTCCCCCACACCTGCTTCTTTTGCGGCAGAAGGGAGACCCTGGCACACATTTACGTTGAGTGCGCCAGGTTGCAGCCCCTCTTCCGGCTCCTCCAGAATCTTCTATTGAAATTCTGGCTGCACTTTTCGCCGCACCTTCTTATGCTGACACACCCCATCTATGGCCCAGCTAAGTCACGGGATCTCCTCGTCAGCCTCCTCCTGGCCATGGCCAAGGTGGCCATTTACAACACCCGGGAGAGGAGGCTGGCTGGGGGGGAGGCCTGAGACTCTGGGGCCTGTTTCCGCTCCGCTCTCTGCTCATGAATCCGGGCAGAGTTCCTTTGGGCGACGTCCACTGGCTCTCTCAACACCTTTGAGGGGCAGTGGGCGCTGTCAGGGGTTCTCTGCTTGGTGTCCCCTTCTGGTTCCCTAGTTTTAAACCTTTGACCTCCACTCCCATTCCTGTTTTCTTCTTAGTTGTCCCCTGCACTTGGTTGGGGTCATGTCTTTAAATGGGCTCCCTCTCCCTTTAAGAGGGGCCTTTTAGTCGTGGGTGGGCTGTGCCCACCCACTCCATGGACCTCCAATAGGACCCAGTATACTGTCCTTCTAGAAGGCTCCGGAAGCTTCCAGGTAAGGGTCTACCACCGGGGTTACCACACTAACCAATAACTACTCTTTCACCAATTAAAAATGGCTCTTGATGAGCTGGAATCACTCTCTTGTCCACATGGGGTAATTTAAGTGTAATCTGAAACATCAGAAAAAGGGCATGAAACTAATCATGCTAGCTATCCTATCCAGACTCAGGAGCACATCACAAATATCAGCCTGCAGGAGCTAACAGGTTTTCATTTAAAGCAATAAAATGAAAGCCTACAATCCGAATGGATTTCATGGGCCGGTTGTGATTATGATCAAAATAGTTCTGCATCTCAGATGAAGTCAGTGTATAAACCAAATATCAACTGCTTTATATTCCTGATAGGAGTTGAGCTAGTCTTCACTAGAAATAGGGTCATGCAACCCTGTTTGTGAACAGCTGTGAACTCAAGAAAAGTTTCAATCCATAGACAAAAACCTTTGTAGCTCAGGCACATCTCTGAACTTTATTCAGTCTTCCACCACTTGGCATCACATTCTCCAGTAGCTGGATGATAATAAAGTTGGCCAGAAAATCATGCAGATATTTTATCAGGTCATGAATATTCACATTAGCATTGCTGGTTTTAGCCCTAGTACAGCAAGTTTCATCATTAAAAAAGTGGAGAATAATAAGGTCACTTCAGTAGATTTTAAACAGGTCACTGTGGGACTTTTATAAATCTCGTCCATTGAAATTATATGCAGAAGTGTGTAATAGATCCAAAGTGCCTGATATTTGCATAAGCAACAATATTGCTAAAAATTATTTGAAACTGGTTCCAGTAAACCACTGTAGGGGAACTAGTACATTAAATATCAATAGTAAACTGCCGTAGTGGAGCATTACTAATTTGCCATTTCTGTGCAAGTGAGTTGAACAAGTAGCTGCACTTGAAAAATGAATCAACAGCATCTGTAGCATTACACTAAAAGCTATTAGGCCTGCTGTCATTGAAATGTTTTACCAACAACAGGGAAGCAGAATGAATATTAATATTTTTTTTCAGTGGATCCTATTTACAAGACAAGGAACTAACTTTAACTGTGACCTTTTACTCAATCACTGAGTTAATTTACTCGACTGGGACCAAAGGAAATAACCCCCTTCATCTGATCGTCAGGGCTGTTAAGTGTCCTGCCTCAAGCCTGCCCTGGCTAATAATAACCAGTTCAAGTAATTTTCCTTTAGAGAGCATTTACCTCATTTCCCTGTCATAATCCAACAGTCTCCTTTTGAATATATAGGCTCTCTCCAGAGCTAACAATCAAAGTAGAAGGCTGGATTCTGTCTTCTGTCCGCCCATACAGGGATAAGAATCCTCTCCTCAAGTGTATCCCACCTTCATGTGAGTGTCTTGGATGGTCAGTGTCCCCTATGGCCCTAAGTGCCTGCCTGCACCTCCAGACAGACATTGCACAAATGGAATCGTGCAGTAGCTGTTCGAAAGGACAATGAAATCTGTGCACTGAGCACATTTGAAAGCATCATCCCTCCCAAATTAAAGCAATTCAGTTCTACACTTCCCCTAGCATTGAGATATGTTGCAAAGCCAACAGAATAACTACAACAGTAGAAATTAGGTCAAATTACAAAGGAGGAATTAAACAGATACCACAAGTATGTAGGGGCAAAATTAGAAAAGACAAAGCACAAACTGCAGACAAGCTGGAGACATAAATGGTAACAAGGAAAGCATTCTACACATCTTCTACATCTGAAGCAAGAGGAACACCAAACGTGGTGCAATGGTTACTCAGTGAAGAGGGAGACAATAACAGAAAATGTGGAAATGGCAGAGGTGCTTAATGAAGTCTTTGTTTGGTATTCACCAAGAATGTTGATGGCAATTACATGACTATCATAGAGAACAACAAGAAGTCCTGTGACACCTTGTAGACGAACAGATATTTTGGAGCATAAGCTTTTGTGGGCAAAGACCCGATGACCATCATAATGATTGGCAGTGAAAATGCGATAGGATCTTAAACTAAAATAGGAAAAGGACAAGTTAGAGGTCTTCAAGTCAGCAGGGCCTGATGAAATGCATTGCACAGATGCTGACAGAGGAGATATCTGGGCCATTTGCTATGATTTTTGAAAAGTCATGGAAGATGGGAGAGATTCCAGAAGAGTAGAAGGGCACTATATTTTCCTCTATCTTAAATATATATACAACCCTGGGAATAACAGACTCAATCAATTTAACTTTAGTGCCAGAAAAGTAATGAAGCAGTTATTTAAGTAATCGATTTGAAAACACTAAACCTAAGTCTACACAAGAACCCTCTGTCAACAGAAATCACTGTCTGTCAGAAGGATTTCCTGGCAAAACTTCTGAAAACAGATTACATCGAAATATAAAAAAGACTGAAAGAGCAATCCACTCTGTCCACAGACAGAAGCGAGGCTGCCTGGCCCTCTCTTGACAGAACAGCTGACCAGAAGCTCTGCAAACAGGGCTGCCCGGTGAACTGGAAGCCCTGTCTGTTGACTAAAGGGCTCCAGTGCATCTACACAGCTCTTTTATTGACAGAACACTGTCAAGAGGGGTGTTATACCTGAAGGGGGAGAGGTATAACACTGCCGGTGGATGTACTGGGTTTTGCTGACAAACTCTCAACAAAGCACATTTTGTGTGTAGATGCTCCATGGTTTTTCCCAACAAAAGCCCAGTTTTGCTGGGAAAAGATGCTCATGTAAACTTAACCCTAGATAAGGTGATAGATAAATAATCAGTTGGTTTTGTCAAAATAGATGATAGCATTTGTTGACAGGCACGGAAGGAGAGTGTTAGAGGCTGGGGAGGGCAATGCCTTTACCAAACTGCCTCACCTGACCGTGCCCATGCTCCACTGGAGTCTCTCAGGTCCTCTTCCCAAGCCTGCTGGTTTGATGCCAGAGGCTGAGGCAGGCAGGCTTGAGCCACATCTCATCGTGCATCCTCCTGAAACTGAGGGCACTCTGGACGTCCAGTTTAGGGTTTGCTTAGTCTGCACCTCCTGGTTCTCCTCTCCAGTGCTCCAGGGGCTGGGACAGGCTGCAACTGCACTGCCCACTGGCTCTCCAAAGCTCCAGGGCAGCCTGGGGCTGCAACACCCATTGGCACTCCAGGGCTGGGAGAGGGCTCTCTGAAGTGTCAAGGATGGAGGAAGCTAAGGTCACATTGCCCCATACTGGGAGCACTACCCTAGGGCAGGGGCAAGGACCTGTGGCCACGTTGGTGTGGGCTGAGGTGGGGGCCAGCAGCAGCCACATGGTGGTGGGAGTGGCTGAACTCAGATGAGTGTGGAAAAGGTGGAGCTGGAGGTCCTTGAGTCTCCAATGTGTGGGATAACACACCAGCCATGCTGATAGAGTCTCAAGTTTTGTGGTTGGAGGGTGGGGGAGGAAATAGGTAGATGTAGTATATCCCGACTTTTGTAAGACTTTTGATACAGTCTTGCATGATCTTCTTATTAACCAGCTAGGAAAATACAACCTAGATCAAGCTACTACAGTAAAATTCCTTTAATCCATCCTCTGATGGTCCAGGAATCCTGATGGTCTGTCATCTTGCAAAAATAGCCCCATTTATGAAGATAATCCAGCAAAATTTGATGGTCCAGCACACAAAAGTACCCTGAGATATGCATACCTCCAAATTTGTGTAAATTGGGGGCTTAGATAGGGGGATGGGACCATGGGAGGGGGGCAGGGAGGCTAAGTCTGGGGTAGATTAGGGCTACAGGGGGGCTGAACATAGAGTTGAGCTGGGGCATGAAGGGGTTGGAGCTGGGGCATGTGGGGGTGGTGAAGCTGAGAAGCATGAGGGTGAAGAATTCGCAGGAGCATGGGGTAGAGAAGAAACTGGGGATGTGCAGGGGTGGTGAGCCACAATGGAAGGTTTGAAGTAGGGCATGGGGTTTGAACCGCGGCATGTCGGGGGGGGGGTGCGGTGGCACAGGGGTGGTAAAGCTGGAGATGTGCGAGGGTGAAGAAGCAGAAGGAGCACAGGGTTGTAAAGCCGCAAAGTGCGGGATGAAGGAGCACAGAATGGTGAACCTTTGAAGCACAGGGGTAAAGAAGCTGAGAAGTGTGTGATGAAGAAGCTGCAGGAGCACAGGGCAGAGAAGAAACTGGGGTCTTGGGGGTGAGTACTGTGCAGTAGTATTTATAGGCTACGTCTACACGTGAAGCCTACATCGAAGTAGTCTATTTCGATGTTGCGACATCGAAATAGGCTATTTCGATGAAAAGCGTCTACACGTCCTCCAGGGCCGGCAACGTCGATGTTCAACTTCGACGTTGCGCAGCCCAACATCGAAATAGGCGCAGCGAGGGAACGTCTACACGCCAAAGTAGCACACATCGAAATAGGGCTGCCAGGCACAGCTGCACACAGGGTCATAGGGCGGACTAGCGCTTCCGGGGCAACAGCTAGCCTCTCCCTTAAAGGGCCCCTCCCAGACACACTCAGCCTGCACAGCACGCGGTCTGAGGAGCCATAGGCACACAGACCCCGGGCGCCGCAGTCATGGACCCCCAGCAGCAGCAGCAGCAGCAGCAGCAGCTAGAGGTCCACCCAGCCCTCCCGGCAGGAGCAGGGCTTGCCCTGACCCATGCCATGTGGGAGGCAGCTGAGCACCTCCTTGCCCCAGGGGAGGAGATGCCCCTAGGGCAGCAGGGCTCAACCCCTACCCCTGCAGCACCCCGCTCCACCCCCCGCCTCACACGCCGGTGGCTGTGGAGCTACCCCACCAGCACCGACTGGTGGGAGCGGCTGGTGCTTGGGGAGTGGGACGACGACCACTGGCTCAGGAACTTCAGGATGAGTCGGCAGACATTCCTGGAGCTGTGCCAGTGGCTCACCCCCGCACTCAGGCACCAGGACACTGCCATGCGGTGTGCCCTCACAGTGCAGAAACGGGTCGGCATCGCTGTCTGGAAGCTGGCCACTCCAGACAGCTACCGATCCGTGGGCCAGCAGTTTGGTGTCGGAAAGGCCACCGTGGGGGCTGTCTTCATGGAGGTAAGCGAACCCACGGGGGGAGGGCAGGGCAGGGCAGGGCAGGGGGGCCAGGGCAGGGGGGCCAGAGCAGGGCAGGGGGGCCAGAGCAGGGCAGGGCAGGGGAGGGCAGGGCAGGGCCACGCACACCCTGCTCACCCCTCATTGGGGCTGTCCCATGTGCTTTCTCTGCAGGTTGTGCGTGCCATCAACGCCATGCTCCTGCACAGGCTCGTGAGGCTGGGGGACCCAGATGCCACCATCGCTGCCTTTGCCACTCTGGGCTTCCCCAACTGCTTCGGGGCTCTGGATGGGACTCACATCCCCATCCGCGCCCCGCATCACAGTGGAGGATGATACCTGAATTGCAAGGGCTACCATTCTGTCGTCCTGCAGGCCTTGGTGGACAGCCGGGGACGTTTCCAGGACATTTACGTGGGCTGGCCTGGCAGCACCCACGATGCCTGGGTTTTCCGGAACTCGGGCCTGTGCCGCCGGCTGGAGGGGGGACCTACATCCCCCAGCGGGAGATCCCTCTGGGGGACACCACCATGCCCCTCTGCGTCATCGCAGATGCGGCCTACCCCCTCCGGCCGTGGCTCATGCACCCCTACACGGGCCATCTCTCCGCTAGCCAGGAGCGCTTCAACGAGCGCCTGAACCGTGCGCGCCAGGTGGTGGAGCGCTCATTTGGCCGCCTGAAGGGACGCTGGAGATGTCTCCTGACCCGCCTGGATGCGGGCCCCAACAACATCCCCCAGATTGTGGGTGCCTGCTGCGCCCTGCACAATTTGGTCGAGAGCAAGGGGGAGACCTTTCTGCAGGGCTGGGCTGCGGAGGCTGCCAGGGCACACGTCCAGCCACCTGCTGTCCCCAGTCGGCAGGTGGACCCCGAGGGGACCCGGGTCCGGGAGGCCCTGTGGGCCCACTTCGACGAACAGGCTGCGGGGTGAACTCTGCCCAGGCCCCCTACTGCCCGCCCCTTCCTTCCCCACACTCCTGCCCCAACGCCCACACCATGGAGCACCCCCCCGCACCCCCCACTTGTCCTGGACAAATGACAGCACACACTTGTGGCTGAACGTAAATTTTTTTTTTTCTTTCCAAACCTTTTTTTGTTTTTTGGATGTAAATAAATATGTGAACCACAAACATAAAACTAGGTACAAACGTTCAACAAAAGCAATATGTACAAAAATAAAACAATCCAAAGAAACAACTGTGTGCCATAAATAATAAAAAGAAAACCAGGGAGGAGAAAGGGGCGAGCTATTTACATGGGGGGGACGGGGCAAACGGGGGGACCAAAAAAACAGGGTCCAACTATATACAAGGGGGGGGGCCATGTCCCGGGCCCCTTGCCCCTATAGCCCGGCACTGGGCTTGGCCGGCCGGGAGCCCCGCTGCGCTCGCAGCCTGGTCCGTGGCTGGGTGGGAGCGGGCTGGACCGGAAGGTATGGGGGCCGGCGAGTGTCAGGTGGCTCCAGGGGTCCCTCGGCGCTCTGGCCCTCGCGGGTGGGTGGCGGGGCGATGGCGGACGGGCCGGCGACGGGCGGAGCAGCTGGTGGTGGGGCTGCAGGAGCGGGCAGGGCGGGCGATGGGTCGGCCGGCGCGGCATGGGGGGCCAGGTAGTCTACCAGGTGGTTAAATGTCTGCATATAGGCCCCCCCATGCCTCCTGGCACCAGGCCAGCGCCTGGTCCTGCAGCTGGAGGTGCTGCTCCGTGACCTCCAGCTGCCGACGGAGGATGGCCAGCAGCTGGGGGTCTGTCGCCGGCGGCGGTTGTAGGTGCGGGGTCCGCCGTCTAGCCCGCCGCGGGGCTGGTCGGTCCTCGGCCGAGGGGTTGCCCTGGAGTGAGGGTCCCGGAGGGCTCTCCGGGACGACTGACGCCTCGCCGGCGCTCTCTTCCGGTCCTTCTGATGGTGCAGGTGCAGGACACAGGAGAGGAGTCGGGGAAGAAGAATGGAGACAGGCGTTAGTGTGGGCCCCGAGCCGTGGCCTTTGTCCCCCCCGCCCTGTGCTGCAGGTTCCCCATCCCCGTCCCTGGGAGATGCTGCTGTGATGGATGGGGTTCAGGGGTCCCCCTGCCCTGCACCCCATCCCCTGGTGGGAGCGACTCTCACTTCACCCCGCAGGGTCTGAGAGCAGGAGAGGTTTCTTAGGCCACAGATGGCCAGCTTCTGGCAGGAGTGACAGCACCAGCTGGTGGAAGAGACAGTCCTTCCAACCCATCCTGGGGAGAAGACCCCAAGGGGGGCCCCTCTGGGATGCAGCTTTCCCCCTCCTCAGGCTGGCTGCCTACCAGCTCTCCCTTCCCCTAGCCTCTACCTGTGGCCCCCGCCCTCGCCCCCCCAATTCCAAGCCAGCTCGGCTCCTCCCTCCTCTTTGTTCAGGGCAGAGGTGTCACCTGCCAGCTGTAGCGCCAGGATCCTCCTTTGGCCCTGGGAGCTCTTCGGCTCTTGTGGCTCATATGTAGCCTGAGTCTCCCTTTGGCACTCCCCCCACTCCATCACATGCTGCTGCTGCGGGGTGTCCCACCCCCTCCTCCCGGGGGCCCCTCGAGGTTCTGCTCCCCCCTGGCCCGGGGATGGGGCATGGCACTGTCATGCGGGTTGGGGGGGGGCACAGGCTGATGGCTGCAGTGCTGTGAGGGCCATGGCCCTGGTGTCCTTGGGGCCATGGCCATGTGAGCATGTGGGGGGCCCAGGACACATATCTCTTACCCCTGCCCCTCAAGCCCAGGGGTGTCCACCATAGAGGGGTACCTACCTGTCGGTCCGCTCCCACAGTCCGGAGATCCCCGGGGGTCGGAGGCCCTGCTGCTGCTCCGGGATGGCAGGAGGAGGATCTGCAGGCTGGATTCTGCAGAGGAGGAGACCCCTTCCTCCTCCTCCTCCTCCTCCTGCCGCGATGTCCCGGGGATGGCCTCCGGACGGGGCCCCCGGGGTGCGGGGCTTGCCTCCAGGGCGGACTCCGGCTGCAGGGCCTGCTGGGGCTCATCAGCCGAGGTGTCAAGGGTGGCCGGAGGGGAGGAGGTGTGCCGGGAGCCCAGGATATCCCTGAGCTCCCTGTAAAAGGGGCAAGTGACGGGGGCGGCCCCAGATCGGCTGGCCTCATCCCGGGCCCGGGCGTAACCCTGCCGCAGCTCCTTCACCTTACTCCTAACGTGGTCAGGAGTGTGGGCAGGGTGACCCTGGGCAGCCAGGCCGTCGGCCAGCCGAGCGAACGCATCCGCGTTCCGCCTCTTGCTCCCCATTACCTGGAGCACCTCCTCCTCGCTCCAGATCCCCAGCAGGTCCCGCAGCTCGGCCTCCGTCCAGGAGGGGCCCCGCTGCCGCTTCCCAGCCTGGCTGGCCCTCTGGCTGGGCTGGCTGCCCTGGCTCCCCTTGGGGGGGGGTCCCCTGGGGGCACTGGGGGGGCTGCCGGGCGGCCATCGCAGCTCTCAGGGGCTGAGGGTGGTGCAGGCTGGCTGCGTGTGCAGGCTGCAGCCTGCACGTTCCCTCAGCTTCCTGCAGAGGCAGGGAGGGGGAGGGGACCTTTAAGGGGCCGCTCCACGTGGCCACCAGTGAGCTGAGGGGCTGGAGAGAGCGTCTCTCAACCCCGCAGCTGATGGCCGCCATGGAGGACCCGGCAATTTCGACGTTGCGGGACGCGGATCGTCTACACTGTCCCTACTTCGACGTTGAACGTCGAAGTAGGGTGCTATTCTTATCCCCTCATGGGGTTAGTGACTTCGACGTCTCGCCGCCTAACGTCGAAGTTAACTTCGAAATAGCGCCCGACGCGTGTAGCCGCGACGGGCGCTATTTCGAAGTTAGTGCCGCTACTTCGAAGTAGCGTGCACGTGTAGACACAGCTATAGTGTAATAAATGTGGTGTAGTGTAGTAAATGATATGGTATCAAAACAGTGTATCACACATCATCATAATCAATTAACAGTTGGTGTCTGATGCTTTTGTCACTTTTTCCTTCCATCTTTCCCTATCCAGTGCAGAGTGGCTTAGTTTCTGTAGACTAGCTCTGCACCAATCTACTATATCATCTACACATTCTCTGTGGGGTCTGCCTGTCCTATTCGAACCATCCATTATGCCTAATACCAGGGTCTTGATTTTTCATTTGTCGTTCACTCTGCAAATATGCCCAATAGTTGTAGCTTCCATTTTATAACCTTGTGCAGCAGGTTCTTTTTCAGATGGCTGTGTCTTTCTATATAATTCCTCATTGGTGATCTTATGCATCCATCCTTTTCTCAGAATCTTTCTATAACAACTCATTTCAAATGACAATATTCTTCTTTTTGAATCTTTTGTTATAACCTACATCTCACATCCATACAACATGCTGCTGAATACACACATTTTCAAGATGCTCAGCTTTGTTCTTAAGCTAATTTCTTTGATTTTCCAGATCTTATCCATTGCCTTCAAACTTGTTCTTGCTTTTGCTATTCTGGACGCTATTTCTTTCTTACAGTCTAGATCATACATTATGGTGCTCCCCAGATATGTGAACTTCTCTATATTTTCTAGTTCAATACCATCAACACTGATCTTACTTCATATTTCCTTATTGAGAAATATCATTGGTTTTGTTTTATTGATGTTCATAATAAGTCCATACGGCTTCCCTTCTTCATTTAACACCCTCACCATTTTCGCTGGCTTCTTTTCATCTTCTTCAATGATAACTATATCATCTGCGAACCTCAAGTTGTTAGTTCTTTTCTTGTGCATAGATATCCCTTCTGCCTCTTCCTTGATCTTGTCCATCACTCTCTCCAGATGTGCAATGAAGATACTTGGCAATATTGGATCTCCTTGTCTCGTACCTCTACTAAGTTGGTACCTAAGTTTTAAACCAACTTCCCAACTCCCCACATGTTCTCACCACTGTCTCCGCATTATCACTGATATCCTTCAACAGCCATATCAGTCTGCTATCCACTACGTATGACTCCAACACCACCCAAGTCACTTTCTAATCTATACTGTCACATACCTTTTGAAAATCGACAAAGCAAGTGTATACTTTCTTGTTCTTTCATCAAGCTTTCTCTGCTATCAGTCTCAGTGCCAAAATCTGCTGTATGGTACTTCTATCTTTTCTGAAACTTGCTTGCTTATCTTCTATATGTTCTTTTATCTGCGATCTTAGTCTCTCAGCCAGTATCATCATCAGCACCTTGCCTAGATGACTCGTTAGGGCAATTGTTCTGTAGTTCTTGCATTCCAATGTACTTCCTTTCTTGTGTATTGTCACTAGCACAGATCTTGTCCCATTCCTTAGGCGCCTTCCCTTCTTTCCAGGCTATACTATATGGTTGTTGTATTTCCTAAATTATGCTTTCGCCACCATATTTGATCATCTCTCCCGTGATGTTATCATTTCCAGGGCTCTTGTTGTTCTTTCATCATTTCACTGCTTTTTCTACTCCCTCCTTCCTAATATCAATCTCGCTCTTGATGCTTGATGAAGATATCTCTTTCAGTTCTTCAATCAGTCTCTCCGAGACACTCGGATCTAACTGTGCTTTGTATAGATCGGTGCAATATCTCGCCCATCACTGCACAATCTTCTATAAGGACAGCCTGAGGGATTTGGGCTTGGTTAGTTTACAGAAGAGAAGACTTAAGGGTGATTTAACAGCAGCCTTCAACTTCCTGAAGGGGAGCTCTAAAAGGAGGATGGGAAACTGTTCTCAGTGGCTTCAGATGGCAGAACAAGGAATAATAGTCTGAAGTTAAAGAGGGAGAGGTGTAGGTTGGATATTAGGAAAAACTACTTCACCAGGAGGGTGGTGAAGCAGTGGAATGTGTTGCCTAGAGAGGTGGTGGATTCTCCGTAGCTTGAGGTTTTTAAGTCCTGGCTTGACAAGGTCCTCGCTGGGATGATTTAGTGTGGGTTGATCATGCTTGAAGCAGGGGCTGGACCAGATGACCTCCTGAGGTCCCTTCTAGCCCTATGATTCTATGATTCTACCATTATTCCATTTTTGTGTAAAAATACTTAAATACTAATTGTTGTAGGGTTTAGAATCTGAATCCCAACAACGCAGTGCTTTAACTACTTTGCAACAGTCATTCTCGTTTTCTGGCCAGATGAATATTGATGTTTAAAAAGTGGAATAGCTTCAAAAGCAGAGATTGAGAAAAGGTAACCTTTCATTATACAGTAGTCTTGTGGTTAGGGCCTTCACTTCCTATGCAAGGAGCCTGCATTCAAATACCTTCTCTAGAGCAAGGAACCAAGGGAATTGCCCTAAGCACTGGGATGTTGGCTACATGGCGTGGGAGGGTAGTGTCAGTTTCACTTCTCTTCCTTAGTTTTGTGAATGATTCAGCTGTCTACTTTTGAACATAACCCTTCATTTTGTTTGCTGTTATACAAAAAGTTCAAGAGGATAAAAACATAAAATGATCTAATTTCAGGTTGAACAAAAGATGTGCAATCCCAAATTATTTTTTCTGGTGGGAGACACTTGAGACCAGCAGTCAGGGGTGAGGAAAGAAATGGGCTTCAGATGAACTAAAATGAAAATATGGACTTTTCAAAATGTCCAGAAAAAAAAAACACTGTTCTACTAGCCATTTTCCATTTGAGCTTCACAAAGAACAATTAAATGCCAGCTGGAACATCTACAATAGGTACAATGCAGAAGCTGAGAACTGATTTGGTAGCAGCCGTCTCTGTGTGAATGAAAATAGAAAACAGAAAGCAGACACCAAAAGCAGCAAAAAACAAATAGAAAGCAGGAGGCAGCAAGAGAATAACTGGCAGCATCACCCTGAAAATAAGCCAAGTGAACTGCTGGGGCTGGAAAAATGGAGGGGGAGGGGAACCGTGAGGAAGGAAACTCCCTCCTGTTAATGAAAACAATTTACGAAGATCCCAGATGTTAGTTAACCAACCAGGCCAAAAGGGACAATAAAAGCAGAGAGATGCCTTTAAAAACATTCCTCTATGAGAGATGGTTGCATGTTAATGGTAAGAAAAAACAATTCCCCTTATAAATTTTGTTTTTGAATATTTAAAACATGCCTGTGGCATTTCTCTACATGCATGTAACCAAGCATTAAAGCGACAGTATGAAGTGTAGTTGGCAGACAAATTATCAGCTTCATCCTAAAATCAAATCAGCTTCTCCCAATCTTCTCCCAAAACCCAATCAAAGACAAATTTAATCATATATATATATATATCTTTCTTACCTTGGCCTCAAAGTCAGACAAACTCAGGCTCTGTCCCAGTAACAGGAGGGAGAGAAGCAAATTCCAGAGAAAAGGATAGTTTGTTGGAATAATACCCTGCTCACACCACCTAGATTTAAGAACTGAGGAATCAAAGGCACACCAGCTAAGCAGAAGTGACTCCTGGCATGCTGAGACAAAAGGGATATCTCCATGCGCTGAATCAAAAGATCAGTATCCCTTTTTACTAACATTCAGAAGCAAGCCACAAGCTGTACAATCAAGCAGATTGACTTTGCAAATGTAGCAGTTGGACCATATCGTCCACCTCCTCCAGCTGGATTTAGAATGGGAGCAAATTCAGTAGATAGCCTCTTAGCATCCCTACAAACTCAGGCATTGTATGCAGGTTACGTGGTGCATACTTATTTTGTCGTGGTTTGTGGATGCCAGTGGGCCTTAGGTGGGTGATAGGTGCCCAGTACCTACAAGAAAAGCAGCAGTGTGGACACCCAGAGTCTAATTTGTAGTGCCTACGCAACTTTTACAGAAGGAAGTTAGGTGCCTCCAGGGTTAGGTAGAAGCCATGTGGAAGTACTGTACAAGGGTGGTGATTCACACAGGGACTTAGTTGCCTCCCTTGCTTTATGACTCACACTGAGGTGCTTAAGTTTCCTATTAGTGGGCAAAAGCAGAGATGCCTTATTCCAGATGCATAGCTCACACCTAAGCTCCTGTGAGATCCCCAGATAAGGGACTCCCCCTCTAAGAAGCATGCTCAGGATACTTATGGTTAAGTCCCTACCAAATTCACAGCCATGAAAAATGCATCAGAGAACGTAAAATCTGATCTTTTGTAGACCTTTACCACAAACTACACAGACTTCATGGATGTGAGGGGTGGGGAGAGGCAGGACCTATGAGCTGCGTCTACACGTGCCGGCTATTTCGAAGTTGAAATCGACGTAAGGATGCGAGACGTCAAAGTGGCTATCCCCATCAGGAGAGGGGAATAGTGCCCTACTTCGACGTTGAATGACTTCGTCTCGTTGAACATCGAAGTAGGGCACGTGTAGCCGATCCGCATCCCGCAACATCAAAAGAGCGGGGTCTGCCATGGTGGCCATCAGCTGAGGGATTGAGAGATGCTCTCTCCAGCCCCTGAGCTCTATGGTCACCACGTGCAGAGGCCCCTTAAAGCTCCCCACCCCCTGCCTTCTTGTGCAGGAAGCTGAGAGAGCATGCAGGTGGCAGCATTGCCACGCGGCCAGCCTGCACGCATCTGTACAGCCCCAGGCCACCCCCCCGCTGCGATGGCCACCCGCCAGACCCCCAAGCGCCCCCAGGGCACCCCCCCCAAGGGAAGCCAGGGCTCCCAGACAGCCAGCCAGCCTGGGAAAAGGCAGCGGGGCCCCTCCTGGACAGAGGCCAAGATCCGGGACCTGCTGGGGCTCTGGGGAGAGGAGGAGGTGCTCCAGGTAATGGGGAACAAGAGGCGGAACGTGGACACGTTCGCTTGGCGGGCCGAGGGCCTGGCCGCCCGGGGTCACCCTGCCCACCCTCCTGACCACGTCAGGAGTAAGGTTTAGAAGCTGCAGCAGGGTTACACCCAGGCTCGGGATGCGGCCAGCCGATGTGAGGCCGCTCCCGCCACTTGCCCCTTTTACAGGGAGCTCAGGTCTATCCTGGGCCTCCAGTGCACCTCCTCCCCATCGGCCACTCTTGACACCTCGGCCAATGAGCCCCAGCAGGCCCCAGAGGCAGAGTCCTCCTCGGAGGCAAGCCCCTCACCCCAGGGGGCCCCCCAGGAGCCCACCCCTGGGACACTGGAGGAGGAGGAGGGGGGATCCTCCTCCAGCGATGGGGGGCTCCAAATACTCCTGCCGTCCCGGAGCTCCAGCAGGGTGTCCTCCCAGAGGGTGTCCCCTGACTGTGGGAGCGGACCGTCAGGTATGTACCCCCCTGGTGCACACCCCTGGAGTTGAGGGGCGGGGACAAGAGACATGACCAGGGCCCTCCACATGCTCAGATGACCATGGCCCCAAGGACAGCAGTGGCATGTCCCTCAGAAGAGTGCATCAGCCCCTGCCCCCCCAGCAGGACAGTGCCATGCCCCATCCCTGGGGATGGGGGGAGCGGAACCTAGGGTCCCCAGCGGGAGGGTGTGGGACACCCATCAGCAGCAGCAGCATCTCCCGGGGATGGGGATGGGGAACCAGCAGCAGAGGGGTGGGGGGACAAGGGCCATGGCTTGGGGCCCACACTAATGGCTGTCTCCATTCTCCTTCCCCCCCTGTGTTCCGCAGCTGCACCATCGGAAGGACCGGAGAGCGCCGGCGAGGTGTCATTGGTCCCTGACAGCCCACTAGGGCCATCGCTGCAGGCCAGCCCCTCGGCGGAGCACCAACCAGCCCCAGGGCGGGGCCGACGGCGGAGCCACCACCACCACAGGACGGCGATGGACGCCCAGCTGCTTGCAACCCTCTGGCGGCAGCTGGAGGTGTCGGAGCAGCGGCTGCGGGTGGATGAGCGGCGCCTGCAACTGCAGGAGCGGGCGCTGGCCTGGCGCCAGGAGGCATGGGAGGCCTTTATGTGCACTTTTGAGCGCATAGCAGACTACTGGGCCCCCCATGCCATGCTGCTCGCCACTCTGCCCACTCCACCCGCCGCTCCACCTGCTGCTCCACCCGCTGTCCCACTGCTGTCCGCCACTGCGGGGCCTTCCGCTGAGGGGGACCTGGGGCCTGCTGACACCCGCCGGCCGTATCTGCCGGTTCGCCTGGCCCCCAGCCAGCCTCGGCCAGGGCTGAGGCTGAGGCGAGGGTCGCACCTGCCAACTCCAAGCGCTGGACAGTAGGGGGTGCAGGGCCCAGGACGTGCCCCCCCCCTTTGTACATATCCCCATTGTTGTGTATATAGTTTGTCTTAGACCCCTGTTCTTTCATGATACCTGCCCCCAATATAAATAGTTCTCCCCTTCCTTGTGTTCCACTGTTTATCATTTTATATATATAATACATATATGTGGTAATAATAAGAGAATTCACTGTTTTGTGGTTTCAAGAACAACAGGTCTATTTTTATTCGCAAGAAAAGTTTGGGGGGGTGCTTTTGGGTACTCTGTGGTGTGGGCGTAGGGACAGGGAGTGTTGTTGGGGGGGTGCAGTGGGGGGCCTGCCAGAGTTCACCCCGCGGCCTGGTCAAAATGGGACCGCAGGGCCTCCCGGACCCGGGTCCCCTCAGGGTCCACCTGGCGACTGGGGGCAGCGGGTGGCTGCACGTCAGCCCTGCCAGCCTCCACAGACCAGCCCTGAAAGAATGCCTACCCCTTGCTCTCCACCAGGTTGTGGAGTGCGCTGCATGCGCCCACAATCTGGGCGATGTTGGTGGGGCCCGCATCAAAGCAGGTGAGGAGACACCTCCAGCGCTCTTTGAGGCGACCAAAAGTGCACTCAACCACCTGGCGCACATGGTTCAGGTGCGTGTTGAAGCGCTCCTGGCTGGCTGAGAGATGGCCTGTGTAAGGGTGCATGAACCAGGGCCGGAGGGGGTACGCCACGTCGGCGACGACACAGAGGGGCATGGTGGTGTCCTCCAAAGGGATCTCCCACTGGGGGATGTAGGTCCCCGCCTCCAGCCGGTGGCACAGGCCCAAATTCCTGAATACCCGGGCGTCGTGGGTGCTGCCAGGCCAGCCAACATAAATGTCCAGGAAGCAGCCCCGGCTGTCCACCAAGGCCTGGAGGACCACCGAATGGTAACCCTTCCTGTTCAGGAAGCGTCCTCCACTGTGCTCCGGAGCTCAGATGGTGATATGGGTCCCATCCAGAGCCCCGAAGCAATTTGGGAAGCCCAGGGTGGCAAACCCTGCGATGGCGGCATCCGGGTCCCCAAGCCACACGAGCCTGCAGAGGAAGGACATGGGAGAGCACAAATGAGGGGTATGCAGGGTGTGTCTGGCCCTCCCCTCCCAGGGCTCCCCTCCACCCCCAGGGCTGCCTCCCCCTCCCCGTGGGTCCTCTTACCTCCACGAGGACAGCCCCAACGGTGGCCTTGCCGACGCCAAACTGCTGCCCCACAGATCGGTAGCTGTCTGGAGTGGCCAGCTTCCAGACAGCGATGCCGACCCGTTTCTCCACGCTGAGGGCATGCCGCATGGCGGTGTCCTGGTGCCTGAGTGTGGGGGTGAGCCACTGGCAGAGCTCCAGAAATGTCTGCAGGCTCATCCGAAAGTTCTGGAGCCAGTGGTCGTCATCCCACTCTCCGAGCACCAGCCGCTCCCACCAGTCGGTGCTCGTGGGGTAGTTTCACAGCCGGTGGCGGGGGGGGCGGGGTGGGACGGGGCGGAGGACAGCAGGGTCTGGGGTTGCTTCCTCCTCCCCCGGGGGCAGCTCCTCTTCCACAAATACAAGGTGATCAGCTGCCTCCTGCATGTATTGAGCAGGGCGAGCACTGCTCCTTCAGGGGCAGCTGGGTGGACCTCTGGCTGCTGCTGCTGCTGCTGCTGCTGCTGCTGTTGGGGGTCCATAACTGCTTCGCGGAGGTGTGCGTGCCTATGGCTCTGCAGACCGCGTGCTGTGCAGGCTGAGTGTGTCTGGGAGGGGCCCTTTAAGGGAGCGGCTAGCTGTTGCCCCGAAAGTGCTAGTCCACCCTGTGACCCTGTCTGCAGCTGTTCCTGGCACCATTATTTCGATGTGTGCCGCTTCGGCGTGTAGACACTCCCCTGCAGCTCCTACTTCGATGTGGTGCTGCCCAACAACGTCGACGGCACCAGCCCTGGAGGACGTGTAGACGCTATTCATCGAAATAGCTTATTTTGATGTAGCATTCACGTGTAGACGTAGCTATGGTGTCCAAACTCAAAACAGGAATATAGGGGGAGTTGCAAGGTTACCTTACTTCTGAGCTGCCTTCAGAGCTGGGAGGCCAGAGAGCAGTGCCTCTGAAGGCGTGCCTTGCCACTGGTAACAGAGAAGGAAGGGAGGAATACCATTCCATGCCATGCTTACTGCTGCCTTCAGAACTGGGTGGCTGGAGAGTGACAACTGCTGGCCATACTGTCCTTATTTCTGCACTGCCAGTGATGGTGAAGCTGCCTTCAGAGTTGGGTTCCCAGCCAGCAGCTGCTACTGTCTGGGCATCCAGCTCTGAGGGCAGCTCCATCACCACCAGCATCACACAAATAAGGGTGGCAATACTGCAACCCCCTACAATAATCTTGTGATTCCTCCCACCCTACCAACACCTTTCTGGGTTAGGACCCCGACAGTTATAACAGTGTAAAATTTCCCATTTCAATATCTTCAATCATGTCATTGATGATTTTAGAAATAATGGTGCTGTGAAATTGACCAAAATGAACAGAGAAATTGGTAGGGTCCTATTCATAATAGATTAAGCTGCCTTTTTACCCAATAGCTTTGTGGTTAGACCAGTCATGCAGCCCGTGGGAGACTTTGGTTTAAATCCCCAATCTGCCTAAGCATAGGGCTCCCACTTTATAGGTAAGTGCACTGACTGCCGAGCTACAGATTTATCATCATATTTATGCAGACGGAAGCACTTCATTTTAGTTTGCTACTTCCCCTCAAGGGATGGATTTTAGGCCACATCCTTCTCAGCATTTCCGGCCAGCTAAGTACCTAACTCTCCCCCTCTGATGCACTTGGGTTGCAGGCCTATTTTGCAACAGGGAACTTAAGGTCCAGGTGTCACAGTCAGATATCCAAGCTCATGGTTCTCTTTTTCAAAAGCAATTCCCAATCCAGTAATGCAAGAATAGAGTCAGTTTAGCTGTGTCTACACGTGCACGCTACTTCGAAGTAGCAGCACTAACTTCGAAATAGCGCCCGTCGCGGCTACACGCGTCGGGCGCTATTTCGAAGTTAACTTCGACCTTAGGCGGCGAGACGTCGAAGTCGCTAACCTCATGAGGGGATTGGAATAGCGCCCTACTTCGACGTTCAACGTCGAAGTAGGGACCGTGTAGATGATCCGCGTCCTGCAACGTCGAAATTGTGGGGTCCTCCATGGCAGCCATCAGCTGGGGGGTTGAGAGACGCTGTCTCTCCAGCCCGTGCGGGGCTCTATGGTCACCGTGTGCAGCAGCCCTTAGCCCAGGGCTTCTGGCTGCTGCTGCTGCAGCGGGGGATTCATGCTGCATACACAGGGTCTGCAACTCGTTGTCGGCTCTGTGGATCTTGTGCTGTTTAGTGCAAGTGTGTCTGGGAGGGGCCCTTTAAGGGAGCGGCTGGCTGTTGAGTCCGCCCTGTGACCCTGTCTGCAGCTGTGCCTGGCACTCTTATTTCGATGTGTGCTACTGTGGCGTGTAGACGTGCCCTCGCTGAGCCTATTTCGATGTGGTGCTGCGCAACGTCGATGTTCAACATCGACGTTGCCAGCCCTGGAGGACGTGTAGACGTTATTCATCGAAATAGCCTATTTCGAAATAGGCTACTTCGATGTAGGCTTCACGTGTAGACGTAGCCCTTGTGTGGTAGAAGACCAGTGCCAGAAAATGAAGTCTTCTTGCAGAGTGAGAAAACAAAGAACTAGAGACCTATAGGCTATGATTACATCAGCAACTCTTCCCAGCAAAACCCTGGTTTTGTCTACAAAACTTGTGGCGTGTGCACACACAAAATCCATTTTATTGGCAATAGCTGGACAAAGGTCAGCACTTTGGGTGGCGTTCTGCCTCAGGCTGTTCTGGGGGGCCTTCTCTCGCAAACAGGGCATCCACAACAATAGGCAGCCCTGTCTGCTGTGCTTCCCAGTGCTTGTTTAATTGAGAGAGCAGCAGGGCAGCCTGGCTCCTTTGTGGACAAAGCTGGGTGCTATCCCAATTGGCTTTTGTGTGAGGCCGCACGTCGGGAAACCTCTCCTGACAGTGACTTCTGTTGACAGAGCACTGTAATGTAACTGCAGCCATAATGTTTAGGATTATTCTGCAGTTCAAGTGCCACTGTTAGCAGTCCAGTGATGAATAATATTTCTTCAAAAGAGGCCTGCAAAGATGCCAGTCTTTATATGTGCAGCTTGTCATGTTCATTAAGTGGTAACACATGAGTCAGCTTTGCCTTAGAGCATCCTTACTTACCCAAGGTGGATGTGTAAAATAGTACCTCTATACATCCAGCTGGCGGTATAGATTCCAGCTCAAGGAGACATCCCACATTAACTCCAAGTAGGCAAACATGGTGAAATTAGAGGAGCCCCATGTGATGGTTACAGCAAGAGAGGCTAGCTGGCCAAACTAATTTGGTACCCCAATATGGCATATAAATGCAGTGACTGGATTTTTTCTCTACGCTATCTGAAGGGATAGCTAGCACTGGTTTTCTTTGTAGGTTGGAATTTACACCTCTACCTCCAAGACCTGTAAGCTTACCCGAAGAACTATGATGTCTGTGGCTTGGGAAGGCCACCAAGTGGAAAGGGGGAAGATGTCATGAGGCTTAACATTGCAAAGGGTCCTGAAGATCTGTCTGTCATCACTGCTACTTTGGCAGTGGTGGTGACCAAAGCTCCAGGCCCCTTTGAAGGGCTGTGGCAGTGCTGCTCCACACAGCTACCAGAACCTTGGTCCTGGCAGCTCTAAGGACTAACTGCCCTAGTCCTCACCTTTTCTGTCTTTGGCCTCACCCCTTCTAGGTCACAGAGCAGGGCCCCGTTCGCACCGTGCCCCAGGGCCCTGGATGGCTGTCAGTCCTACTGGGCTAGGGACGTGAGCAGAGACCTGTAAGTGAGGTTGGTGTCAAACAGATTTAAAGTAGTCAGAGATGCAAGAAACTTAAGCCATCTAATTCCATCATGATAGCAGTGCAATATGCTCTGAGTTGTATATATACTAGTGTCTTGCAAAGTCTTAATTTTACATGCTCCCAATTGTAAGAGTAAAGCTGGTGGTCAGGATTGCCGCCAATTGAACTTTAGAAAAAAATTGGATTGAGGAATGTTTGGTTTTGCTTGAAATGGTTCCTTCAGGTCTGTGCTTCTCAAAAAGATCCTACTTCTCTATGTGTGAAGTACAAAAGGAAAAACATTGCACACTTGGACAGTCATTTAGCTCCTGCAGGTAACAACTACTTTACCTGACTTTTTCCCTTCTACTGTATATAGGAGAAGGCTGTATGCACACCTCTATTTACTCTGAATGAACTCATCTCCTTAATGTCCCATTGGTACATATTTTATGTACTCCATTAAAGGAGACTGAACATAGGTTAAGGAAAAAGACGACACATCACATGACTGCTTATAAACAAACACGTTTCCATACCCAATGAGAACAATGTATGTTTGATTTATGTCATACCACACGAATGCATTAACTTTTACAGATACAAGACAAGGTCTCCATCATGAAGTGTTTACTCTATCAACTGTGTTAAATTTAGAATGCATTTCACTTCTTTTTGAACGTTGTCAGTGTTTCATAGAAAGCAGTAAACAAGACAAGCTGAATCGTATATCAATTCATCCAGTCCTTCATACCTAACACTTCATGCCAAAGACGTGAGCTACATGTTTGCAGTCTACCTCTCCCTTGTGGAGGAATAAAAATATTGTACATGTGGTAGTGGACAAAATTTCAACAGCTAACCTGTACTACCAAGTATCATGTTAGAATATCACAAGGTGCATAGGTGAATGATAGATTGAAACATGGAGACATACATACATATACATTTCACAGAAATGGAAGGCATCTCGAGAGTTATATAGGGCCATAAACAAAGGACAATACTCAGAATCATTTGGTCACTAGGTCATCTGGTACTTCTAGATTGCCTTTAAGACACAGAAGAAACTGATTGAGCACTAAGATTGCTGTGCTCATTCCTTGTTGATGGATCTCAAAAATGTGTGGCAAATTTGCCATGTTTTTTCATGTTTATAGGTCTTCTGCTGCATGTTACTTTGAATTCTAGAGCTAAAAAATCCATCATGTGCTCTGCATTTGACCTTATTGAACATGAATGAAATTAGGTTTGCAGTAAGAATTTATTTCTGGTGAATTTGTCCAGCATCATCCATGAATACTGTCTCTTTCAATACCTTGATGTGTTCATCGAGTTATAGAACCTAGTCATGTTGTTTATGTTAATAATTATATTTAAGACAAACTTGTCTTTGTAAAGCTGCTCATGATGTGGAAGTCCTATAGTCATCAACACATTAGACCAAAGTAGTTTTCCTAAGCAGTGATTATTTACAGAAGCAGAAAGCTTGCATGCTATAGCATTTATTAGATGTTGTACTTGATAATGTGCTGTTACAAAGACATTTTAACATTGATATAATCCTGCAGTAAATTATGAGCAACTCTTCAGAGTTATTCCTGTCTACTAATCTTTTCAATACCAAATTGTTTCCTCCTTCCTATCCTTGCTATGGTACAGAATTGGGAAATTTTATTCAATCAGGTTACTTATTTGTCTGTTGGCAGGAGAGACAAAAAATCAAACGTCTTTAAAAAAACATTACTTGTTTCTGTGCATAGTGCATAGACAGATGAACAGCTGAAATCCAAGTAGTTATTTCTTAATGCCCTAGTTTTTATGTTGTTGATAAAACTAATGCCTCAACAAACTTAATAATACAGAAGAAATGGATTAGCTAAGAGCGATATGATTTATTCTAAGTTATGCTGTCTTTAGGATTTTTTTGTTATGAGAAGGTTGAATGACTGGTGTTATGAGTTATGTAGGTACCTATATAAATACCATGGTTAGCACGTAACCAGATGCATTCAGGGCAAGGGCAACCCACGACCATCTGCTCTGAAAAGAGGAGGCTTTAACTCTTGTGGTAGAGGAAAAGCTCCAATTGTTCTCAGCAAGGATTATGTATTCTGGACACCACAGGAAGAAAAAGATTGAGTGCATTGATAATACGTGTGTGCCAAATATACCCTGCACTTGGGCAAATCAGGAATAAGAAACCTAATCTCAGACTCAGTTTCCTGATAATATTTCCTCTTCCTTCTTAGAGAAGAAGCTGACAGCTCTACTCACTCACACCCACCACATACCTCCCACCAGAGTTTCATTATATGCAGCTGCCACTCTAAACCAGAATCACAGGTGTGAACACCCTGGGACTCTGGAAGAGTTTAGCTCTGAATCTAAACTTTATGGTTCTAATCTGTACCTGTGTGAATGGAATAAACTCCCATTGATGTTAGTAGGAATTATATCTAGAAAACAAATACTCAGAATTCTTCAAAAAAAAGAAAATTCAGAAAAAAAAAGATCAAGGTGAGCAAATCAGAGAGTAGAGGGTTGGGAGCAGGGGGGAAGTCAAGAATTAGATTAAGCCAAATATTCAAACAAGCCCCTATAATAATGCAGGGGCTTGTTTGTATATTTGGCTTAATCTAATTCTCGCCACCTCCGCCCTTCTACTTGATCATTTTTTTTTCTGATTTGTCCACCTTGATTGCTATATTTGGTTCTCTGTGCCTTAAATATTGAGTCTGTTCTGGTATGGCTATGGTCAGAAGAAGTGGGTCTGTCCCACGAAAGCTCACCTAATAAATTATTTTGTTAGTGTTTAAAGTGCTACTTGACTGCTTTTTGTTTTGATAGTATATAGACTAGCACGGCTTTCTCTCTGTTACTATGAATGTTCTTGAATTTGTTCCCTGGCTGGATAAAAGATTAAGGGTATCCACTGCTTATATTAGCACATGTCAGTGTAGCATCCAAGTGACTACAGTAGCTGAGTGCCTGAAGGACAATACAATCTCCCCTATATAGAGGCTGAAAAGAATTCTTGAGCAAATCAGTTGTGATTAAGCTTTTTGGGATCTGTGGTCAATACTGCCAACCACATGTGTCCAGAAAACATGAATTTCCCCCTCAAAATCTGTCTGTTTTAAAAAAAAGAACTGAACACTGAAGAATAGCAAGATTCTGTTTTGAAACTTCAGAGTGCAGTTAGTTGTTTCACATTTGAGTTTCTCTCTGAAATCATTAGGTCTTGAAATTAACTGAAAAAAGAAGAGTGAGAAAGTTATTCTGTATCACAGTTTCAGTAGCTGGGACAAACAGTCATGAACGGTTGAGAAACATATGTTCTCATTTTTCATGAGTTCATAGATTCCAAGGCAGAGAGGATGACTGTGATAATTAAGTCTAATCTCTTATATAAGAAATTGACATATATCTTCCCCACATAATTCCATAGAACATATTTTTTATAAAAAAATAGCCAAACTTGATAAGAAATTTTCAGTTACAGAACATCTACAACCCTTGGTAAATTGCTCTATTGGTTAAATAGTCTCATAGTCAAAACTTCACAATTTATTTCTAATCTGCTTTTGTCTAGCTTCAGTTTCCAGCCATTGGCTCGAGTCATATTTTTCTAAGCTTGAAAACAATTGTTAAGTGTTTCGTCACAATGATGATGATAGACACTAATGAAATCACCCCTGGACCTTTTGCCTTTTTTTTTTAAGCTGAATAGAGTGAGCTCCTTGCATCTCTCACTATGAGTTGAGTTTTACAATCATTTTATTATTTTCATGGCTCTTCTCTGAAACCTTCCAAGTTTATCAATATCCATTTTGAACTATGGGCATAAGATCTGGACACAGTGGTCTGTCAATGGTCCTACCAATATGAAACAGAGGGACAATAAACTCTCTGTTCCTACTTGAGATTCCCCTCTTTTTGCAGCCCAGGATCACATTGACACACAGCCAAGAAGACTATGAACATAGGTTACTGGTCTAGATGGACTTTATGTCTGACCCAGTATGGCCATTCTAATGTTCTTATGATCTCCTTTAACCACCACATCATATTTAGACCTCATGTTCAACTGATTGCCTATTATGAATTAATTTATGGTCATTACTTCACAGAATAGAGGGCCCTCTACTATAAGAATGATGTACATTATTTGTTCCTAAAAGTAGCCATCTGCACTGAGCTGTATTGAAATGAATATCATTAGCACCAAGTTTACCAAACTATCCAAATAACTTTGAATAAGTGGACATGTCCTCTTCATCATTTACATTCTACCAGCTGCTGAGTCAAGTGTAAACCTCATGAGTGGTGATATTTTCTTTTGATATTGGTTCTGGTCTCTAAGCACTTTAACATTTTTATCAGTCACTTTGGGACACTATTGGAAACATAACCACTAGCTGACTGGTTGGAATGTATGAACTACGAACCAAACCACAGTGAACTGGCTACATCTGAGAAATATTTGCAAATGATTGTTTTAATATCAGTCAATTCAAATATTAATTGCTCCTATAATATCTACTGCCCTGTTTCTATAGAAGCAATGCATGCAACAAAACTGAAATTGAAGATTGATTCCCAGCCTGAGGCACTTACTTCTGTTCATGTCTACAATAAGAAGAAACAAAGTAGACTTTAAAAAAATACAGGAATCACTAGGTTTTCCAGTATTGGTTCAGAATTTTTGAATTGACAACTCAAATTCAATAGAACTACTTTGGATTTATACCATTGTTAGCAAAATCAGAATCTGGTTAAATAACTGTATGTAAGAGCAGTATAAATGCTCAACTTTCACTCCCATAGCCAGCTCCCAAACATTCAGTGAGTCTGCATAAAATCTGTTTAACTAACATTCTTGACATTTCAATATGCAGAAAAAAAATCCAATGATTTTTGCCACGAGGAAACTGCTTACACCCTCATGTCAAATATTTCCAACTTGTTCATGAAGGACTTTTTCTCCCATGTCATGTCTATTTGAGTGTAAAAAATGTTAGTGTTGGCAGCTCATTTAGGCTATGTTTACACTAGCACACTATGTCGAAGTAGCCTATTTCGAAGTTAGGATATCGAAATAGGCTACTTTGACGTGTATTGTCTACACGTTCTCCAGGGCTGGTGCCATCTACGTTCAACATCAAAGTAGCTACGGGGAACATCGAAAGGAGCCACCCCGGAAGGAAATGCGGAGCGTCCACACACACAAGCACTCCCCGTTGAAATAAGGGGCCAGTAAAGACCCAGCTGCTCCCTTAAAGGGCCCCTCCCAGACACACTTGCCCTGCACAGCACGAGATCTGCAGAGCCGACAACTGGTTGCAGACACCGTGCATGCAGCACGGACCCCCAGCTGCAGCAGCAGCAGCCAGAAGCCCTGGGCTAAGGGCTGCTGCACGTGGTGACCGTAGAGCCCTGCAGGAGCTGGACAGAGCGTCTCTCAACCCCTCAGCTGATGGCCGCCATGGAGGACCCCGCTATTTTGAAGTAGCAAGATGCAGATCGTCTACATATGCCCTACTTGGACATTGAACGTCGAAGTAGGGCGCTATTCCCATCTTCGGATGGGAATAGCAATTTTGACATCTCACCACCTAACATTGATTTCAACGTCGAAATACCACACGGCACGTGTAGACGCGACGCGTGCTATTTCGACGTTGTGCTGGCTACTTCAAAGTAGCCAGCTAGTGTAGACACACCCTTAGTGCCAATATTGATTTTTATCAACAGATCATCTTGCTTTGTCTAAACTAAGTCATTTGATAGATCCTTCTTCACTGAAGTCTTTTTTTAAGTAGGAGAGAGACTGAAGTTGTGCTTTTAATGGTGTACCAGGTACTAAATATTTCCTGGTGTAGAGAAATCTAAATCTAGGAAATAAGATGGAATTATTTTAGTATTAAAGCTATATACACACATATTTCCCAGAAAGGTTCTCATGATGCCACTTTGAGTACAGGACGAACTATATCTGAAATAAAAAAAAAAAAGAATTCATATAGAACTTTTTTTCTCTTTCTAGAAGCAGTTACAGTTCCTCAATTCAGGGTTTTCTGTGTGCGCTTTTCTTCAAAATGTAGCGACTAATGTTGAAAAGCCAGATTCTGACAGCACACTGTTACTTCTGTAAGATCAAATTTTGACCTTAGCCGTGTCTACACGTGCATGCTACTTCGGAGTAGCGGCACTAACTTCGAAATAGCGCCCGTCACGGCTACATGTGTTGGGTGCTATTTTGATGTTAACATCGCCGTTAGGTGGCGAGATGTTGAAGCTGCTAACCCCATGAGGGGATGGGAATAGCGCCCTACTTCGAAGTTGAACGTCGAAGTAGGGCACGCGTAGATGATCTGCTTCCCGCAACATTGAAATAGTGGGGTCCGCCATGGTGGCCATCAGCTGAGGGGTTGAGAGATGCTCTCTCCAGCCCCTGCGGGGCTCTATGGTCACCGTGTGCAGCAGCCCTTAGCCCAGGGCTTCTGGCTGCTGCTGCTGCAGCTGGGGATCCATGCTGCATGCACAGGGTCTGCAACCAGTTGTCGGTTCTGTGGATCTTGTGTTGTCTAGTGCAACTGTGTCTGGGAGGGGCCCTTTAAGGGAGCGGCTTGCTGTTGAGTTCGCCCTGTGACCCTGTCTGCTGCTGTGCCTGGCACTCTTATTTCGATGTGTGCTACTTTGGCGTGTAGACGTTCCCTCACAGCGCCTATTTCGATGTGGTGCTGCGCAACGTCGATGTTGAACTTCGACGTTGCCAGCCCTGGAGGACGTGTAGATGTTATTCATCGAAATAGCCTATTTCGATGTCGCTACATCGAAATAAGCTACTTTGATGTAGGCTTCACGTGTAGACGTAGCTCTTGAGAGCTAATTAAAAAGTTACCATGACTACCCAAACCTTGAAAAACCTGAAATATTCCAGAGTGTGATTCCATGATTGGCAGAACCTAACCAGAGGAAGAGGTCAATACACAAAGGAAAGGCAAAAAGTTGTCTTCCTTGTGTTATGGAATTATTCTACACGAGCATCTAAGTGTTACAATCCCCAGTTAAGTATCAGTTTGCCTTTTTGCTCCTCTAGGAGAGATTCGCCAAGTGGAGTTAAAGTCCAGGAAGTGGAAGATTGAAGCTTAGAGGAAAAGGACAGTGTACAACTTTGCCTAACAGGCCAAAAATATCTAATGCATACGTAATAGGAATTCTTTTGACCTGCATTCTGCCTGGCTTCCCAAAGGCAGTCTTCATGAATTATCCCAGCAACTAATCTGCTCCCTGGAGTGGAGATAAGTGTACTACATATTATGGCCTCTAGCAGCAATATAGATTATAACAGTAACCCAAGAACCTCACTAAATTGAAGAACATCAATTCAGAGGGGAAAAAACATAGCAAGAACAAAATTAAAAGCATAGACATCCACAAAAGAGTTTCAGATGAGATTTGAAGTGAAATATAGAAAGTGTTGAGGTGTGGGGCTATGGGAAGGAGGATGCAGACAACAGGAACTGACAGGGTGGTAAATATACCAACGGAAGTGAAATTAGACAAAGAAGAAGATTAAAGAACCTCTCTAATCTGGAACTCTCTCGACCAGCAAACTCTGTAATCTGTCATAATTTTAGTTAGCTGGATGACCATTTATTTTGGGTGTGGCCAAGTTTCCCATGCTCCTATAAAGATTATTTACAGCCACCAGTCTTGGCTGTCTGTGTTCTGTGCTGTTATTTAGCTGCAATTTATCCTTAAATGTCTTCTAAGAGCCCAGTAAGCAGTACAAGAGTTAGTAATGTGCTAGAAAATATTGACCTCCTGTCATCTGGCAAATTCTCTCATCCAGCAGCAGTCAGGTCCCAAGGGTGCCAGATGAGAGAGCACCTGTATAGGCTGGGTGGCCTGACATTGATCCCAAGCAAAATCATGGGCAGCTCAATTTATGATGCAGTCGGTAGCAATATTAATGTCAGTCAACATGGCTTTATGGAAAAGAGGTATTGTCAAACCAACATGATATCATTTAATGATGAGATCAGAAGTGTTAGAAAGGTAACTGTGTTAACATAACATATTTAGAGTTCTTTAAAGCATTTTATGTGGTCCTGCACACCATTCACATAAAAATTAACGCTATGCAAACAGAGTCCGTCGTTCATATTAAATTGATTCAAGATATTGTCTTGAAAAACAGTTGCTGATTAAGGAAGCATCACCTTAATGGGAGTGTTGTTACTAGCATCTCATGAGGATCTGTACTTGGCCCAATGCTATTGAATATATTTGCCAATTATCTGTGGAAAAAAAAACTATAAAATGATTGCTCATGAATTTTATTGAGAATGGAGTAATTGGTGAAAGGGTAAACAACAATGAAGACAGGTCTGTTATACAAACCAATCTGGCTCGCTCAGTAAAAGGGGCTCATGACAGGAAGATGCTTTTTAATATAGAGAACTACAAGGTCATTATATTTAGCAATTCAAAATATAAGTTATACACACAAAAGTGGTACTTTAGTTCTGGAATACACTGACCCTGTGTCATGCTAACTGGTATGGCTTACAACTTAGTGCCAATCACAGGTCATACTGTTAGGAAATAGGACACACACCGCAAATCAGTGATTTCACCACACCAGTAACAGCTTTGCACTCATGAATTACCATATTAATCTTATCACAGAGCCACAGACAGTCCCCCAAGGCTCTCCAGACCCTCACCCAGACAAATTTAACTTTATGATGAATAACTATTAAAACAAAAAAATCACCTCATGTTAAGTTATTCCCAGCTCAAGGGTTTAGTCATTTACCCCAGGCCCATGGAAACTCTGGATCTCATAACAAAGACAACACTGAGAGCCAATTTCTCCATTTAACTGAAGCTATTTATTAGCTAAGACAAAGAAATGTAAGTTAGTGAGAGGTTAAAGCTGGTAAAACGCATTGTCAAGTGACAAGCAGTCCTGTAGCACCTTGGAGATTAACACATTTATTAGGTCATGAGCTTTAGTGGGTAAAATCCACTTCCTCAGATGATAGTCATCATGATACATTGGGTCTTACACACGAAAGCTCATGACCTAATGGATGTGTTAGTCTTGAAGGATGCCACTGGACTGCTGTTTATTTGGGAAGCTACAGACTAACACAACTACCCCTCTGAGACTAATGATCAAGCGAACTAAAATTTTTAAATCCAATATGAAAGCACAGAGGTAGTGATCTGCTTCTTTTTCCATAAATCTCCCAGGATTACCTAAAATAGCTCTAGTGATATGTGTCTAATTGCCTAGTATTCCACCATCTCAGAATCCATCAGTCTACAGGATCAATCCCTAGTTCCATTCTTATAGCCATCTTCCCTGGAAGTCAATTCTGCAAGCCCATCACAGACTGAACTTTTCCTCTGTGGATTAAATGTAGCCTGGGTCTGGGGATTTCTTACTGTCAAATACAATGACCCACGCTTTGAAGTTACCATGCTTCATCCTTTACAGATCCAAGGTTCCAGTCCAATTACTGATACATGCACAATGCATTTAGTTACAGCAATTCAAACAATCTTTCATTGCTGTCATGAAGTTTAAGCATCAAATACATTCACTTTTGATCTAGGGTTAATGAAGCGACATTTAATGTGATAGCACACAAGAGAATACAGCTAGGCAAAAACCTCCTTTTTCTCTGTTTTGACAAGTGTATTGGTTTGAACACACTGTCTTTTAGCATTCCTCCAGTATACATGCTCAAGTGAATTGCCCTATTGTTCTAGCCTGAGATGGGAATCTGCTAGACAGTATCACACCCTGCATGTAATTTATGGGTAATCATAGATAAAATGAGCATGAGCTACCAGAGCAATGCTCTGACTAAGGGGGGAAAACATTATCTTTTTATATATAAGCAAGGATATAACCAGTAGAAGAAAAGAGGTGGCATTACTTCTCTGTCCAGCATTAGTTACACCACTGCTAGAATACTGACTCCACTGCTGGTATCCAGTAGGCGTCCTTCAGTCTGCATAGACTATGGATCGCGCCCTTTATAGTTTCAATTGAGGACTTCATTTACAGCGTCTACTGTGACTATGAAGACCCACACGAGAGTGACAGTCCTTGCTGCATCTCTTGTGGATGTGGTGGGTGTCTGGCAAGTCCTTAGTGTGCTTTCTGTGCGCTCGCTTCTCCTCTGCTAGCTGTCTGATCCTCACCTCGCCCTTCTGAAGGCCCTTGTGTAACCCCTGCCTCCATCTGCTGTGGTCATCTGCTAGTCCTTCCCAGTTGTCCAGCTCGATGTCTACCTCTCTGAGGTGTCTCTTGCAGACATCTTTGTAGCGCAACTGGGGGCGTCCGGGAGGTCTTTTGCCAGAGGCTAGCTCACCATACAGGATGTCTTTTGGAATCCTTCCATCATTCATCCTGTGGACGTGGCCAAGCCAGTGGAGCCGACACTGCCTGAGGAGGGTGTGCATGGTTGGGATTCCAGCTTGCTCGAGGACAGCGGTGTTGGTCACTCTGTCCTTCCATGATATTCCAAGGATGCTGGTATCTACATTTTCAAAAAAAATGGTAAAAATTGGAAAGGGATTTTAAAAATTGCTATAGGAATGACTAGAATTTTGGAAGACAAGCCCTGTACTGAGTTTTAAGACTCCCAGTATATTTCATTTAGCCAAGAGAAGGCTGAGAGGCAACTTGATCCTCATATTTATACTTACAGACTAATGAGATTTCTGACAGAGGGCTTTTTAATCTAGCACGAAAAGGTGTAACAAGATCCAAGGACTGCAGCTAGACAAATTCAGACTAGATATGAGAAATACAACAGTGAAGGCAATTAATTATTGGAAGAATTTATATGGAGACTGGATGGATCTCCAGTCAATTGGAGTCTTTAGTTCGAGACTGGATATGTTTCTAAAATATATGTTTATGCAGGAGGTCAGAGTAGACGACCTAGTCATGATAAAATCCACAAGAATCAAAGATAACAAGAGTAATAAAGGTGTCAGTGCAAAAACAGAGATACTTTGAGAGGGTTGAAATAACCCTCCCCTTATTTTTTAAAGAATATCTATATCTCTGTTGAGGCACTTATGTGTAGTCCTGATTTTTTATTATGCCCAATTTTCCCTGTGCTCCTGTATCATTAGACAGCCAACTGTATTGATTGTGTACAGGACAGTGTTTAGTTTTTCCTTTCCCACTCTCAACACTAATAAGTGTCAACAATGTGTGATGTGAAAGCAGGAGCTTTAACTTTAAGTTCTGCCATCTTAAGGGAGCCTGTTTACACTCAATATATTTATTACAGCCACCATGTTAGCAACTGAGTTCTTCACAGACATTAACAACTAGTTTTCGTACAACCTCTGAAAGATGAGTTCCATTATTATCTCCACGTTACAGAAGGAGAACCACAGCTGGAAAACAAACACTTCTTTTTATTTGGGGAATCAAAACAGATATGCCCGGGGCCAGGTTTTTTTAGTGTAATTGATTACTCAGGACTGTATACATTGAAAGCACAGCTCCCAATTACTTCAGTTGCAACTGTAAGAGATGAGCCAGTCTTTCTTAAGTTGGGAACCCACAAAATAAGAAGCACTTGTAGGGTTGCTAACTATGACAGAAGCTATTCTGGGTGAATTTTTGCCCCCAACATGAGGTAATGTCATTTTCTTAAAATAGCCAGGATTGCTGCCAGTAGTCACCAGGAGATAGATGCCTGGATACTTGGCCACCCATAGCAAATGTGTGAGCTCATGCTGGCAAAAGACACATTCAGAAGAATTTAAGTATGGTTATATTGGGAATGCTGGCAAAGATGATCACTATTTAAGACATTGGGCTATGTCTAGAACTGCAACCCTCTTCGGGATACCACAGGTATCCTGGACAACTATTATGTGTCCAAGGAATGAGGAAAAAGGGATGTCCCAAAGGAGGAGATTTCTCTGAAATTTCGAACAGTCCTTCGTAGTGTAGACATAGCCTAACATACCAATATTCAGCCACCTTTAAACAATTGATGAGAGATGCAAAACTGCTTTAAACAGTATGTTCAAAGAGAGGCCTTATAAAACAGGTTCCAGTTCCATGTCATCTCTAGAAATTCTAGAGTCTTCTCCTTGTCAAATAGAAGAAATAATCCTCCTTTTCAGACAGGCCTACAAAGGAAACAAAGCTCCAGTGCTTCTGCAAGACTAGCTCTGGAGTGCAGTCTCAGCTGAGAGCACACATGACTGATAAACACCACAGCTTATTAGTAAAGGTCCTTGGTTCGCAGATCATTCCACTTTTCCTGATGAAACAAAACAAGTTTTCTCTTCAGAGTCTTTCTTCCAAAGGCCCAGTCTAAACATCTATATTATTAATTCAGTAAACTTCAACTTCAGTAAATCAAGCTCAACACAAATGTTCCCTAAACTCCCCTGAAAAGCCCTTTTTTCTAATAATTCTGCTAACACAGCCACCATACAAACTCTTTCTTTCTTAAGGAAGTTGAGCCAAGACTGCTTCTGGTTGTTAAAAGCCTATTTTGGAAACCTCAGATGGTTGTTGTTACTCCTCACAGGCTCGAAGAAGAAGACCAGGTTCAGCTTCTACTCAACAGGCTTTGGAGAACTTCAGAAGACCACCTAGTTCTGGAAATGATCTTTGCAGTTTCAACCTGTTTTAATGAGACCCAGTTAGACTTGCTGGAGCCCCACCTCAGCCTAAAGAGAATTTCAGATTCACAGCCAATTCGAGTCATTCAGATCAATTTCTGCCTTTCAGCTTTATGGTAGCAAGTCACAAAAGTGAACCTTCAGTTCTACCAATATAATAAATGTAATCAATTCATTGCCTTGTCTATGTGTACTCAAGACCCTAAGACAAACTCCATTGAGAATCACACATTACATTTTGCAGTTATTCACTGTGTACCAACCTGAAGTATGATCCCATGAGCTCTGTGCTAATACACCCAATCTTTAATCTCTATAAAGGAGAATGTGACCTCCTGTTACAGCTACTCAGGATTTCTAGGGAATGCACATGAGGTTTGATCTTAATAATTGTTTTGTTTTTTATCTTACCCAACGTGGCTATACAAGACCAGGCAAAAGAACTCACCCCAAATGTACATGTAGGGCTACCCTACAATAACTATCCTGAATGTCCTGGCACCAAAAATTCCTAAGCCCATAGCTGATTTCCTTACCAAGATAACCTTGGAAACATTGCTTCATGTAAAACAGTTAACAGAAATAAGCAATAAGACTCCATTTTTGTCGGAAGAATCTCTGCAGAACATAAAGTATCCTCTCCCAGTCAAAAACATCCACGTTCAGTGAATCTGTTAACCTTGAGATAGCTCCCAGAGAGTCATTTAACTAATGGATGGATATTTTTGGAAAGTAATAATGCAAGCTATTTTCCCTGCAGGCTATGGTGTTGGTTGGTATAGGGCAGGAAACTAGAGTATGGGATGAGGACTTCTATTTATTAATTCCTTCAGTAGGAAAAAACAGCATAGAGATTACAAGTCGAGGAAGGAGATTTTATTAGCTAGGGAATATTGCAATGAAGGACAGTTTTTATTATATAATTTTGGCCATTTCTACACATGGCACTTTTTCTGGAAGTAAATCTTCCAGAAGAGTGCATCTACACATCAAACAGGACCTCGAAAGAGCCACCCCTTCTTCCGGAAGAGTGCATCTACACATGCAATGGCACTCTTCTGGAAGAACAGGGCAGGAAACAGTACGGATGGGGTAGCACAGGCAGAGAGCCCTTCCAGGGCCGCCAGCCACACAGCCCCTTAAAGGGCCCCACCCAAACAGCCCCTTTCTGCAAACACTGCCGAGGCCAGACAGGTTTGTGCCCAGCAAGCCAGACGCAGGTCCCTGTCCAGCGCCTGCAGACCAGCAGGCATGGACACCCAGCAGCCGCAGGACAGCGGGCTTGCCCTCACCCACACACTAGCCATCCTTTTGGCCACCGTCCTCAGCCTCCTGTGGAGGCAGAGGCCCAGGACCATGGGTCCTGCACCCCCACCACCCTTGCTGGGCCCCCTCCAACCAGTCCAGCACGTCTGGACTGACGCCACCAGCATGGACTGGTGGGACAGGGTCGTCATGGGGGAGTGGGACAATGACCACTGGCTGCGGAACTTGCAGATGAAGAAAGAGGCCTTCCTCGAGATCTGCAGCTGGCTTGCCCCCATGCTATGACACCAGGATACCTGGATGAGGCTGGCCCTCTCCCCAGAGAAGTGCATGGTCATCACCATCTGGAAATTGGCCACCCCAGACAGATACTGATCCATTGGGCAGCAGTTTGAGGTGGGCACATCCACCGTCATGGCCGTCGTTCTCCAGGTAAGCCCTGCACCAGACCCTGCCCCACCAGCAGGAGGAAGGGAGGGGGCTGGAGGTCTCAGGGGACCCCAGGTGCCAATTGAGAGGGAGCAGGGTTGGTGGGGGGTGGGCAGGCCTTGTGAAGAGGGGATACCACATGGCCACTGCCAGAGAAGTCCTTCACAGGGGGTCCTGGTAGGGAGGGAAGGGGTGGAAGGGGATGGGGGCAGGGACCCCTCTGCATATGCCCATGAGTGAGCCCATTCCCCTGCATGTCATGAGGGCCATCAGCCACTTGCTGGTGTGGCAGCTGGTGAGCATCAGGGACCTGGACGCAGTTGTTGAGGGGTTTGCAGCACTTGGGTTCCCCCAGTGCTTTGGGGAGATCGATGGGATGCATATCCTCATCAGGGCCCCGAGCCAGAGTGGCAGCTGATACATCAACCGCAAGGGGTACCACTCCATCCTGCTCCAGGTGGTGGTGGACGCCCATTGGAAATTCACAGACATTTATGTCGCTGGCCAAGCAGGGAACATGATGTGTGGATCCTGCAGAATTCCACCCTGTTCTGCTGGATGGAGGCCAGGACATTCGTGCCCCGGTGGGAGCATGCTGTTGGGGACATCATGATGACTCTTTTCCTTGTGGGCGACCCAGCCTACCCATTTCAGCCCTGGTTGATGTGCCCGTACACAAGCCACCCCACGCCCTCCCAGGAGCTGTTTAATTCCCAGCTCACACTGGTCCAGTATCCCGTTGAGTGTGCTGTTGGCTGTCTGAAGGTGTGGTTCAGGTGTCTCCTCACGTGGCTCGATGTGGGGATGGAGAATGTCTGACAGATCTTGACTTCCTGCTGAGCGCTCCACAATCTCATCGAAGCATGTGAGGGGACCCTGTCCCAGGGCTGGATGGAGGAGCTGGCCCCCCACTATCAGCAGCCCGCTGCGGCCCCCAACCAGCAGCTCAACCTTGATGGGCTCCAGATCTGGGATTCACTTCGGGAGGCATTCAGCCGAGTGAACTACTAATCCCTGCACCCCTCCCCACAAGCACCTCCTACACCCATGTCCACACCCCACACCCTCCAATCCACACCCTCCCACACAGTAATTGGGTTCACAGGAGATGCTGAATGCTACCATATATTTAACCCTGAATCATTACCAACATGAAAAATGTAAATAGTAAATAGTGAATAATAAAAGTAACAACCAGAACCTGGTAGGGAGTGAACTATATACATGGGGGTGAGGGGGTAGGGGCACCTACACCTGGATGGAGACTGGGCAGGGTTGTTGGGGGGCTCTAATCAAGGGACAGGGTGGAAGGTTGTGAGCCCCAGAGCCTGCAGACACCTCTTCTACCCCGGTGCGCAGTCCCTTGCAGGGTGCTGATGGGGCCGGAAGCTCCATCAGGTAGGGCTGGTCACCATCCAGCCCAGCCTCAGTGGAGGGGCTGGAGAGGGGTGGGTTGTGGTACAGACAACCTTCCATGGTGCCCACAATGGCCACAAGCCATGCTGAAAGGTCCCTCAGCATAGGATAGGGCAGGTCTGGGGCCAGTAGAGTGGCCAGGCCCTCAGGGTCATGGGCTGGGGAGGCAAGGGAGCAGCTGAGGGTCCATCAGGGGTGGAATGTGGGGGGCAGCTAGGGGGCAGCAGGGAGGGACTCAGGGGGGCAATAGTGGGGGCCTAGGGGGTACTATGGGGGGCAAAAGCAGAGGCCTTGAGGGTACTACTGGGGGGGACATCAGGGAGGCCTTGGGGTGACCTCCGGGGGGGGCTGGCCTGCTAGGGACCCACACATGCTGCAGAGCATCCCCACCATCTCCCTCCATGTGTTCCACCTCCACTGGAGCTCAGCATCATTGAGGGCCAGCCATCTTTCGGTGAGGGCATTCTGCTGGTGGAGGGCCACCATGTAGGTCACAACCTCTTCCTCATGGTGGCCATGTCAGGTCCGGCACACCAGTGGCTGCTGTGCAGCAGGGGCTGGTGTGGGCCCAGCTGGTGGACTGCTGAGTCCTCTGGCTTGGGTGGGGCTGGAGGGCCCCGGGCTCCTTGTCCAGCTGTCCCAGCCCTCGAATGGTACTGCTGTTAAGAGAGAGAGGGTGGGGGTAGAAGGGGAAGTCAGTACCACATCTGGGACCTCGGTGGCATGGTCCCAGTCTCCCTAGCTGGTTATCCCCTCCATGGACCCACAGAACGGCCATGTGCTAGGGAAGGCCACTGTGCAGGATTGTGTGCACTCACCACGACAGCCACTGGGGCATGATGATGGAGCCAGGGCACTATGTATGGTGGCTCACTCTAGCAATGGGCTTGTGGGCTGGGGGGTGCTTGCCTGTGGAGGGTTCCAGATGCAGCTCTGATGCCTGGAGGGTGCCTCAGCATGTTCAGGGGGTGCTCCATAGAAGAGGGAGCCGGGTGCTGCTCACAGGCATGGGTGAGCCCTGAGCCCTGACCGGGGATGGGCTTTGGGACTTCAGGGCCCAGGGCTGCAGCCCAGGTGTCCCCATTCCCCTACTGTGTTTTTCCACTGTGTGCACTTTCCCAAGGTTGCCTCGTATAGGTTGGGTGATACCCAACTGGAGGGGACCTGGCGGCAGGCGGTGGAGGGCACTGCGATGATGCGGGACCTGTCTATGGACTCCTTATCAGATGGGATGTCCACAGTGGCGGGTCCCTCGTCCCCCTCCTCCAGTGTGGCAGGGGGCTCAGTTGCGGCTGTCTCCACGGTGACATGGGGTGCAAAGGCGTCATCTACAGCCAGGAGGTCCCACAGCTCCTGGTAGAAGGGGAAGCTGTCAGAGGCACAGCTGGATCTGCGGGTGCTATCCAGGGTCCTCATGTACCCCTGCCACAGCTCCTTCATCTTGCACCTGACTTGTTCTGGTGTCCAGGAGGGGTGGACACGGGCAGCCAGGCCCTGGGCAAGGTGGGCGAATGCTGGTGCATTGGTCCTGTGCCCACTGGTGTCCTGGAAAACATCCTCATTGTGCCAGAGCCCCAGGAGGTCCTGGATCTCTGGCTCAGTCCAGGAGGAGGCCCTTCATTTTGGAGCCCAGTTGGGGTCCTGGCTGCCCTTGTCCAGGTGCCTGGGGCTCCCCTGGGCGGTGCGGGGTGCTGGGTAGCTAGCCACCCCTGCGAGTCGGTACTTGCTGGATGCTGCAGGGCCTCGGAGGAGTGTAGCAGGCAGCTCTGCATGTGCTGCCTGTCTCACACTCTCAGCTTCCTGCCACACGATCTCTGGCTCTCTGCAGCTTTAAAGGCTGCAAGGACCTGGGGACCATAGAGGCTTGCTGGGGGTGTCTAGAGCAGCCCTGCTCTCCAGCAGGCTGCCACTATGGAGGACTATTTCTTTCTTTCAGAAGAAGTCTGGGAACATCTGCACATGCTTTCTTCCAGAAGATTCTTCCGGAAGAAGGTCCTCTTCCTGATTCTGAAACGGAATA
Source organism: Carettochelys insculpta (assembly GCF_033958435.1). Taxonomy (NCBI): domain Eukaryota; kingdom Metazoa; phylum Chordata; order Testudines; family Carettochelyidae; genus Carettochelys; species Carettochelys insculpta. Next base: position 35,155,833 of record NC_134137.1, on the reverse strand, counting down.
CAGAATATGGAAGAGGGAGCACCTTCTTCCAGAAGAAATCCGAAAGAGCATCTTACTTGTGTAGAAGCTCCGCAGATCTTCCAGAAGAAGGCACTGTTCTGGAAGATCTTGCTTGTGTAGAAAAGGCCTTTGTGTTTATTGCAGCAGGGACAAAATGCAATCATGGGCAAAGACTTCACTGTGTTAGGCGCTCTTCATGGACAGAACAGCTAGACACCCCTAGATCAAAGAGGGATGTCCTACTCGTTATTGAATGACCACCAAGTAGACTCAAAGAGCATATAGCTTAAGATAACAGACAGAATGGATGCTGACAGATTGGGGTATACAAGAAACAATGAGACTATATTGATTATCATGTGGTCTCAGCCAGCCAGCAGCCCAGCCATTTTCAAATTCTATTTAGGCCTAAGAGCAAAGTGAAATTTAAAGGGGTGATTTGAAGGAGGTTGATTAAATAGTTTTGCAGATTTGGAGAAATGTGAGTTACAGCATGGGAGAAAGAAAAAAGCTGTTTGTCTGAGGATCTAATAAATGGACAATGGAACTGCAGTGACCAGCTTTACCAATATTATTTAGACCATCTTGAAATTATGGGCTTGGGCTTGTATGTGTGTGCATAACCCTTGCACAGAGAGAAGTATCACTCACTATCTGGTCAGTCCAGATAAAATCTAACATCATGGTTTGAAAGGGCAATGTTTTCAGTGACTACCTTAAATAACCTTGAAGGCATAACCATGGTGGTGTGCTATCATGCTATCTGCTGATGCTTGACAATTATATAACATAGTACCTAATCAATTGTCATACTAGCCAGATCATCAGATAAGAGAAGTTAACTGAACTACGCAGATATACCTTAATTGATGATCAACCTCTGCTTCATGTCCTACATTTTCAGCTAGAGTGTAAGAAAAAGAATTCTCTGCAAAATTAGTTTTTAACTGGGAAAACTCAGCACAGTTATCTCTAACATGTGACTGTGGACAAACATAGTAGATGTTTGTCAGTGAACAGCATGCAATCAACAGACTTCTAAGTTACTGTTAAACATGTGTGATGGACATCCATATCACTCAAATACTAATGATTAGAATAAATATCTATCTGTTTCCCATCCAGAAAACAAACGCATACCTAAATTATCCCTAACTTCTTGCTTAGACTGACCAACTAATTTCTCTTAAAACAATTAGCTTAAATTCTTTACCCGTGCAGTCATATTAAGTAGATACTTTCAAAAATATGGGTAGTGATTGGCTTTATGTTTTTATTAAGTAATGCTTTACAGATGCTAAATTACAATTGTGTGTTGAGGAAATACATATGATGTACTCATAAATGTCAGATGAATCCTTTATGATTGATGCTCTTATAATGAATACCAAACAATTTCATTATAATTACTGCTATTAAAATGAGTACCAAAGGAATTCATGATAATTAGTGCAAGTACGATGAATAGCAAATGAGCTTAAAATCAAAGACTGGGGAAGACTTTCCAAAAAAATTCTTCAATTTGTCATAATTTACTACTATTTTATGTATCGGAGGGTTAGCCGTGTTAGTCTGGATCTATAATAGCAACGAAGGGTCCTGTGGCACCTTATAGACTAACAGAAAAGTTTTGAGCATGTGCTTATGAAAGCTCATGCTCAAAACTTTTCTGTTAGTCTATAAGGTGCCACAGGACACTTCATTGCTGTTACTATTTTATGGTGACAATGGTGAAAATAGGAATCTATTGAGAGTGAAAAACACTAAATAGCATGCGCCATTTGTATACTTAAAACTCACATTAGAGCTAGCTTATTGAATAACACTGTTGGGCTACATAATCATCCAGAAGTGTACAAACACTCAAGTACAGCATTCTACTGATGGCCTCCCTACAGGCAGTAGAGATGGCAAGGATGGGTGGAGACTTGAATCCACCCAACCCTCCACCGCTTTGTCAGATCAGCTAAGTTGGAGTAAGTGGGTGGACAATGGCTCCTAATTGCCTGCTGACACAGACCAGCAAAATACTACATTCAACCTTATAGAGTCCAGCATTATTTTGGAGTGAAAAGAAAGCAGAGAAGAAACTTAAAAGACTACTGGTTCCACATCCTGAAAAAATGTAGGCTCCTAACTTCCATTTAAATCAATGCCATTTGAATACCTTTTAGGATCTGAGACAAGGTCTTTAAGGTGGTGTCAACTAACACACAACACTTTCTTAGGCTAGTACCTAGAAAGATGATCTCTTAGTGAGACTAGTATATTATCATGATCACACAATATTGAACTACCAACTCACCCCTTAAAAACATGAGTGGGAACTGCAAATCTGGTCAAGAAAATGATGTTCTCAAAGAATGTTTGTATGCAGCTCCCCTTTCTGGGCAGGAGACTTTGAATGATCAACCTATTATTATAAACCAATTTCTTATTTGTTTCGAACTGGGAGCACAAGAATGTCCATCATCATGCATGCAAACTACTAACATTTATAAGGTGTATGGGAGCATGGGGCTATCAGGGACAACTGACACCTAATATTATTGACACATTTATTATTGTTTGACAAATATACCTCGTTAGGTTTCTGGAAGCATTCTCCACCTCCATATCTATATCTGTGGTGTCTGAGCTTTTCTTTTGCTTCTGTATATTTCATTTTCCTTGAAGGGAACTGGGCAGCCACTAGTAGGTACAGCAGAGATATAATTGTCTGTTAGTTCTTTTTAGTTATGGAAGTTATTTGTTAGTTCAAGCAATTTTTTGCGGAAGAAAATGGTCCAATTCAGAGTTACATGTGGCTAGAGTGACACTTTTCCAAAGCCCATGCAAATAATTAAATTCCTATGTACAGTGCTAACCAATGCTTATTAGTTTCACATGTTCCTATTGTGTTTCTTTTGTGTCTATATAATTGTCATGCTTTTTTCAGCCAATAGTACAGAAAGTACAAAAAGAAAAAAAAAGAAAGAAGTAAAATAAAAAAGAAACAAATTAGGAGTCCTGACATTCCCTGATATGAGATTTCAGAAGACATTATGACAATGAAATCCTAAGGGGACAGGGCTTTTTAGCAAGTTTTTTATTGTTTGTTTGTATGTATTTATATCTTCATCAAACTATTGACATTGACTCATTGATCCAAAGGAAACAGACAAATTTTAAGAAATAAAGAAATGAAGTGCATATTTACTTAAAAGAGCCAAAATAGGTTCTTTTTGCTCCCCATTCCTTCAATAAAATCTTCTGTGTTAAGAGGATTTAAATGCAATAGGGTAAATCTCAAGATACAGCTGTGAGACTTACAAGATAGTATCAACCCTATAAATGGCCTACTGATAGGATCTTAACTAAGGTAGCATATTGCAGTGGGTGGTGATATGAGACAAGAAAAGAATTCTGAAAGGAGTCAGTTGAATAAGCAGGCCCATTTTAGATTTACTTTTACCAAACAGGAAAATAATTTCTGCCTGGTCACCTCCACCAACAATTTACACAGCTATCATTGCAGGTATCTGAAACTTAATTCCCCGTGCTCCACAGCATATTAACGTTATCAGTCTCTTCTGTCTGAAAGCCATAGGTAAAGGACACTAAAATAGTATGTGGCTCAAGATACCTGATTCTTCACCAAACAGGCAGCATCTACAGTCATGACATTTAGCCCAAGCCCTAAGAAGGGAATAAATAATGCAGAGTTTATCTAGTGCAGGGGGAGCTTGATATTGTTCTAAAGTAACAGAGAGGGAGCCGTGATAGTCTATATACTATCACAACAAAAAGGCAGTCAAATAGCACTTTAAAGACTAACAAAATAGTTTATTAGTTATTATTTATTTATGTATATTTTATATAAGTATATCATATTATATTATATTATATTATTATAATTTATAATTTATTAACAATGTATTAAATTATTTTGTTAGTGTTTAAAGTGCTCCGTGACTGCTTTTTTGTTTTGATATTTTTCTGTGATGCAGACAGGAGTCATGAGCTCACACAGACACCAACAGTTGCCCCTACGTAAGAACTGTGAGAAGGCCATGCAGAAAAGGATCCCAACGTTTTTAGGTAAAATAATACTTCCTAGATTAACCCTTTAATTGACTGTCAGCACAAGTTGGAGGCAAACACCCTACTTCCTCATAATCACCCAAGCAGAAGAATATGCACACTGCACATTCCCTTGGAAAGCTCACCTAAGTAATTAACTTTCTCCCCATCTTTCTCTGCCCCTGTGGGATGACATGCCTCTAGGAGCACCAGGACTGTATATTATCACAGCCCCAGGCACAGGGTGTGTGCAAAGTGAGAAAATGATATTGGTGGCCCCCTTCTGATGTGGGGCAGAGACTAGGTTTGCACTTATATACAGTGTAAAGCTGTAAAATGCACTGTCAACACTTAATAAATAATCATTATTGTCTACAAAAGAAAATAATGCTAGCATTAGCCACCATTACTTTCGTCAAAATTGCTCTGAAGCTCAGGAAATAAAAGCATCTTGGGTAACATCTAGAGCAAATGAAATCAGGCTGAATGTTGTCTCTACTGCTAGCTGTGGGAGTTATAGTGTAGTTAAGATAGCGCAATTGACTATCCTGCCACAAAATGAAAAATAAACCGCACTGGGAACGAATAAGAAAATGACATCCCATCTGCTGAATTAATTGGAGTTTACCAAATCCAGATCTAACATTTCATTATGTCATAAAAAATTAACTAATAAATAGTCTGTGGATCTCTTGATAGAACATCAGAGGAAATTGAAGGTTTATAGAATATGCAGACCATAAATTATTTGCTACATTAGACTCATCTTCTTAGAATCTAACCTTCTTCACCAGGATAAATAGGATAAGGGTTGTCTACTAATGGTTTCTTTAATTTCAGCTGTCACTCATAAATAACTTACACAGACAAAAATTTGGAATTTTGGCTGGCATTAATTCTTCCTTGAGAGAGAAATGAACAGATAAGGACCTTAAAATGAGTAACTATTTCTTTGTATTCCAAGTTACCTCTTGATAGCCCCCCATGCTTACTATCATAGAAATTATAGAATCATAGGAATAGCAGGGACCTTGAGAGGTCATCTAGTCCAGTCCCCTGCACTCATGTCATCATTTATTTGTTCACAGGTGGTGCCCCATTTCAATGTTTCAATCTTGTCCAGGACATTTTAACTTTAAGGCTGATCCAACTGATGCACTGAGGCCCATGTCTGTCCCATGGGATGATAATGTCTGGAATTTAGCTGACAGCCTGAGGGATGGGTCTACTCTGCAGAAGGATTCTAATTGGGCCACAACTGGATTTTAGCTGTGCTGGTACATTCCTTGGTTGCAGGGTAGGTAGCATCCTGGAGAGTGACAGTAGAGTTGGTATTCTGTAGCCTTGTGTGTCCCTCGTGTCCCCATTACCCATGGAAAACCCTAGCATCTGGGATGCAGCCCTATTTCCCTCAGCTGTCCATCCTAGGACAGGCAGTAGAAAGCAGGGGGGACTCTCCTACTGGGTTGAAATGCAGGACACAGGCCATTAGCATCTATATGGGTGGCAGGCCTCTAGCTGCAGGGCTCCATTCCTGTCTTGGACCTGACCAGGCAGGGAGGCAGTGGCTGCTGTGCAGTCTGTGGGCTAGTCAAGGTGGCTTCTATTCCAGCCTTTCTTATGGTGGTCAGTGTAGTAGATCCCAATGACGAAGAGACGGACTTTTTATCACTGCATATTCAGAAGGATCTGAGCATATGTGCTTATGGCCAGAGTCTCCTCCCTCAATGATGAAGAGGAGAGTAAGCATACAATCTGAAAAATTTCTGGGCCTGTCCCTGCCTATTTATGTCACTACATTTCAAATAAGAGACAACACATTTTCTTATTTTATTTAATCCCATTACTTCTTAATCCCATTAGCATCTTAATTGCTAAATCCAAATATATCTATGAAGATGTAAATACAGGTATGGAGCTGATTTCTACAGATAGAAAACTCTTTGGGCCTGAGGTGCAACCAACTTGGCTTAGCATAGGCTGCATCTAGAGACAAGATACTACGCTATATACCATGCTTTTTCTAAAATTAAGGGTCCTGGTACTCTCCCCCACTCAGGGTAAAGGGAGACACTCCACAGCCCCATGGCTGGGGTGCAGAGACCCACCTCAGCCTCAAGAACTCCTGCTGAGGGAAACATTCATGAGGAGGTATGCAGTACTGGCACATACCGCCAGAAAAAAAGCCCTGGCTGTAAAGAACCATTAGCCTATGTATTTGTCAAAACTGAATATTTCTGTATAAAGCCAGGCTATGTGGCTTACCTTTTTTTTTTTTTAAAGAAAGGATTATTTTTGGCTGCCCTTAGCTATTCAAGCGCTACCTGAAAACTGCTTTCTGTGGTGGGATGGTCCAAAGACCTTACTGAGTCTGACGGCTCACACGTCAATTATCATAACTAAGAATAAATTGAAGACTCACCCTCCCCTAAGGTAAAAATGAATATTTATTTTAATGGCTGTGAATTGCTGTAATTTGTGAGACATGTTTGGCAATTATATTTTGTGGGAAATGAAATCATAGTCCCTGGGGGCAACAGTTATGAATGCTTCCTGGGAGGGAAAAGGTTTTAGGTGGCAGAGCAGTGAAGGACTATGTGGAGATGGGTTTGGGGACTGTCAGAAGTGGGAGGGGTTATGGAGAGTGGGAAATAAATGGGGATGTGTGGTAGGGGATGAGAGAGCTACCAACATTTTGTATGAACAATGTACGGATGTTAAGGGGAATGGAGGGTGAGATACTGGGAAGGTGATGATCGGATGACTGGCAAGGGAGCTAAGGGGGCTGGGAATAGGGGCACCTGTAATCCAAAGAATGTCCCCTCCCATGTTCATGCACAGATATGAGAAGCTCTTTCCACTCTAGGAAGGTCTGAGGCCCCTTTTTTCCCCAGCTGACCTGAGCTTGCCCATCTGCATGTATCTCCAGCATCTTCCCTGATCTTCACGTGAAGCAGGATCTGGGGAAATCCTGCTCCTATAGCTTGGGTGCTGAGAAGGGCATACTTCACGCATATCAGAGGCTCTAAAACACTGTGGACTGAGATGGAACACTCACTGAGATGAATGGGGCGGTTCACATATCTTTGAGCTATTGCTTCAGTTATCTGCGTGGTATAATCTCATTCAGGTGATAACACCTTAAATGTTCATATACAAATACAAGGAATAAGGAGAACAAACAATAAGGACTGAAAGTATTAATGCATAAGCTAAAAATATTCCTTAATTGACATCACAGAGACTGGATGGATAAGTCTCATAAGTGGAATATTGGCACAGAAGTGTATACTTGCTCAGTGAGAGTAGGCAAGCTACTCGGGGAAGAAGAGTTATATTATGCATGAAGCAAATAGATGCTTGATTTGAGGTCCAGAAGGCAGTGGGAGGCAGATCACTTGACACTCTCTGGGTAAATTATAAAAAGCGTGGGAAAAAAAGGTGATGAAATGGTAGAGGTCTACTGTAGATCACCAAATTAAGATGAGTCATTTCTATAAGAAATACAAGAAATATCTAAAACACAACACTTGGTAGCAACTGGAGACATTAACTACCCAGACATCTGTTGGAAAGATAATTAGCAATCTACACAATTTCCAATAAGTTCTTATAAAGCACTACGGACGATTTTTTGTGGCAGAAACTGGAGGAAATACCAAGGGGAGAGGCAGTTATTTTAGACTTGATATTGACCAATGGGAAGGAATTGCTATTGAATCTGAAGATAGAAGTTAATTTGGGTGAAAGTGATCATGAAATGCTAGATGCCATGAGGTGAGGAAAGGAAGGAGTGAGAGCAGGACTCCAAAAAGGAAGATGTTAAACTCAGAAAAATTATAGGTAAGAGTCTATGGGAAGAAAACCAAAGGGCTAAAGATTTCAGGAAATCCGCAGCTTCTCAAGAAGACAATATTGAAGGCACAACTGCCAACTAGCCCATTGTGAAGGAAAGATAATACAAAGCCAATATGGCTCCATTAGGACATTTTAGGGACCCGAAAATAAACAGAAGAATCCTACCAGAAGAATAGCACAAGCATGTTGAGACAAAACTAAAAAAGCTAAGATACAATTGCTATGTCTATACTTGTCCCCTTCTTCAAAGTGGGCATGGTAATCAGGTTGATGGGAGATTACTAATGAAGTGCTGCAATGAACACTTTGAAGTTGCTATGGGGGAGAATTTGCTTAATGATGTGCTGCATAAACTTTTCCCCAGTGGCAGTGAGGCCTAGTAGGGGCAAAGGGGTGGGTCAGTAGACAAGGAGCCAGTTGATGTTGTCCTATCCCATGGCAGCAGCAAAGCCCCCAGTATCTTAACCACCAGGGAAGACTTCCCCATGGCAGCAGCAAAGCCCAGAATATCTTTCCCACCTGTGGAGCCCTAAACACTTGACTGGCAGTATTGCCAGCACTAAACGGCAAGCACATCCTTTCATTGGGTTGGGTTGGGGCTACCCATGTGATGTGGCTGAGCACAGGAAAAACCCAGACTGTGTGGTGGCTGTAAGGGAGGGGAAAAGGTTCACAAACAAATGTCAAATGCTGAGAAGAAGTTTCTCAGCATGATATTCAAACATGATCCCCAGCACAACCTTGTTGACACGTGGTACAGGGGGTCAGGCTGGCACCAGGAAGAGCAGAAAAGATAGCTAGTGTGCAGACAGAGCCACAGACTCCCTGCAGGGGCTATTTGAATGGGTAGATGAACTCACAGCACCATCAGCATAGAGAGAAAGAAACCATTTCTTCGGCTGTCATACTAACATGAGCCCACAACTAAAGGCTTTCTGCCCCCTCTTGGAAATTCATACTCTTCCTGTTACTGGAGAGCAGCGGCCAGAATGGAGCATTACGGGTTACATACAGGACACCTCTGGAAGCTAATAAATTTGCTTTTAAGACGTGGAACTTCCACACTTGCCTTTAATCAAACTTCTGAATTTGAGCTTGAAGCTATACCTGTCAGGTAACTGTGATTTTGTAATCCTGAGTTCAGTGCACCCAAAATCAAGCTAATGGTCTTTACAGTGAAGACAGTCGTGGTAAAATCGAGCTAACTGAATTAAATTTGATTTTATCTCATTGTGTAGAAACAGCCAAAGAGGAAATGGGAAATTATATAATTCAGTCCAACTAATTTCAATATCAGGAAAGATTACTTTTTCAACTATTTGTAAGAATTTGCAGAATAAAAGGAAGGTAAGGAACAGCTAGCTTGGTTTTGTCCAGAACAAATCATGCCAAATTAGTCTCAGTTCCTATCTTGATATGTGATGATTTCAGCCTTCAATTCTTAAAATAAAATGAAGTTTCTAGCCCTTATTCTTGTGCAGAAAGTCTTAAAGTGCTACCTCACTGCACTTTTAAGGTGCAAAAAAACAGAAGACAAATAAAAAGAACACCAAATCTATTATTTTTACATAAATTAATTATTTTTTGTTTTGGTGAGCCTGATTCATAATTTAACGTTTGGGTTTGGCAATACAGTGAAAGTGACCTGAAAGTGTGAGTTTCTAGTCTATTCTTTGTAGTGGGGTAACCCTTAGAATTCCAGGCAACTGTAGTATAAAATCATAGGCCCTGGACCTAGTAGAATGTTTCCAAAATTAAATAATGTATTCCAAACTTGGTGAATTGCAAAAGGGTGATAGAAATTAATCTAGATTTTGTTGCAATTGTTATGTTCAACAGTTAGTAACAAAGTAAAAATTTACATTAAAATTTTAAATCTAACCAGTGTCCTCTAAGTGGCTTGACACAGTATATGAGAAACTGCTAATGTTAGGGATGAGTGGATCTAATATTTATTTAATACCTTTTTTTACATAGGAATTAGATACAGTGCTCCTGTCAGCAAATTTCTAAGTTGTCACCTGAAAAAGGAAGAAAGAAAGAGCCCAAAGTTTGTCAGGGTATAAGTAGCCCCTGGAATCACTTACAGTTTCCTGCTACCAAAATCTGAAATGGCACCCCAGAGACTGCAAACCAAACTCTGGGACCATCCTACTTTGCATGATCCCAATCATGGGTATCTGACTTCAGCATAGACCTTCACATGAGATCATGCTGCTTTCAGCCATAGCTACATGGCAGCTCTATTTAGAAATATCCTATTTCAAAATAACACAACCACACACAAAATGCATTTCATAATAGTTACCGCCTATTTTGAAACAGTATTTCCCGGTCCATGGCGCTTTTTAGAAATGGTGCCACTGGGGCCCAGTATGGCTCATTTCCAAATAGCGTGATTCCATATCCTAATAGTGCACAGTTCAAAATAGCCATTTTGAAAAAGAAGTTAGTCCTCTCACTTTGGCTGTGTCTACACAGAGGGGGCATGTTAATGAGGCGGTTTGGAAGATGTTAATGAGGCACTGATATGACTATGCTGTGCCTCATTAGCATAATGGCAGCCATGTGCAATTCAAAATTGCTGCTTTCGGAACGCATGCTGCCTTTCGAAAGGAACCCCCTTACTTTGAAAGCCCCTTCTTCCTATTTGGTCAGCACGCAATTAGCATCTTCCAAACTGCCTCTTTCACATGCCCCTTCCGGAAGGAGGGGGCTAGTGTAGACACAGCCTTTGAAGGTTACCAGTTTTGGCATAATGCACCCACTGTTTCAAAATTATTTTGAAATAGTGTGTGCATAGTCTGGGTGACAGCTCAGTTATTCAAAATAACTTCTCTTATTTTGGAATAAGTAGTAGTGTAGCCATAGCCTTCCTTCTTCTCTCCATCAGGAACAAACTCCAGTGATTGAGACCTCCCAGAACCTTTCTATACTACATTAAAAAGCTGGCACGGAGGAAACAGCAAGGAAAAGTTCCTACAACTCCCTGCTCCAAAAGACTTACCTCCTGCCAGAGTCTTTCACTGCCATGTGTTGTTACACGCCCCAATGAGGATACAAGCTGCTTTTCAATATGGTATATAGCGTCACATATCCTTGATGTCACTGGCAAGATGGCCAAAGTGTGTGTTATCCTTTTCATGGGGTTACAGTAAGTAGAGGAGAAGTTACTGCTAATGTAAGCCACATTAACTATTACTGTTCTTAATGTCAAGATATTATTCTACAGAATGAAGAGAACATGTTGCTTGGAGTGGTTGTTTCCTGACTCCTCTTCCTGCTCCATCTTCACTCCTTCCTTTTCTATGACTTCTGTGGCCCTAGTAATACACAGCAGCCTTATTTTGGAATAAGCTATTCCGGAAGACCTATTCTGAAATAGCTATTTTGAAATAGGCTCTATTCCTCCTGCAATGAGGTTTATTGATTTTGAAATGACACACCTGAGCCATGTCTACATGTGCACGCTACTTTGAAGTAGCGGCACTAACTTCGAAATAGCACCCGTCACGGCTACACGTGTTGGGCGCTATTTCGATGCTAACATCGACGTTAGGCGGCAAGACGTCGAAGCCACTAACCCCATGAGGGGATGGGAATAGCACCCTACTTCGAAGTTGAACGTCGAAGTAGGGCATGTGTAGACGATCCACGTCCCGCAACATCGAAATAGCGGGGTCCGCCACGGTGGCCATCAGCTGAGGGGTTGAGAGACACTCTCTCCAGCCCCTGCGGGGCTCTATGGTCACCGTGGGCAGCAGCCCTTAGCCCAGGGCTTCTGGCTGCTGCTGCTGCAGCTGGGGATCCATGCTGCATGCACAGGGTCTGCAACCAGTTGTCGGCTCTGTGGATCTTGTGTTGTTTAGTGCAACTGTGTCTGGGAGGGGCCCTTTAAGGGAGCGGCTTGCTGTTGAGTCCACCCTGTGTCCCTGTCTGCAGCTGTGCCTGGCACCCATATTTCGATGTGTGCTACTTTGGCGTGTAGACGTTCCCTCGCAGCGCCTATTTCGATGTGGTGCTGCGCAACGTCGATGTTGAACATCAACGTTGCCAGCCCTGGAGGATGTGTAGACGTTATTCATCGAAATAGCCTATTTCGATGTCGCTACATCGAAATAAGCTACTTCGATGTAAGCTTCATGTGTAGACATAGCTCTGCTATTTAAAATTTATATTGAAATAGTGTGTGTAATGTAGACAAAGAAAAGTTATTTAGAAGTAACAGCTGTTATTTCAAAATAACTTGGCTGTGCGTCCATAGCCTAGATGGGTGCAGCAGGGACTGTAGTAGCTCTGGCCATTTCTATACAGGCCATTTTCTTCGGAAGTAGTATGCTAATACGCGGAGTGAAAGATGCTAATGAGGCATGGATGCAAATTCCCTGTGCCTCATTAGCATAACATCATGTAGTTTGGAGTCTGGAAGACCATTCTTCCAGACTCCAAAATGCAGTGTAGAAGCAAGGCCAGGGGGAGGTCTTCCGAAACGAAGTCCTTCTTCCGGAGGCCCCTTCTTCCCAAAAATTTTTGGGAAGAAGGGGCCTCCGGAAGAAGCACGTCCTTCTGGAAGCGCCCCCGCCCCCTCCCCCGGGGTCTGCGCTTCTACATGGTGTATTGGAGTCCAGAAGAAAGGTCTTCCCAACTTCAAATCATGTGAAGTTATGCTAATGAGGCACAGGGAATTTGCATCCATGCCTCATTAGCATTTTTTGCTCCGTGTATTAGCATGCCACTTCTGAAGGAAATGGCCTGTGTAGAAGTGACCTCTGTGTGGGGAGAGAAAAATCTTTTATAGCATGTTATCCTTTTGTGTGGCCACCAAGCTTCCATTTTCTTAGAACTAGAATGATTAAGATCCCCTGTGCTAGTCCTAAAAGAAGAAAACATAAAGAAGAACAGCTTCAAACTGTTATAAAAAATTTAGACTGTGACATGTTGGACCTGAATAAAAACATCCATTCTAAACAATGCAGTACTGCACAAAATAATACTGATATATCATATAACTTAATTTCCTGTTTTGTGTAAGGATCACAGTACCTGTGGTATGCATAGCATTTTGGTTTTCCTTTGGATAGTTTTTATGTCTTTGATAAAGATCATGATGGTTAAAATGTCAGTCTGCACCCCTCTGGAAACACCTTGGTAGAAGAGCTGCCTTTTCCAATAATATTATTTATTTATAAAGTACACTTCCCATGTAGCATGCCCCTTTACAATAGCAGGATTGAATAAAGGATCAATAAAAATGTTTTACAATGCTAAGGACAAAAACCCCAACATCTGCAGAAATGAGTCTTCTGCTTGGGTTGTGAACAAGAACTGCATAAAGAAGATGGTGAAAACTTCATGTGGGCTTTATTTTAAAAGAAAATCCAACTACGTTGGATCAAATCACATACAATAGTGGGATCTGCTGATAATGTCTTAAGTATAAATCTCACAGTCCACATTATTATTCTTTTTTCTTAGCATAGCACAGTAATTACTCCCAGGAGAATTCTGCTCAAAAATTAAAATTTCTGTTTACGATATTTTAAAATTCTATACAATTCGGCATATTTATTTGTCAAAATAATACAATATAAGCAGATCCATTTCATTTATTCTGATAACATTTTAAAATGCCTCTCAGCAAGTATGTCTGCAACAACAGAGACAGGAAAAAAGTTTCCTCCAGGAGTAGAGAGCTAAAGAAACCTTAACAACAATCCATTTTCTCTTGAAAAAGCAGTCAAGGAGCACTTTAAAGACTAGCAACATAATTTCTTAGGTGAGCTTTTGTGGGACAGACCCACTTCTTCAGACCATAGCCATACCAGAACAGACCCACTATGGTCTGAAGAAGTGGGTCTGTCCCACGAAAGCTCACCTAAGAAATTATGTTGCTAGTGTTTAAAGTGCTTCTTGACTGCTTTTTGTTTTGATCGTATAGAGACTAGCACGGCTCCCTCTGTTACCATTTTTATTTGCTATGTCATACTTTTTTTAGGTCCTCAGTTTGCATTTTGGTTCCATGCCAGTGGGACATATCTTGGTGAAAGACTCTCCATAGCCAAACACCCACACCCCTCCCTTCCAAAGTGCAGCCACAGAGAACGTCTGGCACATACACTTGCAGCCCTCCCTCCCAGAACCCATTTGAGCTATGCCACCAGCTCAGACACCCGCACTCCCTACCTACCATAATATTCATGGATCCAGAGAGAAAAAACAGCTTATGCTGGGTCCCAGGCTGAGTTTTTAGCACACAACCTTCTTCCTGCAGAATGCATGGAGAACCCCAGCTGCCTGGAACCTTCCTGCTCCCTCACCTCCTCTTCTTACCCCCAATAGTGTCCTGTATTTGCAAACTGAAGAGCAGGGTCCATTGGCCCCAAGTGGTAGCCAGCAACTTTGCTGCACCAGTTCTGCAGTGAAAAATGAAATTCTGTGCAGAACATTAATTCTGTGCAAATTCTTCATTGTGTGGTGTTGCAAATTTTCACCAGGGGTAAATAATGGTAGGTTCTCGTTTTGAACATGTTTAGAGATTTCTCCAGGCATGGGATTTGGCCAGTACAGAACATCCATTGCACAGCATCTGTATATTAATATTGTGTTCACAGCTTTGTCACAGATCATGAACTTTTTTCATTAAAAGTCAGTTATGAGTATTGTGTTTGACCTTTTAGAAAGATCTTTCAGAAATCATGATCCTTCTGTTGTATGTGTAATGAGGCCTGGGCCAAATGTAATGGATTCCCAACAACAGAACGGCAGTTAGAACAACAACAACATTTATTTTAAGAAACAGGGTCATACTCTATATTAATTTGCATTGGTTTGAGGCAGTTGAAGTCAATTCATGTACCAGCCAGTTAAATGAATGGTAAGGCTCCAATCCATCAGCACAATAAAACATACTGAATATGCTGCCCAGCCCCTCTTAAGCCTTTGCTTAGATTTTAATTTGAAAATAACTCCTCACTCCACTAAAATCCATGTAATTTGTGCCATAGATTTCAGTTGGACCTGCATTTCACCTGCAAAAGGACTTACTTGCCAGCTTCAAATGAAGCATCCATTAACTGATTTCCTGGATTATAGCCTAAACCAGGGCAGAATTGGACCTATAATGTGAGAGAAAGGTTATAGAGAATTATGCATGCCTGAGTCACATGTAATTGAGTGGATGATTTTGCCAAAAATCACAGGGTGAACATAAAATAGAGCTGAGCTATTTTTTCCTTGCTGATTGTGTTGTACAAAATATCTGTGGTAAAACTGGAGGTTTAGCAAAACTTTTCAGAACTTTGTTGCAAATTTCTCCTGCACTTTAAAAAATGCACTAATCTTAGGAAGGGATACACCCAGTACTAATTAGAGCCTTGTGTTAGCCAGTGGCCAGGTAATGTGCGGTGAGGTATTCCCCTGGGTCCTAAACAACCCAGTTTTTTACTGCTGGAGCAGGGAGCTCCTAGCGCTCTCACCAATGGCCAGGCTGTGGTAACCAAACGGTTAAAGTTCTTTTTATTGTGCCGGCTGTGTTGCACTGACAGAGAGTGACAGCAGTCAGGCTTAGATCTTAACTAGTTACAAGTTTATTAAGCTACAGTTATAAGCATGTGGTTACAAAAGGCTATTGTCTACTTACATGCTAGCAGAGTACAGGTGTTAACAGGTTACGTTACAATCCAATACAAAGATATCTGTTACCATTTAACAGATGATATCTTAATACAACAACACCTAGTTACAGAGCTCTAATTCTTTATCTGTGTACACCAAAAAGGAGACCTTAATGCGGGTGTATCTTACCCTCCTTGCATCTCTCGATGCCTGCGTAGCGAAGCCGGATCGGTCACTCAATTCCGTGGAAAGACGAATACGAGGTTGGGCGTTCCCAGTTGCGGACCTCGGGAGGCAATCACCTGACCTGACCAGCAGGTAGTTGGTGGGAATGCACTCAGAGTCAGAGTGCTGCTGGGCCCCTTCTTTATACCCCTTGGGTCACGTATTGTCTTTCTTATCTATGGTGCCAGATCATACTGGTCTGTCTTTTGTGATGCCAGTTTTTACAAGGGCAATTCTTACTTAATTTGCACTTGTAAGACAGGAGATAAGCAATTTGGGAGTACAGGACATTCTTTTACAAGGGCGGAGATTTCCCTTCTGGGATGGCTGTGTGGGTGCATCAAATCCATCAGTGCCAGCTGGGGTAATCTCCTGAGGCCCCCCTTACTGACAGTTAGCCTGCTAGCCCTCTATCTGAATTTTCTGTTTCTCAGGGTCACGATGAGCTAGCACATCTGGGCCTCAGTGAGAGACATCAAAGACTGTGCTGTTTAACTGCTGTTCAGTGCCCTGTGTGCTCTGAGGCACCTTAGAGGGGAGGCAAAAGCTGGTCTGTAGTGGGGAGATTTTGTCTGGTTACACCTTGAAGTCATCAGGACTCCAGCTTTCTTCGTCTTGTTGTTCATCTATCTATCACATATAAGTGACAGTAATTTTTATGGCTATGCCAATACTACATAGCAATGCATGGAAGAGATACACAGTTAGTGCACCCAGAAAGGATTAATTAAATCTAGTCTTGTTTTGTTTTGTTTTGTTTTGTATTTTTCCTAGTTTAATCATTGCACAGCCAGCCTTTGTGCCAGTGATAGATTCAGCAAAGTAACTATCACTTGGTAAAAGAGAACATAATTTTCCTGTTAGTAAAGATTTCTTTCCATGTATATAGCACACATATTGGCAATATAAAGCCTGCTAGCACTGCTCATCTTTGCTTACATTCATGCATAATACTACGACTGACACTTTCAGTAAGTGGCAATATGCAATGGCAAACATGAGTTATCTTGTGAAGTGTGTCATCAGTTGCACAATCACATGGAGAACAAAATCTCCAAAGTGTCATTCCCCCAAAACCCATCGGTACAGATTCCAAATGTGAACATTGTGAGCTTCTGATTTCCTGCCAGCTGGAATGCTGCAGAATGCAATACTTTCAGAGTGTTAAAGGAAGGGAATGCAAGGTAATCCAAATATGAAAAGTAATGTTAGTAATTTAAACACAGAAGAAGCATTACAATGATTGTGTCTATTTTTCAACTAAGCCAAATACTCTTTGAAAATGGTTGGCAGCTATTCAAACAATTCCTAGATCAAAATCCTCTTGTGTTGGAATGAGATTTGAAACAAGCCTCGCTCACGTCACTAGCCCGAATCACATTTAAACAGTCACAAATCTCTCCATTATGAAGGAAATTAGTTCACCCATTGGTAGGATAGGAATATGAAACACAGGACTTGTAAAGTTCTAAGTTGAATTGTGCAAAAAACAGGTAGGATTGTTTTATCAAACCGATAAACTCCTCTGAGATTTATAAATCCTCCATTCAAGCCAGGTTCCCGAGCAGGAGGAAATTCACTGTTCAGACATGAAACAAGATTTAAAAGGTTCTATGAAAAAAAATGTGAAAACAAGACTGAGTAAATTTCAAGCCTGATGGCACTTCAATTGCTAAACATCACCTCTGTAGATTACTTTGATATCGACAATGACCAGATATGGGGAAAGCAAAGTGCTCTTTGTTAGCCACATTGGTATGGCCTATATATGGAGCTGGACAAATAATTGATTTTCTGGTTCAGTGGCAGTTAAAAAACATGAAACGAAACAGAGAAAATAGGTTTGGGGCAAACCCAATCCAAAAATTCCAATAACTTTTGGCAGGTCTGAAAAGCTTATTTGGGTTGAACGAAATGTTTTGTTCTACACGAAACATTTGCTTCTGAGCATTTATAAAGGTGGAGCTTCATCAAACACCTGGAGAAGGAGAACATCCCCATACAACTTTTAGCCCAAAGGAGAGTGCACTCACCCAGGCTTCAGGTTCAATTCTTCCCTTTGCCTGAAGTGAAGAACAGAGGATGGAGTATGGGTCTCCCATGCTGCAAGAAAGTACCTGAGCCACTGAGCTATAGGATACTCTGATAGGGTGCTCCCTTGTTGGAGATGTTCTAGTGTGTATAAATGCTCATATGGTCATTGGAGCAAGGAAATGACAGCAGGCCTCCCATCTCCGTGAGAGTGCCTTAACCACCAGGCTATAAAATCATTTTCACTCTTTCACTGCTTCATTGCATTTTTCAAAAAACTTACCACTCTCTGGGGGGGGGGCACACTCCATCTTGGTCTGTATATTCCTAAATACCTCCCAATTCAATAGACACCCTGACAGTTATTAGGAGGGTGAAAATTAAGATCAATATACAATGCAAATAAGGTACAAGATGCCACTACTTAAATAGGCTTTCTTACCATTACTGTTCAGTCTCTGGATACTGCCATGCAGAAACCGTATTTTTATATAATTTAATGTTTAAAGGTAATCTTAAATATTAATGTCTCGGACTTTTAGCATTTTTGGTGCTCTCTCTCTGTCTCTCTGTCTCTCTGCTGTCTTCTTAGGGAGCATTTCCTAAAGTTATTAATAAAACCAGTTTCTACACTTGGAGTCAATTTAACAAAGATGCCTTTTTGTATGGTTTTGCTTCTGCTGATAACAGGTTGATGAACAATAAGATAAGCCAGATATTTCAAATCCCTCCTCAGCACTAATCACTAGGCTTTATCACAACTTGCTGCTTTCTGCTCAGTTACATTTTCTTGCGGTTGTACTGAATTCTGTTACGAAACAAAAACTTGCCTGCCAATTTTCAAGCAGCCATGGATTTTTATAAAGTTGGCAGCTGTCTAAAAAATCAGAGATGTGAAAGCAGAGTATGAAATTTAAAAAACAAATGAGTATTTTGGTGGCTATTGTCCGAGGAACATTTTGGGAGGAGGAACAACCAATACCTGGTATAGGAATATGGAAACTGAAAGAGAGTAAGTAAATGAGTAGGGCAGGGAACAGAAGTTAGACTAGGGTAGAAGAAAAGGAAAGAGTGATACACTAGAAGCAGTTGACAAAACTAACCTCTATGCAAGTCAAAATGGTGCAAAAAGGGAAATTAGCTAATTAGGATCAAGGGTCCGATTAACTTTTTATTATACATTTTAAAACAGATGGCAAGAGAAAGACAGATGTGGCACAGAGGAGACAAATTAATTGAAACAGAAAGGGGACAATATAATTCATATGCACAAAACAAATAAAAGACAGAAATTGTATCCATCCCCAGACACCACTTTAATGTAACAATAGTTCATAGAATCATTGAAGATTAGGGTTGGAAGACACTCCAGGGGTCATCTAGTCTAGTTTCCTGCTCAAAGAAGGACCATCTCCAACTAAATTATTCCTTCCCAGACTTTGTCAAACCTGGCCTTAAAAACCTCTGTGGATGGAAAGTCCACCACTTCCCCAAGGAACCCTTTCCAGTACTTCACCGTCCTCCTAGTGAAACAGTTTTTCCTAATATGCAATCTTGACCTCTCCATTGAAACTTGAAACCACTACTCTTTGTTTTGTCTTCTGCTACCACTGAGCACCACTTGGCTCCTTCCTCTTTGGAAGCTCCCTTTAGGTAGTTAAAGGCTGCTATCAATCCCTTTCCCCATCATTCTTCTCTTATGCAGACTAAATAAGCCCAATTCCCTCCTCATAAATCATGTGCCTCTGATTCCTAATTATTTTTGTTGCCCTTCACTGGGCTCTCTCCAATTTACCCATATCCCTTCTGTACTTGAGGGGGAGACCAAAACTGGATGCAATGCCTCAAGATGCAACATTTCTACTAAAGTAGCCCAATATGCCCTTCATTTTTCAGATCACCCCCCCCCCCGCATGTGTAAACCAAGCTGATGGAGACAGGTAAACCAATGCTGGTAAAACAAGAAATCTGATTGTCTTTCTGAATTGGAATTAAAGCCATTGCTCAGTTCATTTTTTCTCCATTGCCTGGCTTTAGGAAGTTCTGTATAAGCACAAGATGCTCAAAAACCATGATGACTGCTTCTTTTCATGAAAATTCCTGCTCTGTTCCTAAAAGAGCATTTCAAATGCTTCTGAATAAGCAATTGAACCTTTGAAGACACAACATAGCCAGGTGTCTGGAGCTGCGGATTGTGTCTTGCAATTTATAATTTCTAGTCCCAACTGGCAGTGACTTGTGCAGTGAGGTTGGCCAAGTCACACCCTCCTTGTTCGTAAGCCTTGTGACAAAGCCTCAGGTTTGTCCTCCTTAGGTCCTGCACTTCATGGTGGTTTAAGAGCAGCCTCAGAGGCTCACTGTGTCCCTACTCTGCCTTCTGTTCTCACAGAGGCCTGGGTTACGGCATCATTGAGCCATTCTTATCACTGACACTACATGTCACAGTCACTAGGTGTGCCCAGTCTCCTCCTACTCTCCAGGGCTACCTTGGGGTGTGGGGTGCTCTGGGAGGAACCCCTCCGACACATAGCAGGTTCCAGCCCAGGGACCTATGCAGCTGCAGCTAGAGAGTCCTTCCTTCCTGGTCCCCCCTGATCCATCAGCTTCATCTCTGGGACATTTCCACCAGATGCTTCTTCACTGCCTTCCTCAGGTGATTGCAGCATCCCTCTCTTCCTGGGAGTTCTCCTTTCACACTCTTTGCTTCTTCCTTGTACATCCCCTATCTCCTCCTTCCTGCTCACCTGAGGGAAACCCTTTTAAAGGGTTCCGCAGGCCTTAATTGGGCACAAATGTTGAATTAGCAGCAGCTGCTGGTTTAGGCTGCTGCTGCTGGCTGACTCTGGATAAGCCTCAGTCTCTAGAAAACATAAACGCACAGACCCAACCGCCCACATTTACCCTCCATGAGGCTGCTGTAGCCTGCTGCGGGCTGTGCCCTAATACTGTCTGTACTGTATAAAAGGTGGTAGTATTGCTTATCTACCCTTTGAAAAGTGATTTAATATTATCGTGTGAAAGATATATAGATATATAGTAAGAAGACATGATTAATCATTTTGATTTTATGTTGGAACTAGTGCTTTACAAATAATGATTTTTTTCAGTTCAGGGACTAAATTAAAAATAGTTAGTTTGGTTCAAACCAAAACAAAATATTTGGTTTATCTCATCAAAATGAATAACTAGAAGATTTTGCTGTCAGTCAATGAAACATATAGTTCTATTAATGAACTTTTTTATTTTTTTTTCATTTTGAGTCATTTTGCAGTTTCTCATCCTTTTAAAAATTAACTACATTTTGAAATGTGTACCATTGAAAAACAAAAAATGACAATGATTCATATGAGAATACTAAAACAGAACATTTTGATATTTCCTTTGCAGTAGCTATCTGCCAATTGCAGCCTGAATTCATGCATTGTTTCAGTGCCTTACATAATACAATTCACTGAAAAGTCTTTGGTCAGCTCTAATTGGAACTAAAATCAGGTGAATGGGGAGTAAATGGCTGAGTACAAGACCGATGCAGTGGAAATCAGGCTTCTGTGTCTAGGGTCTACAAAAGACTCATACACTTTGTGATCTAATGCTCTGGGGGATATGGTGGAGGTCTATAAAATCATAACAGGTGTGAAAAAGTGAATAAGCAAAAGTTATTTACACCTTCGCATAACTTAAGAACTAGTGGTCACCAGATGAAATTAATGGGTAGCAGGTTTAAAACAAATAAAAGGAAGATTTTCTTCACACAGAGCACAGTAGACCTGTGGAACTCCTTGCCAGAGGATGTTGTAAAGACCAGGACTGTAAAAGGGCTCAAAAAAGAACTAGATGAATTCATGGAGGTTGGGTCCATCAATGGCTATTAGCCAGATGGGCGGGAATGATGTCCTTAGCCTCCGTTTGTAAGAGGCTGGAACTAGATGACAGGAGAGGGATCATTTGTTCAGTTTACTTGCTCTGGTGCATTGGCATTGGCCACTGCTGGAAGACAGGATATTGGGCATGATGGACCTTCGGTCAGATCCAGTATAGACATTCTAATGTTCTTATTATGAACAGAAGGTGATTCAATGTGCATGGCAGCTGATTAAATATGGTCAGCACAAGAGATTAAAACAGGGTCCCCAAATCTGGAAGCATAAGTCTCCACAGCTTGACCTAAAGAGCCAGGCTTCCTGGATAGTGGCTGTGAAAGATCATTGACTTTGGGGCTGGAAGAGAATACTGCAGTCATGTAGTCTGACCTCCTGTGGAACACAAGACTCCCCCAGATTAATTCCTGACTCAGGTTCCAGAGCTTTTGTTAAATGTAGTGTTCCTCAGAGCCTGACAGAGACAGACCACAATATGCTCTTAACTGAGCTTCCAAATTTTATTGGTGCTCACCCTTTTCCGGGGCTCATAAACTGCTTAGTCAATCTGCCTGATCTCTCGCCAGAGCTTAGTCATTGCTTTGTTCACAGACTGCCATACTGTTCTACCCAATGGCAACACTAGGTGAAGCTAATCCCCCAAACCGCACCTTTGACCTCACTTTTACGGGTATGTTACAGTGAGGAGGTCTGGCATCCCTCAGACACTAACAGGAAGAGACAGCCACACAGCCTACACTGCATCATAGCAAATCTTTTACATAAATATTGAGCCTATAGTTAAAAAAAAAACAGTGTTGGAGGTTGTATCTTAATTCTTGTTAAATTGTTCCAATGGTTAATTAATTTTCCCTCACTTCGAAGTTAACTTCAAAGTAGGGTGTGTGTAGATGCTCAACTTCAAAGTCTGTTACTTGAAATTGTACTTCGAAGTACGCAACTTTGAAGTTATTTTTGTAGTGTAGACACAGCCTTAGTATGACTTTGTCTAATTTAAGTTCCAATCACTGGAATTCATGACAATTTTGTCTACTAGAGCAGACAGCCCTTTATCACATGACAGTTTGCCGTCAGGTTACCCCTTAGACTTTTATTTGTTATGCAAAATAGCTCCTTCACGTTCTTTTTCTCATTATGGGCATGTATTTTAGTACTTTAATAATTTTCCTTATTTTTTCTCAACTGCTGCCAGTTTATCAGGATCTTTCTTGGCTTACTGACATGAGAACTACAAACCAGTATTCCTCTATGATGACACCAGTGCCAAATAAAGAGGCAATATAACCTACCTACGCCTAACTGATATTCCCCTATTTATTCTTCCACTAGTGTTAGACCTTTTGGAGACATCTCACAGTAGGATCTTAGGACAAGCTAATTGTTTGCCATGACCCCAAAGTTCTTTTCAGAATCACTACTTCCCAGGATAAGGCCCCCATCCTGTAAGTATGTCTGCATTCTTTGTTCCCAGAAATATGGCCTTATATTTGGCCACATAGGCCGTGTCTACACTAGCCAAAAACTTTGAAATGGCTATGCAAATGGCCATTTAGAAGTTTACTAAGGAAGCGCTGAAATACATATTCAGTGCCTCATTAGAATGCAGGCAGCTGTGGCACTTCAAAATTGACGTGGCTTGCCGCCACGTGGCTCGTCCAGATGGGGTTCCTTTTCGAAAGGACCCTGGCTACTTCGAAGTCCCCTTATTTCTATGAGCAGATAGGAATACGGAGACTTCGAAGTAGCCTGGGTCCTTTCAAAAAGAAGCCCTGTCTGGACAAGCTGTGTGGCTGCTAGCAGCGTCAATTTTGAAGTGCCACAGATGCCCGCATTCTAATGAGATGCTGAATATGTATGTGAGCGCTTCATTAGTAAACTTCAAAATGGCCATTTGCATGGCCATTTCGAAGTTTTTGGCTAATGTAGACATAGCCATAGAGTTTCATATCGTTGGCTTATGCTCCTTTTTCCAAGTGATCCATTCCGTAACATGTCGTTAATTATTCATTACTCCCTCGCACTTTGGGTCATTTACAAATACGAGAAATAATTTCACTTTCGTCCAAGATATTGAATAACATTAATAGCAAAAGTCAAAGAATCTCTGCAGAACTGCCCTAGAAATACATATGCTTGCTGCATCCCCATTTATAATTATGCATTGAGAGCTATTAGTAACCAGACTCATATCCTCTGTGAATCAGACTCCAACACACACTAACTTGTGGTTTTTGCAGTTCCTGTAAAATGTTCACAACATAAATAATGTTCAAAACCTCCGAAAGTATTTTTTCAGTGAACTCATGTTTGGTTCAGACAACTAAGCAGTAGATTACCACATGCAATCATGGTATCTGTGCCCACGGCCCTGGCCAATTTGAAGGCCAGGCAAGAGTGCCAGAACTCTAGATCTAACCTCAACTGTTCCTTGCCCACTCGTCTGCCTGGCCACCATGCTTCTCTACCCTGCTTCTCTTCTTCCCCTTTGGTTCCCTCCCCCTAGCCAGGATGGAAGACAGAGCCTTTGGTAGGGTGAGTATATTTCACCTCTTTCCCCCCTCCACAGAACTGGCTGACACACTTCTCCCCTCCTGCTTGACATGGGGCAGACCCAAGCCTTTCTCCCTATGTATTTCATAAAAACAAGAAAAATGAATAAGCACAAAGCAAGAGACAAAATATTATTGTGGATTACAATCTTTTTTTAAAAAAATAGACAATACATCTCTTTAGCAGTTCATGGAAAAGCTTCCCAAGGGATTGGATTTGACTAGTGTCATTTAAAACATTTATTTAAGTCTTGGAGGAGCAAATGGAAAGGGCATTAAGGAAAGCTGCTGGTGAGGTTATATTGTTTGTATTAGTAAATTCCGCTGAGGATTGAGAGAAACTCTAGACAGATTTAAATGTGCTGGGGGTGGGGGGGATAAAGTAGCTAAATGGTATAGGAAATTTAATCTGGAAAAAGTAAGATTTTCACTTTGACCAAAGAGTCCTAAATGTCTCATCAAACAAAGGATTCTAAACTTTCAGTATCCTAAAGAGAAAAAAAGGGGTTGGAACGGCTAGTGCAGGGAATAAAACAATGAATTTTTTAAATACTGAAAATATGTTACAGTGGCCTATCCATGGGATTCATTTGAAATCACTAGTCAAATCCTCTGCTGGTGTCAATTTGAACAGCTGCACTGGAATTAGTGAGTGATGCCCCATTAACCTCAGCAGAGAATTTTGGCCTATATAGGCTACATCTATACTGATTATAGAAGATTGACTGCTTAGGTTCAGTCTTCCAGGGCACCATTTTATGCATGTGCGAAACGGCCCATTTCAGGGTCAAAATCGACCCCAGAACTCCTCACAAGCTGTGAGGATTAAGGAAGCTCTATAAGAGGAGCACTCCTGTCGACCTTCTGCTGTAAAGACAGCCCTGATGTTGACGGCTGCAAAGTTGATTTTTGGTACACAGTTGGTGTAGCTGGACTACCAGGCTGCTATCTCAACTAAACTGGCACCCAGGAGCACAGCAGACAGGGCTGCTAATTGTTGTGGATGCCCTGTCTGTTGAGAGAGGCCCCCTGGGGGCATTTATGCAGACTTTTTGTTGACGGAAATCTGTCGACAGAAGCGTTGAGCCTCACAGTTACAGAGGGAGAGGTGTAGATTGGATATTAGGTAAAAACTACTTCACCAGGAGGGTGGTGAAGCACTGGAATGTGTTGCCTAGAGAGGTGGTGGATTCTCCATCCCTAGATGTTTTTAAGTTCTGGCTTGACAAGATCCTGGCTGGGATGACTTAGTGGGGGTTGATCCTGCTTGAAGCAGGGGGCTGGACTAGATGACCTCCTGAGGTCTCTTCAAGACCTATGATTCTATGAAAGTATTGATGCAGAATGCTGCCACTGAAAGTGCTGGGTTTTGTCGACACTGTTGGCAAAACCCATTTTGTTTATAAGTGTTCTATCAGTTTGTTGACTAACTGTAGGCACGGAGAGGTAACCGGGTTAGTCTGTTTCTTCACAAAACAAAACAGCAGTCTTTAAAGTGCTACTGGACAAACAAAATGATTTATTAGGTGAAGAGCTTTACTGGGACAGAAGGGCTGGGTCTACACTTGCACCCAGCTTCGAAGAGGACATGTTAATCAGGGCGATGGGAGATTACTTATGAAGTACTGTGGTGAATACGCAACACTTCATTAGGCTAATTCTCCCATGCTGGCACTTTGAAGTTTGCAGCTTCAAGGTTGCCATGGGGGAGAATTAGCCTAATGAAGTGCTGTGTATTCACCACAGCACTTCATTAGTAATCTCCCATTGCCCTGACTAGCATGGCCCTTTTGAAATTGGGGGCAAGTGTAGATAAGCCCAAGAAGTGGATCTGTCACTCCAAAGCTCATCACCTAATAAGCCATTTTGTTAGTCTTTAAAGTGCTATGGGACTGCTTTTTTGTTTCCTGCAGCTGGTGTTATAATGTTCCCTTCATTGCTCCAGTCAATCTAGAGGCTGATCATGAACGGGGGGTTGGGTTCTCTCAGTTATGATTCTATGTTGCAGAATGAACCCAAGGCCCTCACCCATCTTTTATAATAGTCAGTTTCAATGGAAGTCTATGGATCTTCCTCTGCTAAGTTTGGATTGCTAATTATAAACTTTTTGTTGTTGCTTGGTTGGATTTTACAATTTTGCAGTTATTCTTTCTTTCTTTTATTTTATACCATATTCTTTGTCTTAGAGTGGAATACCTTTGTGTTTTAGAGTTGTCAGTCTGCAACCTGATGACATCAGGATAATGGGTAATGAAGCTGGCATTTTTCTGTTGTCATGTTTGCTTCCTTCTTTGTGTACATAGGCCCATGTGTGCTTGTGCCTTATCTCTTTTTAACTTGCATGCCACATACAGATACTTTACCTAACACACAGAGAAAAGCTAAATAATTCCAAGAACAAACCTTCTTACAGATCAGAACAAAAGTGAACTATTCCAATATTGCTAAGTTAGTAAGGAAACAAAGTATAAACTTATGTTAAAAATACATTAAATAAACTTATTGTAAAGGACAAAACAATTTCATCCCCAAATTAATGTTCCCATGATTGTCTCCCTCTTGACCCTACAATAACACTTCATGAGTCAGGCTTTATATAATTGCTTTAAAGCAATGTATTGAGAAGCAATTTGGTCTTGTGATTTTAATTGTAAATATTTTGTTATTAAAAAGCACACAAAACACCTTATACTAAACATCATTTTAATTAATACAAGAAGGCTGATTATGGGATCAATCCTTATATTTAGGACTGATGTCCATGAGGAAGGCTAGTGTTTAAAAATATTTGCCTGTTTGCTATTATCTTTATGTTTGTAGAATTCAATATTTCTTAAATCCTAATTTAGTTTAGTTTAAAGCAGTTTAATATATTTTCAGGAACCTTTCTTTTAGGATGTATTTTGCTGCCAAGCAAATTTAATAACTTTTAGTCGTTTACATTGAAATAGTGTTGGAGCAGCTATACTTGTATTGAGCCTTTACTGTATGTTAACAGACTGACCATAATTAATTTCCTTTTAATTTTTATTTTATATGCTTATTTGAAATGGTTTGAAACACGAATGCTTAAGTTAAATTAATTACCGGTGGTTTTAAAATTTACAGTTCATATCTTTTGACCATTTTACCAAAACACCATATAAAACTTCTATTACTAAAATAATTTTTATTTTGCTTACAAATTTTTTGAGGACCTGGGCCCTTCCCAGTGTAAGGCAAAGGAGTCTCCCATGCCTTTCCTGGTGTTGTTATCTGTTGGTTTGTCTAATACAAGATTTTATGCCCGGTTTTTGGGTGTAAAAGGAAACGTTTTATCCTAGAATTAATTGTCTCTTCCCCTGGTGTGGTCTACTTTGATATGTCATTTCATAAACAAACACAAAAGGGTTTACCTATGTAAAAAAATATACACAAACTAAAATGGTTAGCAATTTGATGTCATAAAGTCCCATATCATAATTGTTTTGAAAATGTGCTTTTACATACTGGACTTTTAATTGATTATGATTACTTGTAAGTAATTCATATATTTTTTCAATTTTTGAAATATGCAATATATTTTTATTAACTTAGTTTTAGCCATTTATTCATCATTTATATATACAATGCTTTATTCCCGTCACACAAAAATCACTATTGTGTATATAGGTTTGGAGGTGATTTTATATTGCTTTAAAATTTGGTATATAGCATGCAGCTCAGCATGCTGTGCTGACCCATCATTCAGATACACTTGCATAACCCTTTTTTAAGGTTAATAGCAAATTTATTGATTGGTTTGCTTATATTTAATTAATACCATACCCAGCTGCACTTACCTGGAGTTTCCGGCAGAACGTTGAGGGAGGTTCACAATTTAGTACTGATCTTTTTTTGGTAACCAATGTTTGTATTTCGCCATTTTTGGTAATTTTACTTTGTACTTAAAATGCATCATCATCATCATCATCAGTCCCTTGACTGAGGTTGTTGGGGAGCCTTCATGAAAACGTTCCTTATAATGTCTCTCCATCTTTGGCGGTCGTGTGCCAGTTCTCGAGTTGTGGCAAAGCTCATCCCTGTCAATTCTTTAATGTTGTCTATCCATTGCTTTTTCTGTCTGCCATGTCTCCTTTTGCCATTGACTGTGCCTTGCAGTATGGTCTTGGACAGGCCTGACGATCTCGTTGTGTGTCCATACCATCTTAGTTTGCTCTTTTTCACTCTGGATAATAGGTCATGATGAGGTCCTATTGCTGAGTTGATGATGTTTCTGACCTCTTCATTACTAATATGTGCCATGTAGGGGATGTTAAGAAGCTTGTGGTATAGCCTAATGTCAAGGGCCTTGATCTTGCACTCTAGTTCTGCTGTCAGAGTCCAGGTCTCACAAGCATAGAAAAGATGGAGTGTACAAGAGCTTGCATGAGCCTTACTTTGGACTTTAGGGACATATTTTTGTCTTTCCAGATTGGTTTTAAATTTGCCATTGCTGCAGCTGTTATTGCTGTTCTGGCTAGTAGTGCTGGTTTTGTACCTACATCAGAGATGATCAACCCTAGGTATTTAAATTGTTTTATTTCTTCCAGTTTCTGTTGTTTTATGGATATTTGCGTGGATATGCCCCTAGGATTGTTGGTCATGAGTTTTGTCTTTTCTGCATTTATTTCCATACCATCTTTGTTGAAGTTTTATCAATGCATTTAACAAGGTTATCTAGTTCTTTTTCGCTCTCTGCCAGTCCAACAATGTCATCTGTGAAGCGTAAGTTGGTTATAGATTGGCCACCAATACTTATGGTTCCAGTGTGGTCACCTAGAGCATCTATCATTATATGTTCCAGAAAGATGTTGAAAAGGGTAGGAGAGAGTATGCAGCCCTGTCATACTCCTACAGTGGTACAGAACCAGGCATCAATGTCACCATTGAATAATACTGCGCTACTGGCCTTTCCGTATTAATTTTTAATTATGTCAATGAGTTTACTGTTGATGTTAAATTGTTTCATTGTTGCCCACAGTGCTGCGTGCCAAACTTTGTCGAAGGTCTTTTTAAAATCAATAAAAACGAGGTACAGGTCTTGCTGATGTAAATTGTATTTCTGACAGAGTACAGATAGGTTGAAAATCTGTTCGATGGTACTCCTGCCTGATCAAAAACTGGCTTGTTCTTCAGAAATAATCTTCTCAGCCTGGGGTGTTAGTCTGTTCAGTGTGATTTTCAGCATCACCTTACTAGGGTGGCTAATTAAGCTAATGGTGCTGTAATTTTCACATAACTGTAGGTTTCCTTTTTTAGGAAGTGTTATAATTAGTGATTGAATCCAAGTTGTTGGCCATTCTCCACACTGCCATATTTTGTTGCAAATCATCATGAGTATGTCAACCATACTGCTGCCTCCATTTTTTACAAGTTCAGTTGGGATGTTATCTATGCCAGGTGATTTGCCTGCCTTTAGCAATTTAATGGCTGCTTCAACTTCCTCCTGCAGGATGGAAAAGTTTGTTTCTTCTGTTGGGTTGTTAACTTTCAAAACATTGGGATCTCCGTTGGAGTTATGGTTGTAGAGCTCAGAGCAGTATTCCGTCCATCTGTTTATAATGTATTTCTCTTCAGTGAGGTAGTTGCTAGTTTTGTCTTGTATAGTGCCTATTCTGTGTTCTGTAGTCTGTGTTAACCCTTTAATAATTTTTAAAGCTTTCTTACTGTTGTTTGCATTTAGGCTCTCTTCAGTCTCTGAACAGCAGTTTTCGATCCAATTTTCCTTTGCTGCTTTCATACTGGTTTTTATTTTGTTGTTAATTATCCTATATTGTGTTGTTCCTTCAGCTGATTTTTTCTTTTTCTTAAGTTCACTTCTTTGGTCACCAAGGTTCAAAATCTCATTTGTAATCCATTGTTTCTTTTTGGCACGATATGTTCCTAGTATCTCTGTAGCTGTTTCTGTGACTACGTTTTCAAAGCTTTTAGTGAGTGTTTCTAGGTCTTGCTCAAGTGTGATCGGGGAGCAAAATTCCTTCCTATCATAGGTTGGAACTCATTGACAGTGTTTGGGTCTTTAAGCCAGTCCAGATTAAACTTAATGCGAGTGTTCTTTGGTTTGGTAATCTTTTTCAGCTGTATCTTAAAACTCATTAGGACCAGGTTATGATCACTCCCGATGTCTGCTCCTGGGAAGCTTCATGTCTTGTGTATGTTCACACCTGACCAGAAACACTTTTTAATTAGGATGTAATCTATCTGGTTATGATGTTGTCCATCGGGGCTGTGCCAGGTCCAACATCCTCATGGTTTATGGGCTGCCAGTGTGTTTGCCACTGCTAAGTTGTTGTAGCCGGCAAATTCCAATAATTGGAAGACTTGGTCATTTGTCACTTCATTGCATGAGGGCCCAATGAGATTCTGCCATTTGTTTATGGCATCCATGCCTATTTGGGCATTCCAGTCACCTTGTACAATTACAATATCTTTTTTCAGGATTGCATTTATAGTATCCTGAAGTTGACTGTAGAAACTTTCTGTGTAATCATCATCATGGTCAGTAGTCGGTGCATACACCTGAATGATGGCAGTGATGAATGGTGAAGCTTTCAGGCATATGGACATGATCCTGCTAGATATCGGGCAGCAAGCAAGAACTGAGTTTTTGATGTCTCTATGAATGAAGAAACCTACTCTATTAAGGTGTTTATCTTCTCAACTGTAATAGAACAAATGGCCTTTGTCTGTTCTGAGCTCCCCAGAATTTTTCCATCTTACTTCGCAGAGTCCAAGGATATGCCAGGTGTAGTATTTCATTCTGTAGGCTAGTTCTTTAAGTTTACCTGTTTGATTTAGTGATCTTACATTCCATACGCCCACGGTTAGGTATTTTCTTGCACGCAAGATTTCTGGTTCACCAGTAGCTGACTTAACGCAACCGTCCTGGTGGACGACAGAATGCGTGGTCCTTGTTAACCTGGATGACGACCGATCCGGTATGGAGTTAGTTATGTTAGTTGTCATGAGGCGTGTCTTGGGCAGATTTCAAACCTGGCAGAGCCCATCCCTCTCCAGGTGGCCAGAGCCCCATTAGCCTGCCTCCTTACGGAGGCAGCTACCAGTCTGCACCACTAAGAGGTGGGGTTGATGTGTGGGCACGGGTCATCAGCAGGCTACAACTTTTCGCTTTTCACCCTCCCACGGTGGGAAGAGCTAGCTAATCCTGACACTGCTGGCTGCAGGGCCAAGCGTGCACCACACCTTGCAGACCCTAAAATGTCTAGACTTTTTATTATTATCAATAGATAAATATTTTGTTTCATGCATATTTTGCTTTTTAAATGTGCTTTTTCCAACTTTGGAAGTTTTGGATTTGTTTGATTGTTTGTTTGCTGCTAGTAAAGTAGCATTTCTTCATTTTCACCCTTCTGCAATATCTGCATTAGTAAATACAGTTTAAATGCTTTTTAAATTAATACAGTTTTGTTTTTCTTTTCAAAAAGAAACCAAATAAACAACAATACCAGCAAAAAGACAAACAACAAACATTACAGAATATATTTTTGTGGAAACAGTAAATCCATGGCACTCAGAGTTGCTCCTTAACTGGTTCCAGTTTTTTTATCATTCTGTAGGCCATGAAAACCATTTTTACCCCCTTTGTGGGTACAGAGGTAGGAAGAGTAAATTATTCTTAAAATCCTTTTCCTGGACAAATTTGCTTGCTGATTTCAGGCAAAACAAAGGAATTACTCCATACATTTCATAGTTCTTGTTCCACAGGCAGAACTTGTTTTAATGGGTTCTGTTTTAATGGGTGTAGGGTGAATTATTTCATTATTTAGTTACGAAATTTATGAGTTGGTCTACCATATATTTTCTTCTAACACAACAAACCAGATTTATAAGAGTTTTTCTGCTGTGCTAAACTTTATGTTTATTTACAGGTAATAACTGAGCTGCATTATCATTATATTGTTGTGTGCTTACAGAGTTTCATGTACTTTTATGATAGTGATTGTCTGATTAGGTAGACTCACCTTAAGGTTCAATAATTTTAACACTGATTCTTAGTGCACCTTGTCCCTGCTGGGCTTTTTTTTTTATTTTAATTTTGTTTTACCGCAGCTTTTGTCTGCCCCTTATTACCTACACAGCTTTGGTTTTCGTTTAGGTAACCCAGGTGACTGCCAGAAGGGCCAGGTTCAGTTCCTAGGGAATTTAATCAATACGGCAACCAAAATGGCTTTAGCCCCACCCAATAACCTGAGAAAATCTCACCATACCTGCTTAGTAAAGGCAGTTTTTCCCCTCTCTCAAGCACAGAGTCTGAGATAAAAATAGCTTGTTTAAGAACAGTAGCCTGACATAAATGTACACAGTGAAACATGAAGTATTCCTAAACAAAGGAAAGGACACCTCCATTCAGCAAAGCACTGTCCCCAGAGTCTGCTGAGCTGAGTTCCTTGCTTAGAGCTCTTTATCTGCACAACCCCAATTACAGAATTTATCTCTGCCTCACTGTCCACTCACTGTGCAGTCTGGTCTGTTCCAACCCAGAATTCACAGGTTTATCAGCATGGAGACTCTTGATACGCAGGCACTTTTGCCTGCCACTCTTGCTTCAACTGCAAGTGATTTCAGCTCTCAGTGACTTCACTAGAAGAATATCACTATCCACAGAGGTGAATGCTCACAGAATAAGTACAGACCCCAGCAGCAGTCAGGGGTTTAGTTCTGTCTATGAACAGAGGTAGGAAGGACTAGTCAAGTCAGACTTACAGCTGGTTCAACCAATACCCCTCCCAGCTTCTCCACAATGCTTTGATGGGGGGACCCCTGTGTGATCCACATCTTACACAGAGATGGTGACTACCCTGTATCCCCACAATAATTTCAAGCATTGGTGGTAATCCTCAATTCCTACACTGGGTGATAACATAAATTGTAACTTTACAACAAATTGTTTACAGCCGTGTCTACACGTGCACGCTACTTTGAAGTAGCGGCACTAACTTCGAAATAGCGTCCGTCACGGCTACACGCGTCGGGCGCTATTTCGAAGTTAACTTCGACGTTAGGCGGCGAGACGTCGAAGTCGCTAACCCCAT
Source organism: Carettochelys insculpta (assembly GCF_033958435.1). Taxonomy (NCBI): domain Eukaryota; kingdom Metazoa; phylum Chordata; order Testudines; family Carettochelyidae; genus Carettochelys; species Carettochelys insculpta. The sequence goes on along the minus strand of NC_134137.1, from coordinate 35,122,542 downwards.
GAGGGGATAGGAATAGCGCCCTACCTCGACGTTCAACATCGAAGTAGGGACCGTGAAGTCGTTGCGCGTCCCACAAGGTCGAAATTGCGGGGTCCTCCATGGCGGCCATCAGCTGAGGGGTTGAGAGACGCTCTCTGCAGCCCCTCAGCTCAATGGTGGCCGCATGGAGCGGCCCCTTAAAGGTCCCCTCCCCCTCCCTTCCTGTGCAGGAAGCTGAGGGAACGTGCAGGCGGCAGCCCAGACACGCAGCCAGCCTGCACGTCCCTCAGCCAGCACAGCCACCCACCCAGCTGCGATGGCTGCCCGGCAGCACCCCCAGCGCCCCCAGGGGAACCCCCCAAGGGGAGCCAGGGCAGCCAGCCCAGCCAGGCGGGCAGCCAGGCTGGCAAGTGGCAGCGGGGCCCCTCCTGGATGGAGGCTGAGGTGCGGGACCTGCTGGGGATCTGGAGCGAGGAGGAGGTGCTCCAGGTAATGGGGAGTAAGAGGCGGAATGCGGATCCGTTCGCTCGGCTGGCAGATGGCCTGGCTGCCTGGGGTCACCCTGCCCGCACTCCTGATCACATCAGGAGTAAGGTGAAGGAGCTGCGTCAGGGTTACTCCCAGGCCCGGGATGCGGCCAGCCGATCTGGGGCCACCCCCGTCACTTGCCCCTTTTACAGGGAGCTCAGGGACATCCTGGGCCCCCGGCACACCTCCTCCCCTCCGGCCACCCTTGATACTTCGGCCGACGAGCCCCAGCAGGCCCTACAGCTGGAGTCCGCCCCGGAGGTAAGCCCCGCACCCCGGGGCCCCCCCCCCGGAGCCCACCCCCGGGACATCGCGGCAGGAGGAGGAGGAGGGGGGCTCCTCCTCCGCAGAATCTGGGCTGCAGATCCTCCTCCTGCCATCCCAGAGCAGCAGCCAGGCCTCCACCCCCCGGGGATCTCCAGACCATGGGAGTGGACCGACAGGTATGTACCCCCCTCTGGTGTACACCCCTGGGCTTGAGGGGCGGGGGGTAATAGATATGTGTCCAGGGCCCCCCACATGCTCACATGGCCATGGTCCCAAGGACAGCAGGGCCATGGCCCTCACAGCAGTGCATCAGCCCCTGCCCCCCCCTCACCCCGCACAACAGTGCCATGCCCCATCCCCGGGGAAGGGGGGAGCGGAACCTCGAGGGGCCCCCGGGAGGAGGGGGTGGGACACCCCGCAGCAGCAGCAACAGCAGCAGCAGCAGCATGTGATGGAGTGGGAGGAGTGCAAAAGGGAGACTCAGGCTACATATGAGCCACAAGAGCCGAAGAGCTCCCAGGGCAAAGGATGATCCTGGGGCTACAGCTGGCAGGTGACACCTCTGCCCTGAACAAAAAAGAGGGAGGAGCCGAGCTGGCTTGGAATTGCGGGGGGAGGGAGGGGGCCACAGATAGAGGCTAGGGGAAGGGAGAGCTGGAAGGCAGCCAGCCTGAGGAGGGGGAAAGCTGCATCCCAGAGGGGCAACCCTTGGGGTCTTCTCCCCAGGATGGGTTGGAAGGACTGTCTCTTCCGACAGCTGGTGCTGTCACTCCTGGGAGAAACTGGGCATCTGTGGCCTAAGAAACCTCTCCTGCTCTCAGAGCCCTGTGGAGTGCAGTGAGAGTCGCTCCCACCAGGGGACGGGGTGCAGGGCAGGGGGACCCCTGAACCCCATCCATCACAGCAGCATCTCCCAGGGACGGGGATGGGGAACCTGCAGCACAGGGCTGGGGGGACAAAGGCCATGGCTCAGGGCCCACACTAACGCCTGTCTCCATTCTTCTTCCCCCCCTCCTCTCCTGTGTCCTGCACCTGCACCATCAGAAGGACCGGAACAGAGTGCCGGCGAGGCATCAGTGGTCCTGGAGAGCCCTCCGGGACCATCGCTACAGGCCAGCCCCTTGGCCGAGGACCGACCGGCCCCACAGCGGGCTAGCTGGCGGACCCCGCACCACCACCAGCCAACGGTGACGGACCCCCAGCTGCAGGCCATCCACCGTCGGCAGCTGGAGGTCGCGGAGCAGCACCTGCACCTGCAGGAGTGGGCGCTGGCCTGGCGCCAAGAGGCATGGGGGGCCTACATGGAGACTTTCAACTGCCTGGTGGACTACCTGGCCCCCCATGCCGCGCCGGCCGCCGCAGCGCCCGCTGCGCCTGCTCCACCAGCCGCACCACCAGCTGCTCCGCCCGTCGCCGTCCCGTCCGCCGTCGCCCCGCCACCCACCGCCGAGGGATAGAGCGCCGAGGGACCCCTGGAGCCAGCTGAGACTCGCCGGGCATATCTTCCGGTCCGGCCCGCCCCCAGCCAGCCCCGGACAGGGCTGCGGCCGTTGCGGGGCTCCTGGCCGCCCACGCCCAGAGCCGGACTGTAGGGGCGAGGGGCCCGGGACGTGCCCCCTCCCTTGTATATAGTTTGAAGTTATTATTTTGTGCCCCCCATTTGCCCCGTCCCCCCCATGTAAATAGTTCTCCCCTTTATCCTCCCTGGTTTTCTTTTTATTAATGAGGACACTTTTTTCTTACTATTGTTTTATTTGTACATATTACTTTGGTTCCACATGTTGTATATAGTTTGTTCTTGTTTTATATATTTAAAGTTAAAAAAAAAAGTTCTCAAAGAAAAAGCAGTTTAAGTTCAGCCACAAGTGCGTGCTGTCATTTGTCCAGGAAAAGTGGGAGGGGGGTGCGGTTGGGTGCTCCATGGTGTGGGCGTTGGGGCAGGAGTGTGGTGGAGGAAGGGGCGGGCAGTGGGGGGCCTGGCAGAGTTCACCCCGCGGCCTCATCATCGAAGTGGGCCCGCAGGGCCTCCCGGACCCGGGTCCCTTCGGTGTCCACCTGCCGACTGGGGGCAGCGGGTGGCTGCACGTCGGCCCTGCCGGCCTCCACAGCCCAGCCCTGGAAAAAGGCCTCCCTCTTGCTCTCCACCAAATTGTGCAGGGCGCAGCAGGCACCCACAATCAGGGGGATGTTGTTGGGGCCCGCATCCAGGCGGGTCAGGAGACATCTCCAGCGTCCTTTCAGGCGGCCAAATGAGCGCTCCACCACCTGGCGCACGTGGTTCAGGCACTCGTTGAAGCGCTCCTGGCTAGCGGAGACATGGCCCGTGTACGGGTGCATGAGCCAGGGCCGGAGGGGGTATGCCTCATCTGTGATGACGCAGAGGGGCATGGTGATGTCCCCCAGAGGGATCTCCCGCTGGGAGATGTAGGTCCCCGCCTCCAACCAGCGGCACAGGCCCGAGTTCCGGAAAACCCGGGCGTCGTGGGTCCTGCCAGGCCAGCCCACATAAATGTCCTGGAAACGTCCCCGGCTGTCCACCAAGGCCTGCAGGACGACAGAATGGTAGCCCTTGCGATTCAGGTATCGTCCTCCACTGTGATGCGGGGCGCGGATGGGGATGTGAGTCCCATCCAGAGCCCTGAAGCAGTTGGGGAAGCCCAGGGTGGCAAAGGCCGCAATGGTGGCATCTGGGTCCCCCAGCCTCACGAGCCTATGCAGGAGCATGGCGTTGATGGCACGCACAACCTGCAGAGAAAGCACATGGGACAGCCCCAATGAGGGGTGAGCAGGGTGTGCGTGGCCCTGCCCTGCCCTCCCCTGCCCTCCCCTTCCCCCCTCTGCCCTGCCCTGGCTTCCCCTCCCCTGCCCTGCCCTCCCCCCGTGGGTTCTCTCACCTCCATGAGGACAGCCCCGACGGTGGCCTTGCCGACACCAAACTGCTGTCCCATGGATCGGTAGCTGTCGGGAATGGCCAGCTTCCAGACAGCGATGCCGACCCGTTTCTCCACTGAGAGGGCATGCCGCATGACGGTGTCCTGGTGCCTGAGTGAGGGGGTGAGCCACTGGCACAGCTCCATAAATGTCTGCCAGCTCATTCTGAAGTTCCTGAGCCAGCGGTCGTCGTCCCACTCCCCAGGCACCAGCCGCTCCCACCAGTCGGTGCTGGTGGGGTAGCTCCACAGCCGCCGGTGTGTGAGGCGGGGGTGGGGGGCGGGGTGCTGCAGGGTTGGGGGTTGAGACCTGCTGCCCTGGGGGAAGCTCCTCCTCCAGTGTAGCAAGGAGGTGCTCAGCTGCCTCCCTCATGGCATGGAGCAGGGCAAGCCCTGCTCCTGCCGGGAGGGCTGGGTGGACCTCTGGCTGCCGCTGCTGCTGCCGCTGCTGCTGCTGGGGGTCCATGACTGCGTCACCTGGGGTCTGTGTGCCTATGGCTCCTCAGACCGCGTGCTGTGCAGGCTGAGTGTGTCTGGGAGGGGCCCTTTAAGGGAGCGGCTAGCTGTTGCCCCGGAAGCGCTAGTCCGCCCTGTGACCCTGTCTGCAGCTGTGCCTGGCATCCCTATTTTGATGTGTGCTACTTTGGCGTGTAGGGCTGCGTCTACACGTGCACGCTACTTCGAAGTAGCGGCACCAACTTCGAAATAGCGCCCGTTACGTCTACACGTGTCGGGCGCTATTTCGAAGTTAACTTCGACGTTAGGCGGCGAGACGTCGAAGCCGCTAACCTCATGAGGAGATAGGAATAGCGCCCTACTTCGACGTTCAACGTCGAAGTAGGGACAGTGTAGACGATCCGCGTCCCGCAACGTCGAAATTGCTGGGTCCTCCATGGTGGCCATCAGCTGGGGGGTTGAGAGATGCTCTCTCTCCAGCCCCTGCGGGGCTCTATGGTCACTGTGGGCAGCAGCCCTTAGCCCAGGGCTTCTGGCTGCTTCTGCGGCAGCTGGGGATCTATGCTGCAGGCACAGGGTCTGCAACCATTTGTCAGCTCTGTGTATCTTGTGTTGTTTAGTGCAACTGTGTCTGGGAGGGGCCCTTTAAGGGAGCGGCTTGCTGTTGAGTCCGCCCTGTGACCCTGTCTGCAGCTGTGCCTGGCATCCCTATTTCGATATGTGCTACTTTGATGTGTAGACGTTCCCTCACTGTGCCTATTTCGATGTTGGGCTGAGCAACGTCGAAGTTGAACATCGACGTTGCCGGCCCTGGAGGACGTGTAGACGTTATTCATCGAAATAGCCTATTTCGATGTCGCTACATCGAAATAAGCTATTTCGATGTTGGCTGCACGTGTAGACGTAGCCTAGACGTTCCCTCGCTGCGCCTATTTCGATGTTGGGCTGAGCAACGTCGAAGTTGAACATCGACGTTGCTGGCCCTGGAGGACGTGTAGACGTTATTCATCGAAATAGACTATTTCGATGTTGGCTGCACGTGTAGACGTAGCCTACAAGAGGCAAAACACCACTACTTCATCTGCTACCCAGAGGTCTTGCAAATAAACCCTCTGTTTACATATACACAGTTTGAAACTGTTCCCAGTTTCATGAAATTGATCTGTAAAGAAAACATTCTTCAGATTCCTGCTTCTACATTCCTTACATCTAAATCATCTTGAATAGTAACAGAGAGTAAGCCGTTCTAGTCTATACACTATCAAAACAAAAAGCAGTCAAGTAGCACTTTAAAGACTAGCAAAATAGTTTATTAGGTGAGCTTTCGTGGGACAGACCCACTTCTTCAGACCATAGCCAGACCAGAACAGACTCAATATTTAAGACACAGAGAACCAAAAACAGTAAGCAAGGAGGACAAATCAGAAAAAGATAATCAAGGTGAGCAAATCAGAGAGTGGAGGGGTGGGGGGGAAGATCAAGTATTAGATTGAGTTAAGTATGTAGACGAGCCCTTATAGTGACTCAGAAAGTTCTCATGCTCCTCTACTAACATCATATATGCCATCATGTGCCAACAATGCCCAAATGCTTTGTATATTGGACAGACTTCTAACTCCCTTAGACAAAGGGTCAACGGGCACAAAACAGACATCAAAACACTCCAGATTCACAAACCAGTTAGTCAACATTTTAATGGAATGGGGCATTCTGTCAATGACCTAAAGCTATGTGTGTTACTGAAAAGAAATTATCGCTCCTTTGTAGAAGGGGAAGTGGACGAATTGACATTTATATTCAAATTCGGAACATTAACACATGGTTTAAATCGTGATGTGAACTTTCTGAGTCACTATAGGGGCTCGTCTGCATACTTGGCTCAATCTAATTATTGATCTTCCCCCCCACCCCTCCACTTTCTGATTTGCTCACCTTGATTATCTTTTTCTGATTTGTCCTCCTTGCTTACTGTTTTTGGTTCTCTGTGTCTTAAATATTGAGTCTGTTCTGGTCTGGCTATGGTCTGCAGAAGTGGGTCTGTCCCACGAAAACTCACCTAGTAAACTATTTTGCTAGTCTTTAAAGTGCTGCTTGACTGCTTTTTGTTCGAAATCATATTAAATTCTATAAAGCATTAAAATAGCTTAGGAATTAAATTTTAAATACCAAAGCTAAACAACATTTACTCTCTGCGTTTAACAAAAAAAAATCTATGAAACTTTGAATGAAAGATTAAAATGGATTCTAGTGGCATTATTTAAAAAAATATTTTTAATCATAGAACAGGAATGCTAGATTAGGTTCTTAAATTTTATTTCAGAATATTTGGAACTGCTTTAATTATTTTATACAGCTGTACATAGATTACATTTTATACACGTGGGGGCAGATAGTTTTCAATAGAATCCCTTATGTTCTTTTATTGAATTTGACTAAATTGTCCATAATCAAATTATTTACATCAGATTGGCTCTTTGTCTGCCTGCTTATCACAGAATCACAGAATCATAGGGCTGGAAGGGACCTCAGGATGTCATCTAGCCCAGCCCCCTGCTTCAAGCGGGATCAACCCCAACTAAGTCATCCCAGAAAGGACCTTATCAAGCTGGGACTTAAAAACCTTGAGGGATGGAGAATCTACCACCTCTGTAGGCAACGCATTCCAATGCTTTCCCACCCTCCTGGTGAAGTAGTTTTTCCTAACATCTAACCTACACCTCTCCCTCTTCAACTCCAGACCATTACTCCTTTTTCTGCCATCTGACACCACTGAGAACAGTGTCTCACCCTCCTCTTTAGAACTCCCCTTCAGGAAGTTGAAGGCCACTGTTAAATCACCCCTAAGTCTTCTCTTCTGTAAACTAAACAAGCCCAAATCCCTCAGCCTATCCTCATAGGTCTTGTGCTCCAGACCCTTAATCACTTTTGTTGCCCTCTACTGTACCTGCTCCAGTAAATCCACACTCATTTTATACTGGGGGACCCAAAACTGCACACAATATTCCAGATGTGGCATCACTAGTGCCAAATAGAGGGGAACAGCCATTTCTCTAGATCTGCTCAAAATGCTCCTCCTAATGCACCCTAGTATGCCGTTAGCCTTCTTTGCTACAAGGGCACACTGTTTACTCATATCCAGCCTTTCATCCACTATAATTCCTAGGTCCCTTTCTGCTGAGTAGCCAGTTGGTCCCCAGCCTATAACAATGCTTGGGATTCTTCTGCCTCAGGTGCAGGACTCTAAACTTCTCCTTGTTGAACCGCATCAGATTTCTTTTGGCCCAGTCCTCCACTTTGTTTAGGACACTCTGGATTCTCTCTCTGCCCTCCAATGTATCTACCTCTCCCCCTAGTTTTGTGTCATCCACAAACTTGCTGAGGGTGCAATCCAGTCCCTCATCCAGGTCATTAATAAAGATGTTGAATAACACCGGCCCCAGAACTGAGCCTTGCGGCTCTCCGCTTGAAACCTACTGCCGTCTGTATATTGAGCCATTGCCCACTACCCGTTGGGCCCAACCATCAAGCCAGATTTCTATCCTTCTTATAGTCCAAGGATCCAATCCATACTTATCCATACTTAACTTATGGACAAGAATGTTGTGGGAGACCATATCAAAAGCTTTGCTGAAGTCAAGGTATATCACATCCACTGACTTCTCCATCTCCACACAGCCTGTTATCTTGTCATAAAAGCTAATCAGATTGGTCAGGCAGGACTTGCCCCTGGTGAATCCATGTTGGCTAATTTTGATCACTTTCCCCTCTTCCAAGTGCTCCAAAATGGATTATTTGAGGAGTCCCTCCATTATTTTCCCAAGGTTTGAGGTAAGACTGACCGGTCTATAGTTCCCTGGGTTGTCTTTCTTTCCTTTTTTAAAGACGAGCGCTACATTTGCCTTTCTCTAGCCATCTGGTACCTCCCCCGATCTTCAAGAATCTTCAGAGATAATGGCCAAAGATTCAGCAATGACTTCTGCCAATTCCCTTAGTACCCTTGGGTGCATTAAATCCAGAGCCATGCCTTTGTGTACATCTAGTTTTTCTAGATAGCTCAGAACTTGTTCCTTCCCCACATGTGGCTCCCCTCCACCTTCCCATACTGCATTATCTAGGAGCATCATGTGGAAGTTGACTTTGTTCGTGAAGACTGAGGCAAAAAAAGCATTGAGTACTTCAGCTTTTTCTACATCATCTGTCACTAGGTTACCTCCCTCATCCAGTAAAGGCCCCACACCTTCTCTGATAACCTGTTTATTGTTGATATAACAGTAGAAACCCTTCTTGTTACTCTTCACATCCCTTGCCAGCTGAAGTTCCAATTGTGCTTTTGCTTTCCTGATTACTGCCCAGCATTCTTCAGCCATATGTTTATACTCTTCCTTAGTCAACTGTCCATGTTTCCATCTCTTGTATGCATCCTTTGAGTTCAAGCTGACTAAGGATTTCCCTGTTAAGCCAAGCTGGTTGCCTATCATTATTGCATTTCTTACTATGCAGTGGGATGTTTTGTTCCTGTGCCTTCAGTAAGACTTCTTTAAAATGCTGCCAGTTCTCTTAAACTCTTTTCCCCTTCTTCTTCATTTCTCAAGGGATCCTGCTCATCAGTTATCTCAGGGAGTCGAAGTCTGCTCTTTTGAAATCAAGGGTCTGTATGTTACTGCTCACCTTTCTTCCTTTTGTCCAGATCCTGAGATCTAGCATCTCATGGTTGCTGCAGCCCAGGTTTCCTCCCTCTTCTGTTTCTCCTACTAGTTCTTCCCTGTTTGTGAGCAGCAGGTCAAGTTGTGCACGTCCCCTGGTTGGTTCCTTCAGCACTTGCACCAAGAAGTTATCAACAACATCCTCCAAAAACTTCCTGGATTGTCCGTGTGCTGATGTATTGGTCTCCCAACAAATGTTCGGATGATCAAAGTCTCCCATGAGAACCAGGGCCTGTGATTTGGAAGCTTCACTTACTTGCCTGAAGAAAGCCTTATCTGGGCCAGTCCTACTTTTCTAGCTGAACCATGTCTTCCCATGGACCCAAGCTGTATTCCACTACCAGTTTAGCAAGAAGAGTGGCAGAGGTGAAAGTAGGCCAGTGTGGGCTGATATGGCACCGTGGTGAGAAATGGCCACTGGTCCTGGGCCTTTTGCCCAGTGTTTAGCATTCCTGCCCTTTCTGCTCCCCGCTCTTGGCAGCCCTGCCATATGGTCCAGAAACAAGAGGAGCCCCAGGTCCTTCAAATTGCTCCTGGAGCCCTGGCGTTGCCGCACCCTTGTGGCTTCTAATAAAGGACTAGCTGGGATGGGAGCGGGGAGTCTGGCCCCAACCCTTCTCTCTCTCAGGCCAGAGCAGGTCCTCCCACCACTAGCCAAGAACACCAGACCCAGTGCAGGGTGTATCGGTGAGCCCCAGCATCCATTTTCACCGGGGATGGAGAGTTCTGCAGCTAGCCCCCAGACCTCCTGATCCCCTTTTTTTTCTCTTAAAATTGTGAAATCACAATGTTCCTCACAGAAAATATTACTGCCCAAACTCCTATATCCTTCAGACTTTGTCTGAACACAGAAAATATCCCCTATACCTTTTACAATCTTCAAAATTCATATCTGGTTTATTGGAGAGAAACCTGGTTAGGACAGGATATGAGGCTCTTTTGGTGCAACTCTTCATATCCTACTGCCAATCTCTGACTCTGCCAGCCTCCCATCCAAGCAACCTATAGCTTGTTTATAACTTATTTCAAACTAAGGGGCTGTGTCTCCACTTGTATTCCTCTTTCGAAAGAGGTATGCAAATGAGGTAAATTGAAAATGCAAATGAGATGCAGATTTGCATACCTGGCACCTCATTTGCATATTATTTCAAAATGGCTTCTTTCGAAAGAAGAAAACCAATGTAGACGCTGCTCTTTCGAAAGTAAACCCCATCTTCGAAAGAATCCTTCTTCCCTTCTTTCCACTGATACCATTCTGAAAATCAAACAGGTATGTTCACTCACTGCTGGATGCTCCTGAGACTCCTCAACAGGCTCGCTCTCTGGTCAGGGATGCATTGCTTCTCCCCCAGCAGCTGTCATGCTGTTAGGCTTATAGTGAAGTCCCCTCTCCTGTAGCATGGTGGATCCTGGGTACTTCCTGTCTTTTCTCCAGTAAACTTTGAACTGAGCCTGGTTCTCTCCTTTTTCTTCCTCTTCAAGGTCTGGCATTGGTTACGGGTACAACAGGGTGGGAACTGCTGAGTGGGGCTAGCTGAATGAAGTTTATTCTATTGGTATGAGGTTTCTCTTTTCCATCACATTCCACAAGATTAAATCTTTCAGTCCATCCCCATGCCTGTTGGCAATAGCTGGGTTCTCCAAAACCCAGGGCGTTTCATCCCAAAGACAGACTATAGCTCTGTATTTCACGCTGCTCTTCCAGCTGGCAGGTATACCACCCACGCTGACCATGAAGACTCACTCTGTCAGAGCTCAAGCATTACTCTTGGCCTGCTTCCATAATGTGCTTATAGCTGAAATCTGCAAGGCTGCTTGCTACATGGAGCAATCTGCTCGTGTTTGTCAATCATTATGAAACAGACCTGGCTGTTAGATCTGGGGCCAGATGCAGCAGACCAGCTTCAATTTCTGATTGATTGGGTCAGCTGGCACTCCTCATTCCCACCACCCCAGAAAGGATACTGCTTGCTTGTCACTTGTCAAACTGGTATGGCTTTTCTGCTGTCTCCTGAAATAGGTATGAAAATAAAGTAATTCCATGCAACTGACTCACTAATTTCTTTGCCAGCAAAATTTTACTTTCACTGGTGAAGAGTCTTGTCTCGGAGAAAACCAGCTGAGTGGAATCTGAAAGTCAAAGGGAAAATATAACTTACTTCACAGTATTCCTGATCTGAATCAGACCCATATTACCATTAATGATTACACTTCCATCAGGGAGAAGGTTGGGGAAAAAAACTTAGCTAGGTGTGTGTTCCCTTCCTGGAAAGCAGCTTATGGAAGAGCAAAGTTAAGGGTATTGCCTGGTTTAAATGAAACTCAGACACCATCTTTGGGTGTACTTGTCTTGCAGTGCAAGAACTACTTTGTTCTTGTGGAAACAGATGTACAGAGGTACTGTCACAAATGCCTGAAGCTACCTTGGCCTCCCTGTTGAGGTGTTGGCCACCGGAATGCTATTTTAAGACTTAGATGGTAGCTAGAATATTCCACCAGGCTCCACAAACTTCAGGATCACTATATTGAAATACCTTTCTGGAGGAGATTCTGTGACTGGTAGTAAGCATGCCTCTGGCCCTTAAGGAATTTTAATCTTGTTGGATGGAAGAAGGTTGAAAGTGACTATATGGAAGATGATACACCAATATCACATACCCCTTCTGCCCCACCCTCATGAACCTTGATGAAACTGAAGGAAAAGGTGTAATGTTTTCACTGCAGTAAGTAATCCAGAATGTTTGGTACCAAGAACTGCCAAAGCATTAAACCACACTGGGTAAACCATATAGGAAATCTTTTTTCCATTTGGAAAAGTAAGTCTTCCGTGGATGGTTTTCTGCATTGTGCCAGGATCTGAACCTGTAACATAGATTGTTTTCTTGTGTTCATATTATCAACAGATCCCAATCGCTCTGTATCTGTGACCTCTTGGCTTCAATACTTATCATTTCTATTTTTCATCTGCAAAACCTAACAGTGATGGTATTATTAATGAAAATGTTAAATAATTTATGATTAAGAACAGATCCTTGTGAAACCTAAATAGGGGAAGGACCATCAATGGTGAGGTGTGAAGCAAAGAGAAGCAATTGCTCTGGAGCCCCCTGTTTCAAAGGGGGCCAGAGTTCCAGCCACTGACACTGCTACTTTGGCCATGGCAGCGGCCAGAGGTCCAGGCCCCTTTGAAGTGGTGCAGTGCTACTCCTGCCATTCCATGCAGTGTTGGGTGGGGACAGTGCTACTAGAATCTAGGTCCTGATCCTCCTCCCCTTGGCCCCACCCCTTCTGGGGCACCAAGCTGGGCCTCTCTCCCCCCTTGCTCTGGGGCCCATGGTGGCTGTCAGTCCCACTGAGGCTTGGCTAGAGACAACCTCAAGAAGTCACCAAGTCCAGTCATCTGCACTGAGGCATAAACCTGGAACACGTCTTTCTAACCAGTTGCAATGATAGGGGATTTCACAATATTCCTAGGAAGCCTGTTCTAGAACTTCTGTTTTTTCTTAATGTCTAACTTAAATCTTCCTTTTTGTGGATTAAGCCAATTACTTCTTGTTCTACCTTCAGTGGATATGGGGAACAACTGCTCATAATCCTCTTTATAGCAGCCTTTTAGGTATTCAAATACTCATAAGCCTCTCCCCCAGTCTCTTAGGCCATGTCTACACTAGCCCCCTCCTTTTGGAAGGGGCATGGTAATGAGGGAGTTCAGCAGATGCTAATGAGGCATTTCCATAAATATGCAGTACCTCATTAGCATAATGGTGGCCATGTGTGATTTGAACATGCTGCTTTTGAAATGAGCCACCCATGTAGCCAGAGGCCTTTCAAAAGGCCCTGCTGATTTCAAAAGCCCTTCTTCTCATTTGGTTTTGGGAGGAAGGGGCTTTTGAAGGCCGGGGGTTCTTATGAAAGGCCAATCTACACAGGCGGCGGTTGTTTTAAAAGTGGCACATTCAAATCGCGCACAGCTGCCATTATGCTAATGGGGCACTGCATATTCATGGCAGCACCTCATTAGCATCTGCCAAACTCCCTTATTACCATGCCCCTTACTAAAGGAGGGGACTAGTATAGACGCAGCCTTATTTTCAGTACTATACATGACAAGTTTTAATCTTTCCTCGTAGGCCAGATTTTCTGTTCTTTAATTATTGTTACTGTCCCTTGGACTCTCTCTAATTTGTCCACATCTTTCTTCAAGAGTGGCAGCAGGAACTGGACACAGTCGTCCAGCTGCAGCCTTACAAGTGCTGATGGAACAGGATAATTAACTCCCATGTCTTACATATAACACTCTTGGGCTACGTCTACACGTGCAGCCAACATCGAAATAGTCTATTTCGATGAATAACGTCTACACGTCCTCCAGGGCCAGCAACGTCGATGTTCAACTTCGACGTTGCTCAGCCCAACATCGAAATAGGCGCAGCGAGGGAACGTCTACACATCAAAGTAGCACATATCGAAATAGGGATGCCAGGCACAGCTGCAGACAGGGTCACAGGGCGGACTCAACAGCAAGCCGCTCCCTTAAAGGGCCCCTCCCAGACACAGTTGCACTAAACAACACAAGATACACAGAGCCGACAACTGGTTGCAGACCCTGTGCCTGCAGCATAGATCCCCAGCTGCCGCAGAAGCAGCCAGAAGCCCTGGGCTAAGGGCTGCTGCCCATGGTGACCATAGAGCCCCGCAGGGGCTGGAGAGAGAGCATCTCTCAACCCCCCAGCTGATGGCCGCCATGGAGGACCCGGCAATTTCGACGTTGCGGGACGCGGATCGTCTACACGGTCCCTACTTCGACGTTGAACATCGAAGTAGGGCGCTATTCCTATCTCGTCATGAGGTTAGCGACTTCGACGTCTCGCCGCCTAACGTCGAAGTTGGTGCCGCTACTTCGAAGTAGCGTGCACGTGTAGACGCAGCTTTGATAACACACCCCCTCTACTCCAATGATAGTTGCTCAATTGCATCACTTTGTTGACTCATTCAGTTTGTGACTCTCAATGAAAATAATTGTTAATCATTCATGGTTGCATCAGTCAGTTCCTGAAGTACCTTTGAATCAATTTATTTAAGCCTTATCTATTTGAATATAGGTATCTTACCTAAATATTTTTTCACTTGGTTTCTTCCTAGTTTGTCTTATGTTCCTACCCCCTTGTTACTGTTAATTATGTTGAGTATCTGGTTACCATAACCTTTTTAGTGGAGAGTGAAGCAACATAGGCATTAAACACCTCAACCTTTTTGATTTCATCAGTAACTGGCTCTCATTCCCCACTAGGTAGATGAGCTAAATTTTATTTGTTCTGCCTCTTTCTCCTAGGCTACATGTACAATAGAAGCATCTGCCTACAGAAGTTATTGTCAGAAGAGATGTTCTGACAAAACTTCTGTTGACAGATCGTGTCTACAGATAAAAAAGAATTGATATTTTGATCTTTGTTGACAAAAGGGCTCCTTGGAGTGTCTGCACAGCATTTTTGTTGACAGCTTCTGTCAAAAAAACACATTTTGTGTGTAAATGCTCATTCAGTTTTGTCAGCAAAACCCCAATTTTGTCTACAAAACTCTCTAGTGTAGACGTAGCCCTAATGTATTCAGAGAATCCCTAGGGTGACCATGAGGGTATTGTTCCAGTTTCTCAGTGGAGGTCTCTCTGCTGGAGTAAAAAAGAGAGGAGTGGCCTGGAGTGGGGAAGGAAAAGATTGTCTCCGAGAATGCAGTTACGAAAGGGTTGTTGTGGATGAATTTGTCCTGAGATATTAGAAATTCAAGTTGGTTGAGGTAAAATGTAACACTTGGGGTGAGCAATAAGTCATCCACTGTTGACATAGTTCACCAGAGCTAGGTTCTGGCAGGCTGCAAGATGTTTTATTTACTTGCATGTTCACAGGTGCAGCTGCTTGCAGCTCCTGTTGTCTGTAGATGGATTTTCTTGGTCAGTGGGAGCTGTGGAAAGCAGTATCCCAGTCTGTGCCACTTCCCACAGATCCCATTGGCCAGGAATAGCGATCTGTGGCAAAAGGGAGCTGCAAGTGACCATGACTGTAGACGTGCAGGTAAATAAAACAGCCAGCAGCCTGCAAGTGGCTGTCCCTGGTGAACCACATCTGGCCCATTGGCCGCTTATTGCTCTCCCCTGCTCTAAACCCTGTTTCTCTTAAGAACAGATTTTCCACTTCACAATCTTAGCTCACCCACTTTGTCTCTCTAATTATCAATGGGTAATGCTTCCAGCAATGATGTCGGTGTCAGGGGTAACAGTGAAAGAGGATCCTCACAAGCAAACCTTGGCTCCTGGAAGGGTTTCTCTGTCAGTGCTGATGTCAGTTCTGTGTTGATATCTGTCTTCCTTTCCTGTCAATGCCTTACTACTATCCCTGAAACTTGATGGTCTGGATGGTCTGTGTTTGGATATAAAGTCCATCTTTTGGATTGGGTGTGATGACTATCTGGGGCTAGATTAGCAATGCAATTTGGTGTCTAGTCTGGACTATTCAGTGTCTCTGTCTTTCTCTCTGAAGGTCAGTCTGGAGGATGTAAGTGACAGGGGGAGCTCATTCAGAGATTTCATGTAAGGATATTATTTTAGCTGCACTTTTGATCTCTTGTCTGAACCAGAATGGGAGGTATGCCTAGTTGTTGAAACACTAGCTGATAATCTTGAATGATGTTTCCTTTCCTAGGTTGGAGGCCATCTTCACGGATTGCTCCAAGAGGTGAAGTTTGAATCTCAGATCTCTCCATTTTCACATTTGTAAGGCAAAGGAGCAACATATGGAAGCATATATCCCCAATGAATGCTGAGAGGTGGAAGTGACATCTGGTGTGCCCATCTATCTGGGGAAAAGACCATCACGCATAGCACAGAAATCCTGTGGGCTGAAAGTCATCTGTTCCCAATAATTGTGTGGCTTCACCATGTGGTTTAGGGGTTCTCCCTGCCCAGAACAGCTTCTGTTAACTCCTGTAGCTGCTTCCCTCATCCCACCACCATCATTCCTGGCCTTATCAGGATTGAGTCGCAGACAGTCTGATCTCTTCCATGCCCCAGTTCAATCCAGGTCCTGCAAAAGACACTTGACCACACTCTTTGAGATGGGAAAATTTCATAAACTTGTGTGGTCTATTTATGTTGGGAACCAGTGCCTGTAATGTTCGAAGATAAGAATTCTGTCCTCCATAAGGTAGGTTATGTGATTTATTTAACAACTATTCAGGTTATCTGTGTCCACAGATTATTCAAATAAAATTCTAAGCCTCCAAATACTGCTCTGCATGTACTATTGTGCAATGAACTAGAGCCTAGTTTTTCTCATAGAGAGAGAGAGAGAAACAGAGACAGGGACAGAGAGATACTGTATTTTCTTTAGCAGTTTTAAACAGAATGAGAAGGTAATGAAGAAAATATCTGGGTATCCTAACCAGGCAGAATATACAGCAATTAGAATTACAATATTGTAACCAAGTAGAAGTTTCTATCCCAATTTAGCAAAGCACTCAAATATTCACTCAACTCTAAACTGAAGCCTCAATGGGTGTGCACAAAAGAACTTGATTTGACCAGGAGATTTAAGAGGGAACATATTTTCTCTGACTGGTCAAAAACAGAGAAGAGATGGACAAACTGTTTTCCGCAAAGAATTTAATAAATTCAGCTCATTCTCCAATTTGTCGGTGATCAGCAGGCAGACCTTACAATTTATCAGTTTGTTCATTTGATGAGTTTTATTTTATGGATAAACACTCTTCAGGCTGTAGACCAGTGATTCCCAACCTTTTTGAGATGGTGACCCATTTTGATAATTCAATAAGACTTTGTGACCCAAAACAATTCAAAACCTGGGTGGTGGAGGTTCTCACTCAGGATTTTGTTTTTTTTATAAATCTTGATTCCCCTGCCTCATCCAGCCCTCAGGCTTAAACCCTTTGCAGTCTCAAAATGCCTCCCTCTCCCCGCCTACCCTCACAGAAGTGCTGCTGTTGCTCCCTGCTGCTCCTCAGCTAGGCTACCACAACCACTGCCACCTCCTCCATGTGGTTCCCCCCAACCCTCCTACTCCCTTCTCCCACCTGCAGCCCAGGCAGTTCCCTGCCCAGCTGCATTAAATGGGAGTCAGTTTAATGGTTTAACAGCCAGATCCTGCCTGCCTGATGTTAAACCAATTAAACTGAGTTGCATTTCAGTGTGGCAAGGCAGGGACTGGAAGCTGGAGGAATGAGTTGCAGCAGCAGTGGGAGCTGCAAATGGCTGCTTAAAGAGTTACCTGCAGCTCGGAGCCACCCAGACATCAACACTTAGAAAATCTAATGGCAACCTATGTTTGGGTCCCGACCTATAGGTTGAGAATCCCTGTTGTGGGCTGTCCAAGAGGTAATCACTGAGATGGCTGCACTGAGAGCACATGGTAGTCATAATTCCCAGTTCACATTGCAGTTGGTCCCTAAGGCACACTGTATTTCTCTGTCTCTGGTTGGAAGAGTTTAACATTTTATGCATGAGAGTGGTGTTAAAATAAATTGTTATGCAAACATTCATTCTTATTTTTTTTTACACAAGTAGCTCGGAGGGTCTCATATGAAATCCTCCTGGAGTTCCCCACTGTAGAACGAGAGCTAACAAGTTACGCTTTACAGACAAGGCTCCTGTTGCCCTTTAAAAGCCTAACCAACTTTGTGAATCTTACTGCCCTATGTTCAGAGAATTACTGTTCTTGAGCTATGGGGGCTAGGAAGAGGGCACAACCCCATAAGAGCGGGAGACTGTTACAGGAATGGCCAATGCATGTGCACAGGTACATAATAGTAAACATACCGGCATACAATGCCCAAGAATATGTAGCACAATTTATGGGTTTGGTAACACTAAACACTTGCTGTAGTCCATGGCAAAAGGCTTCCTTCATGACTTTTACACCATCAAGTGTTAAGAGGGACACCTTGGCCCTACATTTGTGGTATTGACTTGGATATAATTTGGATCACCACAAGATGTAAGTTAAGGGGAAGAGCATGACAGTTCCCTACATATTAATATTTAATTTGATAAGTGTAGGTCAGTTTTAACCATTTGAGGTTCTATTTCCAAGCACTGGCCTGAGAGTCAGAAGTCTTTACTTCTATTCTTGGCTTTGCTGTTGGCTGGCCATGGCCAGATTACATCCTGGTCCATGTCACTTCCTGCTCCACCTCCTTTTGTAAAGCCCCTTCAGGCCTCTTGATGAAAACAACTTTATAAAAGCTAGATATTATTGTTCCTAGTATAATGGCAAATATAATGTACTTTATTTCATAGAAATAATGAACTTGCATTATGAAACCTACTTCAAGCTGTGTGTTACTCAGGTTTTGCTGAGAAATGGTGTAAAACAGACCTTTACCCCATAGTTACAAGGCTTGCATATCAACAAGGGGAAATAATTTCTCCTTGAGCTTGTTTACAATGTTCTTCACTATCTGAGAAAAATCAGGAAAGCATAGCTAACTGTGAATGCTAAGTGTAAACAACACTGGAAACAGAGAATAGGTAATACTTCAGATGCCACTTGTAGCTGAAAATCAGGAGCAAGTGTGTTGAAATCAATAGTTATGCCTGTGCAAAACTGGGCTAAAAGATGGGGTAAAATGGCATTCATATGGGAAATTCATACAGGGGAATTTAGTGAGAGTTTTACCACTAATTCAGTGGGGCCAGGATTTTACTCAGAGTATATGCTACTTTTCACAGGAGTGCCAGTTCATAAGAACACTGGGGAATAGGGATGCCATTTATCTTCATGCACAACACATCCCATTCCTGCCTCAAACCCCACTACTTCTAAGCTACAGTAGGTGTGCTTAACTGCAACTGCTTGGTAAGATTCTGTCCCACGTATTCCCCAGCTATATAATGAGAATTCTAAAAGAAATAGAATATTCTTTTAAAAAATGTGCAGTTTCAATTGGTCCACAATAAACAAAAACAATTTATCTTAAAACGAAGGTAAGATTTAACCATTCTGGTGGGAAACATCCAACTTTTCCCACAGGAAAAGAGATCTCGTTGATTAGCCTGTCCTGTTGGGTATATAACTGTTAGCCACAGAACCTACAAACACATTCAATTTGCGTGCTTAGAGTTATTCTGAGAAGGATCTTGGAGGCAAGCAACTGGATAACTGGGAGTTTATGTGGACCATGGTACATATCTGATGATCAGTTTACAAGAACTTCAGGACAGGGCTTGCCCCATGTTTCTGTATATACAGAGAATAATGGGGTCACAATTCTGACAGGGGCTTTTGGGCATTATTACAGGCCAGGCTGCTTAGCCTCCTTGGCACCACAACTGCTAATGTGCAATTATTCTGATGGAAGCTGCTCCCCAAATTCCTCAGGTGTTCTGTGTGTGTGTGCGTGTGCACGCATGTGTGTGTGTTTTGGTGCTGTAGGTACAACATGTGGCGTATTAATGACAGAATCAGCATAATCTTCACTAATGATTCCAATGGGTTGGGAGGTGAACAGTGCCTTACTGAGCTGATGTTAACTTGAATTGTATCACTATACAACACAGACCACTCCCTAACGTGAAAGGCCTACATCTGTGGACAGCTAACTGGGATGCACATTCTGTGAAGGTTTCTGGGAGCTATATGCTGGGGACCCCCCCACCTTTACCACCTCCCAGGTAGATATGGGCATCCTTTGGCTGCTGAAGCAAAGCAGCAGCTCACCAATTGTCCAGTTTATTTGGCTTCATTCTTATTCTGTTCAGTCCCAGCAGGGATGCGAGGAGGGTCAAACTCAGCTGTTAGCTAATTGAACATATGTTCGGTGCCACTGAACTGAAAGCCTAAGAAATTCGTCAAGATGCACTGCATTAGCTCTTTCTAGCTCCTGGCAATACAGTACAAACAATACTTTAAATCTTAGGAATAAGTGCAGAAGCAAATATCTCATTTATTAGTAATTAATAATTGAAAAACTAAATCAGTGTTAGAGTATTTGCATAATCAGAATTTGTTACCTAATCTTCAACTTTGCGATGGTTGGCTCAGCGGGGTTCAAAATATGTAATAATAAAACATATGTTTAACTATTTAAAAGATTGGAAGATAGAGACATTACCTCTTACAATATGGTTCTACTCTATAAAAATGTCCTCACTAGCAGTCCATTTCATACAAAAGTCATTGAGTCCTAATGAACTGTGCTCAGTTTATGGATTACTCTTTTCTTCCTCTTGGTCAGCTATGCAACCTGAGCCTAAAGGTGAGAGTTAAACTGGTTTCTTATTTTCTTATGTGCCTCCTTCATCTGGCTTCTGATAGCAAAATCTGGTGATGTACGCACTTCATTTTTTTGATCCATTTGTACAGGGGTTCCAAGCCAAATTTCCAGATGTCTTCTGTTGATGAAGTAAAATCTAACATACACCTTCCTAGTTGTGTGGGCTTTCCAGGGCTGATATGAAAGAAATACATGAGGCTTATTTTGTCACTGGCCTAAGCAGTTATTGTATTTTGTGCCAGGATGTACCAGTCCCAGACTGGAAAAGAAAAGGTTCACCCCATACTGTGGGCAGGCGAGGCGAAGCCACCTTGCAACTGGGCATGCTCCAAATGAGTTCTCAGTACAAAAGGGAGCAGCCCAGCTCAGTTGGGACTGACTGCTGAGGAGTGAGGTTATATGCTGCAAGCTTCCTTCTGGGAATTCCTGGATCCCAAGACTGCAGAGGCCAAACATGGAGAGAGCCAGGTTAGACACTAGGCCTGTGGAAGCCCAAAAGAACTTGGATTCATTGTGAGCTTCACAAGCTAATGAGTCCAGATGTCCAAGAGACAACACGGCTGGAAAACAGGATGGGAAGTAACTCAAGGAGCTACACTTGGATATAGTTTTTGAACCAGAATAAAAGCAGCATGTTTTGGATGGATCCCTGCTCCCCTGATGATTAATCTATTTGACACTACCAAGGCCTTGGTTGGGTTCCAGGGGTCAAAAAGGCCTGTATCCCCCTGCCCCAGCTGTCAGCCCCCCCATAATGGTTGTGCACTTTTCCCTGGCCACTAAGCTCTGCATTCGTGGGGAGGAGGGCAGATATATTGTCCTTGATCATTAGACAATGGAGCTCTGAAAACAGAGCTGGTCATTTGGACTTATCTGGGGACTCTAACACACTTCCTCCCTCCCCCAGTGGGAATGTGGTATACCAGTTCCATGGCATATTTAGAATTATTCAGACCTTTAAAAAATGAATAGCTATTCTTTGTTCTAGGATCATAGGTTTCAAGGACAAGGTCACTATTAAATTATCAACTTTGACTCAAGTATGTAAAAGAGGGTTGCAAGGAGGAAGGGGAAAAATTGTTCTTCTTGGTCTCTGAGGATAAGGCAAGAAGCAATGGGCTTATACTGCAGCCGGGGGTTTTCGTTTGAACATTAGTTAAAACTTCCCAACTGTGAGGGTGGTTTAACATTGGAATAAATCACCTAGGGAGTGTGAGGAATCTCCATCACTGGAAGTATTTATGATCAGGTTAGATAGACATCTATAAGAGATGGTCTAGATGGTCCTGCCATGAAGGCAAAGGGACTGTAATCAATGACCTCTCAAGGTCCCTTTCAGTTCTAGGGTTCCATGATTCTATGACTGCTATAAGACACCAGGCCATAGGATTCATCCTGTTATAACTGTATTGGGCCCAGCAACTTCTGTGGCTAAAGAACATCTTCCAGAGTGGCATGCAGTCCTGATCTGACACAATCAGGAGATGCAGAATCTGTTATTTTCTTTGACAGCTTGTTCCAATGATTAATCACCTTCACGAAAAGAGTTTTGAGCCTTACTTCCAACTTGAATTAGCCTGATTTCAGCTTCCAGTCACTAGTTCTTATGCCTGCTACAGTAAAGCATATCCCCGTGAATGTACTTGTAAACACCATTATCAATATGCCTCATGATCTTCTAGGTAAAAGAAACTAAATAGATGGAGTATTTCTAGTTGCTGTTGGATAATCTTTAAGGCAGCTATAAAACTATTTAACAAGACTACAAATTAAACCTAAAGCCTGAGGAATGTCAGCTGAGTTGGCTTAAAGCTATGGCTGTTTGGAGCTAGTAGAATAACTTAGTTTATACAATGTTGACAAATGTTTTGAAAATTGCAGGACAGCTTCTCATAGGAAGACACATCCCAGAGTTAATAAACAAAAGTGGTTTGGAGGCCACAGGTAGTAAGCCTAAGATTTTGGGGAGGAGGTCAAAAAGCAAGCCAAGACTTAATCAATGCACATCTTAAAGTGACATAGCAATTTCAAGTAGGCATGTTATACAAAAATTCTATTATGCATTACAGCACATCATACATGTTTAATATACTTTCCAGTAGGAAAGTTATTTTAATGAGGCTGGAAAGGTGATGCTCTCAGGCTCAGCATTTCACAAACACCAGAATTAGGAATCCATGCAGCCGTAATTCTGTCCTTCTTTGCATATTTATTTAATTACATCAACTTCTCTCCCAAAGGACCCTTCTCTCATTCAGGGTAGAAGATGCTATTAGTATGATTTTGTAATTTTCACAGCTTGTTGTTCCTGTACTTCCAATGCAAGTCATGTTGTACATGAAGTAGGATTTTTTTAACATACTGTGCAGTTGAAGCCATCACATAATTAAGAAACACTGTGTCCAAACAAAACTCCCTTCCCCTTCCCCTTTCCCCCCAGATTTATTTGTTCAGCTTTTAATCATTAGCTGTGCATTGCACTTCAAATGTTTCTCAGAATCAATACAAACAAAAGATGGTAACAACATCCCATACCATATGCTTATTTCTCTTAATTAAAAAAGCAAGAGAATGTTGACACTTTATGCAATGAACCTCATTAATCCCAGGAAACTATTTATCTGTCCTAGGAAAGACAGAGGTGATTTATTACTTGATGGAAATGATGGAGCAGCAAATAATGGGCTTCCTTCGTATGAACACTACTTTTTTACTATTCTGGCTCTGGGAGTCAGACCTGCCATTTAAGGATCCGTAATCACCAGCTCCTGGTCTGCCACATGGCACTCTTTATAATGCGAAGCAAATAGCCTTCTCTGTTAGGGGAGTACAGTGCAGTATGCACTTTCTGCAAGAAATTCACACATATGTGGTGAGACCAAGTGAAGCTGACACACCACTCAAGTTCCCTACAGGATACTCCGGATATTTATACATGGCATTTGGTACATGGTATTTGGATGTATAGATGTATCCCAAAATAGCAATGCCATGGCTTTTCCCCATGCTTGAAATAACGCTGGCTTTTCAGCATGGTATTCCAGTTCTGGTGCCTCTTATCGTAGGAGGGGTAACGGAACTTTTGGAGTAGCCGCTTATTGTGAACTTCAGTGCCATTTGGATGGCACCAAGTTTGGAATAAGGAATTTCTAAATAATGTACACAATTTGTGTAGCACAAATTGATTAAATTACTTCAAAACCAACTCACCATGTAGACATAGCCCCTGTGAGCAGGAAAATGTGGAGAGAAGGAAAAAGTAGGAAGAGCCTTATTTCTTCCTCTCAATTCAAATTTGTGGCTCAATTCAATATGCTGGCTTTAATAAGATGCTGCTGCATGACAAGAGATGAAGTTATTCCATCTTTTTCCCCTAAGCTAAGTCAGGAGGCAGGAATTATAATTGAGTCACAGACCTGGTCTACTCCCTGGCCTGTGGAGCTGTTGCCATGTCTCACGGAAAGTAAGTCTTTTCACCCCATGGCATCACAAACTGCTTGTCAGACATCCCCAAACCCTCCTTACAGAACTCTATTGAGCATCAACATTTTGTCATTCCTTTCTTTTGCTTCTTCAGGAGTGAGTGGAATTCCACTGAAGATCACTTGAGCATCTTCTTTTTCGACCTTCCTCAGCATGGTGTAAGTTTTCTTCAGTCATTACAGTGAGAATCTAACAGTATCTTTGTTTCCATGTGAAGGACAATCAGTGGATGATTTCTGGCTAGTCTTCGAAGTGGGAAGCCTCAGCCATGTAGCTATACCTCTACACAAACATTTCTTTTCACCCCAGTGCCATCACAAACTGCTTTACAGTAATTGTCATCAGCTTTTAACTCTTTCTCTTGCTTAGCTCTGATAGGCAGTACAGCTAAATAATTAGAATTCCCCATAAAAACAACAGTTGAAATGTCATTAAAAAGGAGCAAACACTATAAAAAGATAATTTCTCAACTGCTGACTCTGTAAAAAAAAACAAAATAGCAGTAATGTAGCACTCTAAAGGTTAACAAAATGATTTATTAGGTGATGAGCTTTCGGGGGACAGACCCACTTCATCAGATCAATAGCATTTCCAGTACAGATTGACATCTATATAGTACAGAGATTAAAAAAATAAAAATTGTGATTAAAAACTAACAAAGCAAGTACATAGGACTGAAGGATGGGGAATGTTTTGTGTCTTGCCTGAGATAATTACCAACATCAAAGGAAGAGAAGCAGTCATTTTAATGTGTGAAGTAATTGCTGTCTTTGTTCATAATGGTGACATAATAATATCTCACACTCAAATAACATAAATCAACTTATAAACCTCTTCCTAGCTGCAGCTCTACCATCCTCTGCGCCAATAAATATACAATAGCACACCTATTCCACCATAAGCTTCAGGCTTTTTGGACTAAAAAGATGGACCACAGACTGTAAGCCTTTCCAAGCTGCACACGTACCTTATTCTATGGTGTAGAGCACCAGGTACTGTTATGGCACTATATAAATAAATAATAATCACTGCTGTAAAGGGGTATACGTCTGGGCCTTTTCATATCTGGACCTAGCCACAGTTATCCCTGCTTTTGGTTATTGCAATATACCTTAATTGAAGGGACCTTTGTGTAGACTGACTGGAAACTTCAGTGAACTACTTGTTTACATAGTTCTATTTCACAGTGGAAGAATGCTCCAAAAATTCAATCTTTGAATTTGTTTACAGGTGAACATTGAGGTGTTGGTTTTATAGAATAATAGAACCACAGAGCTGCAAGGGACCTCAAGAGGTCGTTGAGTCCAGCCACTTGCTTCAAGCAGGATCAACTCCAACTAGGTCATCCCAGACATGACTATGTCAAGCCAGGATGGAGATTCCACCACCTCTCCAGGCAACACATGCCAGTGCTTCACCACTCTCTTGGTGAAATAGTTTTTCCCTAATATCCAACCTACTTCTCTCCTTCTGAAATTTCAGACCATTGCTCCTTGTTGTGCTGTCTGTCACCATTTAGAACAGTTTATCTCCATCCTCAATAGAGCACCCCTTCAGGAAGTTGAAGGCTGCTATTAAATCACCCCTAAGTCTTCTCTTCTGTACACTAAATATGCACAAATTCCTCAGCCTCTTCTCATAGGTCATGTGTTCCAGCCCCCTAATAATTTTTGTTACCCTCCACTGAACCTGCTCCAGCACATCCATATTCTTTCTATACTGAGGGGCCCACAACTGGATGCAATACTCCAGATGTGGCCTCACCAGAGCCAAATAGAAGGAACAACAGCTTCTCTAGATCTGCTCGAAATGCTCCTCCTAATGTTTCTCAATATGCTATTGGCCTTCTTAGCTAGAAGGACACACTGTTTACTCATATCCAGCCTTTTATCCCCTATAATACCTAGGTCCCTTTCCGCTGCACTGCTGCTTAGTCAGTTGGTTCCCAGCCTACAACAATGCTTGAGATTCTTCCGTCCCAAGTGCAGGACTCTACACTTCCCCTTGTTGAACTGCATCAGATTTTTGTTGGCCCAATCCTCCAATTTATCCAGGTCACTCTGGATCCTATCTCTACTCTCCAACGTATCTACAAACCCACATGATTTGACGTGTGCACATGCTTACTTAGCCGCTTGTGTTGATGCTTCATACACTCACTGGAAGTGGTTGTGTGGATGTACCATACTAGTGTGCCATTCACTGCCATTTGGTGCACTGCCTTTTGGGAAATTTTTCACAATGGCTGTGGCCCTACTAGCCCCCTCCTTTGAGAAGGGGCATGGCAATTAGGGATTTTGGCAGATGCTAATAAGGTGCTTCCATGAATATGCAGCACCTCATTAGCATGATGGCTACCGTGTGATTTGAAAGAGCCCCCCTGATTTGGAAAGCCCCTTCTTCCCAAAACCAAATGAGAAGAAGAGGTTTTCAAAATCAGGGGGTCCTTTCAAAAGGCCCCTGGCTGCATGGGTAGTGTGAATTTTGAGAGTGGCATTTTGCTAATGAAGTTCTGCATATTCATAGCAGTGCCTCATTAGCATCCACCGAAATCCCTCATTACTATTCTTCTTCCAAAAGGAGGGGGCTAGTGTAGCCACAGCCAATGTGTTTTAGGCAGAACTGAGTTGTGCAGAGATCTCTAGGTGTCGAGGATCAGGTTTCCAGCATGCAATTTTCTCCATCACATACTGACACCCATAACCCATAACTTCCAC
Organism: Carettochelys insculpta; assembly: GCF_033958435.1. Lineage (NCBI taxonomy): Eukaryota > Metazoa > Chordata > Testudines > Carettochelyidae > Carettochelys > Carettochelys insculpta. The sequence goes on along the minus strand of NC_134137.1, from coordinate 35,096,199 downwards.
ACCTTTTAAAAAATTCTGCAAATCTGCATGGCATTTTCAGCATTTACCATCTCTGACAGAAGCATGGAGACCATAGAGCTTTGCTCTATTCTCAGGAACATTGCCAAAATAGCACACACACAACCCTGTCAGATCAACACAACAAATTTCTCATAGAAAACTTATCCAACTTTGGAGCCACTTGGATCTGGCCACCCTGCAAACATGGATTGCAGATCTCATGATGCAAGAATTTCTTGTGTGATTTCCAGTATTTAATATATATGCCCATTAAAATCAGAAATAAAGCAACAAGAACCTTCTCTTACACTCAGACACGAGAACCGGAGGATTAATGTTAAAAAATTCTCTGCCACTATTTGCTAACAATATTTAAACACATGTGTTTGTGTAACCCACATGCCTACTTCACTGGACCATGTAGTGACATTTAAACCTCTTATAGCCCACTTCTACATAAATGCATTTTCCTGGCAGAACTGGGCTTTTGACAGAAAAAAATGTGTAGCATCTACACAGCAAATGTGTTTTGTTGAGATTTTGTTGATGAAACCCAGCCCATCTGCTGGCAGCATTATACCTCTCCCTGTTCAGGTTTAATTCGTCTCTCAAAAGTGTTCTGTTGACAAAATAGCCTTATAGGTGCTCTGGGACCCTTTTGTCGACAGACAGGGCTTTCAGTTTACTGAGCAACCCTGTTTTCAGACCTTCCAGTCAGCCTGTCTGTCGAGAGAGAACTGGGAAGTCTGGCTGCTCTCTGTTAACAGAGAGGATTGCTCTTTTGATCCACTTTTATGTGTAGATGCAATCTGTCAACAGAAGTTTTGCCAGGAAATGCCTTTAGACAATAACTTCTGTAGACAGAGGCTTCTCATGTAGATGTGCCCATAGACAGAAAGACCAGTCTTCTCTACAGCCTCAGATGAGAGCCAGCTGGCTCTTAGCTCAAGCAGCAGAGGCTCAGTTCTTGAACATGCAACACTTCCCAAGAGTAAGCCCATTCCAAGGAGAACCCATCATGTGCTCTTTCATACAGCTGTTAATGTTGCATCTGCTAACATGCCAATGTCCTATAACATGCTGTTATCAAACAGCAATATTACAATGCTTCAATGTTGTCTTTGTGTACATGAACAAAGTCATGTAACAAGGTAGAATGGGGAATGTCCACAGGTGCCAGACAGGTATTACTTTCTCAGTTGTAAGCATCAAGAGCCTAGTTTGTCAGCAGCATAATTCTAATAGCCTTCTTCTGAGTTTTACCAGCAATGAATTTTGTCCCTCTCCAGCTACCTTGCTACATATCTAAACTAAATAAAATTTACACTGCTGATGACAAGACAGTATCCAGTTTGAATGAAGTCCTTTTCATCTAAAGGCCAACAGCCCTGCAGATTTCTCCGATTCCGGGCTCAGATCATCCGAATGGTGATCTAGCAGAATCAGTCTGAGAAGTGTGAGAGTAATTCACTCACTAGGTCCTCAGTTCCTCAGTCCAAATGGTCAATGCAGTTTTCTGAGGTGGACATCTGTAAGAAGTCAGACAAAGACCAATTCATCCTTGGGGTAGTTTCAACTGCAACAGTGTAAAATTCAAAGTAGTAATAAAGTTGTCCTGCCCATTTTACAAATCTCCAATACAACTGGTTCCAAGTCTGAAATCTGGCACTATAAAATAATTAAGTGTTCATAATGCAACATTTTGCTATCATTGTTACTGTCATTCAAAACATCTAAAAAGAATACATAACTTTAACAGATAATATACAAGCTTCTTTTTCTTTTTATGCCTTTTGATTCAATCACCTAAATAACATGAATATAAAACATGCTCCATTTCAAGGTGACAAAATGGAAAGGAAACATAAGGAATCTTTCAAGTGAATCTGAGGCTGTCACTTGAAAGGAACTTTCTTTACATTCTTCATTGTAAAAAAGAGAACCTCACTGTTACACAAAAGAGTAACAAACTGTATGATATAGCTAATGATCAAACCAGGGGGAAAAAAAGGGTTCATTATATTTCTAGCAGCATCGGCAGGGGGTTCCATCCATTTGCAGAAGGAGGCTTAAAAATTCTTAGCTGTCTTTTTATCAGAGATCCAGTCTGTTTGCTCATCCACTTTATTCAATATCAAAGGTTCTGTGTGAATGTGTGTTTGTTTAGTTGCCGGAAAGTACAGGAAGCAAGTTATTTTAAAGGGTTTTTTCTCCTATATTTCTTCTTTTTTGCAAGGATTTGACTGGCTTATTATCCTTTTGTGTCCTGCCAGGACATGTTCATCTCATAGAGAAGTTGATCTGGGCCATGGATTTGTTCTTTTTCAGAAGTATTCCATTTGTTGCAAGGAATATAGTAAGCACAATCATCAACATAGGTTTTGAGAGGATTTTCTCTGGGGATTGTTGCTTCTTGATTATACTGCAATTTTTATTGTACATTTCACACTTATTTATAGGTTTTTCTTTCTTCCTTTTAAAAATATGCATGTGCCTGGTTATTTCTGATTTGAAAGATCCCCCAAAAGTATCAGAATAAATAGTCACCTCTGCTTGCAAAATGGTGTGGCCAAAACAGTGGTTAGTGTCTGAACAACTCTCACTTGGAGGTTGAAAGGGACTCATGTTGCTTGATTTATATAAGGCAGCAGCAACATAAGTGCATGCTGTGTTTCTGGTTTTCACTATGAATTTTCTTCTAGTTATTCTTATGTGTCTGTTTATCTTTGAAATAGATTACCCATCTGTGTACAATCCAGTTCTCCCAAGCAACTAAATCTGAGGACCAATGCTGTGCACAATTCTACTATGGCTACTTCTGTGTTCTTGTTTATTCCTACCTCCTGTTCCATTCCCTTATGTCTGTCATAGCCTGTTAATGCTTCTTTTGTCTCATTCTTGGTTCCATGTTGTTTTTCATGTTCTGTATCTGTGTACATTCAAATGTAAGTTCTTTCTGACAGGAAGGATGTCTTTCTATGTTTGGAATGAACCCTGTATTCCTATGGGCTATGTGTACACAAGAGGCACGTGTGGACAGAAATGACCGTTGGAAGGGATTTTCTAGAAAAAACTTCTATTGACAGATTTCACCCATGAATAAAAGCAGATCAGAGTTATCTGCTCTGTCGATAGAGAATAGCCAGATGGTCCAGGCTTTCTTGGCAGAACTGCTGATGGGAAGCTCTGCAAATAGGGGTGCCTGGTGAACTGGAAGCCCTGTCTGTTGACAAAAGGGCCCCAGAGCACCTACATGGCTGTTTTGTCAACAGGAAACTGCCATTAAAGGTGTTATACCTGAATGCAGAGAGGTATAATGCTACTGGCAGATGTACCAAGTTTTGTTGACAGACTGTCAACAAAAGCACATTTTGCATGTAGTTTTTTTTTCCAACAAAAGCCCAGTTTTGCTGGAAAAACACTTTTCATGCAAACATAGCCATAGTGACAAATATACATCAGCTGGAGTGATTAGCAAAAGCTACATTTAAGATTTGTCTGTTTACATTCAAAGTGTCCTTTTTAGTTGTTTATATTTACTTTTAGTTGTTTCTCCAGCTTTCATATATTGGGAATACATGTTCCATATTTGGTCTCGAACTCAGGGTAATATTTTTTGGAAATACAACTTAACTACTTTTGAGAATGAGGTGCAGTGCAACAATACAATCACTGAAGCTCGTACTAAATAGTTGTAGCATCAAAATGTAAAGCTGGATGGGAAATGATTTTCACCTCAGTGGAAAATACTTGAGATTTTTAAAAAACAAAAAACAAAAAACAAAAAACTAATCTTGAAACAAGACAAGAAGCTGAAATCATGACATTTTTGAGCCAACAAAATGAAAAAAGTGATTCAGTTGAGAACATTCAAATTTCTTTGAAGAGCTGGCTTACATTTAAGAAAAAGTTATTTCAAAATGAAAATGAATTCAAAATTAAAATGTTAAAATGGTATGCTTTGAAATTTTTGAAACTTTTTTCATCAACATTTGTTTGAAACAATAAATGAATTGAAATTCATACTTTCTTGTGACAAAGAGGCATTTCACAACAAAAGAAGCTTCATAGAAACATTTCTTACAAGATCAATTAAAAGCTTAGGTTAGAAATTTAAAATGTCCAAGGTAGAGTTGCAAATGGGTCTTCAAGTTTCTATCCATTCAGTATTTTTGCTAAGTACTGGAAGTATGAAAATAGGGGGCAAAAACCTATGCCCCAGAGTGGATTAAATGAAAGTACACTCCCCTGTGCATTAAGATTTTAATATGTAGCAAAAAAAATCCCAGGAAAATGTGTAAAGGTTCTAATATTTATTGAATAAAGCAGTGTAATGATAGAAGGTACATAGCAAATGTTAGGAATTGTAATTAAAATGTGTAAGGTCAGAAGAAACCTTCTTTCCATGTGATATTGTAAAGTACATATTAAATCACATTCGGATCATTATTCAAATAACTCCAGGTTTTTAAAAAAGAAAATCAATACAAAAGCTAAATTCTATAACAAATAAAATAAATAATCATAATTAAATCAATATTGGCACTGCAGACAATTTAATAATAGCGGGCAAACCTGAAAATAAGTCTCAGCCTAATTTCCATTCTGCAATATCATTCTCAAAGAATCATATTTCTGTAAATGGTATTGCAGGCAATATATTTCTGCTTCATGGACATGCCTGTTTCAGTCATTTTTCTTTTCATGATGGCAAAACTAGAGGGCTGAAAGTTGAATAAGTGATGTAAGGTTAACAGAAGATTAATGTCCAAAACAAGGTGGCTATGTCTACACTAGCCCCAGACTTTGAAATGGCCATGCAAATGACCATTTCGAAGTTTACTAATGAAGCGCTGAAATACATATTCAGCGCCTCATTAGCATGTGGGCGGCCACAGCACTTCAAAATTGACGCGGCTCGCCGCCGCACAGCTCATCCCAACGGGGCTCCTTTTCGAAAGGACCCCGCCTACTTCGAAGTCCCCTTATTCCTGTGAGCAGATGGGAATAAGGGGACTTTGTAGTAGGCGGGGTCCTTTTGTAAAGGAGCCCCTTCAGGATGAGCCGCGTGGTGGCGAGCCACGTCAATTTCAAAGTGCTGCGGCCGCCCGCATGCTAATGAAGCGCTGAATATGCATTTCAGCGCTTCATTAGTAAACTTCAAAATGGCCATTTGCATGGCCATTTCGAAGTTTCGGGCTAGTGTAGACATGGTCGGTGTATTTCTATCCAATTTTGGCTGTCTTCCCCCATCACCATTACTGTCGGTTCCTGATCCAGTTCGTCCATTACTGGTAGGAGCTCGACGGCATCGAGGGCTGCGTCAACCACAACTTTCTTGCGTGAGTACAGCTCGGAGTAGTGCTCAACCCAGCGCTCCATCTGTGTGGCTTTGTGTGGCTGTGTGGCTGTGAAGCGATGACTTCACCAGATTTGGATTTCAGAGGTGCCATCTTGTTCTGGGTGGGTCCTAATGCCTTCTTCATACCCTCGTACATTCCTTTGAGATTACCAAAGTCAGCACAGGTCTGGATGCTGCTGCATAGCTGGAGCCAGTGGTTGTTGGCACAGCACCTGGCTGTCTGCTGTACTGTTCTTCTGGCAGCTCTAAGTGCTTACTGGGTACTCTGGCTCGGTGAGTGTTTGTACACCAGGAGTGCAGAGCGCTTCTTTTCAATGACTGGAATCCTCTCATCGGAGTTAGCTTCAAACCAGTCATTCGTGTTTCTAGCTCTTCTTCCAAACACCGGCAAGGCCATGTTGTAAACTGTATCCCTCAGATGTTGCCATTTGGATGTCACATCGGCACCCCCAGGGCCACTGCACAGATTTTCCTGGAGGGTCTCTCTGAACTTTTCAGCTTTCTCCGAGTTTGCCATCTTTCTGAAGTCAGTGCGGGGCCTTCCAGCAGGTTTAGAGCAGTACAGCTTCTTGGGTCTCAGCTTGAGCTTGGAGCAAACTAGCGAGTGATCTGTATCACAGTCAGCACTATGATAGCTGCGTGTCAGAAGGACGTTTTTGAGGTTATTACGCCTAGTGATGACCACGTCTAGTTGATGCCAGTGCTTCGAGCATGGATGTCTTCACGACACTCTGTGCTGTGGCTTTGTTTGGAAGAATGCGTTTGTGATGCACAGATTGTGGTACGTGCACAGTTCAAGGAGACGCTGTCAATTGTCATTCATTTTTCCCACACCGAAGTGTCCTAAGCAGGAAGGCCATGAGGCCCAATCAAAAAAGGCTGAACATCTTCCACTTGCGCTGCTTCAGGCGCATCCTTGGAATATCATGAAAGGACAGAGTGACCAACATCGCCGTCCTCAAGCAAGCTGGAATCCCAACCATGCACACCCTCCTTAGGCAGGGTCGGCTCCGCTGGCTTGGCCACGTCCACAGGATGAATGATGGAAGGATTCCAAAAGACATCCTGTATGGTGAGCTAGCCTCTGGCAAAAGACCTCCCGGACGCCCCCAGTTGCGCTACAAAGATGTCTGCAAGAGAGACCTCAGAGAGGTAGACATTGAGCTGGACAACTGGGAAGAACCAGCACATGACCGCAGCAGATGGAGGCAGGGGTTACACAAGGGCCTTCAGAAGTTCAATATGAGGATCAGACAGCTAGCAGAGGAGAAGGGAGCGCACAGAAAGCACACTAAGGACTTGCCAGACACCCACCACATCTGCAAGAGATGCAGCAAGGACTGTCACTCTCGTGTGGGTCTTCATAGTCACAGTAGACGCTGTAAATGAAGTCCTCAATTGAAACTATAAAGGGCGCGATCCATAGTCTATGCAGACTGAAGGAGGCCTACTACTACTACTCCCCCATCACCATTCATACCATATTGCTATCTGTTTGAATCCTGTTTTGTCACTGGCTTCTACTTTTTTCACAGCAAGTTTGAGCTGTGGTATTCATTTGATTCATTAAGGTTCTGTTAGCCGGTGGCCAGGTAATGTGCAGTGAGGTACTCCCCTGGGTCCTAAACAACCCAGTTTTTTTACTGTTAGAGCAGACAGCTCCTAGCACTCTCACCCACGGCCAGGCTGTAGTAACCAAACGGTTAAAGTTCTTTTGTTGTGCCGGCTGTGTTGCAGTGACAAAAGGGTTAACAAAATGGTTAGGCTCAGAGCTTAACTAGTTACAAGTTTATTTAAGCTACAGTTATAAGCGTGCGGTTACAAAGGCTATTGTTTACTTCTTATATGCTAGCAAAGTACAGGTGTTAACAAGTTACGTTACAATCCAATACAAAGATATCTGTTACCATCTAACACAATGATATCTTGGCACAATGACATCTAGTTACAGAGCTCTAATTCTTTAGCTGTGCACAAAAAAGTCAGAGACCTAGCATGGGTGTATCTTACCCTCTCTGCGTCTCTCGATACCAGCGTAGCCAAGCCGGATCAGTCACTCAATTCCGCCGAAAGACGAATACGAGGTTGGGCGTCCCCAGTAGTGGACCTCGGGAGGCAATCACCTGACCCGACCAGCAGGTAGGTGGTGGAATGCACTCAAAGTTAGAGTTCTGCTGGACCCACCTTTTATACCGCTTTTGGGTTACGTATTCTCTTTCTTATCTATGGTGCCAGATCATACTGGTCTGTCTTTGTGACGCCAGTTTGTTACAAGGGCATTTCTTACTTAGTTTGCACTTGTAAGACAAGAGATAAGCAATTTAGGAGTACAGGACATTCTTTTGTGCGGGCGGGGCACGTCCCCTTCTGGGTGATTGTGTGTGTGCATCATATTGATCAATGCCAGCTGGGGTGATTTCTTGAGGGTCCCCCCCCCTTGTTGACAGTCTGGCCTGTTAGCCTTCCATCTGTACTTTCTGCTTCTCAGGGTCACGATAAGCTAGCATATCTGGGCCTCAATGAGGGCATCAAAGACTGTGCTGTCAGCAGCCATTTCCGTGCCCTGTGTGCTCCTCAGTGGGGGGGGCAACGAGCAAGCTGGCTTGTAAGGGGGAGACTTTGTCTGGCTACAGGTTCTACGTAACTTTGATGTTTACATCTCAGTTCTTCTGGAGACCTTTTCTTTCTCTTTACTCTGAAAAAACCGCCCAGCTACTTCCCCACTTTATATATTTCTTCCAGTCTCCTCTTCATAGCTTCTGACACCCCAAAATTTAATTGTATATAGTGCTTTATTTATTCAGATCAGACACATTAGCTCACTAATCCTCACAACATACCACTGATACAAGTGGACATATATCATTTATCACAAGAACATAGAAAAAGACATACTGGGACTGACCAAAGGCCTATCTAGCCCAGTATCCTGCCTTCTGACAGTAGTCAATGCCCAGTGCCCTAGAGGGGGTGAACAGAAAAGGTTATCAAGTGATTCACTCCTTGTTGTCCATTCACAGCTTCTGGCAAACAGAGGCTAAGGACACCTTCCCAGCCCAGTCTAGCTAATAGCCTTCCTCCATGAATTTATCTAGATTTTTCATAACCCTGTTATAGTTCTTGTATTTACAACATTCTCAAATCCACAAATGGGACTGAGGCATTGTGTTGCTTACAACATCTAAGTTTTATATGTCTATAAAATCACAGGAGCTGTAGTTTACATAGTCTGAGTTAAGTGAGCACCTACAATCCTATACAATTAATGAAAAGAGAGAGGCAATTTGCAGTGCAATCCACAAAAACAGCACACTCAGTGAGGAGCTGGCTAAATTATTCAATGGAAGATGCTGATGAAAGGATCATGTGCAAGCCTGGCCCCTTTCTGAGTTCAATATGCAAAGTCCACACTGGAGGGAAATTTTTCCCTGTGTTTGTTGTTCATGAACCAGGGAGAGATAAGCATTTGCCTATGTAAGTCCTGAACCAAGAGGTGTGCTCCAAGGCCTAAAACACCACAAAACAGCCAGGGCTGGGAAAGGAGCACTTTCACATAACCATTAAGCTTGTGGTTAGGGTACTCAAATGGTATGTGGGAGACTCATTATTTAAATCCCTTTTCTTGTTGATTGGGGGAAAAAGGGATTGAATTAAGATTTTCCAGTTCAAAGATGTGTGCTCAGACCATTGGGGTATGAATTATGCTGTTGTGGTCCTCCCTCAATCTCTCCTATTTAGGTTTAATCTAATAATTAAATATTAATTGGGCAAGAAAATGCCTTACCTCAGTCCCTAGAAATATCATGGAGGGGATTCCCAAGGAATCCATTTTGCACAACTTAGAAGAGGAGAAAATGATCAGGAGTAGTCAACATGGATTCACCAAGGGCAAGTCATGACTGACCAATCTAATTAGCTTTTATGATGAGGTAGCTGGCTCTGTGGACATGGGGATGTCAATGGACATGATAGACCTTGACGTTAGCAAAATTTCAGTCTCCCATTATATTCTTAACCATAAGCTAAGGAAGTATGGATTAGATAAATAGACTCTAAGGTGGATAGAAAGCTGGTTAGCTAGCCAGACCCAATAGGTAGTCATCAATGGCTCAAGGTCTGGTTGGTGGTCGGTTTCAAGTGGAGGGTCCGAAGGATTGGTTTAAGGGCCTGTATTGTTCAACATCATTATTAATGACCTGGAGGGAAAGGATTGTACCCTCAGTAAATCTGTGGATAACACTAAGCTAGGGGGACAGGTGGATATGTTGGAGGGCTTATTTAATTTGCAGAAGAGAAGAATGAGGAGTGATTTGATATCAGCCTTCAACTTCCTGAAGGCGAGGCTCTAAATGGGATAGAGAGAGACTGTTTTTAGTGGTAACAGATGGAAGAGCAAGGAGCAGTGGTCTGAAGTTCCCCAGGGGAGGTGTAGGTTGCATATTAGGAAAAACTATTTCACTAGGGGTATGGTGAAGCACTGGAATGCATTACTGCGAGAGGTGGTGGAATTTCCATCCCAAGAGGTTTTAAAGGCCTGGCTTGACAAAGTCCCGGCTGGGATGACCTAGTTAGGGTTGATCCTGCTTCAGGCAGGGGGCTGGATTCAATGACTTCCTGCGGTCCCTTCCAGCCCTGGGATTCTCTTATTTTTTTATTCTAAGTATTTGAATTTCTAGTGGTAAAGCCAGAGGTCAGCAAAGTGCTGGGCAGGCCCCCTTGGTGAATGTGATTGGCTGCTGGGTCTCAGGCTCATCCATCTCATTAAAATGTTGAAATGTTATTGTTTTTATGTATATTTATTCACATTTATGTACCAGTTAATACAGTTTTTGCAGTCTACATACTTTTCTTACATGTGCTGAAAGACGTTTTTTTTCCTCCCATATGAACATGATCAAAATTTCCATCAGTTTGGATTACATTAGACAGGTTGGGGAGACCTTCTAATTTCAGGGATAAAAAGTGGGCCCCGACATAAAAGTTTGCTCACTCCTGGGTTAGGCCACTCACCTGAGAGGTGACAGTGCCTTTCCCCTCATTAGGTGAAGTGAGGGTCTGGAACCACAGGTATCCCACATGCTGTATCAGTACCGCCCCCAATCCCTAGAGTAGAAGTTGTTAGAGGTTGGACCTCCTCTATTTTGTGCAGCCAGGTGGCCTCAGAGCACCCCTACAGAACCAGCCCCTCACACAACTTAGGTAGTTGAACTCTGATTTTTCCATTGATTCTTCAATCACCTTGGGGCTTGGGTGGGAGGGAGACGTCATGGACCTGTACTAAAGCAGCAAGAGATACATCCTGCAGCCTATAGTGAGGCAGCAGGTCACAAGCTCAGAGAAAGAAACACATGTTCTCTAGGAACTTTTACTCCAAAAAACTTAAGTACCAAGCAATTTCAAGAGTCTGTGGGGTAAGCAGCAGCTGAGTGAGTTTTGTGGCTCACAGTGATGCCTAAAAATGGAATTTAGGCTTCCAAACAGTGGAATCTGTTGACTATGTGGCTCTGAACACACAGAAAATCTATTCTGTTCATTTCCACTATCCTGACTTTCTGGGTTTCTGCCTACTGGACAAGATGATAAATTTGGATAGTTAATTCAGTGAATACTCTTAAGTCATTAACTCATGACCTAATCTGGGTTAGTTAACTTTTTTTGCTTTACACTTTTTCATTAGAGGATTCAGTGCTAGCTTTCTTTATCACCACTGATTTAAACAAATGACCTAAACACAGTGGAAGTGATTCTGTACGTATTACTGGGAATGAAACACTGCTTTCAGACAGAAATTGAGGAAAATTCTTTTTCAGTAATTCAGGTTTGCACACACACAATCCAGTGGCATGCCATAGTCGATTAAGGAAAATGTCCACCAAGGAATCCACATAAATTTTGCAAAGATTTTCTAACATACAATAATCCCCTCATTTAAAAATGACCCCAATACTCTTGTCAGTTTGGTAATATCAAGCACTTAAAATATCATAATCCTCCTGGGATGCATCTCTTAGTCAGACTTTGCTGGTCTTGGTCAATGATTGAATATTTGCTCCTTTTCATATTAAAGCAGAAAAGCAGCCATGTAGCACTTTACAGATTAACAAAAAAAAACATTAGGTGATAAGTTTCCATTGGACATACCTACTTCTTCAAATCTGTCTGCCCAATGAAAGCTCATCACCTAATAAAATATTTTGTTAGTCTTTAAAGTGCTGCATGACTGCTTTTTTTTTTGTTAGGATACAGACTAACACAGCTACCTCTCTGTTCCTTTTTTCAATGAATTTGAACTGATTTTGGTGAGATTGGTGTCAAAATGAGAGAGACTTGCAAAAAAAGTTTTGAAAATGTCCGTGTTAAAAAATTATGGCTCAACAGCAAAAGAAAAAGTAACTGAAATAAAACATTTTGACTGAGCTTAAATAAAATTGGGGAAAATCCCGTTGCATGAACAAAATTGAAATTTTGTTTTTTTTCCCCTCTCAGGGTGATTCTTTATTTACCTCAAAGAATTTCATGGGATGGAAAATCCACTTTGAACCAGCTGTTTATCATAGGTAACATTTCTGAAAGTACTTTTTTTTTAATTATAGAACACCAAGGCTGCGTCTACACTTGCACGCTACTTCGAAGTAGCGGCAGTAACTTCGAAATAGCGCCCGTCACGTCTACACGTGTTGGGCGCTATTTCGAAGTTGAAATCGACGTTAGGCGGCGAGACGTCGAAGTCGCTAACCCCATGAGCGGATGGGAATAGCGCCCTACTTCGACGTTCAACATCGAAGTAGGGACGTGTAGACGATCCGCGTCCCGCAACATCGAAATAGAGGGGTCCTCCATGGCGGCCATCAGCTGTGGGGTTGAGAGATACTCTCTCTCCAGCCCTTGCGGGGCTCTGTGGTCACCGTGGGCAGCAGTCCTTAGCCCAGGGCTTCTGGCTGCTGCTGCTGCAGCTGGGGGTCCGTGCTGCATATACAGGGTCTGCAACTAGTTGTTGGCTCTGTGTATCTTGCACTGTTTAATGAAAGTGTGTCTGGGAGGGGCCCTTTAAGGGAGCGACTTGCTGTTGAGTCCGCCCCGTGACCCTGTCTGCAGCTGTGGCTGGCTCCCTTATTTCGATGTGTGCTACTTTGCCGTGTAGACGTTCCCTCGCTGTGCCTATTTCGATGTTGGGCTGAGCAACGTCGAAGTTGAACATCGACGTTGCCGGCCCTGGAGGACGTGTAGACGTTATTCATCGAAATAGTCTATTTCGATGTCGCAACATCGAAATAAGCTATTTCGAAGTTGGGTGCACGTGTAGACGTAGCCCAAGATATCTTTAAAAAAATTCATGAAAGGAAAATTTGGGAGAAAAAGCTTGGTTTGCATCAAAACACTTAATGTCAGATCTTTTCAACATTTTGTTTTGTTTTGGGTTTACCTTTTTAAAGATCTTTATTATAATTATCTTAAATATTGGAAAATATTATTTTGAACAAAAAAACTGAAAATTTTCAGTTTGAAAATATGAAAATCAGACGTTTTAAGAAAAAGTGTCAATACACTTTCAGGTTAAGAATTTGAACCTTTTCAGAAAAATGTTTCAGTGTTTGACAAATGTATTATTATTGTTATTATGATTATTATTATTTTGTCAAATATCCCTGACCATCTCATATTTAAAGAAAAACCTTTGTGTCTAGGATTTTGGACTCTGGTTTTTTTTTATCTTTTTAGGCAATTATTTCCCACCTTTATTTGTTCCTCCTCAGGAAGAGAATCAACTTATTCCATGCTATTCATGATGATTTCTCAGTGTAGCCAACCAGGCTCGGGTTCTGCAGAAATGAGGCTGCACCCAGAAGGCAAGCGCTATATTTGGGTTATTGAAAGCACGTGACACCCGCGACGGGAGCCCCGGAGACGCCACAGTCACCAGTGGGGGAAAACCCGACGTGTCGAAGCTTACCTCGGGGAGAGGCTCTGTAACAGGCCTCCTAACACTAGCTGATAAAGCTCAACTCATTAACATAAGATTGCCTAAAATTGCCTATGAATTCCTTATCACTATCTCTTGTGGCCTACTGCCAGCATAGCCTTGAAGTTTTGGCAAGTGTGTTTTGCTTGCAGTTGTTGCCATGGCAGGGTTAGTTGTTTTGCAGCTTTTCACCTTGCACAGACTGGTCTGTTTGGAATTCTCCTGAGGATTCACAGAGGGGTTGGACTGCACTCTCGACCGTTACAATGTCTTCTCGCACCCTACACTTGACTTCATTATTTTTTTCCTCCATTCCTAGCTTTGCTTTAGATTGTCTCTCTTGAATGGATTCCCCTGTCACCAGTCCAGGCATAAAGAAATTGGCATATCGCCTGTACTACAGTTGGTTAAGCAGTAGCACACGTAAAGCTGTGCATATTTGGCAGAAGAATTTGTATTTAATATCTACCATACCAGCTAACGATCAGATTTTTTTCCTGAGCTGGATACATAGAAGAATCCCACAAAATGTAATATAAAGCAAGAAAAAGATGTTCATTTGAGCTAATACTACTACTGCTGTTTAAAAGAATCATGCTGAAGGCACAGACATTATAATATAGAAGTTCCACCTATTCTGTCCCTCTTGTGCTCCTATTCGGCATCCATGTCCCATTAGACTGTTAGATTATTTTAACAAAGTGAGGAAAGAGTGGCCCAGTGGTTAGTATGCAAGGCCAGAATTTGGGGTTCCATTACCTCATCTGGCATAGACTTTCTGTAGACCCTTAGCTAAGTCCCTTCTGCTCTGTCTACTCTACAAAAACAGAACTAATATACCTGCTTTCTGTTACTTTCTTGTAGCCATCAGGCTTGATCCCACCACAGTGAAAGCATCATGAGCAGGCATCATGCTGTGCAACTTGCTTCCATCCAGAACACTCTCTTTTGAGACTTTTTGGCAATGTATGCTGTGGCAAAAATGACACATCCATCACTGGGAACAAGTGGTCAACTTCTAAGAAAGCAACTTTCTCTACCCCATAATGTCATCCATATCTGATAATCTTTACACTTTTTAAAATATCTCACAAGTCTGGATGGTCCCTCAGTGGTCTGCCTTCTTTGACTGTAGCTTGGAGACTGCACAGATCTTCATTATGTTCTTGCAAGGACACATGGTATTTGAAGAGTTGGAAAATGAGCTGAATTGGATGAGAAAAATAATGATTTTGTGGAGGAGAGATTGCTGGGAGATGGAGATAAAGCAAGTTCAAGGTTGCCGGTCATGTTCACAAAGTTGGTTCAGACTTTGGATTGCTGCTTCTGGGCTTGAGAAATGAACACTGACTCACGGGATCTCATCATGATGCAAGTCTGGGATGTGTTTGCAAGCGTTTGCAGAACTTTTGGGTGCGTAAGACCATGTTCTTGCATCTACGTTCTGAACTTGGCTCAGGTGTCTAGTGCAAGGACACCAGGATGATAGCTGAACTGACAGTGGAGAAGTGAATGGCAATGGGTTTCCTGAATGGTTGTGAAATTATAAGTGGAATGCATATACCTGTTTTGTCCTCAGCCCACTTCGCTGTTCAATATGTCAGAACAAATTACTTGTTTTCTGTGGTTATGGAATTTTGGTGGATCATTAAGGATACTTCATCAATATCAGTGCTGACTAGTTAGAAAAGGTGCATGATGTTCATATCATTAGGAACACTGCACAGTTCAGAAAGCAGCAAGCAGAATATTTCTTTCCGAATTGGCAAATTACTACTGGAAATACTGAAATGTCACTAATGATCCTGGGGTACTTAGCCTACCTCTATCTCCCCTGGCTCATGAAGCCACATACTACTCATCTGAACAACAGCAACAAAATATTCAACTATAGGCTCAGCAGGTTCAAAATGAGAGCTGAGTGTGTTTTTAACGGATTGAAGACATGATGGTGTTATAGGCTCATTAGAGCTCTGTGAGAAAAAATTCCCAGTGTTTATGGCAGCCTGTTGTGCCCTATATAGTATCTGTGATGCAAACGGCAAAAAGTTGCCACCAAGGTGGTGACTCTCTCTTTGTTGTATCTCTTTGCTATGAATTATTGAAAAGTCAATAGCTGTGCACTACTAAACTGAAGATGCCATCAATATATCATTGTAATGGGAAATACATTTGCACACAACAGAGGGTCATTGCCTTGCAATGGACTCAATCCTGCTCAATAGTTGGAAGTGACTGGACTGTGGTGGAATATCAAGCATGTCCTGGCTCGTCCTTCTCTTTACTTGTCCTGGCGGATCACACAAAGGGTACGAGTTCTGGTCTTCAAGATGGCCTGTGGAATGGTGATAGGGTGTCTGCCAAGTGTGGCATGCTATTCTTTCAGGAAAGTGGTAGAGCTGCATATCAGCACTGAATTAACTATTGGCCTCCGTTGGCTTCTGTTATGCCTGCAGCAATTCCTTCTCTGTCATGTGGTACTGCTGCTGAATACTGTCATATTCTTCTTTCATGTAAAGTGCTCATAGAGGTCTACATTTCTGTGTCTGGACTGTAGCGATGCCTCCACAGTCTTCTTCCCACCATCCCAGGAGATGCAATATCTCCTGCCTACTCCTAGTCAGAGCAAGTCTGGAGTGTGCAGTTAGCATGCTCATCTGGGCTGCACATGCAATGGGGAGCTACTCGATGTGCTCACCAAGCTAAACAATCAGGAAAAGGCATTTCAAACCTCTGTGGCCATGGACCCTGAGCTGTTAATTTTGGGCATCATGGGGCAGCTGTTGCAGTGTCGATGCTTACAATTCATCAGTCTTTGTACATCAACCATGGCTCAGTGTTGCTTGAGAAGGTTGTGTTACTGCACTGCAGTACTGGATGGGATGCTTATGTCATTGGAAGAAAAATGTTAGTTTAGGCATCTCCGCAGCTAGGTCAATCCAAGATGGCTTATATAAATCTAACTTTGTAATGTACACCACAGCCAAACAATTACCTTGAGTAGATAGATATTTGGCCTGGAATTGGATGAATTCATAGATGTTGAGGACTATTACGATAATACAGTCTGAACTCCTCTATTACTGTATAGCTACATCTACACTAGAGAGTTTTGTTGAGTCTGGTTTTGTTGACAGAACTAGTTGAATGTCCATACTAAAAACGGCACTTTTGTTGATAGCCTTCTGTCTTTCCCCCATGAGGCAGAATGCCTCTTTAGACAAAATATGTTGACAAAAACCCATTTGTATACTCTGGGAGACCATCTGTCAACAGACAGGGCTTCCAGGTCAATGAGCAGCCTGCCTGCTTGTGCTTCTGATTGGCTGTTCTGTTGAGAGAGCAGCTGGGCAGTCCAGATGCTCTGTCAACAGAGTGGATTGACAGAGTGATCTGTTTTCATGTGTGGCCACGATTTGTTGATAGAAGTTTTGTTGGAAGGTATCTTCTGACAGTAACTTCTGTCAACAGATGACTGTAGTATAGATATGACCTATGAGAAGGAAAGTGAAATAATAGGAAAAAACAGCAATGGCAGAAGTGTTCAAATGCATATTTGGTTCAGTTTTTACCAAAAAAGGTTACAAATGAGTGGGAAAATAGCATAGTGAACACCAATCTAAATGGAGAACGATCGGAGTGTAGGATAGGAAAAAGAACAATTAAAGAATTACTTAACAATTGAGATGTCGTCAGTGATGATAGTGCCAGAAAACGTACATCCTAGAATACTTAAGGAAGTGGCAGAAGAGACCACTCAGCCTTTTAGAATTTCTGGAAGAGAGCAAAGATGCCAGAGGACTAGGAAAGAGCAAGTAGAGTGCCTGTCTATGAAAAGGTAGAATTAGGACATCCCAAGCTGCGTCTACACGTGCACGCTACTTCGAAGTAGCAGCACTAACTTCGAAATAGAGACCGTCACGTCTACATGCGTCGGGCGCTATTTCGAAGTTCAAATCGACGTTAGGCGGCGAGACGTCGAAGTCGCTAACCCCATGAGGGGATGGGAATAGCGCCCTACTTCGACGTTCAACATCGAAGTAGGGACGTGTAGACGATCCGCGTCCCGCAACATCGAAATAGCGGGGTCCTCCATGGCGGCCATCAGCTGGGGGGTTGAGAGATACTCTCTCTCCAGCCCTTGCGGGGCTCTGTGGTCACCGTGGGCAGCAGCCCTTAGCCCAGGGCTTCTGGCTGCTGCTGCTGCAGCTGGGGGTCCGTGCTGCATATACAGGGTCTGCAACTAGTTGTTGGCTCTGTGTATCTTGGGCTGCGTCTACACGTGCACGCTACTTCGAAGTAGCGGCAGTAACTTCGAAATAGCGCCCGTCACGTCTACACGTGTTGGGCGCTATTTCGAAGTTGAAATCGACGTTAGGCGGCGAGACGTCGAAGTCGCTAACCCCATGAGCGGATGGGAATAGCGCCCTACTTCGACGTTCAACATCGAAGTAGGGACGTGTAGACGATCCGCGTCCCGCAACATCGAAATAGCGGGGTCCTCCATGGCGGCCATCAGCTGGGGGGTTGAGAGATACTCTCTCTCCAGCCCTTGCGGGGCTCTGTGGTCACCGTGGGCAGCAGCCCTTAGCCCAGGGCTTCTGGCTGCTGCTGCTGCAGCTGGGGGTCCGTGCTGCATATACAGGGTCTGCAACTAGTTGTTGGCTCTGTGTATCTTGCACTCTTTAATGAAAGTGTGTCTGGGAGGGGCCCTTTAAGGGAGCGGCTTGCTGTTGAGTCCGCCCCGTGACCCTGTCTGCAGCTGTGCCTGGCTCCCTTATTTCGATGTGTGCTACTTTGCCGTGTAGACGTTCCCTCGTTGTGCCTATTTCGATGTTGGGCTGAGCAACGTCGAAGTTGAACATCGACGTTGCCAGCCCTGGAGGACGTGTAGGCTACGTCTACACGTGCACCCAACTTCGAAATAGGCACAGCGAGGGAACGTCTACACGCCAAAGTAGCACACATCGAAATAAGGGAGCCAGGCACAGCTGCAGACAGGGTCACGGGGCGGACTCAACAGCAAGTCGCTCCCTTAAAGGGCCCCTCCCAGACACACTTTCATTAAACAGTGCAAGATACACAGAGCCAACAACTAGTTGCAGACCCTGTATATGCAGCATGGACCCCCAGCTGCAGCAGCAGCAGCCAGAAGCCCTGGGCTAAGGGCTGCTGCCCACGGTGACCACAGAGCCCCGCAAGGGCTGGAGAGAGAGTATCTCTCAACCCCCCAGCTGATGGCCGCCATGGAGGACCCTGCTATTTCGATGTTGCGGGACACGGATCGTCTACACGTCCCTACTTCGATGTTGAACGTCGAAGTAGGGCGCTATTCCCATCCCCTCATGGGGTTAGCGACTTCGACGTCTCGCCGCCTAACGTCGATTTCAACTTCGAAATAGCGCCCAACACGTGTAGACCTGATGGGCGCTATTTCGAAGTTACTGCCGCTACTTCGAAGTAGCATGCACGTGTAGACGCAGCTCTTGTGTATAGTGGGAGTGGTAAATGTGATATATCTCAATTTCAGTAAGGCTTTTGCTACCTTCTTTATAACATTTTGGATCTAGAACATTGTTAGGAATTAGTTTGCTTTGAGTATAAAATAGTCCTTCCCATTATCTTTCACACTAGTAGCCAGATAGTTTTCATTGTCAGCATTCTTTCATCTGGCATCACTGTCTGTGGTAGCCTTCTTCTCCTCATGACTCAATTCTCTTGCAAGGTAACTTATAATCACTCATTCCAGGGTAACAAAAATCCCATCAACAAATACTTCAGTGCCTAGTGACAACTCTCTGGCCCTGACTCTGCATCCAGTGATCCTTACACCTCTTGTTTATACAGTTGCTAGCCCTCTAAGGCTACGTCTACACGTGCACCCAACTTAGAAATAGCTTATTTCGATGTTGCAAAATCGAAATAGTCTATTTCGATGAATAACGTCTACACGTCCTCCAGGGCTGGCAACGTCGATGTTCAACTTCGACGTTGCTCAGCCCAACATCGAAATAGGCACAGCGAGGGAACGTCTACACGCCAAAGTAGCACACATCGAAATAAGGGAGCCAGGCACAGCTGCAGACAGGGTCACGGGGCGGACTCAACAGCAAGTCACTCCCTTAAAGGGCCCCTCCCAGACACACTTTCATTAAACAGTGCAAGATACACAGAGCCAACAACTAGTTGCAGACCCTGTATATGCAGCACGGACCCCCAGCTGCAGCAGCAGCAGCCAGAAGCCCTGGGCTAAGGGCTGCTGCCCACGGTGACCACAGAGCCCCGCAAGGGCTGGAGAGAGAGTATCTCTCAACCCCGCAGCTGATGGCCGCCATGGAGGACCCCGCTATTTCGATGTTGCGGGACGCGGATCGTCTACACGTCCCTACTTCGATGTTGAACGTCGAAGTAGGGCGCTATTCCCATCCGCTCATGGGGTTAGCGACTTCGACGTCTCGCCGCCTAACGTCGATTTCAACTTCGAAATAGCGCCCAACACGTGTAGACGTGACGGGCGCTATTTCGAAGTTACTGCCGCTACTTCGAAGTAGCGTGCACGTGTAGACGCAGCCTAAGATTGTTCTAGAGTCTCAAGGAATTAAAAATTAATCTTTAATTTAAAGATTACGTTATGTGATGAAATCTCCAGGAATAGTCCAACTAAAGCTGACAACGCTACTTTGTCTCACGGCTTCATCTCTTCTATCTTCCAGGCTCTACAACTTTTCAAATGTCAGCCTAAATTCAAGGTAGGACATTGTTGGGCTTCCCCTGGAATGTCCTAACAAATCCAAAATTAAAATATAAGATTCTACTTATGTCCTCCTTAGAGTTGAACTTCTGGTTTTCCTCAATTTCCTTGTGCTGCATTCTAGGCTGAATAAGGATTCCCCTTCTGATCCTATTGTGAAGCCCATCACAGATACTAATCCCCCACCCTATGATTTTGTAATGTAATTCTGACTCTTACAAGCCCATCCTTAAACACCAAAGTCCCCTCTTTGGATATCCCTTGTCCAACTGAGCTCTCATTTTGTTGACCATCCTGTCCCATTCCCAGCTGTTCTTAATAATTTTAATTAAGCCACTCAGTCAGGATCAGATGAGTTTTTGGGGTGGGGGAGGAATAATTGCTTTGTCAGGTGAAGTTGAGGCCGATTCCCTTTGAAGGGCTGGCTAGGTTGTGCATTTCAGAGCATGGGACCATGTTTGTTATGTGCTCTGTGCTCTAGCTAGATTTGGTAGCCTGTGTTTGGTTTTGTTACTTGCCATTTCTTTGTTTTAGGGCTGCTATCTCACACTTTTTTTTTCCTTTGGCAGATGGGTTAGGTGGGTTTTTTCATGGGGCCCTCTTCAGATGGGTTTAGTGGCTTGGCCCTCAAGTACCAGGATCAGTGTGCACTGGCTGTCTTCTGAACTGTGGAGGAAAAGCTGTCGAATGTAAGTAAGGTTATTGGCTGTACTAATATAAAGTTTGTCCATCAATGAATACACATATAGTGATTTTTCTGGCCCAGGAGCAGTTTGTGACTCATTTGGTTTATAGGGGGAACTCTGGATAAAGGAGTATTTTGTTCATATTTTCCTGTGTTTATTCTTGGTATTGATGTATTTTTTCAGCCAAAGGCTATCTTCCTTTTCTTTCACAAAAAGATGATAATGTTTGACTTTTCCTGTAATGGGAAGGTAATTTCTGCTGTTAGGGTGATTCAAGTAGGCTGCAAGAAAACAGGAGAGGTAGGTTGTGTTTTTCTGTTGCTGAGTTTATGGGGTTCCAAATAACCCCAAACACCCTTTGAACCTGATTTTAAAGCACCAGGTGGAAGAGGGCAGACTATTCAGCATCTAATAACTCTGGGAACTTAAAACATCCCCTGTGCATTGACCCTGGTCATTTTCAGGGTTTGTGCCCACACACCTCTGGCTTGGGGAGTTCCTAGTAAGTTCATGGCTTAGTGGGCAAGGGATGAGACATCAAGAAGTCAGCAGAAAACAGAGCCTATATCTGCACTTCCATAGTTTATTCCCTTCCCCTGTGCATGATTTGTCATGGTCCAGGGAGCCAAACTCTTTCCCCAGAGCATCCCTGTTTGTAGCTTCAACCCCTGTGCTTGGACAGAAGTGAGCTCTGGAGGCTGAGGAGGAAGGCCCCTGTGGAGGAAGCAGAAATAGATTCTTGAGAGGTGGAGTGAGGAAGAGACTGATGAGACTGATTTATGAGGGACTGTTTATAAAAGTGTTAAGATTTCGTTGACCCCTGGGCTGCTGGTGGTGATGGAGGATAGCATTGCATTCATAGTTGCTGACATCACACAGTACCCATGGGAAAAAATTAGCAGGTACCCAGCACCCACTAGCAGATTTGATCCCCACTTTACCCTCCTTCCTCAAGCCCTTCTTGCCCATGGACAGGCCTGCTGACCAAAGCTTCCCCCTCTGTCCACAAACAAATGTGTGGTGTTCAGGGAGTGTGGGGGGAGCAGGGATGGGGAACTCCCAGGTGAATGGGTGGGGAAGAGGTGTGAGCGGGGTCTTCAGTGAATGGTGGAATGGGAACATGGTAGGAGCAGAACAGGGAAAGGAAGAGGCAGGTCAAGAACCTGGTAAAATAGGGTGGAATGGGATGAGGCAGGGGATATTGAAGGAGTGGAAGGATGCGGGACATGAGCTTGGAGGAAAGTGTGTCAGGCTCAAGCACCTGCCAGCTAGAGGGGAAGTCAGTGCCTATGGTTGATTGGGTGGTGTCTCCAAGCCTGGACCTGGACCTTCCAATGTCTTCCCCTAGCATGCAAGGCCATTATCCTTCATAGTGTAGTGCTGATGTTGGATACCATCCTGGGAAGTGGTGGGAAACCTGCAGCTCACTGACATTCCTGCTGCTGCCTGTGCATCCTTGTCTTCCCCCTCCCCCACACGTCTCCTGGGCACTGGAGCCCCAGACTTCCTGCTTGTCCTTGTCCTTCTCCCTCCCAGCCCTTTCAAAACACCACCAATCTGATGATGTGCACTTTGTCCCTGCTCCTCCCACTCCCATCCAGAGCGTGAATGTTGCAAAGGGAGGGGGAGGAGCAGGGACAGAGTGCACATCTTCAGATTCATGTTGCTCTGAAAGTGCTGGAAGGGAAGAAATGTAGGAAATGTGGAGCTACAGTGTCCCAGGGCACGAGAGGCATAAGGGAGGGGAGCAGAGAGGAGCTGCATGGGCCACAGGTGGAACTTCAAGAACAACACCAGTAGGCCATGTGGCCCCATGCAACTAAGAAGGGCCATTCCTGTGGCCCAGTCACTACTCTGGGTTGCCCATCACTGACCCTAGGTCTGTACTCCTTTCCTACCTTGGGCAAAAATATATCAGCTGCTCGCTTACTATGTATGGTGTGAATGTTACAATGATAGCTTAATGTTCTTCTGAGAGGGTGGAGGGTGATGAAGGGTCTTTAACTTCTCACTGGTCCTTTGAAAAGTAACTACAATATACAGGAGATTAATGACCTTTTACCTAAAACTAAAGAGAAACAGGGAGTTGAGGTCAAAGTCTGATGTCCACATAGCTCTCCTCTTGAGAAATACCCTGGTTGACCATAGGAAACATTTCCATCTCATAACATAGTTGAGGAAGCCTAGGAATCGTGGGGACTGTTCAAGATATATAGGCCTCCCCATGGCTCATTTTGTTCAAAGTATTCCCACTTTCCATGGTTTCTTTCTGTCATTTAGCTCTTTCCTTGTAGTCTCTACAGTGTTGCTTATTTTCTACTCCCTCAATAATAATGGCTGCCAAGGTAGTCATAAAATAGCACAACTCTTGGAACTTCTTGCACAAAAATGGGCTGAGGGGTCCTTTTGTAAGAAACTATCTCAGTGGTTTGCTTATTGGCCTTACCAAATACAGGGCTGTGAGTTCAATTCTTGAGGGGGCCATTTAGGGATCTGGGGCAAATAGATTAAAACAAAATCTGTCAGGGTGATAGGTACTGCTGTGAGCACAAGGGACTGGATTCAATGACTTCTCAAGGTCCCTTCCAGTTCTGTGAGAGGGGCATTTGTTTAAATCACAAGAAACAACACAAAGAAAGGGAAGGGGAATCTTGCCAGAGCCATGGTTCCAATGTCCCTGCTAGAGCAACTGTTCTCTTTTCTTGGGTCAGGAGCAAAGACCATCTCAGTGAAGGAAAGTGTACAAGGCCAGTTCCCCAAAGTGGAGGCACATAGTTGCACTACTGTTTTTAATCTTTTATGTGTATGCCATTGCTATGGGATGGGGTCATGTCTTTCTTCTGCATTCCCTTGCCCTTCCTATAATTGGTGTGGTGCTTATACTAATTTTGTCTTTGGAGGGAATTTCAATGGCATTGTAGATTACATCACACAGGAAGAAGAGGAGCAAACACTGGGGCCTCATGAGGAGGTAGAGGAACAAGAGGCAGGTCACTGAGCTTGGAATCTGTTGGCTCTTATGTTAATTTGCCACTGATAACCTTATTGCTAAGTGGCACTGTTGGCTGAAGCATACTCTTAACCAGAGCTTGAGCTAGACTGGCCAGAGTGAAAGGATTTGTTTGGTCTCTCATGTCTTTTGCTCACTTGAAGTTATGTGTTGCTCCCTGTATCTCTCTATTCATGCCTGAGAATATCTCTGGTACTTTCTGTGGGAATATAGGAATGTCAAAGGGGGAGGGCTTATTTCCAAGCTGCCCCCATTTACACTGTTGATCTGCAATTCAAAGTCTGCACTTTGAAATCTGTGTGGCTGCCATTATGTTAATGAGGTACTGAATATACACATTTGCACCTCATTAGCCTGCTTTGAATTGCCTCATTACCATGCCCCCTCCAATGGCAGGTGGCATGTGTAGAAGCAGCCTTAGTGACGTTTAAAAGTACTGCTGGCACTCAGACTTTACATGGTGTCAAAAGGTCAAATTTCAGCACTCTGCCTCAGAAAGGTTGCTGATCCCTGGACTAGGAAAGGCCTTGAATAAAGTTAACTAACTACTGGTTTTTAGTGTCCAAAAGATTAATCAGAGCCTGAGCTGGTGCTTTCCAGTTCAGAAGCATTTGTTGGTGATGTCCTCTCTCTGGGATTTTACCGGCTGTTACAGATGGAGCCATTCCTGCACATCCACGGAAACTGTCTAACTGGTCTTTGTGTGCTAGGGCACCAGATGATTTCACAGTTTATCTGTCAGCCTCTGCTCATGATATCTAAGTTATTATCATGTCTCGGGAGTTACAAGCAGGCAGACTGCACTTATTTATTAGTGTATGAGTGGGCATCATCTATTGCATTGCTAAGGGCAATTCAGTCTTGCAGGACTCTTGGTAGTGTAACAATCTCCCTTTGTTCCCCCAACAATTGTGAAGTGGGGGGGCACCTCTGAGATTAAGTTGGTAGGGATCTAAGAAATTGGAAAAGGGCTAAGGAAAAGGTTCAATGCCGTCTGCAGCAACTGTTCCTGGACACTCTTGGATTTTGATTGCCAGCACAGTTGCAGCACAGGCTGGTAAGTATGGAGTCTCCCCAGGAGTTGGAGGAATATTGATCATTTTTTCTAAAATAGTTGCCCATGGTTGTGCCCTGGTGTGCTGCCCTTGCAGTTATACAGAAGGGGATAGGGACTCATTGATTTAGTCAGCAGTGTGTCAGAGACTTTCATTAACAGGTGTGTTGTGAACAAGACACAAGAAGTCATTCTTCCGCTTTACTCTGCGCTGGTTAGGCCCCAGTTGGAGTATTGTGTCCAGTTCTGGGCACTGCATTTCAAGAAAGATGTGGAGAAATTGGAAAGTGTGCAGAAAAAAGCAACAAGAATGATCAAAGGTCTAGAGAACATGACCTATGAAGAAAAGCTGAAAGAATTGGGCTTGTTTAGTTTGGAAAAAAGGAAGACTGAGGGGGGATACGATAGCAGTTTTCAGGTATCTAAAAGGGTGTCATAAGAGGGAGGGAGAAAACTTGTTCTTCTTGGTCTCTGAGGATAGAGCAAGAAGCAATGGGCTTAAACTGCAGCAAGGGAGGTTTAGGTTGGACATTAGGAAAAAGTTCCTAACTCTCAGGGTGGTCAAACACTGGAATAAATTTCCTAGGAAGGTTGTAGAATCTGCAGCTCTGGAGATATTTAAGAACAGGTCAGATAAATGTCTATCAGGGATGGTCTAGACAATACTTGGTCCTGTCATGAGAACAGGGGGCTGGACTTGTTGACCTCTCAAGGTCCCTTCCTGTCGTATCATTCAATGGTTCTCTGATCTCCAGTCTATTCAGTGATGTCTATAGTTGGACTCCCCGCGGGCCTGGAAATCCCTTGCTTCTTCTCTTCTCCATTGGGTCAGGTGTGGGGGAGCTTTGCCCCTCACCTGTTTTGGTTGGCACATTGTCAATTATACAGTCAGGAGTTGCCTTCATTCTGCAGTGGATTCTAATGCTTGGTGACTTCTGTGAAGTGTGCAGCCAGACCAGGCATTTTGCATTTATGGCTCTTGGAAAATCTTCTGCTCTTTAGCCTGCTTTTTCCTGCTGGATCTGTCTCTTTCAAGAGTTTGTTGTCTACCTTTTCTCAGGCAGGGTTGACCTAGCCATTCTACCTGCTTGTTGCTGTTTGGACAGTCTGTAAGCTAGCAACAGCTCTTGCTGTTCAGACCAAAATCCACTCTGCAGTTTTCTGATAAGCTCCTTGCTGAATTCCAGATGGCAATTCCCCAGCAGGCTGTTCACTATTTGCAGGAAGGTTTTTCTGGAAATGTGCTACAGAGGAAAAAAGCTGTTTCACCTAGTCAAGCAGGGGCATGGTAGTGGTGAGTGAACCCTGCTACAATTCTATTGTGTTTTGTGGTCCGTATTCTAATTTTGAATGCCCACTCTTCACCTTCCATGTGTTCGTGTGAGAGAGACAAAAGGTGTCACCAACTCTTTTTTAATGTATAAAGCGATGTGACTTTGTGCTCCCACCACCCGCTGCAGGAAGTTTCAGCCCCATATTACTTCTGTACCTCCCGTATTAACCTCTGCTCTTCCTACAGCTGCTGGGTTTCTCCACTCCTCCCCCAGGATAGCGTCTCCTGTACAGTGCTCCCAAGTCTTGGATTTCATTTTTTGTGAGTGATGAGATATCAGCCATCAGGACATGATGCCAGCAGCTCCAGCTCTCTGTCTGTCCCATTTGTCCAGTTCCCAGGGCTTAGTAGCCAATCAGCACTGCTGCAGGAAGAGCTGCTCTCCATACCCTGCAGCAATATGAAGCTCCATTCACAAGATGTGATGTGGGGGGAAAGAAGGAACAGAGAGAGCCCAACAGATTGGGACAACAGATACTGTGTGGTAACTGCTCCTACCTACTTTTCCCCATGAGCAGCAAGGCATTCTGGGCCCCAGAGGTATCCCACCCAGCCTGGAAGAGAGGCAAGGAATTCTGCTGCAGCTGTCTAGGCCTGGGAGAGGGGTGAAGAACCCCAGGAGGAGCAGAGGTGATTTAGAGGAGTGGGGCACAAGCCTGAACAGACAGGGAAGCTTAGAAGATGGGGTGGGGCGGGGTGGGGGAAATGAAGTGCTGGGGGAGCTGAGGAATGGGACTAACAGTTGCGCAGAGGATGGGCAGGTATGGGATGATAGCTCCTGCAGCAGGGGCCAAAGTCACCTTGCACAATAGATTTGGAAGAGTGGGCAACACTCATCACCTCACACAGGGCAACCAAGGGAGCCCAAATATCACAGGACTAAACACCCGCTATCCCTCTCTCAACCTAACATTTTTGTAAAAAATCTCTCTTTTCATTTTAGTCAATCTCCTGATTCTGGGGGTCTTTTGAGGTTGGTAATACAGCCTGAGCAGGCTGTTGCCTTTCTAGACCAGGTGTTGTTGGGGGAAGTGCATATTATCACCCTGGCTCCTCACGCAAGGGAGAAGGATATGGAGAAGGGAGCAGAGCTGCTAGGCTTCTGCTTCCTCCTCTCTGTTCCTCTTCCGTGGGAATGTTGCTGGCTTCTGTGGGAAGAGAATTCTGTCAACTTCCTGCAACAGCCCTGACTGGCTGCTGTTCCCCAGAAAGTGAGGAAACTATCCAATCAGAGGGTGGCCTTTTCCAGGCAGGTTCATCAAGAGGTTGGCTCCCATACCAGCAAAGGTACTGTGGCTTGCAAAAATAGTGAGAGCTGGCAATAGCAGAAGGCAAAAAATAACAAAATGTGGTTCAGCTTGGACACGCGTGAGCTCAGTATTGTGTGATGGGGAAGGGAGGTGCAGGAAATCCAGAGCACAAACAGTTAACACAAGTAAGAAACCTGGGAAGCAGTAATGCCAAGAGGAAGAGCTAAAGGTAATACAGAGAGACGTGTTTTTATTTTGTACATTAATCATTTGGAATCTTCCGATATAGCACCCAGTTTGACACTAAAATAGTTTAACAAAAGGCTAGCTTAATAATTCATGCATTCATACAAAGGCGAACTTGCTGCTGTTATGGGATGAGGAGAAAGACTGTTGTTTGTGCTTGTTATTTTGTTCTTGAACTGACAAGATAAAAGTAAAAGGCATTATTTGGGAGTATCAAAGACTAATTCTGAAGTCTGTGAGCTAGAGAGAACTTAGAGCGGCAAAAATGAAAAATAATGTAAGTGTGTCAAGACAGGTTGGAGAGAAGTTAAATGATATTGACGAATGGGTATATTGTCTGAGTTTTAATTAATGACAAACACGATATTGGTGTTCTGACCTGTCTCAAACATTTTGTGTTAAAACAACTTGTCTTCCTTTTTGTTTGTAATATGTGTAGTGTGTTCTTCTGGGAAACTGAGTACCTGCAAGATGTCTTTATCAGGGCATAACTAGAGAGTGAATCTGAATCGTTAAACAAGAATTGTATTGATTTACCTAATCAGTGCCCTCTACTAATTGATAACATTGTTAGGTGAATTGAAGATTTGGTGGTAGCTATTCATCAGATAAAAGCATTAACATTGGCTTGCCCTCATACCTTTCTACTTCTTTACCCTGAAGATGGTGAAGGCCACTGTTTCATTTACATAACTTAAAGTCAAAGAGAGCATAAACTTTCCCCAAAGGGACAACTTTGAAAGTCTTTCACATAGGAACAGTGCCCATTATCATAAGTGGTCCTCTTTATAATAATAATAATAATAATAATAATAATAATAATAATAATAATAATAAAAAATGGCCCCTTTTTGTCTCGAGAGGCAGTGGTTAGCAGTGGTGGTCAGGATATATGGGCAATGGTTGAGTCTCCAGCTTCTCTCATGGCTTATCCATCCAACATTGGATTTGCACGGTCAACTGCAATAACCACATGAAATAATAATAATTATTTTTAAAAAGTGCTTGGATCTATGGATTTTAAAGTGCTTTATAGAGGTAAATGTTATTACTCTCAATTTAGAATAGGGGAAAACAAGACATGCTATGGTTGCCAAATCAAGACAACACCACAATACAGCAAAAAAGGATATCGCAGTAAATACTCTATTGCTGCTGCCTCACCCACTAAGGCCTTCTATCCTTCATTTGAAGACAAACCCCATAGTTTATCGACACTAGGAATTGAACATAACTTAGATACAACATAATCTGATTTATGTAGGTGTTCTCAACGTCAGAAAACTCTCGTCCAGCATAGTGTGTCAAGCTCTCACATGAAACCTGCAAGGAAAACATGAAAGAGGAAGACCTTGGACAATGTGGAGAAGATCTACTGAGTTTGCAGGACAGCAACTGGAGTACTCCTGGAGTCAGCTAGAAGTTTTGTCCCAAAACAGAATGAAATGGAGGAGACTTGGAGGTGACCTATGCACTGCTCGGAGCACAAAGGTTTAAGTCAAGTCTCAATTGCACCATTCTTGCATTTTCAGAGTCACCTGAGATGTCTGGGGTGAATCACTGCCCTATGCTCCCAACAGGAGGGAGCCCCATCTATGCCCACCATGGAAACACTCACCATACATCATCAGGTGCTCTCCTTTGGGTTCTATCAGCGTCCCCTCTTTCCTAGTTCCTATTTAGCCACCCCCTTTGCTACACTGGAGTGCTGAGAGGTCTATGTTCTGGACACCCACAATGTGCACTCATCTACATTTTCTATGACAAAAGTGCACTCCAATTCACAAGTTTCATTTCAGTTCAACAATCTTCTAAGCTTATGGCACCTAGCTGTAGGTAGTAAAAGGCAAAGTTTATTGAATGGACCTTATGATAAAGATTCAAGTACAGGAATATGGGAACTGAAGGTTACAATACAAGGAAAACATAGTAGGCAAACTATACCCTATACTTGTAAACATGTTACTTTCCTGTCCAGTAAGATATTTCTCAACCAAATCTGTGCTAAACAGCACTTGTGTACTCCGGCAAGCTGAGATCCAGGAAGAACTCTGATTCTTCTCCTTGGAACCAGAAAGATTACACTGAGAAAAGGAAACCACACCTGAAAGAAGTTTGTGAATTGGCATCAGAATGTTCCCAAATATCTTTGTTACTGAAAATTGAGCCAGCTACCAAGCTTAGGGAGGACTAATGACCCCCCAAAGTTTGGCAGAAAGCTACACTTTTATCACAATGATAACTCAGCTCAAGAAAGGAGTGGAGGAAGAGGGTCACATTCACACTCACACACTCATACTCACACTCCCAGGCATTGGAGACGTCAGGCTTTTGTCAGGACAGGCACAGCACTGGAGATGTCTTCTTGAAGCACCATGGAATGTGATGCAGCAGACCACTGGACAGGCAGTCCGGGCAAAGGGCTTTTCTTGGAGGTGCAAGCTTGTGAGCGTGATCCCGAGCATCTGGCTTCTTCCCCTTATAAGGACCTGCTACTTCTGGTCTGTGACTAGAGATGACTTGGACATGTCTGACTGGTCAAACCCCACTTCAGGTAGTGTCCATGCCTTGAGCATGTGATTGCTGCCTGATCAGGGTACCAGACGCTTTGTCTAGATGGGAGATCTGCTGACCTCCCAGCTGCTCAGACAGCCCATTCATCCCAACACACATTCCAGGAGAGGGTGGAGGGAGAGCCATATCCCAGTCATTTAGTGAGAGACAGGAGAGGGCAGGTGCACCAAGCTTTTTCGATATACTCATCACTGCTGCTCCTAAAACAATCTGCTGCTCATGGTAAAAAAAAATAAAAACAAAAAAAAAAATAATAAAAAAAGACCCACTGTGATCTGAAAGTGCACAATGCTGCCTTACTTTTCAATGAAGAACTTAGCAGGGGTCATTCTGGGAAAGGGGACTAGGCCTTCTCCATAAAAGGATTCAAGCTCTAGGAAGGTGGTGAAAAGGGGGCTCCAAGCTGAGGTATTATTTCAGAAAAACTTAGGTGGAAGGGGCTCATTGCATCATCATATAATATACATATGATTAATTATCCTACAAAATCTGCATAATGGGAAGACCAGATGGTACATGCAGACCTATGATAACCCCACCCCTCCTTACAGCAAATGGCAACCTCATTTTAAGAGAGTTTGGTCATTCTAGTGGGGGAATATCAGCACTGAAGCTTGTGTGAGCCATGCTTGTTGATTTGTGATATTACATGTAATAAAGCTCCACTGTTTTAAAAAGCCTCTTGTCTGGGCATGCAATATAATTTAGTCTTCCAGAGTTTCAGTGTGGGTGCACATACCTGATTATTATGCAGCAAGCCTGGGCAGGAGTATACAGTGTATTAGCCTGCACACACTAACAGTATGGACTGTTACCAGGTACAAAAAGTTCCATATTGCACTTTGACACATCTCTGAGTCTGGAGAGATACCTGTGAAGTACTTGAACTGCCCCATGCACCTCTTGGAGGGGTTTACTTAGATGTTCCATTGCAATCATTTAAATGGCAATGTTGCAAATTCATTTTAGGGCTGGTCGGGATTTTTTACTGAACACTTTATCATGAAAAATAGTGAGTCATTGAAACCAAAAGAGTTGCCTGGGGGAGAGGGAAGTTAATTTCAATGAAATTCCAGATGAGAAACAAATCCATAGTGGCTACGTCTACACGTGAAGCCAACATCGAAATAGCTCATTTCGATGTAGCAACATCGAAATAGGCTATTTCGATGAATAACGTCTATACGTCCTCCAGGGCTGGCAACGTCGATGTTCAACTTCGACGTTGCGTGGCACCACATCGAAATAGGCTCTGCGAGGGTACATCTACACACCAAAGTAGCACACATCGAAATAAGGGTGCCAGGAACAGCTGCAGACAGGGTCACAGGGCGGACTCAACAGCAAGCCGCTCCCTTAAAGGGCCCCTCCCAGACACAGTTGCACTAAACAACACAAGATCCACAGAGCCGACAACTGGTTGCAGACCCTGTGCATGCAGCATGGATCCCCAGCTGCAGCAGCAGCAGCCAGAAGGCCTGGGCTAAGGGCTGCTGCCCACGGTGACCATAGAGCCCCGCAGGGGCTGGAGAGAGAGCATCTCTCAACCCCCCAGCTGATGGCCGCCATGGAGGACCAGGCAATTTCGACGTTGCGGGATGCGGATCGTCTACACGGTCCCTACTTCGACGTTGAACGTCGAAGTAGGGCACTATTCCGATCCCCTCATGAGGTTAGCGACTTCGACGTCTCGCCGCCTAACGTCGAAGTTAACTTCGAAATAGCGCCCGATGC
This sequence comes from Carettochelys insculpta, assembly GCF_033958435.1. Lineage (NCBI taxonomy): Eukaryota > Metazoa > Chordata > Testudines > Carettochelyidae > Carettochelys > Carettochelys insculpta. The sequence goes on along the minus strand of NC_134137.1, from coordinate 35,064,239 downwards.
GTGTAGCCACGACGGGCGCTATTTCGAAGTTAGTGCCGCTACTTCGAAGTAGCGTGCACGTGTACACATAGCTAGTGTGTGTTTTGAAAAGAATTAATAGTTTTACAGATTTTTAAGGTGCAAAGAGACCATTAGATCTACAGTGGTGACCTCACTCTGCTCTCATTGAAATTAATGTTTGAACTCTCATTGGGAGTAAAGGTCAGTCAGTGCAAAGTACTTCTAAAAAATACATATCTACTGTGATTTTTAATAAAGCCTCAAGTGGTATAAATATACATAGGTCTTCTCAAGTCACTGGAGCTATGGTGATTTACACCACTTGAGGATTTGGCCCCTCAAGTAGTGTAAATGCTTGTAAGCCTACATCTGATTTTGGCGTCCTGGTGTAAGCCTTGCTTTCCTTGACAGTGTGTACCAGTTGATAGAAATTCAGAAGTAGCCTGTGATGAAAGTAAAACTCATTTGTGGACTATGACTGTTATTCCTCCTCTTTCTTTTTGCTGTTCCCCTTTCCGAAGGGAGGAAAGCAAATCCCTGCTTTGTGTACAAAAGCCCAGAATTCACAGCTCAGCAGTCAGTCTTTGGTTTGGATTTGGTTTGCAAAAGGAATGCCATGACACCATTTTCCCGAGGAAAAAGAAGTGAGGCTAATGTGATGCATAATAAGATTAAATGATTTAGAGAAGCATCAACAAGACACAGTTTAAAAAGCATTAGATTATTTTTAATCTCCTAAATTTAATGACAGAGCCAACTTCCTGTATTGATGTTTTCTTCCTAAAAAGCCTAATTGAGAAAGAGAAAGAAGGGGAGACTCTTCATTTAAGACACTGCGAGACCAATGCAGAAATTTCTTACTGCGAACCCAAGAGATAACAGAAAGTCTCTCATGCTTGGGGGGTGCGCCCCACAAATATTTGCAAATCCACTTCACTAGTTCTTTTCAAATCCATCCTTAAAATTCAAATTTTCCTTGATGCTTACAAAAAATGATAATCATTGTGCTTCAGATGTGCAGAGACCACAGCTTTTGGTGACAGTATTGTCTAACTGTTTCCTTGTACTCCTTCATCTCTCTGGGTTTCTCTCTTGTTGTAGATTTAGTTTATAAGCTCTTTAGATGAGGAACGTCTTTTTTCTGTGTTTGTGTAATACCTACAAAAATGGGATTCTAGCTCATAATAAAAATAATTTATCATGTAATAATTCATCAGAAGGGACAATGAAATAATGAAAAAAATTATCAGCAATTTCCAGAACAATTAAAAGAAGCTCCTACCAAAAGAACAGAATAAAAGTCTTGAGTTTCCTGTTTTTCTTTAATAGTGTGCAGAAATTACCTTGGCTTAATACAGCATCCACAGTAGGTCACCTTGAGCCAAGAATCAACTCTCCATTTACCATGGGGATGTGTGTGTGTGTGTGTGAACTGAATGAAGAATCTCACTGGTTTCTATTGTAGGAAGTCTTGCAAATTACTTGTTTTCAATTTTGCTTCAAAAGGGTTCACATCTTTTGAGCTTTGCTTTGAGTCTTGGAGTGCGAATGGTAAAAATCTGCCGGTACAACTGAACCACGGATGATCCAGTGTCTACCAAAAACTTGGATAAACTACCTCACTTGGACCAGGGTAGTTGGACCCAGCAGAACGGGTCAAGCTCAAAGGTAGGTCTGGAGGGAAACTGGGTGAAAAAGTTGTTTCTAATCAACTAATTGATGGGGATACCCTACACTTCTGTGGAAGCAGTTGTACTGAACAGTCTGTTCTGCTACTTGTGCTTAGAAAGCAAAGTATGGGCCATACTGTGTTATCACAAAAAGATTAGGTTTCTCTCATGCACGCAGTTTGGAACTACAACATGAAGCTAATTTGGAATATGATACTCCATCTGCTGAGTACAGTACTTTATATTATGAGTACCAGACTGTTACCTATTTTTCCAACAGAGCTAGTGAAAATGTTTGTCTGAAAAAAAAATCTTGATAGATTTCTTTTTTCAAAAATTTTCTTTCCACTGTATCACTTTCTCTCTATTTTGTTTTGCAATTTTTCATATAAACAAGAAAATCATTTATTAAAGAGTTTTCTCCCCACTCCATTTCAAATTGCAATTTTCAGTGAGATCTAAGTTTGGGTGCATATTTAACAGGATGCTCTCCATACCCATGGTGAATCAACATATGTTGTGCTGGCCACGGATATGATGCTATAGATGGATGCACACCTGCCTCCTCCATACTGCTGCTGCTATTCTTCACCAAGTTAAGTAGTGGTATGATAGGATCCTGTGCATCTCTGGGAACCATTCTAGAAGTAACTTTGATGTGTTTTCTTGGTAATTTCTTCAGTCTTCACACACCAGCCAGTCACAGTTCTGAGTCACATTGTCCCTAATTGTTGTTCTTTGGAAAACCAGATAGAAATCAGGGAGGACTGAAATGATGATCCAGTCCTCCTCTTTCTCCTTCTTGTGGAATGGATGTTTACGCAGTGGAATAGCCAAAGGGCTAACTGCTGGGAGGAATTTGAGCAGAATATTCTGACCTGCTGAAGATAGCTGACTTTGAGGGTCATCTTCTCAGCCCCCTAATAATTTTCATTGCCTTCCACTGAAGTATCTCCAATTTCTCCATACACTTTCTGTGGCAGGGGCCCCGAAACTGCATGCAGTACTCCAGATGTCGCCTCACTAGTGCCCAATACAGTGAAATAATCACTTCCCTCCATCTGCTGGCAATGTTTTTACTGCATGTTGCACCTCTCTGGTCTGGCACACTCGGGACCTTACTGGTCATGGACAAGGGATTTTGCTGGACCAGGGGTGGTGAATGTTCCCTTGTCTGTGGGTGCCTTTGCTGTTCTGCCACAGCAGGCTCTCAGGCCCCACGTGGGCATGCCCAGGGACAATGATGTATTAGCTTCATGTGGGGCTGCCTGGTGACACCAGCTCCTCAGCCCTGGCTCCACCCAGGCTGCTGGAGAACACCAGTGTACTGGCTCTGGCTCTGCATGGGGCTGCTTGGGACTGCTGGTGCCCTAGCCCCCTGCAGAGCTGCCTAGAGATGCCAGTGTCACAGTCCTGGCCCCCTGAGGAGCTGCTGGGGGATGTCACCTCTAGACCTGGTCTGCTACCCACTGTAGGGCTGCCAGAAGGCCATCTTGGGCTGCCCTCCTACCCCATCCCTCTGGTCCAGGACTATCCCTCATCCTGCTGGATGAGGGATGTGGCTGGACCAGGAAATGCCAAGTTTTGGAGGTTCAACCTGTAATGCAGCCAAATGAGGGTTAGCCTTCTTGGCAACAAGGGCACACTGTTGACTCATATCCAACTTCTTGTCTCCTACAATCCCCAGGTCATTTTCTGCGGAACTGCTGCTTAGCCAGTCAATCCCCAACTAGTAGCAGTGTATGGGGTTCTTCTGTCCCAAGTACAGGACTATGAATCTGTCCCTGTTAAACCTTATCAGATTTCTTCAGGCTCAATCCTCCAATTTGTCTGGGTCACTCTGGACTCAAGAATTAGATTAAGCCGTATGCAGACGAGCCCCTATAGTGACTCAGAAAGTTCTAACAGACTTCTAACTCCCTTAGGCAAAGGGTTAATGGGAACAAAACACACATCAAAACACTCCATATCCACAAACCAGTTAGTCACCATTTTAATGGAATGGGGCATTCTATTAATGACCTAAAAGTATGTGTGTTACTGAAAAAGGACTTTTGCACCGTTCTTCAAAGGTAAGCAGCTGAGCTGGCTTTTATATTCAAATTCGGCACATTAACACATGGTTTAAACCAGGACGGGAACTTTCTGAGTCACTATAGGCGCTCGTCTGCATACTTGGCTTAATCTAATTCTTGACCTCCCCCCCGCACCCCTCCATTCTCTGATTTGTTCACCTTGTTTATCTTTTTCTGATTTGTCCTCCTTGCTTACTGTTTTTGGTTCTCTGTGCCTTAAATCTTGAGTCTGTTCTGGTCTGGCTATGGTCTGAAGATGTGGGTCTGTCCCACAAAAGCTAACCTAATAAACTATTTTGCTAGTCTTTAAAGTGCTACTTGACTGCTTTTTGCTTTGTAGTGTGTACACTAGCATGGCTTCCTGCTCATGGGAATAAGGGGACTTCGAAGTAGGCAGGGTCCTTTCGAAAAGGAGCCCCGTTGGGACGAGCTGCGCGGTGGCGAGCCACGTCAATTTCGAAGCGCTGCGGCCGCCTGCATGCTAATGAGGTGCTGAATATGCATTTCAGCACTTCAGTAGTAAACTTCGAAATGGCCATTTGCGCGGCCATTTCGAAGTTTGGGGCCAGTGTAGACGTAGCACAGAGAACCAAAAATAGTCATCAAGGTTGACAAATGGGAAAAATTGTAATCAAGGTGGGCAAAACAGAAGAGAAGAGGGGCAGTAGGAGTGGGGGAAGTCAACAGTCAGATAAAACAAAGTATGTAAAGGAGTCCTCATAATGGGCCGGGTAATTGCTGTCCAGGTTCAAACCATGTGTTAATTTGTCGAATTTGAATATAAAAGAGAGTTCCACACTATAGGTGATCCTTAAAGTTCCTTTTCAGTAAAACACAGACTTTCAGGTCATTAACGGAATGGCCCACTCCATTAAAGTGCTCGCTGACAGGTTTATGAGTTAGGAGCTTTCTAATATTGGTTTTGTGTTCATTCTTTGTCAAAGAGTGTTTAGCGTTTGGCCTATGTACAAAGTATGTGGGCATTGCTGGCACATGATGGCATATATGATGTTAGAAGAGGAACATAAGAATGTGCCTGTGCTTGTGATGCTGATTTGATTGTATTTTCATAAATTGTCTTCAAAAATAAACTAGCTCTTTCCAATATTTTCTCCTAGCCAAATTGTTTTAAAAAGAAGTAGAACAATAACAAACATATCTGGATTTTAAATGCTTTGATCCTTGAGCATTTGGCATGGGTTGATAAGATGTATTATACATCAGAGTAGAAACTAACTTGATCCTACATTTATTAATATATTTTGGAACAGCATTTTTGGTGCTTCCATGATAAAAATATGCCTTCTAGGGAGATTGAGTTAAGAGGAAGCAAAATCCTTGATTACCTCCGAGTTACTGTCACATTTTTTCACTGAAAGTTAATTGCTATCAATCAACTAAGGACTCCAGGCCTGTTAGTGACTGAAACATGTGACACCCACTTTTGAAATGTTAGCTTTCACTGCAAAAATAAAGTACAAAACTGCTGATCATTTAACTGGCAATGTTTTTCCATTCTTAACAAGGTGTTAAAGGAAAAGCTGTTAGGTTGATTTATAAACATGGAGCTGGATTGCCAAGTGAAAGCAAGTGTATAATTAAGAAATTATTTTCGATCTTTTGCGAATTCCAGGCTACACTTAAGTCAGTAGGAGATTTTGCTCTGTTAACATTGAGCCAGAATGTCACTCCCCACTGTTCATTCCAGGTGTACTTAGTTAGAAGAAAAAGATTATTTAGTACCCAAATTCTTCAAACCTTGTATGTCTAAGCAACAACTTTCCTGAAAAACAAATATCAGATCTCATTTTCATATTAATTTGGATTATATGTAAAGCATAGATAAACAGTCACAGAAATCTCCTAAGCATGACATGAAATCTTTCTGTTGAGTTTTTAAAGCTGTTTTTTTTTTTTTTTTTTTTTTTGCGGAGGGTTAATTGCAGCTAGTCTTGTGTCTCTGAACTGGAATAATTCTAACTCACATAAGCCCTGTGATCATTGTCAGTCCATGCCATGAACATAAAGCTACAGAGAAGCCAAAAGACAGCTTCTGGATGGCTGTGAAAGTTCCATAGTCCTTATTTTGAGTATGCATTGACTTTTGGGACTTGAAAGGTGGGTCTCAACTGACTAGTGATTCTCTCAGGGGACATCTACACTTGCATTCCACTTTTGAAAGAGGTATGAATATGAGGTAAATTGAAAATGCAAATAAGGTATAAATTTACCTATTTGACACCTCATTTGCATATTCTAATTTCAAAAGAGCTTTCTTCGAAAGAAGCACACCAGTGTAGACGCTTCTCTTTTGAAAGTAAACCCTTCTTCTCTTTATTTCATGGGAGGAAGGATTCTTTTGAAGATGGGGTTTACTTTCAAAAAAGCAGTGTCTACACTGACTTTCATCTTTCGAAAGAAGCTCTTATGGGAATAGAATATGCAAATGAGGTGCCCAATGTGCAAAATTATACCTCATTTGCCTTTTAATTTACCTCATTTGCATACCTGTTTTGAAAGAGGAATGCAAGTGTAGATGCACCCTCAGACTGTTTCTACACATGTCACATTTTCTGGAACATCCTCTTCCAGAAGAGTGCATCTACACATCAAACAGGACCTTGAAAGAGCCATCCCTTCTTCTGGAAGACTACATCTACACATGCAATGGCACTCTTCTGGAAGAAAAGGGCAGGAAACAGCACGGATGGGGTTGCACAGACAGGGAGCCCTTCCAGGATCGCTGGCCACATGGCCCATTAAAGGGTCCCACCCAAACAGCCTCCCCCTGCAAACACTGCCAAGGCCAGCCAAGTCTATGCCCAGCAAGTCAGACCCAGGTCCCTGTCCAGCACCCACCGACCAGCAGGCATGGACCCCCAGCAGCCTCAGGAAAGCAGGCTTGCCCTCACCCACTCACAAGCCATCCTCTTGGCCACCCTCCTCAGCCTCCCGTGGGTTCTGCACCCCCACTGCCCCTGCTGAGCCCCCTCCAACCAGACCAGTGCATCTGGACCCACACCACTGGCATGGACTGGTGGGACAGGGTTGTCATGGGGGAATGGGACAACGATCACTGGCTGCAGAACTTGCAGATGAAGAAAGGCAAAAAGACTTCCCTTGAGATCTGCAGCTGGCTCACCTCCATGGTACAACGCCAGGATACTGAGATGAGGCCAGCCCTCTCCCTGGAGAGTCACATGACTGTTGCCATCTGGAAATTGGCCAACCTGGACAGCTACCGATCGGGCAGGAGTTGGGGGTGGGCACATCCACTGTTAGGGCCGTCGTCCTCCAGGTAAGCCCTGCCCCAGACCCTGCCCCACCAGCTGGAGGGAGGGAGGGGCCGGCAGTTTCGGGGGACCCCAGACACCAGTTGGGAGGGAGCAGGGCCGGGGGGGCGGGCAGGCAGGCCTAGCCCAGAAATGATACCACATGGCCACTGCTGGAGGGGTCCCTCAGCAGGGGAGGCCCAGGGGGGGAGGGAGGGGTGTAAGGGGAGCAGGGCAGGGACCCCTCCACATATGCCAACAAGTGCACCCCTTCCCCTGCAGGTCATGAGAGCCATCAGCCACATGCTGGTGAGGTAGCTGATGAGCATCGGAGACATGGATGCAGGGCGTTCTGCTGGCAGAGAGCTGCTGTGTAGGCCATGACCTCTTCCTCGCAGTGGCTGTGTTGGGTCTAGCGCACCCATGGCTGCCACTCAGCAGGGGCTGGTGCAGGTCCAGCTGGTGGGCTGCTGGGTCCTCTGGCCTAGCTGGGGCTGGCATGCCCCAGGCTCGTCGCCCAGATGCCCCAGTCCTTGGATGGTACTGCTGTTAAGAGAAAGAGGGTGGAGGTAGAAGGGGAAGTCAGTGCCACTTCTGGGACCTGGGTGGCATGGCCCCAGTCTCCCCAGCTGGTTACCCCCTCCACGGACCCACAGGATGGGCATGTGCCAGGGGAGGCCACTGTGTGGGCTTGCCTGCACTCGCCACGGCAGCCACTGGGGCATGATGCCAGAGCCAAAGCACTATCCACGGTGGCGCACACTAGCAAAAGGCTTGTGGGCTGTGGGGGGGGGGGTCTCAGACATGGGGGGTTTCTGGATGCGGCTCTGCTGCCTGGAGGGGGCCTCACCATGCTCGATGGGTGCTCCATGTGAGAGGGCACCAGGTGCTGCTCGCAGGTATAGGTGTGCCCTGGGCCCTGACCAGGGATGGGCTTTAGGGCTTCAGGGTCCAGGGCTGGGGCCTGGGTCTCCCCCTCCCCACACTGTGCTTTTCCACTGTGCGCACTTACCCGAGGTGGCCTCGTATATGTTGGGTGATGCCCAACTGGAGGGGATCTGGCTGCTGGCGGTGGAGGGCACTATGATGATGAGGGATCCGTCTGTGAACTCCCCATCAGATGGGATGTCCACAGTGGTGGGTCCCTCATCCTCACCCTCCAGTGTGGCAGGGGGCTCAGTTGCGGCTGTTTCCATGGTGATGCAGGGAGGGGAGGCGTTGTTCATAACCAGCAGGTCCTGCAACTCCTGGTAGAAGGGGCAGCTGGCAGGGGCACGTCCGGATCTGTGGGTGCTATCCCAGGCCCATATGTACCCCTGCTGCAGCTCTTTCACTTTGCACCTCACTTGTTCTGGTGTCCAGGAGGGATGGCCACGGGCAGCTAGGCCCTGGGCGAGGTGGGCAAATGCTGGGGTGTTCCACCAGAAGAAGCACTCCGGGAACATCTAAACGTGCCTTCTTCCAGAAGAAGGTCCTATTCCTGATTCTGAAGCGGAATACAGAATGCAGAAAAGGGGGCACCTTCTTCCAGAAGAAATCCAAAAGAGCGTCTTGCATGTGTAGACGCTCCTCAGATCTTCTGGAAGAAGGCACCATTCTTCTAGAAGTTCTTGCCTGTGCAGAAACAGCCTCAGAGTGTATCTACAGAGCAGCCTTATTTCACAGAGTCATAGAATCCTAGGGCTGAAAAATACCTCAGGAGGTCATTGAGTCCAGCCCCCTGCCCAAAGCAGGATCAACTTTAATTAAATCATTCCAGCCAGGACTGTGTCAAGCCAGGACTTAAAAACGTCTAGGGATGGAGATTCCATCACAGCTCTAGGTCAAAGCATTTCAGTGCTTCACTACCCTACTAGTGAAATCATTTTTGCTAGTATCCAATTTAGACCACCCCCGCTGTAACTTGAGACTGTTGCTCTTTGTTCTGCTATCCCTCACTACCGAGAACAGACTCTCTCCATCCTGTCTAGAACCCCCCATCAGGAAGTTGAAGGCTGTTATCAACTGACCCCTCATTCTCCTCTGCAATCCAAATAAACCCACATCCCTCAGCCTCTCCTCATAGGTCATATACTTCAGCTCCCTAATCATTTAGGTTGCGCTCTGCTGGACCCTCTCCAATATATCCAAATCCTTTCCATACTGGGGGCCCGAGAACTGGACACAATATTCCAGATGTGGCCTCACCAGTGCCAAATAAAGAACAATAGATTTGATGGACATGCTCCTCCTAATGCACCACAATAAGCCATTAGCCTTCTTGGCTGCAAAGGAACATTATTGATTCATACCCAGCTTCTCTTCCACTGTAATCCCCAGATCCTTTTCTGCTGCACTGCTATTTCGTCAGTCAGTCGCCAGCCTATAACAATGCTTGGGATTCTTCCATCCCAAGTACAGGACTCTGCACTTGTCCTTGTTGAACCTAGTCAGATTACTTTTGGCCCAATCCTCCAATTTGTTTAGGAACCCTATCTCTACCCTCCAACATATCTACTTCTCTCTGTAGCTGTCATCCACAAATATGCTGAGGGTGCAATCCATCCCCTTATCCAGATCATTAATAAAAATGTTGAACAATGCTGGCTCTAGAACAAATTCTTGGATCACTCTACTTGAAACCAACCGCCAATCAGACATCAAGCCATTGATCACTATCCATCGGGCCTGACCATCTATTCAGCTTTCTATCCACTCTATAGTCCATTTATACAATCCAGGCCTCCTTAACTTATGGGCAAGATTGTTGTGGGAGACTGTATCAAAAGCTTTGCTAAAGTCAAGGTATATCACATCCCTTGACTTCCCAATGTTCACAGAGCCAGTTACCCTATCATAGAAGCTAATTAGATTGCTCAGGCATGACTTGCCCTTGGTGAATCCATGCTGATTATTCCTGATCATTTTCCCCTCTTCTAAGTGCTTTAAAATGGATTCCTTGAGGGTCCCCTCAATGATTTGTCCAGGCTTTGAGGTAAGACTGACTACTCTATAATTTCCTGGACTGTCCTTTCCTCTTTAGAGATGTGCCCTATATTTGCCCTTTTCCAATCATCTGGGACCTCTCCCAACCTAAACGAGCTTTCCGAGATAATGGCCAAAGTCTCTACAATAAGGTTTTCCAACTCCCTCAGTACCCTTGGATAAATTAAATCTGGACCCAAGTCTAGCTTTTCTAAATAGCTCTTAACCTGTTCTTCACTAACAAGGGCTTCCCACCTCCTTCCCACACTGTATTGCCTTGTGCAGTAGTCTGGGGGTTGAGCTAGTCTGTGAAGAAACAGACAAAAAAGCATTGAGTACTTCAGCTTTTCCCACATCATCTGTCACTAAGTTACTTCCCTCATCCAGTAAGGGCCTCACAACCCCCATGACCACCCTTTTATTGTTAACATGCCTGCAGAAACCTTTCTTGTTAGCCTTCACATCCCTTGCTAGCTGCAATTTCAATTTTACTTTCATCTTCCTCATTACTCCCCTGCATTCTTTAGCAATACATTTGTACTCATCCTTAGCTGTCCAAGATGTCTCTTCTTATATGCATCCTTTTTGTATTTAAGCTTGCCGAGAATTTCTCTGGTAAGCCAAGCTGGTTGCCTTCCATATTTGCTTTTCTTACTGTGCAATCAGGATGGCTTGTTCCTGTGCCTTCAATAAGGATTCTTTAAAATACTGCCAGTTCTCCTGGATTCCTTTCCCCTTCATATTAGCTTCCCATGGGGATCCTGGCCATCAGTTCTCTCAGGGCATCAATGTCTGCTGCTCTGAAGTCTAGGGTGTGTATTTTGCTTCTCTCCTTTCCTCCTTTTCTCAGGATCGTGAAATCTACCATCTCATGACCATTGCAGGCTAGGCTGCCACCCATAATTTGGAATAGCTATTCCAAAACAGCTTATTATGAAATAACACTGTTTCGCACAAAAATGCATTTCAAAATAACACTTAGCTATTTTCAAATACATCTGCTACATACAAAGAGCTTATTTTGAAAGAGCCATTGGCTGCATTACAGCTTATTTTGAAATAGCCGCTATTCCTTATCTTAACAATACCTATTTTGACCTATTTTGAAATAACTCATTTCAAAATAGGTGTTATTCCTCGTGAAACAAGGTTTACCCATTTCAAAATAAGACACCCACTTTTTTGAATTTATTTCAAAATAGCAGTTGCGTGGTCTAGATGCTAGGTTAATTATTTCAAAATAACAACGGTTAACTTTTACAGTTGTTATTTTGAAACAAGTAAGCTGTGTAGACCTACCCTTGGAGAGTTAACATATGAAAGAAAGTTATGAGCCTTGGAGATGTTCTGAGAAAGAAGCAGAATGTTTCTGTTTCAGTTAAAGAGAGAACTGAGCATCTCAGTGCTCTCATCTCTTCAAAATTCATTTCTGTCTTTTTAGCTGTTGAGTCTCCACTGCCATGTGCTTTATTTTGTTTTCTTTCTCTTCAGCTGTGGTCCTTAAGAGCCAGCTGCTATGCACCCTTCTGCCCTCCCCCATTCTTCCAACAATCCCACACTTCAGTTTCACCAGTGGCTCTTGGGGAGTCTTTTATTTACATTAGCTCACAGAACACAGCACCAGAAGTTATGACCTTGGAAAAAATCAGTTTCTTTTGAGCCTAGAATCCTTCAAGTTGAATATGAGTCACATGGGTGAGCAGAGGCCAGGGCTCGGATACTTGTAGAAAGCTTGATTGGCCTGCATTCAAATGTTTCAGAAACCAACTCTTATTAGTTCTGCATGAATAGTAGAATGATCCTTGCAGATTTTTTAAAAGGGCATTTTAGTCCATAATTGTTCTATATTCATTATTAACTGATGTCCATGGGCTTGAAAGAATGTGCTAGGAAGTGAATAGTCAATTACATTAGCCATCAAATAGACTTCAGCTGATTTACCATGGGAACGGAAAATCAGGAATTATCTAAAAGGATCTTCTGTTGGGCTCAGTTAGGGGTCCAATGTTTTTTCACATTTTATGCCTGTGATATTAACAAGGGTAGTTCCAAGCAGTATACCAGATGCCATCTATATGCAGATGACACCATATAATAGTTTTGGCCCAACACTGCATGAAATTGAATCACCTTTGCAAACTGACTTTGTGGTATTTCAGAAGTGTTTGATGAGTAATAAATTAGTGCTAAACTTTGGGGAAAAGTTATAAAATTCACCTTTAATTCCAAATTAAGAACATTAGCAGTTAACTTGCAGTTAGGTGCTGCCTATATTCATGATACTTCCCTCTTTGAAACAGTTTAATTTTTTAAAATACTTTGTTATTTGCCCATATAAATCACTTTTCTTTTTGTCCTGGAGTCTGGAATTTCAGTTTGGTCCTCTGAAATTTGATCTGATTACATTAATTCTCAGAAGTAACTTCTGTTGCCTTGGTCATAGCGAGTAATGACCAAAACTTGACTCATGTGCAAAGCCGAAGTAAAAAACGTGGCTTGCGGCAACTATATTCTGATCTAGAGACAGAAACTCCTTACCCTCAGACACCTATTGCATGTGATACTTTAACCAATCATTGCAGCAGTGGGCAGGGCCTATTGCACACTTCCTAAATGGTTCAGTTGCTCAGAGGATCTGCACTATATGTGCACCATCCACATTTGCCCTTCCGTGGTGAGCTGTTTTATCAACAATGCCCTCCTCCTCTGGAGGGTTTTGTATGCTACTTTTGACTTCTGTGTGTTGATTTAGCTGATGACAGGGTTTGCACTGAAGGCTGTTGGAAACCAACAGCACCAGACTGGGTGGCACTAAAGAGCATGATACTGAAGAAGGTTGAAAGGGCTGATGATCAAAAAGTTCACTAACCACGTTATGTTCACAGGAGCATGGAGAAAGAAATGCAGCATGTTTTTTTTTAAAAAAAAACAGCATAACTGGTGAAAAGCAAGTGAGAAGCTCAGCATTCTGTTTGAATAATTTGCAAGAAGTTATTTGCAATGTATAGTCAAGGGCTTCATCTTAGATGCGTTATTTTTAACAGGATGAGGCACAATTTGTCATTGCAGAAAGTGTTCATTCCTTCCCTGCTATTTATAATTTCACAACTGATTTTCCAATGCACTTATCAGACTCCATTTATTTCCAAAAGTCTGCAGTAAGGATGTTGTCAAAGGTCCAACTCTGCCACCTGCTAAACTGTGGCTGAGGCCGGCACTGGCATTCAAGGGGGTAAAGAAACCCATTTCTGAGTCACATCCCCAGATTGTGAGCTGGTCATATCTGTAGCACTGACCCATGTCCCACCTCTGATGCACAGCTGCCCAAATAGAGCATGGCAGAGGGGGAAGGAGATGAGGCTAGATTGAAAGAAGGGCTATACCCCAATATCAGGAGAGTGTCCTGTGAAACAACATATGTTCCAAGGAGTGGTAATAGATGCTGTGCCTTGTTGATGCAGAACGCCTATCAAAATTCATGATGGGGTGTGGTGTGTTAAGCAAAGCCTTTCAGTCGTGCAAGTAGCTCTGGTTCATGCGCATAGCCCTGCAGAAGGCAATGGGACAACACACAAGTAAGCATTTGCAGGAACAGAAAGAAAGTAGACAGAGAACCTGAACTGTGAATGAACATGAACAAATGCAGACATTTTCTATGGTCTCAACTATACTCACTCCTACAGGGCCAGCCTCTGTCAAATTTGCATCAGCTGCAATGTTGCTGTATTCCTCACAAGATAATCAACATTTGAGACTTCCCAGAGGAGCTTAAACCTTACCACAAGAAGCAGGGATATTCTCTCTGTAAAATTAAATAAATTCAGAACAAATCAATAAATACACATAGGTTATATCTACACTAGCACACTACATTGAAGAAGCCTATTTCAAAGCAACGACATCGCAATAGGCTACTTCGACGCTTATTGTACACACATCGTCTGGGGCTGGTGCCGTCGATGTTCAACGTCGAAGTAGCGGCGAGAAACGTCAAAAGGGGCCATCCCAGTCAGAAAATGAGAGCGTCTACACACACAAGTGCCCCCTTTCAAAATAAGTGGCCAGGAAAGCCTGCGGATGGGGTCACAGGGCGCACTAGCCCTTCTGGGGCAACAGCAAGCCGCTCCCTTAAAGGGCCCCTCCCAGACACAGCTGGCCTGCACAGCATGAGGTCTGCAGAGCGCTAGCCACACTCTCGCAACCCGAGGCACAGCAGGCATGGACCCTCAGCAGCAGCAGCAGCAGCAGCAGCAGCAGCAGCAGCAGGAGCAGCAGAAGCTGGAAGCCTTCCAGGCTGTCACCCAGGGAGCAAGCACCCTGCTAGGTGCTGCATGGGAGACTACCCAGCAGCTTCTGGCAGGGGAGCCCTCCCCAGGGGCAGATGGGGATGCCCTTGACCGTTGGCCTCCCCTGTTCTCCCCTACCCCTCGCCGCCTCTGGAGCTACCCCACTAGCTCAGAGTGGTGGGAGCACCTGGTAATGGGGAAGTAGGATGACAACAGTTGGCTGCGGAACTTCTGCATGCGCTGGCAGACCTTCCTGGAGCTCTGCCAGTGGCTCACCCTCGCACTGAGGCACCAGGGCACCTGGATACGGTGCACCCTCCCCATCGAGAAGAGGGTCGCAATAGCTGTCTGGAAGCTGGCCATTCCAGACAGCTACCGCTACGTGGGCCACCAGTTTGGAGTGGGAAAGGACACTGTCAGGGCTGTCTTCATAGAAGTAAGGAGGCCTGGGCATGCAGACAATGAGGGGTGGGAGGCCGGGGGCGGGGCTGGGGAGGAAGGGGGAAAGTGGGGGCCTAGAGAGGGTGGAGGCCACCCAGGAGGGGCTGGGGGCACCCTGTATACCCTCATGGGTGCTCATGTCTACTCCTCACAGATGGTCTGTGCTCTCAATGCCTTGCTGCTCCAGAGGGTCATCTGAGTCAGAGACCTGGATGCAGCCATTGCAGGATTCTCTGCCATGGGGTTTCTGAACTGCTTTGGGGCCCTAGATAGTACCCATATCCTCATCCACACTCCGGACCACAGCAGCAGACGTTATATAAACTGGAGGGGCTACCACTTGGTGGTCCTGCAGGCCATGGCGGACAGCCAGGGCTGCTTCCAGGAAGACTATGTGGGCTGGCCCGGCTGTACCCATGACACCCATGTGTTTCAGAACTCGGGCTTGTGCTGCCAGCTGGAGGTGGGGACCTACATCCCCCAGAGGGATCTCCCTGTGGGGGACACGACCTATGCCCCTCTGCCTCATGGTGGATGCGGCCTACCCCTTCCAGCCCTGGCTCAAGCACCCGTACACCCATCACCTCAATGCCAGCCAGGAGTTGTTCAACGGCTGCCTGAACCACACCCGCCAGGTGGTAGAGAGGACCTTTGACCGCTTGAAGGGCTGGTGGTGGTGTCTCCTTGCCCACCTAGACATCAGCCTCCAGAACAACCCCCAGGTTTTGGGCACATGCTGCACGCTCCACAGCATCATTGAGAGCAAGGGGGAGGCCTTTGTCCAGGGGTGGGCAGTTGATGCCGGCACAGTCTTCCCTCACTCTCCAGGCCCACCAGCAGTGGGGTCCTGGTCTGAGAGGTCCTGCAGACCCATTTTGATCAGGGGGCCCACTGAGCACCTCCCTGATGGGCCTCCCACTTACAACCCCTACCACCCACACAACACCCCCACCACCTGCACTACATCTGCACCACCCACACAACAGCCCCACCACCCGCACAACACCCGCAAGCCACCCCCACCACGTGCACACCTTCCCCACCAACAAGCATGTCTCACACGATCGTTTGGAAAATAAAATTGGATTATTGAATAACTGCCAACTGTGTAGTGTGAGTTGTGACCAAAAAAGGAAATTATTTACATGGGGCAACAACTAAATGCAAATGGGGGGATAACTATACACATTGGTGGGGCCAGAGGATGGGTTGGCCATTGGCCCATCACTCTGGGGTGGGGGTGGATGGGCGCAACCCCCAACAGGTTCATGTCAAGGGTCCCCCTCTTGTATGCAGTCCCTGGTGTGGCAGGCTGAGAGCCCGGAGGACTGGCAGGTAAGGCCAGGATGCCTCCCCCAGCCAGTCTTCAGCCCCAGCAGACTCCAGTCCTGGGGAGCTGGCAGGTAGGGCGGCAGGTCGGGCAGCAGGTTGGGTGGCAGGTGGGGCAGCAAGAGGGTTGATGGGTAAGGGAACATAGAAGGTGGCGGGGGGGCAGCAGGGTGTGGGAACCGGGCCATGGCCTCCTGGAATGACCTGGCTATGTCCCGGAACACCTCCGTAAAGTCCTGCCATGCTGCCCGGTGCCAGGCAAACTCCTGGTCACATCGGAGCCTCTCCTCAGCCACCTCCACCTGCCACCAGAGAGTTGGCAGGAACTGGGAGTCGACATTGGCTGTCCCGTAGGTCTGGCAGGGGCATGCCTGTTCAGGTGCTGACGGTGCCCCTAGGTGCTGGTCGTCCCTGGCCTCTGGCAGGCTTTCTGGTCCCTGGTCTCTGACAGGCTTTCTCTCTGATGGTGCTGCTGCGGACACAGGGAAGGAGGGAGAGGAAGGCTGTTAGAACTGTGCTCTGGCCTGTGGGTCATGCCCTCCCCACCCGCCTTGGGTGCTGGGTCCCTGTCCCCTATGCCCCATCCGTGGGCATGGTGTGCCTGTGGGTAGCCCCATTGCGTTGTTGCCCTCTGCCCTGGGATTAGGTCACAGTGCTGTCCATGGGAGCGGGTGCTGATGGTCATGCTACTGTCCCAGGACTGTGCTGTGGCTGGGCTGTTGCAGGCCAGGGTCTGCTGGGAGTGTGGGGGGCCCCCAGTTGCATCTGGTGCCCCTGCCCCATGGCCTGGGGGTGTGTGGGTGTGTGCCTTGTGGGGTATGTACCTGACCATCCACTGCCATGGTCAGGGGATGCCCATCGGCCAGACTCCTGGCTGGAGCTCTCGAATGGGAGGTTGATGAGGAACCCCCCGCTTCTTACTGATGGACCCCTCCTCAGCGGTCCCGAGGGCTGGTTTCTCCGGTGGGTCCCAGGGTGCGTGGCTGGCATCTGGGCTGGACTCTGGCTCTGAGGCCTGCTGGGGCTCCTTGGCCATGGAGTCAAGGATGACTGGTGGGGAGCGGGTGTTCCGGGGGCTCAGAATGGCCCTGAGCTCCCTGTAAAAGGGGCAAGAGGTGGGGGTGGCCCCA
This sequence comes from Carettochelys insculpta, assembly GCF_033958435.1. Lineage (NCBI taxonomy): Eukaryota > Metazoa > Chordata > Testudines > Carettochelyidae > Carettochelys > Carettochelys insculpta. The sequence goes on along the minus strand of NC_134137.1, from coordinate 35,047,072 downwards.
GACCGGCTGACCGAGTCCTGGGCCTGGGTGTAACCCTGCTGCAACTCCTTCACCTTGCTCTGGATGTGATCCGGAGTGCAGGCAGGATGACCCCAGGCCCTCGGCCAGCCAGTCAAACACTTCTGCTTTCCACTGTTTGCTCCCCATTACTTGGAGCACCTCCTCCTCACCCCGGAGCTGGAGCAGGTCTCTGAGCTCAGCCTCCATCCAGAAAGGGCCTCGCCACTTCTTGGCTGCCCCATCTGGCTGCCTAGGGGTGCTCAGGGGACTGGCTGCCTGCAATGGGTTCTGGTTGGGCAGTTCGGGGCCTCTGAAGAGTGTGCAGGGCTGGCACGCTCTCAGCTTCCTGCCACAAGAAATCTGGGTCCATGGTGCTTTAAGGTCTGCTGTGTGTGGTGACCATAGAGCCCCACAGGGGATGGACAGCACATCTCAACCTCTCAGATGGTTGCCAGCATGAAGGACCCTGCTATTTCCAAGTAGTGGGACCCGGATCATCTGCACATGCCCTACTTTGATGTTTAATTTCAAAGTAGAGTGCTATTCCCATCTTCTGTTGGGAATAGCAATTTTGATGTCTCACCGCCTAACGTTGATTTCAACTTTGAAGTAGCGCTTGGTGTGTGTAGATGTGAGGTGCGTTATTTCAAAGCTGTGCCGAATACTTCAAAGTAGACAGCTAGTGGAGATGCGGCCATTGAGAATTGTATTTGTAATCAATAAATGGGTGCCACAACTGACATAAAAGTTTTCATTCAGTGTATATGTGACATTGAGTACAGGTATTTGTGTTTCAAGCACTTAATTTTATGAGAATTGTTGAAGTGGGAGTGTGGCACAGTTGTTACCACATCAGAATGAAAATCAAGAGAACCAGGTTCTCCTTCTTTTACTATTGATGTCTTGGGTTACTTTAATCAGACACTTAACTACTCGGTTTTCCAATCTGCGAAATGGGTTGAACCTTGCATCTAAAAATTACCTAAACTTCAGGGAGCAGATTATCATCAACAGTTTCCTATGGTAAATGGCACTTTGTACTGTAGGGGTAATGCTTATCCATGCAGGACAGAAAACTTTCTTAGGGGCTGACTTAATGTGGTAGAATGATCTTCTCTTTTTTTTTTTTTTTTTTTTTTTTTTTTTCATAAAAATAAGAGAAGCCAGTACTCAGACAGCTTCCCACCCCCCCGCCCCATTCTGATTCCCATGGCTGGGACTGCCAAGGTACCGGTATTCAGTACCAGCAAGGACTGGCACGAAAAAAGCACTGGATCTCCTGCACACATTTTAGGGAGGAGGTGAGAGGGCATGCACAGTATAGACATTAGGCATGTTGGTTTATGTTCTATAGGAGGAGTTCAGGATAAAGACCTCTGTAGAATAGAATAAAATTGACATAATTGTCACTATGAGCCCCAAATCTTAATGAATGTAAACCATTTTGAGTTCCTTCAGTGAAAGATGCCGTGTAAAGAGAGATTACTATTTTTACTAAATGCTTCATCAGCTTTTCTTATGCCTCACCAGTCATTTATCAGGTGGAAATCACAGAAGGGCTGGTCCTAACAACACTTCTGTGCCAGGATGGTGGTGAGCTGTGAAAGGATAAAAGGAAAATTGTTAAAAATGCCTGTATGACTTGAGCTTAAATCCCATTTCCAAAAATTACTTAGAATCCAAAATTCAATTTACTTTTTAAAAGGCACAAGACAATTTTACCAATGGTTTGTCACACTTTTGGTACCAGGGGTGGCTCCCAGAGAGATTCAATAAAGCTAAGAATAATGTAAAGGGTCAAACAAATGCCAATGTATTTGGATTCACCTAATCCCCCTAGTACTCAGCTACACCCAGGTACCTGAGGAAAGCATATGTTTGTAGGAGGGAATGCCAGAAGCACCTGTTTTACTTCATTGTGCTCTTAGAGGCTGTCTAGATTGTAGGCTTCTGTGTGGAGCCCAGACATCTCTCGATACAAGTCTGCCACTCCGGAAGCATTCTGTCAACATTGTGGTCATCCTCGTTCCACAAGGAGAAGGGATATGTCAGTGGGGTGTGGTTCCAACATT